>NW_026643107.1:694317-1388634 GCF_028828005.1 Penicillium manginii
TTAGTTACTTAGTTTTGATATTCTGACGTAGGAGGTATACTTTTTTCCTCCTTTTTAGGTCTGATCCCTTCTAGTAGCCTTAGTTATAGTAATACTTTATTTATAGATTAAAGAACTTAATATTTTTTACTAGTTAGAGGTATAGTTACTTAAGTTCTAAGGCTAGAAGTCTTGATAATTCTATCTCTACTTGTTTCCTAATAGTTTCTCCGATAATTAAGAGATTATATCTATAGTTTACAAAGAATAGAGTCTCTTTTATAGTTATATATATAGTATTATTATATATAAATTATACTAATAGTAATAGTCCTACCTAGTTATCTTACTGGTAATTTACATAGTATCTTAAGTACTATTCTAAAGTTTAGTTTATTTACTCTATTTAGCTATTTATTTAAGGATAATAGGTAGTAGAGAGTCTATACTTAATACCTACAATATCCGTAAATAACTTCTATATTTTACTTATAAAGAGTTTATCTCTATCTGATATTACTTTCTTAGGTATTCTATAGTTAGTGAATATATATCTAAACAATAGGGATATTATAGCTTTAGTATTGATTATTTCTGTTATTAGTATTATATATAAGTATTTTGTTAATCGGTCTATAACTACTATAATTATATTATATTCTTCTGATTTTAGTAGTTTAGTAATAAAATCTAGTATAATCTATTCCTATAGTTATATTAGTACTTCTAAGTTCTATAACTTACTATATAGAATATATTACAATAGCTTGTCTTACTAATAAGTATTGTATTACTTAATATAATTCCTAATCTTCCTATATATATTTAGGATATAGTAGTTCCTTAATAGGACTTCTACTATCTTTTCTACTCCTATATACCTATATATAAGGCTATCGTGGTATTGCTGTATTACTTTCTACTATAGTTTTTATAGAATATAGATTAATCTATAGATATAAATTAATCTATCTTCGTTAGTAATTCTTTTAGTAGGTCCTACCTTATAGATTAGGTTACTAATTAGACTTTCTTTTAGTCTGTTGATCTATTTACTATCTTAGATCTGATTAGTAGTAGTTAATATTTAGTAATTATATACTAGATAACCATTGTTATTTGTCTTAAGTATAGCTGGAACGGCTTCCTTGACCCCTAATATATAGTTGGGTCTCCTACTTAGTATATCTACCTGACTGTTAGCTATACCTAGGTAATATTTAATCCTATAATTATATCTTACTAGGGTTTCTACCTATCTTATTTATTGTCTTGTTAATTCTTTTATACTTATAAAGAATATAAGATTTTTATAGTCTAATTTAATAAGAATCTAATACTCTACTCCTTCTAGGTACACTCTCTAGACCTTAAGTACTAATATTATAGTTAGTAGTTCCTTATTATAGATATTATAGTTAAGCTTAGCGGCTATTATTTCCCTGAACTAGAATACTACTAGTCTTAGTTTACTATTATCTCCTAGTTAAGTAAACTATACTCTAAGTATATAATCTAATATATTAGTTTCTACTATATATAGTTTGTTTGGGTCGGCTAGTATAAGTATTGTTCACTCAACGAATATTTTTTTGAGGTTATTAAATAATTTTTCTAATTAGCTATCCCAGACCTATTTTTAGTCTTTCTTAAGTAGTTTATTAAGGTTAACTATAATTTTCCTAAATCTATTAATTAATTATCAGTAGTAATTATATAATCCTATAAACTATTAAACTTCTTTTATATTTTTAAGTATTAGCTAGTCTAGGATACTTCTAACTTTATCTTCTTATATACTAAATCTATTTTTACTAATTATATATCCTAGGAAATCTATTTCCTAAACGTGGAATTTATACTTTTTAAGTTTAAGTATAACCTTAGCTTCCCTAAGTCTCTATAGTACTTTTTTATTATACTTAATATATTCTTCTATGGTTTTAGAGAATACCAGAATATTATTAAAATATATTATTATAAAGATATTAAGATATTTCTCTAATACCTTAAAGATAAATTATTAGAATACTATAGATATATTTGTAAGTCTAAACAGTATAACTATATACTCAAAATATCTGTATTTTATCCTAAATACTATTTTCTATTCGTTACTAGACTTAATCCTAAAGTAATTATATATATTAGTAATATTATACTTAGTAAAGTAAATACTTCTCTAAATATAATTCTATATTTTCTGAATAAAAAGTAATAGGTATCAATCTTTGATAGTTATGTTATTTAATTACTAATAGTCTATATAAAGTTAAAGTTTATTCTCCTTCTTTAGTATAAAGATAATCGGATATCTAGCTAATAATATTAAGTACTAGATATACTTCTTCTTAAGATTTTTATTAATATATTTCTTTAAGGTTTTTATTTCAATTAGTAATAGCTAGTAGATTAGTCTAAAGGTTAGTTCTATACCTTCCTTAAGCCTAATCTTATAGTTAAACAGACTATATTCTAGAAGTATACTATCCTTTAGTAACTTAAATATATCCTAGTACTCTTAGTACTCTTTAGATATCTATATTTCTTTCTCTATTATATAGAGGACTTATTGTAATTCGTAGTATATTATAATATAATCTTTAAGTTTATTATCTAATATATCTAGTTATTATTCTATTATTATAATAATATCAATATCTATAATCCTACCTAATATTCTGTCTCTAGGCTACTTACTCTACTTAGGGTTAACCTTATACAGGCTATAATAGGTATCTACTATCCTAGGGCTAGATCCTTTAATATTTAGTGGTTCTTCTCTAGTCTATCTAGTTTCTATTTACTTATAATTATAGTAGTTAAAATAGATCTTATCTTTTTACTAATTAATTCTTAGACTATATTAGTATAGCTAAGGGATACTAAGTATTACCTTATATCCTCCTAGATCGATAATATCAAAATATATTAACTCTATATAGTTTCTAATAACTATATTAATCTATTTAGTATAGTAAGTAATCTCTTTACTTAACTTTTCTCTATTAAGTCTGATAAGTAGAGTAATCTAATCCTTTCTAATAGTCAGTACTCTACTAGTTAAAATATACTTTAGGTCTATAAAGTTGTCTGTAGTTTCTAAATCAATTATAACTCATATATTAATCTCATTTTCTCTGTAGAAAGTTATTAGTACTTCTACCTTTATATATCTTCCCTATACTATTACTATAAATTACTATCTCTACTCTAGTTATTATATTTATAGTAATAACTTAGGTTCAATCCCTCTATAGTCTAGCTTACCTTATATATATATCTTATAGTTATAGTTATAATATCTAATTATAGTTCTTAGGTCATGATCGGGGTATTATATATATCCGATGTAAGTACAATCTTCCCTATAGCACAGATATATTCCTTCTGTACTAGTGATATACAGTACTAGTTCATCGTTATCTGAATCATTAAAGAGAAACTTATAAAAGTCTCTAGAGACTATACCACCTATTTTATAGAACTATTATAGTTCTTACTCTTCTTTATAGCTTATCTAGTATCCCTCTAGTGGGGTCTCTAGAATTTCTGTAATTCCTTAAATTTCTTCCTTAGTAAGGGTTATCTAGTATTATAAAAGTCCTTTAACTGTTCTTAGAAGTTTATTGTTCTTAGAGAACTCTTAAGACATTCTAAGGAACTTACTAGTTATTTCTAGGAGCTAGAGTAGAGTTCCTAAGATCTCTAATATTCCTAGGAGTCCACTTATAGCTTCTAGGACCTGTATACCCTACTCCTAGGATCTATTTACTAGTTCCTAAAAGTCAATAGATTTCTAGGTATACCAGGTCTACTCTTAACTTTTTACTGTTTCTAAGTTAATCTATAGATATTATTCCTATCTATTATACTCTACAAGCTAGAAGTCGACTAAAGTTTCGTTAGCTTTCTGTATAGCCCTAAACTTCTGTTTCTTAGACTTAGCCTTTTATTATTAATATTCTTTGTAAAGTTTAGTTAAGGTATTAATAATCCTATCAATCCTTTCTTTGTGGTTTTCTTAGGTCTGACTGATCCCTTTAAGTATCTGGTAGATCTCATCGACCTTTTACTTAGATAATTCTTCTTTACTAGTATATCGTAGTAGCCGTTCTACTACCTACTTACCTTATATCTAGGTTTCTTCTAAGAGCTTTATCTTAGGTTACTCTTTCTCTTAGATAGTATAAAGTTATTATACCCTTTCTGTTCCTATGGTATTGTATACTCCTCTCTCTTAAGTTGTATATAGTTACTATAGTTTCTTATTATCCCTCTTACTACAATAGTCCTTTACTATATAGTCTAGTTTACTATAATTAAAATAGAGTTAGTTATTCTTTTAATATTTCTATTCTTCTATAGATAGTCTTACCGTATTAAGCTCTATAGATTATAGACTGTACGGGTTACTGTCCTAATTAGGTCGTTAATACTATTACTAAGGCTAGGATTATTGATAGTATAAGTATCTATAGTCTTATTACTATTCTTCTACCTTATATTTCTGTATCTGTTAGTTGTAGAACCGATTATCAATATAGACTATAAAATTAATAAGTTTATCTATTGTTTTAGGTCTATCTCTTTATACTAGCTCATCCTTAATATATAACTTAAATCCTTTATCGTAGTAAAGAATTAATATATAATTATCCTATCTAAGGATAGCTACTTACTATATAAACTCTATAGTGTAGACTAATACTAATATTGTTTATTGAAGTTATTTTAGCTTCTGTTTAGCTATCTTCTTAGTATCAATATTACTAAAAGTCTTCTTAAGGTATTCCTTAAACTTATTATAGCTTAAGAAGATTACTATTACAGTAGTTAACTATTCTAAACTACTCTTTTTATAGTATTCTCAGATATAGGATTTAAGCCAGTCCTATATCTGTTCTTATAAGTAAGTTAAGATAAATATAACCTTATCAGACTCGTTGACTAACTTAAATTTATTTACATTAAGGTATATGTTTATTTGTGTGAGGAAGCCTTATAACTTAGAGTAAGTTCCGTTAAAATTCTCTACCTTTAGTAGCTTAGGTATATAGGTAATTATATTATTAGGTAGGATAGTACTAAGCTAAGTATAGATCTGTTTGATATAATTGTTTATACTTTCTATATACTTGGTAAAACTACTACCTATGTTCTTAAAGCAATTCTCGAGATTCTTAATAATCTGATTGAGTTACTAAATTTCTACTTTTCAGATATTTTTACATTCTTTATCGGAGTCAGGTTCCTCCTAACGAGACTAAGTTTATAGAGGTATAGGTACTAGTACCTTACTCTTACTATAGCTATCTACCGATACTATAATAATTAAATTTTAGAGTTTCAGTTAATAGGGTAATTAATATATTATATACTTAGCTAACTAGTTATAGTAAGTGGTTAGATCTGGGTAGATAACTTACTAGTTGTTATCTATATCGTTAGTTAGTTGTGATATCTATTACTTATACTCCCTAAGTATTAACTCATAATCGTACTATTACTGTACTAAACCTTATATGGACTTAGATCCTATAGAGTAACTTTAAAGAAGGTACTAGGTAGTGTACTAAGTAAGTTAGTCCAAAGAGCTTCCCTACTTGTAGTATATTTGTTATAAGACTAAAACTAAATAAAGAGTAATCCTAAAAAATATACTGTAGTAACTTAGATTGATTAATTACAAAGAACTAAATATATATATATAAGGAGCGTCCCTTATATATCTAATCCTTCCTATTCTGTGGGTAGGGATCCTATTCTAACGATAGGATGGGATTCCTATTCTGTTGTTGGGCTAGGTCCGTTCTATACGAATAGATTGGACACTGTCGTAAGATCATATAGTGGTTTATAGGTTCTAGTATTCTAGGTGTAATCTGATACATATAAAAGCATGGCTGTTTCCTACATCGTACTAGCCGTTGTATGGCTATATATAGTATAGTTTGGTTCGGTAAATCAGAGGCTGGTTCCGGCTACTTATTACGTAATCTGTAATTATTCTCAACCTGTAGTTCTAGGGGTGCCTTAGATACCCATCGTTGTGCACGTAATCCCTAGAGCTAATACATGTCCCTTCGGTTTAGTTAGCTTTCGGTGGCCCATCAGTAAGTTACGGCCCCTTGTCACAAGGTCCGTAACATATATATTATAAGAGTTAAAACTAAATAAAAAGTAATCTAAAGATATACTATAGTAACTTAGATTAATTAATTATAAAGAACTAAATATATATATGTATATAAGGAGTATTCTATATATATCTAGTACTTTCTATTCTATAGATAGGATAAGATCCTATTATATTATTAGGATATTATATAGTTTTTACTATACTTTATTCCTTTAGGTATAATATAGGTAATAGTAGAAGGAATATCTATTTATATATTCTATCTTAATTATTCTTGATCTATAGTTCTAGAGGTACCTTAGATATCTATCTTAGTATATATAACTTTTAGAGTTAATATCTCTCTCTTTGGTTTAGTTAGCTCTTAATAGCCTATTAGTAAATTATAACCCCTCATTATAAAGTCTGTAATATTATCTCTCTCTCTTCTTAGTACTTATTCTTAAGAATCCCTTATAACTACTTGTCTCTCTTAATTAGGTATTAGTCCCTTTATTTTCTACTCTTTTTTTCTAATATATACTAATAATACCTTTCTTAGATATCTCTAGATATAAAATTTACTAGCTAATTAAATATTCCTTATCTTTATTATATTACCTAATATATCTAATCTAACTATTCTTATTATTATACTTGTTATAATTATATTAGTAGTATTATAAAGTATAAGATATCTTAAAGAATTATTTACTAATACTAAGTAGTATTAGTTACTAGCTTCTTAGATCTTATTAGAGAATAAAGAGAAAAAAACCTTTTTACTTAATAGGAGATACTAAGTTAGTATATCTAAAGAAATAGAAGAGATTATTAAAAAAGTATACTAGTAACTTTTTTATTTATAGATATTAAAAAATTACTAAATTAGAGAAGCTTAAATATTATAAGACTAAGAAGTTATAGTATCTTAAAGATAAGTATATTAAGTCTAAGTAAAAAGAGTATAAGGCTAAGTCTTTCTATATTACTTCTAAGAGAATTAATAATCTTTAATATAGACTATTAAGTTTTTATAGTAATATCTAAGGATCCTACTCTAATATAGATAATTATATTAGTAGATCTCTTACTATCTCTTTCCTAGAATAACCTAGATATCTTTTTATTAGACTAGACTATAATTAGTAGTACTATTAAACTAGCTAATAGTAGTCTATTAGATTCTTAATAGATTCCTATATATTTTCTAAGGTATTATATTCTTTTTATTTTACTAAATAGTAAGATTCCCTACTAACTTATTCTATATCTAGAATATTTTCTACTTTATATTTATTTTTAGTTTTTTTTTCTCTATTTCTATATTTATAGTAGATTTAGTATCTTTTAGTATAATTTTAAATAATAAGAAAAATTTACATAAATATATTATATACTATTAGATAGCTTTAAGTAATAATTGACTAGTCCTATTTTTTTTCTTTAATTTTAAATAGTCCTAGTTTTAGATAGTTAAGTTTTAATATTCTAATATAGAAAGTATACTTTTTTTCTCTTTTTAAAGTCTAGTCTCTTCTATTAACTTTAATTATAGTAATATTTTATCTATAGGTTAAAGAATTTAATATCTCTTACTAGTTAGAGATATAACTATTCAAGTTCTAAAACTAGAAGTCTTAATAATTCTATCTCTATTTATTTTCTTATAGTTTCTCTAATAATTAAGGGATTATACCTATAGCTATAAAGAATAGAGTTTCTTTTATAGTTATATATATAGTATTATTATATATAAATTATATAAATAGTAATAATTCTATCTAGTTATCCTACTAGTAATTTATATAATATCTTAGGTACTACTCTAATATCTAGTTTATTTATTCTATTTAGTTATCTATTTATAGATAGTAGATAGTAGAGAGTCTATACTTAATACCTATAGTATCTATAAATAATTACTATATTTTATTTATAAAGAAGTTATCTCTATCTAATATTATTTTCTTAGATATTCTATAACCTAAGTAATTTAGAGATTAATAGATAAATTAGGAATTTTAGGAATAAAATTACTATTAAAAGGACTAAAGAATATAAGCTAAAAATAAATTTTTTATTAGATATCCTTAACCTAAGTATAAATATATTAAAATAGATCTATAGTAATAGTAATAATAGATATTTAGTTAATTATCTTAATAAGTCTCTAACTTATAGTATTAGTATTGATATTTTTTTCTAATATCTATTTAATTATAAGGTATAGTACTAAGTAGTTTATTAATAAAGATTATAATACTAGTCTGTTAGATCTTTTATGATATTAGATTAGTAATTATATATTATTTCTTAGTAGTAGTAGAATCTTATAGCTCTCTGATACAATATAGAACTATACTAGAAGATAGATTTCTAACTAGAAAATCTTATAATATTTATTCCTAAGATATTCCCTATATATAATATAGTATAAATATTAGTTTATCTTTATTAGCCTTCTTAATATATAGTTAAAAATAGTCTTACAAAGTATTCCTAATATATATATATATATAGATATATACTATTTTCTCTTGTTTATATAATTATTCTAAATCTAATCTCTAATAGTATTAAATAAATTTATCTAGTATTTCTTTCTATATTCTTTCTTATCTTCTAATAACTTTTTTTATACAGATTTAGATCTAAGAAGAGATATAGTAATATAATAAACTAGGATAGTATAGTAATTATTCTAATTAGTCTATAATATATTATTTAGGAATTAGATTTTTTTATAGAATCTATATCCTAAGTCTTAACTTAGAACTAGAATTTATCTTTATTCTTAGAGTAGTCTAACTAGTTATTTTATTATAATAGATTATACTCTTTTACTTAAAGTCCTAAATAATATTTTACTACTTATGAGTATTACTATATAGGTCTCTATATATCTAGTATTTCCTAGAGAGATAAATCTCTATTTTATTTAATAGTATTTGTCAATTTTACTTATATAAAAATTTATTTAATAATTAGTTTAAGTATCTAGTTTTAGTATAAGAGTCTCTAGTTTCTAGGTTATATTATTAATTATCTTTAAAGTATAATTTTCTTATTAATTATTAGGTACTAGAATAGAAATAAGTTAGATAATAAAAATAGAGAAAATAGAGAAATATGAAGATATATAGAGATATAGATAATACTTATTCTTTAGTTGATAAAGTATACTAAGTCTTTTATTTAAATCTTTTAATATATATATACTTTAACTTACAGATTTATCTAAACTTACTTATATACTTTATTATAATAAATCTTATTACTATAGAAATAAATCTTTAAAGTATAATATTTTGATATATTTACTTACTATTTCTTAGAAAAATCCTTAATTAGTAAACTTACTTATTTACTATTATTTAGTTAACTAAGTAGGAATATTTTAATAAGATTTCATAAAATTTACTTAGATGATATCTAATCTTATTATTTATAGTCTAATTACTAATAGTAAATTTATTAAGATATCTCTTATTATATCTTAATTATTTATTATCCTAGTTATAATAATAGCCTAGAAAGTCCTTATAAAATACTTTCTAATCTCTTATCTTTTATATAATCTAATTTTTAATCTAGATATATAGTAGTTTTTTATAGTATTTGAAAAAAGATCTATCATTACTTTATCATAGATAATACTACTATAATAATATATATTTTCTAGTTTTCTTAGGAAATTAGATATATTAATTTTTTTAAAAATATGGATTTTCTAAGATCTTAGAGTTAGTATTATACTATATATTATTTAATATATTAGTTAAGAGAGAAAATTATATAATAATAAGTTAGTAGTATAACATCTTATAATAGTATTATTAATAGAGAAGAAAGTAGAGAGATTTTATAACTATTTTAGAACTTATAAAGTAAGAGAGTTTACTAATAATTAATCTAGAAAATTTAGAAAGTAGTTTATAAAATTATATAGATTAATCTATAATGATAATAGGTATAACTATATTACTAGGAATTTACTATTATTTCTACTATTATTAATAGTTATAGTTCTATAAGACTATTTTCCTATACGAAAATAAAGTATCAAAAAATAGTAAAAATAGATAGATATAGTATTAAATACTAGATATAGTTAATACTAAGATATCTCTAAACCACTATCTTATATAGTTAACTTAGTATTATTTATAAAACTCCTTCTAGTACTATAATATCTCTAGTAGACCAATTAGTAAGTATTGATTATAAAAATTATATATATTTAGTAGATAGGGATATTCTAATATCCTTTTTAGCTAATATTTTAAATATATTAATAGATTAATCCTATCTAGGACTAAGCGAACCCTTACCTTTTATAATATATTTAAATATTATTATATTCCCTTAGGGTTAAATATAATATCTACTTTTTATAATAGTATTATTCTTGTTTTTAGCTACTCTTTTTATTAATTAGACCTACTTAGAAACACTATATAAAAGATAGGAATACTTACTAGCTATTTATTAAGTAGATAGGCTAATTATAAGAGAATAAAACCACTATACTTATAGAGTATAGGAGAGTATTAGATAGAGTATAATATTATAAAGAAATAATAGGATAAATCTTAGAACCTTTTATAGGTAGTATATTAATACTATAATTTTAGTAGCCTTAGTAGGATATTTTATAAGAGGGAATATATATAGTTATTATTAATACTATCAAATAAACACTACTTATCCTCACAAAATAAAATAATAGCCTTATTACTAAGGCCTTAGTTATATAACTCTAGGATACTGATGTTGAGAGCAGAAATCCCTATTATAATATATAATTATTACTTATCTTAAGACTAATTATAAGCTAAATTAATATAATCTAAATTATATTAGTCTCTTAAGAAATAAATTTAATTAGTTACTTTTCTCTATGTCTAATATAGTATCTTTGAATAAGTATATAGATTTTACCTAACTATAACTTCTATAATCTTTTTTCAAGAAGTACTAGTATCTTCTATCTAGTCATGTTCAATCTTTATCTTACTATTTAATTCAATCTTTTCTCTAATATATTTTTCTCTATAGAAATTATAATAGTTAAAGGTCCTTTGAATAATTCTTGTTTAGCTATATTAGTATTTTTACTACTTGAAATATTCTTCTTTATTTTCTTAAAGTCTTTGTATATTGATCAATCTAACTTATTTTCTAAGTCTGATTAGAGTTTCTTCTAATCTTTCTTATTTCTATATAGATAAGTTAAACTTTTCTTAATTATATATTTAAAAATTACTTTCTTTCCTACTTACTTATATTATATATTATTATATCTAAACTTATCCTATTTTTCTTAAGTAGATATAGATAAGTCTAAGTATGTAGATAGGGATTTTTTTTAAGAAACTTCTATAAATCCTTAGATTTCTATATATAGATTTTTGTATATCTTAGAATATTTTTTACTATAGATAATATCTATAGATATTATAGATCTACTATTTCTATTTCTATAAATCTTAATCTATTAATAAGATTCCTTGATATATAGTTATTTAGCTTTTCTAGTATACAAATTCCAAGTAGATAGTTTTTAAGAATATAAGTATCTTTCTAAAAACTTATTTTTATAAATAAAGTATTATATATATAAGAAGTAACATATCTATTTCTATTCCTATATTCTATATATTCTACAACTCTTATTCCTATTCTATAAAGAACTGAGCTATATCTAAATTATTACCAGGTAGTTAGAGATATATCTTATATATAAGAAAATATGGACTATAGTCTATATTTATATATTTATAGTATTAAGTCACTACTATTATTATTAATAGGTATAAGTTCTATACTTTTATTAGTTTATCTATAAGATATTTTATAAATATATATAAAATAAGACTATTAACATTTTCTATTTTTCTATTTATATAATATCTAACTATATCTAATATAAAACTTATATCTTAGTTAGAGATTAACTCTATTAGTATACTATGATCTATAAAGATCTACTTATAAAAATTATCTAATAGTTTCTTTATTAGTCTTTAGGACTATCTAAATAACTAGCTAACTAGTAATATAATTAATAGTAGTAATAGTTTATTAACTTCTATTTAGTATTATTAGGAGTTAATTGATGAAATTAATACCCTATCTCTTATTTAAAAAGTAGTATAATCCCTATAAAATGTAGTATTTAGAATAATTAGTTTTATAATTATAAATAGTTTACTTTTTAATTAGTCTATATTAAAACAGATATATTAAATTTTACTTGTATATATCTTTAAGAACCTATAAATAAACTAATACTAGTATATAACCAGACTAATAATAAATCTTATAGATATTTCTAAAATATAGCTAGTTCTAAATAAAATTAATTTTTATAGGGACCAGACAGACCTAACTATTCCTAATAATATTATGAATATCACTGCTACCTAGGCTATACAGGCTTAGTGATATTGCCCAAGCCTACTAATATATATAAAGCCTTCCCCCCCTATACACATAAGGATAGCAATCATCATCTTCAATCATTCCGAACACTATTCTTATTGGTTATTAAGATAATCAACAAATCTTATATACCTACCTACTACCTAATTGGTAGTACTTGAAGGTATTCCCAACTTTCCCTAAGCCTATTAAGACCTACCAATTCTTATAGTTACTATTCTATATTACTACAACTATACTTTTAATCCTAATCATTATATATACCAATAATAGTAGTGTAGAGAATAATATAGGGATTATTATAGTAACACTGGTTAGATTTTAGAGTAAGTATCTAAGTATCTTTCTAAACTATACTATTTATACTACTCAATTATGTAGTATTTAACTTACTTAATAGAAACTAAATAGTTACTATACTAAGTAAATATAGTAGATTAGTATTACTATAAATTATATAATCTTTATTAATAACTAGGTAGATCTTTAGATAATTAGATATTATTATAAGTCTTTAGATAGTATTTTATTATATAGATTGATTAGGTAATTAAGTAATCATAGAAATAAAATAATAGTATCTAAATATACTAGTTCCCTAGATAGCTTAGTATCCCAAAGAATAAGCATATTAATACATAAGTTAAAACTACTATCTTTAATCTAGATTCAGATTAGTATACTAGTACTCTTATAGTCTTATATTATATTTATTTATAGACTATTACTCATAAGAAATAGAAGTAGTAGTAGTAACTTAGCTCTTATAGGTATTTTATGTATATATTATCCATAAAACCTAGAAATAATATTTAGTTTATATAACTTATGGATTTCAGATACTTTAGTATTACTATGTTTATATAGATGTAAAGTAGGTAAACCTATATTAATAATTTATGTGAATTATTATTAGATAGTAAGAAAAGATCCTAAATAAAGATCTAAACTATAACTTAGTAGTATATATTATATACTATTACAATACCTCTAGTTTACTAAGTCTTATATTGAAGTATTCAGACCTAATTAAACTAATACTGATTAGACTGACAGACTAACTAAATTAGGGTTTATACTTAAAGTAGTATAATTTATATTGAAATTTTTTGGGGTTATTTTAGAGCTTCATTATTACTATTTCTTACCCTATACATATTATAGAATATATATATTTTTTTATTTATTACTCTATGTTAATAATGTTAGTCTACTTTTTATACTCTTTATGGTATTATAGTAGCTACTATAGTAAAGAAAAGTAAAAAGAGATTATCTAGAATAATATAACTAATACTAAAATAATTAGCTAACTAATTTATACTTGGAAATAGTATATAAGTGATAGATAAAGGCTCATTCCTCTTAATAAATTCCCTACTTTTCTAAATATAATTATCTTCCTAACTACCACTATAAGGAATAGTAATATTCTTACTATATTAAAGAGTATCTGTATTTTTTTTTCAGTTTAATCAAATAATTATTATACTAAAGCTCTCTATAAGATATAGATTACTATTTAGTAGTACTTTGGATACAAGCTCTGACTTAGTAAGCTAGTAAGCCTAATTATTAGTATTTTCGGTCCTGAGGGTAAAGACCCAAAGCTCCGCAAACCAAGGCTAGTATAGCAGGATATAGCGTATACACTGTATATCTTTCTTATAACTATATACTACTAGATCTTGATTTAGATCCTTATCTAAGGCTAATTCGTGCTACTAAGTAAGGGTGAATAGGTAAGTCACTACTGTTATCTTATCTGTTTGTATCTGTATTAATATAGTACTTCTGGGGTACATTAGGCCTGTATATAGACTAAATATCTCTTTAGTAGGTTCTGTAAATAGAGTATGTGTAAAGTGCCTATAGAGGCTGACCCACTACTACTACTCCTTTACCTAATAGGCAACCTCCCGTAAATATATATAGTATATAGCTATAGTGGCGGTAGTAGCTGTGATAGTATAATATTCCATAGCCCAGGACCAGGAGGTTAAGGCTCTAGCTCTAGGGATAGTGATATTAGTACTTAGTACGGCTATTACAGGGACTATGATAGCTATGACTGTGGCTGTAATAGTAGTAGCAGCAGTAATGGTAGTAGGGATAAGAATAGTGAGGGGCAGTACTATCATATATATAGTGATTAGTGGACTAAGGATATGAGTAAAGATATAGAGATGGGCCTTCTTAGTAAGCTATTATATAGAGATCTCCACAGAGGGTATATATAGTTGGACTTTAAGGATATCCAGGGATATAGTCCTAGACATATCTATAATCTAGTATAGTATCTAGTACTGAGTAGAGTGTAGTATCTGATTCTGGTTCTTCTTAATAGTTAAGAAATCATAGATAACCTTGGTATATTATACTAAGCATCTGAATGTAATCTATAGTAATAACTACAGTCTATATCCTATAGAGATATAGGGTAGTAACACCCTAGGTTATACTAATGATTGAACAGAGTACCATAGTTAACCAGATAGCTTTCTTATAATAATAGGTTATATAGGCCTTACTAGTGAGCTACTGATTATTTAGGATACTAAGGTATTTAATTAAATCAGATGGTTCTATTACTATATCCTTAGGTTGCCTATTACTACTTGGGAGCTATAGTGAGCTTTTAAGCCTGGGAGTATAGTTCCTCTAGCCCTTCTGATAGATATAGAGAAGCGTATACTTACTAGCTTCTATTTCCTTCATAATATTAGAGTTAAAAGTAGGTATAGTATTAGGGAGAGAAATAAGCCCTAGGGGATATCTGTAATAACTAGCCCTATCCTACTAGGGCCCTTTTGTAATATTATTACTATCTTTCACTCTATTTAGAAGCTAGTCTTTAGCTTAACTATTATTTTAGGGATATATTATTAAAAGCTCTAGCGGTGCTAGGGTTAGGACTATAGCTACTAGGTATTCCTTTAATATATTCTGTAGGCTTCCTTATATATTAGATATTAAGTATAGTTATAGAGATAACTAATCCTATTCCTAATATATATCTATCGTAATAGGTTATAGGTTTTAACTAGATAACTTAACTATATAGTAAGTACTAATTGATAGACCTTACTAAGTATAGAGAGTAATCAGATATGGTAATAGGCCTTAGGTATCATATAGTTAGGCTTTCCAGGCTTCCTAATTAATATTATAGTAGATTCCTAGAAGTACCTTAGGAAGTAGTCATATTATAGATAGATATTAAAGAGATTATTTATAAAGTATGGAATCTCTGAGATCTCTCTACTTAAGTATAGTATTTAGAATTCTATTAGGTCTAAGGACCTTATATAGGGTAGCCTGTTTGATAGTCTATACTATCTCTTAGTAGTAATTAAGGCATTATCTATAAGGTCTAGGTAGCAGTGGTCTTTGATATTAGATAGATTAGCCTTAGAGGCTATAGGGAAGAGAGCTTTATAGAAGAGAGGGGTTTTTCAGCTATAGTAGTATACTATCAGCCCAATTAATATATTATTAAGTGTTAGTATAAAGGTAGTAGATTAGTCCTACTTTCGAGTGGCCTTAGCAAGGTACTAGAAATTATTAATATTATTGGCTGTTACTTCTATACACTCCCACTAGCTCTTATGGATAATTTTTTTCTTAGTATAACCTAGTCTATTCTTTAATTAGGAGTATTCTATCTTAGTCTTACTTAGGCCTCTTCATTAGTCTCTTATATCTCTTCATATATCTATTAGACCTGTTAGTAAAAGGGTTTTAGGAGTAGAGGATAGGTTGGCTAGGAATAGAGGGTAATAGTGGCCTTGGGTATAGAAGTTTTAGTGATATTATTATAGATTAAATGGTGGTTTCTGCAATAGTATTGATTGTAGTGGGACTAGGCCTCTATATAGCCTGTGTGGTGCCTATGTATATCAACTAGCTCTTATAATATATTGATAGAGCCTTGATTTAGGTCTCTTAATTAGCTTTCTTTTACCTATGTTTTATCTGGGGAGGTATCTCCTTAAGGGATAGAGTAGAGTTAAACTCTATTAGTATAGGTATACGATTAGTAGTATAGAGCTACTATTATTGTGTTGTATATCTGTATATTTTATATAGTTAGTGGAGAGGATACCTAGTTTAGGTCTAATATTGAATAGACATTGTTACTAAAGATAGAGCCTTTAAATATAAATATACTCTTCTTTGTTAAGAGATTTAGCTTGTAATTCTTTATTATTAATATAATATTTTTAGTATTATTATTAGGGAGGTATGTAGACTATGTCTTAGGCTATAATAGGTGGTGTAGATTAAAATTACCTATAATAATATACCTACTAGTACTATAGGTTTAACGTGTTTCACAAGCGAGCCGGCCACCCAAGCGAGCCGGCCACCCCACCCTACTACAACAATATATATTGAATATAATGCAACCACCATATGATATATTGCAAAAACTAGGTGCTATTCATAACTGGGCACCTATTTCACTTGTGCCCTGGCTCCCTGCAATTGCTACAGCGTTGTATAGGCCTCTCAGCGGCTGTCCCACCTGCGACCGGAGCGCGGCGTGGCACCCACCTATGGTATTGCTATTTGGTGCTCACTCTCAATTTGTAGTCGTAATTACATCTCTTCTGCGGTCATTCCACCTTTGTAAGACATCTACCTATTAGGTATAGCCTTTTTTTTCTGTTTTCGTCCATTCTCTACCATTACACATTTATATATAGTGGTCAGTATTGTAAGCTAATTAGTAAGTAATTATATACCCTTAGTAGTCTGCTCTAACTATTAAAATATATTGCTATTAGACATTATACCTCTATACTATAGTAATTACTTAATTGATACTGCCTAACGTCGAAAATTAACAGTTTTTGATAGTATATAAGGTATAAATTTACAGCTACTAGTACTACTATACAATAGTAGTATAGGTAATAGGGGATAAATATCAAGTTTTAACAGAACTCTCTTAAGTAAATATAGAATAAGACCTAATGATATAAAACTACTAGTAATTGTAGAGATTATATATATTACTATACACACTATAGGGTATAGATAGAGAAAATTAAGCTTTTTAATATGTGTAGAGCCTACATAGACAAGATCTTGTACTGTCTAACTATAGAAGTACTTTAATACACTAAAACAACCTATATTAAGAGATTGTAATAGATATAATAAATAAGATAGTATATAGATTAGTATAATATTATTTTCTATATATAGAGTATTAAATTAAGGAGTAAGATAACTCCTATAGCTATCTATAACTAAGAGCAACCAGATACTATATCAACGTTTAGTAGTATATAGAATAAAGGAATTCTTAAGCTATAAAATACCAATTTAGTCAGTAGTCTATCTATTTTCACTAACCTTAAAGTACTAGTTATCTAGGATAGTACTATACTATACTAATATAAAGTTTTTGGCTTTAAAGATAATAATTAGGGATAGAATACTATCTAAATAGATATACTTAATTGTAGTAACTTACTCTTAGTTCTCTAGTTGTAAGAGCTTATACTTCCTCTACTACTCTTAACTAGTAAGTACTCTTAAAGTACTAGTAATCCCTATTACAAATCTAGTTTCATTAAAATTATAGATATTGTTATTATAAATACTATACTCAGCAATAATATTGTAATACTAATTAAACTACTTATAAATAAGCTCCGGATCTTTATATAATATATACTATACAGTATAACAATATAAGAAACATGCTTTTAGGTTATTACAACGTACAACAAAGTTATATATCCAGTTTTTACCAACTGTAGTAGAATAGTAATCAGAACGCTAAGTAAGTAGTATATTAGCTATTTCTTTTGTAAGAGCAAAGGTAGAGACCTTACTACACTTATTAAGGTCTAATATCTATTACTCTAGCAAATCCTCCTTAATTTTATCTAATTTCATACTATTGGTATAAGTATTTTATCAATAACTCACTCCCTTGACGCACTCTTACAATATTAAATATAGTATATCGAAAACCTATATAGCTTTGTTGATAGAAGATATTTTCTTATTTCTAAGTGCCTGTATAGCAAGTTTGATCCTGCCTTCTTACTCAGTCCGTTTTTAAGCTTGTCCGGTACGAATTGGTGGCATAGTGGTGCTTTGAAGAAGGAGGGTTGCTACACGTAATACGTTTTTAGGTGGGGTGGCCGGCTCGCTTGGGTGGCCGGCTCGCTTGTGAAACACGTTATATAGTATATATGGTATATATAGCTAAGATTTCCTAGAGTGATCAAAAAGTATTTTATACCTTGGCTTCTTTAGCAGCTTACTTACAATACTTAGGGTCTATTAGTGCTATGGGCTATATGTATATTGTGAACATATATAATATACCTATTAGTACTTAGTGTTAGTATACTAAGATTATAGTTATAGTGTTTAGATAAGTTTTTAGATTAATCTTCTTATTTATATAGAAGCATATTCTAGGGCATATATCTAGGCCCTCCTAGGGGTAAGAATCCCTAATATTAACTGTAGCGTGATATAGAATATACCCCTAAAAATATAGGAGTATATCTCTATTTCTGGCTTTATCTATATATATCTCTCTAGTTCCTGTAGTACCAGGATTTCTATCTTGTATAACCCCTTCTTAGTAAAGAAGTAAATTATCTCTATATCTCTTGATTTACTATAGTTAGCCTATAATATCTGAAGATAATCAAATATTAGATATAGTTTGGTTCTAAGTTAATATATTATAGGTGGTGATATTACTAGAAAGGATACTTAGGGGTATAATATTACTTATTCTAACTAAGAATATTATCTAATTTATTATTACTATTATAATAGGTACTGTAGCTCTAGTATACTTCTCTGGTATCTTATAGACTAGCTAAGATTACTGAGGGGTAGGGGGAGGTTTTATAGGGAAAGAAAGGCTAGTAATTAGGGTTAGGGATTAGGACTAATAAAAGAGGTAATTATAGTTATCTCTATATTATAGATCCTAGCTTTGGTTTTAGCTATAAGGGTAGCTCTAGTCCTAACTATCTAAGATTTAACTTTTTAAGACTCTATAGTAGTATTAGTAGTAAAAAATTAGTAATAGTTATAATAGTAGCTTTAGTATATATAATCTATTATATACCATTAATATAAATACTCTTAGCTACTATAGAAATATAGAAATATTCTTTGATAATATCTTCAGTATTAGATTTAATAGAAATCTATTTTCCAAGAGTATAGCTACTTAAAACTCTACTATTATAGTCTCAAGGGATATATAATAAAGAGTAGGATTAGCTCTAGCTTATTATAGGGATAATTTTAGGGGCTTAGCTTACTAAAGTAGTCTAGTAGGGTTTCTTAGTGATAATAGTTATAGTAGTAAAATTAAGATAATTTCTAGAGGTATAGATACCAAGATCTAGACTATAAGGTATCTAGGGAGAGAGATTATAACCATTATTATAACTATTATTAGTAGGGGTACTATAAATATTCTGTATAGGTATATAATATCATTAGGGTCCCTTAAAGTAAAGTTACTAAATTTAGGATAATAAGTCTATATAAATAGGGTAGATTTAGTAGAATATAAAATAATAGATATTCTTTCTCTTAATACTACTCTTCATATAAGTAGTATATTTAGTAATATTAGAATTATAGGTATAGTAGTAATTATTAGTAGTATAGTCTTTGATATAATAGGTATATATTTTTAGGTCTTTTCTAGATATAGATAATATATCTATAGATTTAGTACTAGTAATATTACTATAACTAATAACTATTAAGATAATATAGAGGGTCTACAATCTAATATTCTGTCCTATAAATAATTAATTTTTGGTTTTTTTAAAAAGAATAGATACAATACTACTACTACTAGAAATAATCTTATTAGATAGTAATTTACTTTTATTTATCTTTTTATTATCTATCTATACTAATACTTACTAGTATTGGCTACTTATATAACTAACTTTATGTATAAAGATAATTTAGTATAGATATTAAAGCTAGGGATAGTAGTAGCAGTAGTGATAAAGGGAAAGAGAGTAGATTATAGAGATCTATTTTAAAAGTCTTTTAAATTTTACTTTTTTTAGTATTCTTAATATTACTAGTATTATTTTAGGTTATATACATCTCTCTAACCTTTATCCCTTCTTTAACCTTACTATAAATCTTTATTAAAGTCTCTATATATATATTTTAACTAGGAAATTTACTAGATCTTAATACTATTAAGTTAGTATAGCTATAGATAAAGTATTATACAACTAGAAAAAATACTCTAAAGAGTAAAATGTAAGTAATAAAAGTGGAGGGAAAGGTATAGTATATACTACTATTGGAGAATATTTAGTAGTAGATTAAATAACTACTGTAATGGGGATTCTGCTCTTGACATCAGGATTATCTGATTAAAGCCTTAGTAATAAGGTGTCTGTTTATAGGGAGATATTTAGTTTATGTAATAGTATTCTAGGAATGTGTACCTATCAAGTATTATGATTTAGTCTTTTTAGTTCCTATGGTCGTAGTGGTATTAGTATACTGCTTATAAAGGCTTGGATACCTTAGGATGATCTATCTTAGTGGTTATTACCTTATCTACTCTCCTATATACTATATATAGTAGTTTTATCCCGCTGTAATTAATCTATCTACTTGACAGATAGCTAATAAGTATTCCTATCTTTTATATAGTAAGTGATATAGGGAAGACTTATTTAATAAAAGGGTAGCTAAAAAGAGAGAATAACACTAGCATAAGAAGTAGATATTATATTTAACCCTAAGAGAGAGTATAATAATTTTAGATATATTATAAAGGGAGAATAGTAGTTTAGTTCTAGATAGAATTAGCCTATTAGATATTTAAAATATTAGTAGAAAGATCTACTAGAATACTACTATCTATAGAATATATATAGTTTTTATAATTAATACTTACTAATTAGTATACTAGAGATACTATAGTTCTAGAAGATCTACTATAAATAATACCTAGTTAATTATACAAAGTAGTATTTTAGATATATCTAGGTATTTAATATATCTAGTATTTTATACTATTAAATATATTTTTATCTTTTATACTATAGTATATACTTAAAGACTCTTTATTAGGAAGTAAAGAGTTAGTTTTATCTGAATTACTACTAAAAGAACCACTATTAGTATAGTAATTATTACTATTATTATTCTATACTAAAGATTTTATTCTTTATTTTATTCTCTTTTCTTTGTCTTTATTTTCTTTATACTACTTGTTAATGCCCAAGTCCTACTTTAATAATTCTAATACTAAATTATCTCATTAATTAACTATTAAATTTCTGGCTAGAGAATTATGTTCTAGCTATAAAGAGAGATTATATAATTTAGATACTATGACTACTTATAGTATTAAGAAATATAGACTATTACTAGTATTACTTTTTTCTAAGTTTAATATTTCTAGGAATATCCCTAATACTACTCAATATAAATTATCTTAGTCTCTACCTTAGTCTATAGAACCTATATCTGAGTCTCTACTACTATAACATAAATATCTACTATAATCCCTATATATATTATAGTATATAATATCTTACTCTCCTTTTTTCTCTCTACTACTAATCCTAATATTTATAATAGGTCTGATATTTAGTCCTAATATACTAGGTACCCTTACCTTTAATAATACTAATATATCTAAATTTCTAAGAAAGTTAGAGAATATATACCAGTAAAGTAGTAGTATTTATTATATAGTAATTATAGACCTACTCTTATAGTATTACTTATAAATCATATATAGATAAGTTAACAATTATAAGGTCTAGAAAAAAAAGAGATTAGTAAATATTCTATAAGAATTTCTCTGATTATTTATATAACTAGAATAATAAATAATTAAGATATAATAGATAATATCTTAATAAGTTTACTAATAATAATTAATAAATAAATAATAAAGTTAGGAACTATCTAAGTAAATTTTATAAGATTTCTATAAAGATCTTCTAACTAAATTATTGAGGTAATAGTAAGTATATAGATCTACTAATAAAAGGTTTTCTAGAGTATATATAATATAGAATTATCAAAAATTATACCTAGGGATATTATTATTACTATAATAATATCACTTACTCTAATACCTATTAGGATACTATTTACTATTTATAGATAGACTTAAATATCTAAAGTAAGATTATTCAGAAGATACTTGTACTTAGTCTAGTATTCTATACTTTATGAAAGGAGTGTATTAACTGATCTGAGATATAACTATATAATAGCTGTATAGGTCTATTTTAGGTTTTATTATCTTTATCTATTATTAGTAGGATAAGAGATTAGTTTCTAGCAGGAAATTATTATCTTACAACTTTATTTATTTGTATTAGCTAAGGGATAACTAATCTTCTAGAGAAGGTAGTATATAATAGGGATTCTACTCTTAATATTAGGATTATATAATTAAAGCCTTAATAACAAGGTATCTATTTATAGGGAGATATTTAGTTCGTATAAGAATATTCTAGGAATATATACCTGTTAAGTGTCATGACTTAGTCTTTTTAGTTCCTATAGTAGTAGTAGTATCAGTGTACTACTTATAAAGGCTTAGATACATTAGAAGATTATATCTTAGTAGCTATCACCTTGCCTACTCTCCTACACACTATGTGTATGGTGGTTTTATCCCTCTGCGATCAACCCGTCTGCTTGACAGACAGCCGGCGAGTATTCCTATCTTTCACTACCTAGATATATTAGAGATATTATATACTTAGAAGAGAGTAATAAATATAAAGAGAATAAAGGGTTATTAAACTGGATAAATACAAGTTAGAAAATAACTAGGCTAGATTAGGTCTAGTATAAAAAAGTAAAAATTAAAAGACTTCGAAAATAGACCTTTGTACTACTATATAGTAATCTAGATATAATAGAAAGCTTTGGTATATTAGTTTTCCTATTAAACTGATAGGGTACAGATATCCTATAGTTTAGTAAGGATATTACTATTCTTTATAGAAATATTAGTGTAGTTATAGTATCAAGAAGGTCCGGAAATCAGTTAATAGAAGAGAGATTTTAGTTATCACTTATATATTACTTCTAGGTATAAATTATCTTATTAATAACTTTAGTATCAGCCTATATTATAAGATAGTTATTACCTAAAGAAATTTCTGGTATTGGCTATAATACCTTAGATAATCCCTTTTTACTCTTCTTCACTATAGTAGTTACTATAACATCAAAATTTAGATAAAAGGTAGATTAAAATAACTACTATATTGTAAGAAATAAAATAAGATACTCTATAATATATATAGGGTAAGATGCAGTAAGATTATATTTTGCCAGAGATATATTAAATTATATATATAACTGTACTACTAATAATTATTATTATACCTATAACCCTAAGATTATAAGATATACTATTTTATAAGAAGTATATATATTATTCTACTTTCCATCAGAATTATCTAGTATAGATAGACTAATTAATCTATATTTAGTATCTTGATCATAAAATCTCTAGTAATACTATATATTTATCTAGAAAATCCTAATTACTAACAGCAGTACTTTTGATAATAGTAATAACTAAAAAAAATATTTTCCTAGTACTAGATAGTCTAGACCTTAATACCTATATTCCTGAAAATTCCTCTAATCTTACTAATATAACTACTATCCCTCAGAAATTTTACTACAATATTTCAGTAAGTTACACCCCTATAATTATCCTGAGACAGAAGAAAGTAATTTTAGGCCCCTATAGTAAACTAGAATCAATGCTACTCTCTATCTTAGCTATATTTCTAGAACTAAAAAGATAGTTAAGCATAAAATTCTATCTCTAGAAAGTAGGTTTATATTCATTCTAATATAGAGAATATTACTAAAGAAGATTTTTGTATTACTATTATAGATAGAAATGCCTATATTGGTAGTACATAATAGATTAAGTAGGTGAAAGTTATTAGTAAAGTTATAATTATAGTTATCCCTAAAACTAAGACTTAGTAAACTAATTTTTAGAATACTAAAGTTAGAGCTATTTCTATAGCTAAAGTTAAAACCAGGGAAGTAGAGACTACGAAGACTATCTTTATAATGATTCTTCTATCTAGTCTTGATTAATAACTATTCTTTCCTTTTCTGTAGAGTTTCTTTCTATTATTGAGTAATTTTAACTAGTTTCGAGAGTAATAAGAAAATCTATCATGATTATGGTACTTATTATAATAATAATAATAAATTACATAATATCCTTAGTTAGAATATATTCTACTATAGTCCTAAGTATCCTACCTAGGAGTATTACTACCTAAAACATATTAATTTTAAGTTGAATCATAATACGTTGAGAGATAAGGTAATATCATATTCAAAAAATATATTTAGTGAATACTATTAATGATACTAATCATAGTATCTGAGTTTATAGAGAAACTAAGACTAAGATTATAGTCAATCTATTTTAGGTAGTTTTAGTAACTATATATATCTGTAATACTAGTGAATAGATTATTATAGATAACTTTAATCTATATTACCTACTATAGCCTAAGATGTAGTCCACTAATTATTATAATGATAATAATCAAGTTATTATAGTAATAATAAAAAATCATAGAGAGTTAATCTCTTAATAAAGAAAAGAATTACTAATTTTCAAGATCCTATTTCTAAATAATGGATTTACTTAATATCAGACTCAACTTAAGTGTCTACTATATTAATTATATATAGTAGTAGTAATATTATATTACTGATTATATACTACTATATATACTAGATATACTATACTAAAAGTCCTACTAGAATTAATACTACTTGTAATACTACTATTACTACTATTATTGACATACTACTTATTATTATTATTATCTACTTCTCTTTTCACAAGTCTAATAAATCTAGAAATAGATATCAAGTACAAAAAAAACTTAAACAAAGATCTAAGTAGAATACTCCTAGTTTAAGAATAAACCAAGTTACTCAAAAAGAACTAGTATAAATATATAGAAACAGTAGCTGATAACATTAATAATTTTTAATATCTTACTAAGACTACTTATAAGACCGACTAATAATATTTATACTTATGATTAACTATTTAGACTCAGAATATACTACTACTAATACTAAAAAAGTAGTTTTTGTCTATACTATTCTCTTCTCTACTATCCCTAAAATTAATTACCTAATATAAATTGTTATTATTACTCTAAATTTATTCAAATCCCTCTGATTGCTACTAAGGAAATTATATATACTATTTAGAAAACTACTATAAGTAAGATACTGTAATAATCGAAGACTTCAGTGCCTGCCGCGCGTGACCTAGGAAGCCGCTTATGTATAGATCATTATAATAGGAGTTTCTTTCCTTCTTCTTTTCTCTCTCTTAGTTTAGTACCTTTAAGTAGTACTACTACTATCTTTGAAAGTATATTAATCCTTACGTAGTATTAAACTTACACCTATTCTATTTCCCTTCTCCAAATACCTAAGATTATATAGATTTATACTTACTTTACTCATATAACATCTTAACTACCTGGGACTATTTTATATAATTAACCCCCAAACCAAACCGAACACAATCAATCATTGTACTGAGATAGTCCATAATTATTCTACAAAGACTAAGAGCAACTAATAAATATAAGCTAAACCTATTACTAGTAGCTTAAAGATACAAATTAAACCAAAAAAAACAGTAATAATACTAAGAGTTTTTCTACTTATAATATAGCTAAGTCTAAACCTAAGGATAAACTAAATAAATACTCCTACCTATAAAACTATAAAGAAATAACTACTACTACTATTAATAAGAGTAAGTAGAGAGACATCTACTATAATTTATTCTTTGGATTATATTTGTTGTTATTATTCAAATATCTATCAGGGCAAATCCCCAATTTAACAGTAGAACCTAACAAGTAGTTGAGCAAACTACCTTACATAGTACTAGGAAATTTTACATAACCTAATACCCTGTTCCCACTAGCGTGTAGTATACGTTCTTCTTCTATTCTCAACTCGCAACACTCAAAACTCTCTAGGCTTACTTACCTACTCTTACTATATCCCACTAATGATAGCAGTAGAATACTAATAGCATAGAGTCCTTCTCTCTAGATATATAATCCCTTTCCTTTTTTCTTATCTCCATTAAGACGAACTCGAACCCTATATAACCAAAGCTAGCCGATATAACTATACTTATATAGAACAAGCCAAAGTCTATAATATAAATCTAATTATAACCAAAATATACTTGTTAGTAACACTAGCATATATATACCGTGGCAACACAAAAGTCTAAGACCCCACTTATCTACCGCCCCACTTTTTATGTAATATTCTGCCAGCTAAAACTCCGCATCAATTACAATATCTACCTAAAATCTAGTGTGTCACCTATCAGAATCAGTATTAACCTATATCCTACAAAGCATACTCTTAGATAGACTCTCTACGATACTAAGATCAAGTTATTTCCTTATTTCCTATACTATAGCAATTATAATTACTAGTGTTATAAGATTATTCAGTATCTAAAGGAGATTTAGCCAAATCTGATAGATTTTTTATTTTAATAATGTCTATAGGTTTTTAATTAGATTAAGATCTAGAGAATAGGATAGTCAAATTATAAGCTTACGTTCTAACTTAGTAAGACTTGAACAAATAATAATTAAAGTGTAGATTAGAGTATTTTATCTTACTAAAAAATAAATATAGGATTAATGAATAATATTAGTAACATTTAGCGGTATAGATTAAGGATTATAAAGTACTTAACTCTTCCCTAACCTAATATAGGATTACCTTAAAGTAGGATTAGTAGGCTTTTCTAAGAATAACTAGAAAATACAGCCTAAGATATTTGCTTAGTCTAAACCCCTATATATAGAGTTAAATAAACTTTACCCTAAGTTCTTAATATTGAGTATAGATAAATATATACTCTGGCTAAAGTCTAATACTTTATTCAATTATATATTTAGTAGACTAAAAATCCTGATTAAAATTCTCTTTAGTATAGTGTTAATACTATAAAGATTATATATTTCTTTTTTTTGGTATAAATAGGTTTAAGATAGGGTCTTTTTATAACCTACTACTTACGTATATTTTTGACTAAAAGAAGCTAGGTAATAGAGTTTTCTTATATTCATTACTAACGTTTTTAAGTAGGTCTTTATATATAACTTAAGATAGAATATAAATCTTCTATTAAATCTTTTTAATATTATATTCATCAAGAATCTTAAGATACCCAGAGTACTTTATAGACCCTTCTTTATATTAAATTCTAGATTGTAAGTATATAAATTTGATGTAGAGAGCGATAGACCAGGATATTTAGTATAAATTTACCTATAATACTATCTAGTAGTCTTTTTTAGTATAGTAATTTAAGTATGTAAGTTAAGGTCTGATTTGTAGTTTCGGTAGTATATTTTACTAATAGGTATAGTATTAGATAATATAGAAGGCCTAGTAGGTAGTGTAGGCCCTTCAGGTAGTAGGTACTAGATGAGAGATCTTATATATAGAGGTATTGTCTAATATAGTCATGTATATGGCTGCTAACGCAAGTGCGATATAGTGTGCTATAATATTAAGCTAGCCTATTTAGAAAGGCGGAGATAAGAGGGGTCTCAGAATTTTGGGGTTCCACTGTATAAAGGGATCATTTACTATAGTAACTAATAACCCATATTATTAGAATAATAATATAGGTCAACAGTAAGACTCTAAATTAACTAAAGAAAACCAGATGTTGAATATAGATGATATTATTCTAGGTTTAAACCCTAGCTTAGTAAGTTAGTTAGTCTAATTCTAGGTTTAATTAGACCTAAAGACTTCTGGATAAAACTTAACAAACTAAAGGTAGTATAATAGAATGTAATATATACTCTATATATTTTTTATTATAACTATATATTACTAGATTATAGTTTAAGCGTTTATCTAGGACCTTTTCTTATTATTTAATAATAGTAGATAGATAAACCACTAATTTAATCTTATTTATTTATTTATATTATTATAGTACTACCAGAATATCTAAGATCTATACATAGTCTAAACATCTTTATAAGTTCTATAAATTATACATGTATAAAATACCTAAAGAGGTTAATCCACTGCTACTACGTTGATTCCTTATACATAATCTTCTATAATTATATATAGTAAAGGATTGTAAGAATATAAATATACCAACTTAAGTCTAAACTAGAGATAGTAATTTTGGTTCTTATATCTAGATACTAGTATCTACTGCTATAGTTATTTAATTACTTAATTAATTAATTTAGATAATAAAATATTATCTAAAGGACCTATAAGGATATCTCATCTAAATATCTGTCTAGTTATTAGTAAAGATTATATAATTAATTATAATACTAGATTAACATATCTGCTTAGTATAGTGGTTATTTAGTTCTTATAAAGTAAGTAAATACTGTATGATTTAGTAGTATAAATAGTACATTTTAGAAACATACTAAGATACTTACTCTAGATTCTCACGAATATTACTATAATAATCTCTATAATCTTCTCTAAACTACTGCTATTAGTATATATAACCACAGTATTGAGGTCTATCTAACTAAAAAATTTAACTCAACTTCTTTATAGTAGTAACTTTATTAGAGATGATATAGATACTTAGTAGTTTCTACTATCGGAGGATAATAAAAAAAGATTTATTCAGAGTACTGGATTTAAATACTAAGACATATAGTTAATTTACATAGTTCTACTCGAATATCTACCATGTATTTCTGGATAATATTACTTAGTAGTTATATTAAACTTTTACAAATAAAGGTATAAAGATTTCTCTAATCTTCCTAAAAGATATAGAGAAATATATACTCATTAGAAGTAAACTAGTATACATGTTATTAGACTTAGTAGTTATAAAAATAGTATGACTATTTAAGATACCTATAGTTTTTATATATAGTTTAATACTAAATTATAGTAACAATATTATTCTTAGATCTAGTACTAGTAAGCTTAACTATAGAATTAGAGAGAAAGATAAGCTCTAAGAGATATCTATAATAACTAGTTCTATTTTACCGAAGTCTTTCTATAATACTATTACTATTTTTTACTTTATATGTACATTACTAGTTACTTAAGTAATACATTGTATAATTAAGTTATCCATCCTAATACTAAGTATTTTTAATAATAACAACAATTATAATAATAATAATAGAAAGAATTCCTTTTTAGTGATAGCGATAATATCCTAGATTACCTAGGAAATATCTAGAAAGATTGTACCTATTAAGAAAAAGTGTAATATAAATTTAAATAAGTAAAGATAAAGTCTACAAGTAAGTTCCCTATGTTCCTAACTAAGACTAACCTATTTTTTTTGTTATTGATAAAATCCAAATCTCTATTTATAAATGAGTATAGCTACCCTTGTAGAGATTAACTATAAAACTATAGTGTAAACCTACTAGAAAAATAACTAAAATAAGCATTATGTTTAGCAGATATATTAGAAAGATCTTTTATTTAGTCTCTATACTAGAGATAATAGATATTAATAAGTATGTTTGAAAATGTCTTACCTCAGATCTAAATACTAATTAATCTATTTAGAATTAATAATTTAGAATCTCTTTCTTTATCTCTACCATAACTAGTAATCTTTCTCTCTATCATAATATAACTAAAAGACTACAATGAAGAGCTAAAAAATATTGTTCTAAATACAATATGATAGACTATATTAGTAAGAATTATTTCATGTAAATACAATACCTCTTGAATAAATCTATTACTATTACTACTACTAACCATACTAGTATAGCAACACTACCTATATTTTCTACCTTTACTGCTTACAGTGGTACAGCAAAAGTCTAAGACCCTTCATTTTACCGCCCACCAAATTAGGCACTAGCCCCTTATTCCACAACATACCATAGGCTGGGATAGCGATTTAGTGGAGCAGGACGATAAGGGGGTCTCAGACTTTTGCGGTGCCCCTGTATATAGTAATAATCTAGACCTAGTAACAGCTTACTAAATAGACCTAAGATATTCCTAATAGATCTAGATTTATCTAAGTTAATAATCTTCAAAACGTTTTTATCAGAGTTATAGCTAGTTTATAAAAGATGATTATTCTCTATTTTAGTCGTTAGAGATATTAGAGTATAAATATATATCAATACCTTCTTAGTAATATAGTTATATTCTAATAGTAGTATATATATTAAAAAATTTAATAACCTAATTCTTATACAGAACTATAATAGATACCCTAGTATACTAATAATTTATTTTATCTAGTTTGTACTACATATTCATAAATATTAATAGTTAGGAGTCTATAATGATTACTAGTCAAAAGTGGTATAATATTATTTTTTAGGAAAGATTAGTTTAATTATTATAATCACTAATCAATATAATCTAATAAATAAAATAGACTAAGCACTCTCTTAAGATAATAAAGAGATCTAAAAGAGTTTAATAGAGATAAAGTTTCCAGCTAAAAAGTAGCTACTTTTTTCTCTAGATAAATAATTCCTTATTTCCTGTATTTAAGTTACTACTATTCAGACTATAGATTCTTCTTACTATATAAACAAAGAAAGTATACAGAGATATCTATAATATCTCTAGATACAATTAATTGAATCCTAGAAAATAAATATAGTTCCTAAAAAGTTAAAGATAATCTAATAGTATAACTTTCTTAATATCTTCTTAATTATTAAATTAAATAAATACTACTATATTAATGAAGTTTTAATTATTAGATTTTACTTAATAGTATGTTCACTTCTAGATACTCCCTACTATATAGATAAGCTTTAAAAGAGTTAATAGTCTATAAGAACTATACTATAAAGAAACTTAACCTAGGTTCTATCAAATTAAATATAATACTATTTATATTCTCTATATCGATAGTGTATATAATAAACTAAATAGAAAACATTACTTCTATAGTAAATACTATGAATTAAATATACTCATATAAAAAACCAATACTCTCTCCCTCTGATTAATAATTTATTATTGTATCTTTCAAAAGTTAAAATCTTTACGAAACTTAATATTCAATAAGACTTTTACTAAGTCTTTACTTAAGTCTAAATACAGAAGAACTCCTAATCTTTGAAATCTAATATAGCATCATTGAATATAGAACTATATTCTTTAGTACAATAGATATATCTATAATTTCTAAAGATCTATTACTACAACGTTTATAGAATATCTCATTATATTGAGATTTAATTAAAATTTACATAAAGTATATTTAGAAGATTCTCAAAAATTACAAAATATAGAGCTCTAAGGTTTAATAAATAGCCAAGTATAAATTTGATATATTAAATATCAGATTCCTTAGTTTTATAATTAGTATTAGAAGTGCTATAACTAACCTTATACAAATAAGAGTTATTTAAAACTCGAAGATCCCTAAGATAGTTTATAGTATAAAATCTTTTTATAGTTCTATAACTCCTATAGACAATTTGTTGAGTATTATGACTATATTAGTTAACTACTATATTATCTAATACAGAAAAAACTACTATTCAAACAGTCCTCTAAATATTAAGTTACCTTCAAATTCTATAACAATTTTAACTCTATCTGTATTCTTTAATATTATAACTCTAATACCAAAACTATAATTAAAACGAATATTTCTAAGAACTATACTAGTACTATTATATATCAATAATAATAAAGAAGCTAAATAGATACTAGTCTTACTGGTGAAAGTTTTTATCTTATATCTACTTGATAATATACTATAGGTCTAGAACAAATGATATTACTACTAATATCCTATTCTAAAAGAAAATATCTTTACTCTATATTAAATAACCTATCTCGTTAAAATTTAAGGTACTAGATCTATTATCTTTTTCGGTGAAAACTGAAGTATATAACTATAAGATTTAGAGAAGTAGATAGTCTAGTACATAATATGATAGAATATATTCTATTAAGTTATTAGATTCACCTATTACTTAATAAATATTATAAGTAAGGATAGTAACTCCTATTTAAAGACTAAATAGTTATACTCAGCAATGGTAACTTATCTACTCCGTATATACATTTTAGATAAGATTTACTGATAATTATTTAAATTATATCAAGTATAGAAAAAGTATACAAACTTATCTAGAACTAATATTACTAGGTAGACCAATCTACTCATATGATAAATCTCCTATATCATTATAACTTTCATCTATTCCTAATTAACTAGAACAGTATCTCTTAATAAAAATTTACTCATTCCCTGGAAACTATTATAATTATAATATTATCATTATCTTTATTCACTATTTTGCTAAAATACTTATTTTAGTATTCTATTAAAAAAATTATAACTCTTAAAAAACGTATCTAGTTATTATCTACTTTAGAATATGCTAGTTTAGGTATACTTAATACTATCATCTTAGATTATAGAGTATGGTTTATATCTTTATTTTAGTAGAAATTTAGTTATATATTAGACATTTAGTATAAACTATTAACTATCTACTACTTTGAGATGAATAGGTAAAGAGAGATTACTAAAAATATTTAGTATAGAGATTATATATAGTAGTACACTACTAATAGGATGTCTATTTAGATTACTTTCTAATCATGAATTTTATTACTATACAAACTTCTCTAAAATAGTAGTGGATACTTCTTATTCTTTACTAAAAAGAAATTGAATCTTTAAATGTCTTTTAAATGAATATATAATATCCCTAAAGATATTACTAAGAATACTTAGTATACTTATAATATAGTCAATACTATATATCAAGTTTAGAAAAAATTTATAAACCTATTAAAAGTTAGAAAAGGTAGAAAAAAATAGGCTAATAAGTCATATAAGAAAGATAACTTAAATTTTATAACTAAGTATTTATTACTACTAAGTTGAAAGACATTAGTTACCTGAATAGAAAGCTTCTATACTAAGTTTATAGATTCTTTAAGAACATTAAGAAAATAGATAATATTTAGACGTTATAATCCAGAAAGTATAAAAGTCTACCTGATTTTCATTACTGAAAAGTTATACTATAGTATCTAATCTATATTATCAACAGACTAGACTCCCAATACTAAATCTCCTTCTATCATTAAAAATAAAAATGAAGTCAATAAAATGATGGACTTGAGAATATACTAGAATAAACTAAAGTATAGGGCTAGCTAGATCAAGGATAAGAATAATATATAGTACTATCTAAGTAGGTTTGAGAATACTCTAGGAAAACTTACTATCTTCTATCTATGCCATTCTAACAAGTCTAGGCCTTCCATGAGAGTTTTAATATAACTTAACACTATAAACATTAATATTTCAATACAGATTACAATAATAATAATATATTTATGATAAATTTAACTTAGGTCTAGGACCTAGGTCTTTCAAAGAGGGAGACTATATAACAATTAAAGTCTTGAGTACCTATAGCACATACCTAAGCATATGACGTAGACAGCTACTTATATATAGATATTTATAAAAGAAGTTTCTGACTTTCTTCTCTTCTCTGTCTTAGCTTAATATCTTTATTTAATACTACTGCTACCTTTCAAAGCATCTAAGTCTTTATAGATACTTAGAGCCAATAGAATCCTGAATACTATATAAAAATATACTACTTTGATCTCTAAAATACTCTAATATATAATAGATCCTTTAAACACCCATTTCTAGTATAATTACGTCCTAAAATAGTTCTAGGAGATTACTATAGTAGTTATTTAAAAATTGAAAATTTTGAATTATATAACGCTTAAGATCTATTTTTGTATTTAATTACTTTCTACTTTTAGTAAGATTTATAAATCTATACTTGTTATATAGCTAAGTTATCTAGTTAAAATTTAGAACTTACTACTATAAATATTTTTTACAATTTCCTTTTCTTTGTAATTCTATCTATATGCTTTAACTTTAATCTTATTCAAAAACTAGAAATTAATTCAACTAGTCCTAGAACTATAGTTATGATCAGAAATCATATGAATTATATTATAATTATAATCTAGAACTAAATTATATAAGAGAATATAAACAGTTGGTTTCAATATTTGTATCATCTTTATAACTAATAGATCTATGAGTATATATGCTAATTTACTCTAGGTAAGTATAAACCTTTCCATATCTATTAGAAAAATTAGAGAAATCTTTATAACTTTGTTCGTAAAAACTTGATAGTACTTCTAAATAGTTTTTAAGTACTTAGTAGATATGAAAGGAAAACTATCTAAATTAATCAAATATCTTAGTATCTTAATTAATGAAAACTAACTAGTAATATCTATATTACTTATTGTTGTCAAAAGTTACCTAATTAATTACTAAACTTTATTCAATTACTAGTAAAATCTAGAATATCATTACTTTATATTTTTATAAAATATAGATAGTGGTATTACTATTTCAAATTATATCTAAGTACTTAATAATTAAAACTAACTAGATGAAGATATTATATTTTATTGAGTACTAGATACTACACTAAATTATAAGTATATTTAAAACTGTATTATTAGATATCCTTAAGATTCTATGCTATATACTTTAGGCTTACTACTATATATAGTTATATATCTAGTACTATTATCCTTACTATCCCTTTCTTAGTTATTAATACTACTATTAATACTACTACTATAGTTACTTATTCAGCTGGAACTACTAAGATCATTATCTCTACTATCTTTAGTGCTACTACTATTATTACTAATACTACTACTATTACCTAGATTTTCTTACCTCTTACTCACTAATAGTACCCTCCCCTAATAACATCTAGAATACTATATCATTAGTATTTAAATCTAATATCGTAACTATATCTTTTTCTTTACTATTTCTTCATAGTAAAATCACTAACTACTCATGTTACCTCTTATAAAACTACTACTATAAAGTAGTATAGTCAAATTATTCAGAGTCAGAGAATCCTAATTACTATAACTATATATACTGATAGAAATGGTTTAGAGAATAGAGAAACAGCTACAATATCCAGATCATCAGGTATCTCTGTAGATTCCTTCGATGGTATTTTATTATTCAGATTAATGAAGCAATTAAGTAATCATAGAAGTATAATATTAGTATCTCAATATACTAGATCTTTAGGTATCTTAGTATCTCAGATAATAAGTATACTAAGATAGAAATTGAACTTATCATTTTCAACTATAGCCCTGGTCTTAATTAGGATACTTATATTTTTCTAGTTTTATATCATATATAATTATAGAAGATAGTTTACTAAAAGTAGATATAGTAGTAGTAATTCAGTCTACATAGGTACTTTATATATATAGATATAAATAGGTAAGATAATACTAGTAGTTTACCTAGTAACTATTATTAAACAGTAAGAAAAGATTTTAGATAGAGACTTGAACTAAATTTAGTCGTATATAGTTATAATAAAGATATAAAACTTATATATTATATTCCATTATAGTGTCTCTAGAGTACGAAACTCAATACTAAAGTCCTTAGACCTAATTAAGCTAATACTAACTAGACTGACTAACTTACCAAACTAGAGTGTGTACTCGAAGTAGTATAATTTATATTAAATATCTAGTTCTTTAGTTGATTCAGAGCCCTATTATTAACCTATATATTTACTACTACTAGAATAACTATAGTACCATTACTTAGTATAACTGAGTAGATTATTATTCTTAGGTATAGTCAAGTAGTTAGCTTGAGTTTGATAAGACTAGATAGAGTCTTAACTATAGAAAAGGAGTAAGGAAAGGGATTATATATCTAGAGTGAAGTACTCTATTTAAAGTGGTGTTTTACTACTATTATCAGTAGGATATAGCAGGAATAGGTAAGTTACGCTTATATAGTGGCGACCCAAAAATCTGAGACCCCCCCTTATCTACCGCCTGAGACTCCGTCTTCCTAAATAGGCTAGTGTAACCTCACAACACGCTATAGCATCACGCTCGCCGCGCTCGCATTAGCCGCCATATATACTACTATATCACACAATACCTCCGCGTGTAAGATCTCTACTATAGTGCCTATAGTAGAATATAATGTATGCTTTATATATATTTGTTATAACTATATTACTAGGTTATAGTTTAGATTCTTATCTAGAACCTTCTCTTACTATTTAGTAATAGTAGGTAAGTAGGTCACTAATATTACCTACCTATCTGTATTTATATAAGTATAATACTACTAGAGTATCTAAGGCCTATATATAGACTAAGTATCTCCCTTATAGATCCTAAAAATAGTAAAATATATAAAGTACCTATAGAGACTAATTTATTACTACTACTTCTATTTCTTATAAGTTATCTTCTATAACTATATATAGAATAAGAGTATAAAAATATCGGTATATTAATCTAAGTCTAGACTAGAAGTAGTAATTTTAGTCTCTATATTAGTATATTCATTCCCTAGGATACTAAAATACATGGGGATCTAGTATCTTTAAAGAATAATATTTTATTTTTATAATTAGTTAATTACCTAATTATTTAAAGACTATATAAGAGTATCTAATAGTCTAGATATCTATCTAGTTGTTGGTAAAGATTATTTAGTTTATAATATATATAATATTGTTGCGAAGAATATTAATACTTACTCTAGATTTCTACTTATATTATTATTGTAACTTCTACTTTATTCTCTAAACTACTACTATTAGTAGATATAACTCTAGTATTTAGACCTATCTAATTCTAGAGAATTTAAGTATATTCCTTAATTGTATTAACTTTATCCCTAAAATAGATAGTTAATAGCTTCTACTATGAAATAATAATAAAAAATAAGATTTGTCCAAAGTACTAGATTTAGATACTAATCTTATAATAGATATAGTATCTAAGATATTATATATTATAGAGGGGATATAATTAGTAGTAGTAGTAGTAGTAGTAGTAGTAGTAGTAGTAGTAGTAGTAGTAGTAGTAGAGATAATAGTTGAGATAGTATAAGTATTTATAGTACTAATTAGTAGGTCTAAAGTATAGATATAGATATGAAGATAGACCTGCTTTATAAACTACTTTATAGAAATCTTTACAGAAAATATATATTATAAAATCTTAAGAGTATCTAATAATATGCTCTTAAATATATTTATAAACTAGTATAGTATCTAATACCAAATAGAGCATAATACTTAAATCTAATTAGTTTTAATTATTAAGTATTAGTATATACCCTAGGTATTTTATATAGGGTAATAATATTCTAAATTATACTAACTGGCCCTATATTAAATTTCTACAATATTAATTGAATTCTCGCTTATGAGGGTCCCCTACCTGAATCACAGCATGCCCCTAAATGACACCTTTTGCTATTTCTATATTCAATTCTATAATATACCATACAATACCATATATACCACTTAATTGTATATGACCCTATATAATATAGCGTATAACGTGCAATATATCAAAATTTTAGTGCTGTAGATACCACTCCGAATACCTAGATTCACACTTTGATTCCCCTATAACTCTACGCGATTTAGGGTGTACTTTATTAATTACTTCTAATTCTGGTAATTTTTCCTTATCTCACATTTTTTTTGTAGATTCTGAGTGGATATAATACCCTGTGTACGAATACTTGATATTATAATATTATATTACTTATCGTGATATAGCGTAGTAGCTTTTGTTATTTCTATTTTCTGTTGTACTTCTTTTAATTGATATATAATTAACTATACGAACTTTAAAAGCTTCTGAATCTTCTAATTAGTTATTAGTATATTTAGATATATAATTAACTATCTTATTATGTATAGTAGTAGAATTAAAAGACTAGACACTAGATGTACTATATCCAAACTTAATTATATAAAATATGAATAGTTTTGTGAAGATTCAAGTAATTATATTAAAGAATTAACTTTCTAAAATGTTGTATATCCTGTAGTAGTTATGGTGGATCGATCTTCTAGAGGGGCCTATCTATACCGCTTATGTGATATTGGTAGGCCACGGCCATATGTTAATTTTGTAAATATTTACACTACCTATCCATGTAACCGCTTTGAAACTATACAAAAAACTCGCTGTCCGGTATATTTCCTATTTCTACGTCAGTTGAAAATAAATCTGGTAATATAGGCCTCGGTGGTGGTGAATAGCCCTATTTTTCCTTGTATTAATTATGGAGCTTTGTAGTAGTGGTCTTCTATCTTTTAGTCTTTTTTTAGTAATACTATGATCAGTGTCTGTTCTGGATAATATACTATTTTGAGATAGAGGTTCAACCTAATACTTAGTATATTTGTGTTATAATAGTATATGTACGGTTAATATCTTTATAATTATATTATGTAGGATATTAGTACTCTTAACTATAATCTGAATATATTGTAATATCTAGTCTAAATTATATTACTACTTTGGTATAGTAGTAGATACTATATATTTTGTATGATTTAATTATTATCTTGTGATGATTGGAGGAGGTAAACTATGTATAGATAAAGATAAGTTACCTAAAAATACTAACATAAGAATATACTTACTATTTTTAGGGGAAAGATTATATTTGACTTATAAAAAAGTAGATAATAAGGGTTAACTATCTCTAACTTCTCTAAAAGATAAAAATTAGTAAATTCTTTTAAAAGAAATATTATGAAGTAAAGGTTCTAAAAATATAGTTTCTATATAAATCTTTAAAGGTTAGTTTGAGACTAATAATTATAGTTATATAAAAGTAAATAGTCTAGAATTATTCCTAAAAGAGTTATAAACTTTTTCTATAAAAGTAATATTACTAATTTACTATACTTATACTATATAAAGTTATTAAGAATCCTAATAGTTCTTTATCTTTATCTACTAATTAATATCTTAAATAACCATTTAATTAAGAAATCCTTCATTAAAATTAGTTATAAAATATTTTATTAGTAAATTTTATCTATATCTAGATTAGCTAGTTTTATAGAAATTATTAGTAAAAACTTAAGAAATAATAGAATTATATATAATTTATAATAAATATAAAGACTTAGAAAGAGTAGAGATATATATAGTAATAGTTACTTTGATATATTGGTTAGTAGTAATAATATTAGTATAATAATTTAATATTTGTAATCTAGGGAAATTAAATTAATATATTGATATAATTATACTAAAAATTTTATAACAAATAAGTTACCTATCTTAGAGAAAAAAAATAAGTAGATATAAAAACTAACTAGAAAAGACCCTAAATATAAAAAGTTACATAGAGAAATAGTAAAGAAAGAAAAATTATAAAACTATTATGTATATATCTATCTATTTTATAGAAGTTACTACTATAATAGATAAACAATATAGTTACCAAAAGAGACTAATAGAATTAAGTAATAAGTAGTGTTTATGATAAAAAATAGATATTTCTAAGAATAATATCATAATAATACATATAATACTGACTATATTTTTTATTTATACTTTAAAAGATCAGACCAAAAAGGAAATATACAAGCTTATAGTATAAGATAATTACTTTAAAATATAAGAATATAGTTTTACTTAGGTAGGGGAGAATATAATCCTAGAAGTATCTTTTAGGTCTAGTTTGGTCACTATACCTTAGTAACCTTGATATATATAACTATGTAACCCTCCAGTGGTAATAGAACATACCCTTTTGCTCCTAAAATCTTGGAAGATTTTATCTTGGTGGTTACTACCTTATCTACTTACCTATACACTATATATATAGTGGTTTTGTCTTTCTATAATTGACCTATTTACCTAATACACAGTTAGTAAGTATTCCTATCTTTTAAATAGTAAGTAATACAGAGAAGACTTATTTAATAAAAGGGTGGCTAAGAACAGAGAATAATACAACTATAAGAGATAGGTATTATATTTAACCCTAAGAGAATATATTAGTTTTTGAATATATTATAAAGAGTAAAGAGTAACTCAGTCCTAGGTAGAATTAGCCTATCAGATATTCAAATTTTTAGTAGAAAGATTCACTAGAATACTACTATCTATAGAATATATATAATTTTTATAGTTAATACTTACTAATTAGTATACTAGAGATACTATAGTACTAGAAGGTCTACCGTAAATAATATCTAGTTAATTATATAAAGTAGTATCTTAGATATATATAATATTTAACACCATTAAATATATATTTACCCTTTATATTATAGTACATACTTAAGGGCTCTTTATCAGAAAATAAAGAGCTAGCTTTATCTAAATTACTACCAAAAGAACTATTATTAGCACTATAACTATCAGTATTATTATTATTACTATCATTATTAAGTACCAAGGATTCTATTCCTTATTCTATTTCTTCTTCTTTATCTTTATCTTCTTTATATTACTTATTAATATCTAAGTCTTACCTTAATAATTCTAATACTATATTATCTTATTTATTAACTTTTTAGCTAGAAAACTATATTCTTACTATAAAGAGAGACTATATAATTTAATACTATAACTACTTATAGTATTGATAAATATAGACTATTACTAGTATTACTTTTTTCTAAGTTTACTATTTCTAAGACTATCCCTGATATTACTAAATAGAAACTACCTTAATCTCTATCTTAGCCTACAGAATCTATATCCAAATCTCTACTACTATTAATTCTACTACTACTACTATAAAATAAATGTCTACTATAATCCCTATTACTATAGTATATAATATCTTACTTTTTTTTCTTGCTTTCTATAATTTTAAATACTATCTTACAATCCTATATCTCTATAATATATATATAGTTATATTTACTTTAGTTCCTATCTAGGACTTTATACTACTTGCTACATCTATATCTAACTATATAATTGTATTTACTCTACCTTTATAGCTACTATTATTTATATAGATAGTTATGAGTAAATTAAAATCTAATACTTTATTATAACTAGTATTATATAACTTAATTACTTATTCTTATTTTTTAATAATTACTACTAGAAATTTCTACTATAATACTGAGATAAATACTTTCTAGCTTTCTTACTTCCTATCTATTATAGTTTCTAGTAAAACTATAAAATATCTATCTATCTTCTATATATAGACTTCTATTAGTCACTATCCTTTTTTTTATATATATAAGAACCATTCTTCACTTAATTATTAATAGTAATATAATACAGTAGAGACTAGTTTAAAGATATAGTATTATTAGTAGTAAATACTATATAAATATTCTTAAGAATACTTGTAGCAGTACTATAACTAAAATACTTTATATGTAACTTTAGTAAAGATCTCTTATATAGAACTAGTAAGATTATAGAGTACTTTTAATAAGATCTTACCTTTAGTAAAAACTTATAACTTTAGATTAATCTAGAAATCTAGATATTATTATACCTTATCTCTTAATAAGTATACTATATAATAAAGACAGATTACTCTTTTATAGTAAAGTATTATTATTACTATATCTAGACTATAAAGTTCTTAGTTATTATACTTATTATTCAGAGTCAAAATAGATGAAGGAATATTTTTCAAGTTAAAAACTAAAATATACTATTAGATCTAGAGGGTAGGTTTTCTAGAGGTAAATTTAGCATACTTTTTACTTTTTTAGATAGAGTACCTAGTTACTATCTAAGTAAAATCATTAACATAGCTTTAAGTACTGAACTCTTAGTTTTTTATATCTACTAGATTTATATCATAGAAGAAACAAAGAACAAAAGAAATAATAAACTTTTATAAAATCCTAGTGTTAGTATTAATTCAACTAGAGATATTTTTAGAAAGATAAATTCTAGTTTTTAACTAGAAAGAAAAATCTATACTCAGGAAATAAGACGACTAAATTATTACCTTTTAAGATTATAGAATAGTTACTTATAAAATATATTATGATAGATATCTAAGATAATAAATAAGTAATAAAATGTATATAATCATTCTTTTTTTTCTATGTCTTATAGATAGTAGTAATTACACTAATATAGTATACTTAATAGAGATATTCTTATAGTTATAAGGTAATTCTTAGATAAAAACTTATAGGTCTTGATAATATAAAATATTTTTTGCTAATAGTATTAAGTAGTATAATAGGATAGGATAAATTATTAAATTAATAGTAATTTAGTATCATAAATAAGAGGTAATAAAACTTAAGTATAGATATCTATCAAAAATTTAATATAAGATATTAAATATAACAAAGATTTAGATAAAAGTATACTAAAAATAGTGAGAAATAGTATCTTCTCTAGGGACTTTATTAGTAGAGGTATTATAAATAATCTCTTTAATTTTATACTTAGTAAGAGAGTGAAATTCAATCTAACTCTTAGAGTATTTAAACTTAAAGATATTCTATGACTAAGTTTTTAGGGATTTAGATAAGAAAGTAACTTCAAAGATTTTTAACTTTAACTTTAATAGTTTTAGTAAGCTAAGACCTATTACTATTTCTAAGACTTAGTAGGTCTTAATAGGCTTAGGGAAAGTTGGACAAAGAAGAAGGAGGTATTTGGTTTGTTCAATAAGAAAGAAGATTAGTGTTTGTAATATTTGCTGATATTGTATTGATTGTCTGAGTTGTGTCTTCTTCTGTGGGGAAGAAGGTTCCATATATATATTAAGTATTATAGCTACACCTAGCTTTTATTATTATAACCACCCTTTTTATTATAGGTAGTTTTAGGCGATATACAGACACCAGAAGAGGGGTATTGATAAGTGTAGGTGCTAGTATAGGTGCTATAAGCTGAATATGGGTGCCACTTATGTATAAGCACCGGTGCCACCTATCGGTTGTTATAGCTGGAGTTTTGGCATATTTTGTTATGGGGTACCATAGTATAATATTCATAGTTTTAATATAAGCTAATTTAAGTAAACTATTTGTAATTAAAACTAACATATCTAAATAGACTATTAGGATAGTCCTATTTTAAGTAGGGAAATATAATCTTTTATACCTAGTAGTCTTTAATAGTTATAAGTTTATAGATATAGAATGAGACTACTTAGTTTATAAGAAAGAAACTACTAGTAAGTAAGAAAATACTCTAAAAATAGAATTAGTATATTAAAAATAGTAAAACTACTATAATTATAATTAATTATACAAATTTATAATATCTTATATAATAGATAGAATAATTTTAAGAGTATATAATCTAAAAATTTAGTATTAGAAAGAATTAGATATAATTGTTCCCAATATATTAAGTAGATAGCTAGACTTTATTAAAGAAAGTCTTATAGATATATTCAAATCTAAACTAGTATAAGATATTACTCTTACTATAACTTAAGTAGTTAAACTTAGTTAAATCATAATAAAAGTCCCTAAGAAAGAGTAGTATAATATAACTATATTTTTTTTAGAGAGCTAAAAAATACTAGACAATAAATTTACTATAAAAGTTATTATATAATTATATAAATATAGGAGAATATATACTATTCTTTATCTATAAGGATAGTATCTATATACTTTTTATTAAAGAAGTCTTTTATAGAGATTTAGTATATCAGATATATAAGGAATTTAGTTATCTAGGGTTTCTAGGACTAAATAAAGTAATAAAACTTTAAGGTTAATAACTAAAGATAAGATATAATATAGAATAGATAGTAAAGATCTATCCTAAATACTAAGTTTTATAGGGATTAAACTACTCTCCTAAATAAGAGATAGTTTAGTATATGATTACTATATAAATTTATCTATCTTAGAGATAGTGGATTAATTTTATTAGTTAACTACTAAGAATACTAAATAGAAATTAATAGATAATTACTACTATTAAATATACTACTAGTTAGTAGTTTACTCAGGTAGTTCTAAAGACTAATAAAGAAACTTTAAGATAATTTTTATACAAGTAAACCTTTATAGATTATAGTATACCAATAGATTTAATCTCTAACTAAGATATAAGTTTTATATTAGATATAGTTATATACTATATAAGCCTTGTGGAGACTATGTATAGAATAATCATACTATATTATCTATAGATAAACAAAAGAAATTAAAAATTTGAATAGTCTTATTAGATATATACTTATAAGATATCTTATAAATAAACTAATAAAGATATAGGACTTATACCTATTAACTATAATAGTGATAACTTAATATTATAGATAGATAGAGGAGAAAGTATTTATAGAGTATATAATTAAAAAAATTAAACTTATCTATATAGAAATAAAAAGAAACTAGGAGAAACTTTAGTTAGACTTAGAGAAAATAAGTCAGATTTATTAATAGATAAAGATATTTGGTAATTAGAATACTAATATAACTAAATAATAATTATTTGAAGAATCTCTAGTTATTATAATTTCTATAGAAAAAAAAGAGAAAATACTAGAGAAGAGATTAAATTAAAATAAGAGAAGTCTATAGTAAGATAAAGATTCTATAGAACTAAATAAAAGATATTAGAGTTTCTTAAAAAAAGATTATAAAATTTATAGCTAGAAAAGATATATCTCTCTATTTAAAGATAGTATACTAGATATAGGAAGAACTAACTAATTAGTTTTATTTCTTAAGAAACTAGATAATATAATCTAGATTATATTAAAGTAACTTATAATTAATCTTAATATAAGTAATAATTATATATATCTAATTAATATTATTTATATCAGTAAAGTAAGAATTCTATAAAGTAGAAATATAAAAGTTTATAATAGAAACATCAAAAATACTTATACTTAGAGTATATAGAGTTATTAGAAATATAGAGATATAGAATAGTAAAGTAGAAGGTATAGTTATATAATAATAAGTAGGTATAATAGGATTTATAGTCTCATATAGAGGATTAATCATAGATTTAAGAATACTAGCCTAGAGGGTCTTATATCTAGGGTTCTATATCTATAATTTACTAAGAAGGTATATAGGTAGACTAGATAGATAGATCTAAAAAAAGTAAGATAACTAACTAGACTAGAAGAAGTAGTTTATATAGGTACTATTATATATAGTAATAATATAAAAATTAAAAAGACCCTAGCTATTAGAGGAATAGAGATAGTTGTAAAAAAAGAAGAAAAAATAGAGAGTTAAAAAAGAGAAGTTCTAGAAAAAAAAGAATATATATATATAAATATAACTATATATAATTATATCTTTCTTTAAATAACTATATTTATACTTATCTACTAATAAAATTTTTTTTTTCTACTATCTCTATATCTAAGTCTAGATTAAGCTAACTATTTTCCTAAAAAGAACTAAGTAGTACTCTCTCTTACTAGAGATATTTAATTAAATCTAGAATATAATAATATATCTTATAAATAAAAGCCTAATTCTACTTTCTTTTCTTCTAGATATAAAGATCTAAGAGTAAAGTAGACAGAAATAAATACTTAAACTTTAAAAACTTACCTATATCTTTATAAGGGCTAGATACTATATTTATAGACTAATATATTTTAGGATCTTACTTAATAGAATCTTACTTACCATAGTTACTAGATATAGATATCTAGGCCTATAGTAGGAGAGAGCTTGATAAATCTGAGTATTTAATTTTATTACTAGATAAAAAACTTATATCTTTTATGATATAAGTAAATATAGTAGATAGATAATTACTAAAAAAATCTAAGTTATACTAACTAAATATATAGCAGATATCATAATAGGGATTTCCGCTCTCAATATCAGTATCCTAGAGTTATATAACTGAGGCCTTAGCAATAAGGTTGTTGTTTTATTTTATAAGGTTAATTAGTATTTATTTAATAGTATTAATAATAATATAGTATATTCTCCCTTATAAAATATTCTACTAAGGCTACTAAGGTTATAGTATTGATATACTACTTATAAAAGGTTCTATAATTTATTCTATTATTCATCTATAGTGTTATACTCTATCTACTACTCTCCTATACTCTGTGGGTATGGTGGTTTTGTCCTCTTATGATTGACCTGTCTACTTGACAGACAGCCAGTGAGCATTCCTATCTTTTAATTTATATATTACTAAATAAGGGCCTAGACTTGAGTATAATAATAATATATAAGTAGAATAGAATATTCTTATTATAATAGGAGCTATAAGACTTCTAATACTTTAGGATTTTTCTAATCTACTGAATCTAAGTAATATAAAGTTATTAGAGCCTCTAATATAACTTTAATTAGTTATTATACTAATTAATATTCCTAAAAATAGATTAGGCTAGAAGTATCTAGTTTTTTACTATTGATAGAGATATAATTAATAGATTTCTATCTATATTAAGGTTAATAATACTTAGTATTAGTGGTATCTTAATATAGTAAGATTCTTTTATTTTATAAATAAGGATAACTAGTATTAAAGTTAGGGTATAGTACTTATATATACTTAGTACTATTAATAAAAAAAATATTAGTATTTACTTATAAAGGTAGAGATAGAAATAGGGATACTTACTTATTATAAGGATAATAAATATTAATAGTTATTAATAAAAAAGATAATAGATAATAAAGAAAGAAGAGATTAAAGAAAAAAGAGGTAAAAAAAGGAAACATTTTTTTTTAAAAGATTTGGAAAGTAAAAATTTATATAGTAACCGGCCCCACATTAAATTTCTCCAATATTAATTGGACCCTCACTTACAAGGGTCGGACACCCAAATGATAATATACCCCCAAATAACACATTACATAAAAATATTACATTTCAACTTTGTTACATCACTATACCACTAATATAGCAGATACCAATAAGTAAATTGAGCACTATATTTAGTAAGTATACAAAAAAGTACTCCTATAATCTCGGCCGAATAACGTATAAATTACATATAAATTTAATATACTATATTAATAGTTTCTTCACTATATATAGGGTACTAATTCACTATTTAAACAAGAACCCAACAGTCATAAGTTTAATTCTATATAAGAGGAAGCTCTATATTATTAGATTAATTATAATAATAAACTTAGATTGTTAGTAAAACATTCTAAAATTACTATAGCTACTCTATTAATTCTATAAGAAATAAAACCTAATATAGCTATAATTAGTAATAAATACTTAAATACTTTTTTAATCAATACCCTAAGTATTATATATATAGATATAAAAGTCTTAATATTGAATAGCTTTATATATATACTAAAAAGTCTATAGAGAAATATTTTAATATATAATTGAAAAATATAGGATTTAACCTAAGAATATCTATAATTTTAATAAAATAGACTTTTAGATTAGGGTTAGTAAAAATTAGTAGATTGTTATATAAAAACTACGTTAAAAAATTATTTCTGGAAACTATATAAATTATAAATATATAACTGTTATTAAGGCTATATTAATAGATAGTTTTACTATCCTACTATTAATTATTTTAGCTATAAAATAAGTTTAATATTACTAGTTTAAGGACCTTAAGAATAACAAAAAAATTACTATAACTAAAATTAACTATATAAATAATCTACTTATATATTAGTAGATCTAAATATTTGAAAAATCTATATATTTATATACTAAAGAATCCTAGTAGTTACTTATCTATAACAGTTTTAGTTTATATCTAAAGTATAAATTTATTAAATTTTATAAAACTTTAACTATTTAACCTTTCTTCTTAAATACCTATACTTTATATTTAGTTTAGTTATTAGATATTAGTGTATTTAATATCTATAAATACTACTATAGTAAATTAATTAAAACTATAATTACTACTAAATATACAAAGTTTTAGAAAGTTAATTTTCTTACTATAATTATTTTAATCTATATAAAAATCTTTATATTATATACAATTAAACTTAGATATCAATTATCTAGTATCTAGCTATTTAATCCTACTATTATATATAATAAAATAGTTAATTATATACCTAAATATACTAAATTACCCCTATTACCAAATAAATCTAAATCTTTAACTTTATTACTTTTATCTAATTTTAGTATACTAATAACTATTCAGAAGATTTAAAAACTTAAAGAAAAACTTCTTTAAAGTAGTAAAGATATATATAACTATACAATAGCTATTTAAAAGTTTGTAAAGTTAGTATAGTTAGCTATATACTAATTAAAGGAAGTATAATAGAAAATAGAAGTAACAAAAGCTACTATACTATATTGTAATAAGTGATATAACCTTTTAAGATTAGGTATTTATATATAAAGTATTATATTAACTTAGAATCTATAGAAAATAAAGTAAGATAAGGAAAAATTAACGGAATTAGAAGTAATTAATAAAGTATACCCTAAATAGTGTAAGGTTATAGAGGAATTAAAGTATAAATCTCAGCGTTTAGGGCAGCGTCTATAGCGCTGAAATTTTAATATATTGTACTTTATACACTATATTATATATAGTTATATATAATTAAGTGGTATATATAGTATTGTGTGGTATATTGTAGTATTGAATGTAGGAATAGTAAAAAAGTGTCATTTGGGGACATATTATCATTTGGGTGTCTGACCCTTGTAAGCGAGGGTCCAATTAATATTAGAGAAATTTAATGTGGGGCCGGTTAGTACCCTTAATCATAGAGTATATATATTAATAATACTATTAATAGAAAGGGTAAAACTATTTACAAATTAATATAATTATAAAGCTAAAGTATACTTAGTTGTAGCTATAGCTAGCTATAGTTATATATAGTTAAAATCTTTTACAACCTTCTAGATACTTCTAATACCTTCTAAGAATCCTCTAAAAATATAGAAAAGATTAGACAAAAAATTAAGAATAAGTTTTATCGGGTAGGGAAGGATATGACCTAGACTACTATTATAGACTATTATATTAGTATTTTCTTATATATATAAGAACTAGTACTCTATAGTCTATAAAACCTATATAACTTCACTCCAGAATCTTAGTAGTAATTTTTATAACTAAGATTATATTAGTATTAGAAGGATTTTAATAAGTATTCTAGTAAAAGACTATATTATAACTTAGATAGTTAGAAAGAAAAGAATTAGAATTACAAAAGTTAAAATATTAATTAGATAATATAAGAATAGTATAACAAAGATAGATATCATATCTAGGGTTGAATTAAAACTAATTCTTAGAGAATCTTCAGAATCTTGTGATCCCCAGACTATCTTTACAGCCTATTATATCAGTATTTCCTTATATACATAAAAACTAGTATTATATAGTCTATAAAATTATAAAACTTTACTCTAGAATCTAATATAGTAGTATATCTAAAACTAAATAGACCCTCTATAGTTATTTAGAGAAGATATCTATCTTAGTAAGAGAACTCTTTTACTTAGATCTATTCTAGAAAGAGAATAGAGAGATTATATAAGAGTGAATAAGTAGCCATAATTATATTACTAAATTCCCTTTATAAAGGTATAAGACCCCTAAAATAAATTAGATCTTTTTATCTAACTTAGGTAGGAAAGATAAAAGACTCCTAAATCTCTAAGAACTATATAACTCTAGTTATAGAGACCTAGAACTATATAATATAAAAGAAATAGAGTAAGAATTAATATAATTAGTAATAATTATAAGAGAATATAATTATATAAATATAGTCCTAATAAGTTATCTTGGAAGATATTCTTCTAATAGAGAATTTACTAGAGTCTTAGCTAAATAAAATTAAAAAAGAGAATATAAAATAGATATATCTGTTTATCTAAAGATTTAGACTAATCTATCTAGAAAAAGGAATACAATTATCTTTAATTACTTAATTCTCTTAGAAAAAATAAATTCCTTACTATATCTAATAATAATCCTTAAGTTAGTATTCTAAATCTCTACTCTATCTTATCTAGAATAGAGTAGTTACTTAGATCTCTACTAGAAAATATAATATATATATATATATATATATTAGAGCCTAATTAAAGAGCTAGAAAAAGAGGATTATTAATATTTACTTAAAGAATATAAAAATTAATAAAGTAGTTAATAAAGTATAAATAGATATAACTATAAGAGTAGAAGTAAAACTACTAATATAAGTTTTATATTAATAATCTTTATATTAAAACTCTTTAGTAATATTCTTAACTCTTAATTAGAAATTAAAAAAGCTCTTCTAAAAAAGATAAAGAAGATCTAAATTATAATCAAACTATTTAATATAATATAGTCTAAAAGTTCCTCTTTACTTATAGATATTATTTCAAGAAAATAGTTTATTTTACTAGAGATCAGATAGATAATAATAATAAAATTATATATATATAGAGTTTTAATTAAATAAGTAAGTTATATTTAGGAAGTAACTAGATAATAGACTAAGCTTAATTTCTGGAATAGAATTAGAACTTAACCTCAGTGTAAATACTAGATCCTATAATTATTTAGAGAATATCTTAGAGAGATATATGGATAGGAGTATTTTATAAATATATACTAGGGAGATTACTAGATATTGTAATAGGGATTTTCGCACTCAATATCGGAGTCCGCTAGTTATGTGATTAAGGTCTTAATAACAAGGCTATCTTTCTGTTTCACAATTATAAGTAGCAGGTATTAGAGATTATTAGTAATATATATTCCCCTTTTTTCTTTTTCTTTAAAAAATATTCTACTAAGGTTACTAAGGTTATAGTATCAACATACCACTTATAAAAGATTTTATTCTTTGCTCTCCTATCTCTTAATAGTATTATACTCTGTTTACTATCCTTCTATACTCTATAAGTATAGTAGTTTTATCCTTTTATAATCAACCTATCTACTTAATAGATAGTTAATAAGTATTCCTATATTTTATATAGTGTCACTAGAAAGACTTAATTAATAAAAGGGTAACTAGGAATAAGGATAATATTACTATAAGAAATAGATACTATATTTAACCTAAAGAAAATGTAATAGTTACTAAGTTGTTAGGCTAGAGACCTATAACTAGGTAAGGATATCAGATAGTAGAGATTAGATTAGACAGTTAATATATAGACTAATTCTTGACAAGATCAAGAATCCTGAATACTTGTAGGATCTTAAATATATTAGGGTTTGGGTGGGCCTTAATATATAGATAGCTTAAAGGGGATTTGAGTGTGGATCGATATCGAATGTCTGGGGTGCTATATACTTCAAATCCTGTGATAATTTATTCTCCCCTTTTATAGATAGTTAGCTTAACTATTGATAAAGGTATAAATTAGATTAAATGATTTAAATGTAATAGTATTACCTTTAGTTAAAGACCTTAAAGTCTGTCCTAATTAGGTATATTTGTATATAGATATAAATAAAGTAATATACTCTCTTTGATACCTTACAATAAAAGTTTCCCTCTTGTAACTCTCTCTTTCCTTACTTCTCTTATTCTTATCTCTATATCTTTTTATTATATTAATTGCTACTCTGGCTCCTACTACTGTTTCTTTAGTTCCTGCTACTAATTCTTTAGCTTCTGCTACTGCTCCTTTGGCTTCTACTACTACTGGTCTCTCTAGTGGTACTAGAGGTGCTATAAGTTAGAAAAGTTATTAGAAAGGTAAAGATTGTACTAGAGATAGAACTAGAGGTAGTAATAGAGATAGAGATAGAGATAGAGGATCTAGCCCTAGGAGTATTGTAAGTACTAATCTTAGTCCTTATCCTCTTTATAATCAAATTCTCTATTCTTTCTTTACGTTCTATATAAAGTATATTATAGAAGTAGCTCTTTATACTCCTATAGATACTATTTCTTTAATTAAGTATAATTAGGATTATATAAATTTAATTACTTATACTCTCTATAAGGAGAAAAGTAAGACTTATTTCTAGGTATAATATCCTTCTAATTTATATTTAATTTAATACTAATCTGCTTTAACTACCCTATAGAATCTATAGTAATTTATATTAACTTTAGTTAATCTTTATCTAGACTTATAAAGTTAAAGTTAGTAGTACTACTACTATAGTTTCTAGAGATACTATACCTATATAGGGTACTATAAATAAGAAAGTAACTATATTAGAATCTCTCTATTTTTTAATATTATTTTATAAGATAATCTTAGTTTATCTTTCTATATATAATCTATACTTTAATATAAGGAATACTAATTAGACTATAGTTAATTATATAGGGTTTATTACTAAATATTAGAAGGAATTAAATACTAAGACTGACTTACCTCTAACTTATCCCCCTAGATATCCTAGTAATTTTCTATAACTCTAAATTAGTAATACTAGTTATAATCTTTAGTAGAGTACTATTTAAACTTTCTTTTTAGAGGTTACTATAGAATATTAATATAATATAGCTCTAGATAGAGTTAGTTTAATATTGAAGTACTTATAAATTAATACTTACTTCTATAGTAGTCTCTTTTCTTTATCTTACTTATTCTCCCTTTTTATAATTAAGTATCTTTACTTAGTAGGAGTTAGATAGAGTAGTTTTCTCTTTCTTTTCTTTATTAATTTAAGTATAGTTTAAAGAAGTTCCGGTAGCTTTTTATTATTATTAGAAAATAATTTTTTAGGTTTACTTCTTTCTAAATAAAGATATTATATTCTTTATATTTTCTAGATATTTTATAGATTCTTATTAATTATATTCTAAGAACTATCTAGTCTATTTAATATAATAATATAAAATTCTATTAAATATTCTTTTATCTTAAATCTCTTTAATCTTCTATTTCTCTTTATCTTTAAGTTTAGATATTAGTATTAATAAATTACCTTTATTTTAGCTATTCTATAGTTTAAGAAAAGAGATAGAGAAAATATTATATAATCTTAAGTATTTCTCTAGTAGTATAATATAATATATCTATATACTAATCTTTATAAGAATATAGAAGAGTCTAATTTATTAAGAAAATAGTTTCTTTTCTTTAGCTTTAAAGTAGATATTCTTTATTAAAAAAGATATAAAAGTTCTAATATTAAAGTCTTTTAGTTTATAGTTTTTATTATACAATTTCTATTATATTTTTTATATAATTTAAAGTTTTCTTAAAGTTTTTTCTTAGATATTTTAAAGGTAAGTTACCTATTCTTTAGTACTTAGAGTTTTCTTCTTAAATATTTTCTCTAGAACTTAGACTTAGAAGTTAGAATTATATTCTAGTAGTATATAAAAGAGGGTTTTATTAGTAGATATATTAATAATATTATTATATATAAATTAAGCTATCTTAAGAAGTTAAGTCTAATTTAATTACTCTCTATTAATAAAATATCTAAAATAATTTTTTAGAACTTAGTTAAGTTTTTTTATCTAGTTATTAGTTTAAGAGTAAAATACTATAGAGAATTATAGTTTAATTTTTAAATAGTAATAGAATTATAACTAGAATCTACTTATAAAGATAGAATTTTAATTAGATATAATTCTCTTTAGATTTCTATATTTAAGTTTAATTTAATTAAAGAAAAATTTAGTAAAATCTTCTATAGATATTATTATTAATATAGAGAGAAATTAAAAGAATTTTATAAGTTAGTAGATAATTACTAGAATTATATTATATTCTTATTCTTTAAAGATTATAATTAGTAGTCCTATTATAAAGTCTATACTTAGCTCTATAAATAGTTAATAGAAAATTAGAAAAGATTAAAGTTTACTATAAGATTAATATCTTAGAGTTTTAACTCTCTAGTATATTAGATATATTTTAATATATTCTTATATATTTCTAGATAGGTATTTCTAGTAAAATTTTCTCTTAATTAATTTTTTTATATAGATTCTTTTAAAATAATCTATAAATTATTTATTATAATAAAGTTTAATTAACTTTTACCTTAGATTCTCTATAATAGAGATATATAAATATTCTTTATAGTATAAGAGTTTCTTAGAGTTAATACTTTAATACTTTCCTTATAGAATATCTTCTAGAGTTATATTAATTTTCTTCTAGACTATTTTATCTTTATCTTAGAGTTTTTTAATTAATCTTTTTAGTTCTCTTAAGAATTTATCTATAAATAGATCTTTATTTATAACTATAGTAAATACTATTTAAGAGAGTATAAATTAAGAGTAACTTAAAATCTTATAATATATTATATTATAGTTCTAATTTAGGAGAAACTTAGTTATATTATAGTTCTAACTTAGGAAAATTTCTTTATTATTCCCTAAATCTAAATAATTAGCTTTACTAGACTTATTTATAGTTTTCTCTAGATTTCTCTAATCTATAGAAGTAGTAGTATTATTTTAAATCTAGTTTAGTTCTAACTTTAGATTACTAACTAAACTACTTATAGTTAAAGAGAGAGATTATAATAGACTTCTATAGACTAATATAGTTATACTTATTAATTTCTACTTTTCTCTACTTTTCTCTCTAAATAGTCTTATACTAATAGTAAACTACTATACTTTTATAAATAATTCAGTTATAATTCTTTTATAAATTAACTCTAATATTTTCTCTATAGATTAAGTTTTCTCTTTCTCTAGAGTATAAGATAATCTATCTATAGAATTTATCTTATCTAAGTAGTAATATATTATAAAATTAAAAGAGATAAGGAAGAGATACTAATATATTTATCTTCTATTAATCTTTAGTTAATTTATAAAGAGTTTTAAATTATAGTAATTAGTTAGAACTTTAATCTAATACTAATTCCCTTTAAGGTATTAATACTAATATTTAAATAAATAAATAATTATAAATAGTTCTTAGTCTAGTATTATATAGTTTTATTCTATAGGTAAAAACTTTTTAGACTAAAATATAATAGAGTACTATATTCTCTAGTTATCTAGTTATAAGAGAATTCTAACTATTCTAAAATCTAATATATTAATTTTAAGTTAAATAGGTCTTTTTAGATTAAAGTAATAGAGAAAGAGTACTATTAAGAAAATATTAAGAAAGTCTTAAAATACCTTTAATTCTCTATTATTTAGCTTAATATTTTCTAGTTTTTTTCTATCTTTACTTTCTTTAAGAAACTCTGTAAGTAGTAATATAATTAATAAGTATTTTTTAATAAACTTTTAATAGAAGTTATAAAATCCAAGAAAAATCTAAATATCTCTATAGAATATTAGTTATTCCTATTCTTAAATAACTTAAATTTATTCTAGATCTATATTCTGTTCCAAAAGTTCTTACCCACCTAACTTATCTACACCAAAACCTAACAATTTCAACACTCTAAATATTAATAATTTTGTATGATAACTAATTTTTTTAAAAATAATATGCTAAAGAGAATTAATTAAGCTCTATTTCATATATAGATATCTTATCTGTATCTATTTTATCTAGAGAGTAATCTTCTACTAAAGTTAAAGATTATTTTTTTCCTATAATTTAACCTAGATTTTTATCTGGTCTTCTATAGTAGTAAACTTTAGTAGAAGACTACTCTCTAGATAAATAAGATATAGATAAGATATCTGTATATAAAATAGAGCTTAAGTAATTCTCTTTAGCATATTATTTTTTAAAAAATTAGTTATTATACAAAATTATTAACATTCACAGTGTTGAAATTGTTAGGTTTTAGTGTAGATAAGTTGGTGGGTAAGAACTTTTGGAACAGGATGTATTAAGATTCTACTTTAACTAATAATAAAGTTAAGGAATTTAACTTAGGACTTATAGAAACTATATTTTAATACTTTAACGAATAGTTATACCTTCTATAACCTTTTAAATACAAGATTTAGATATTCTATATATTCTTTATATATCTTTAAGAAGATAAGAATATTATTAAGGTATATAATATAAATAGTATGAATATTATACTATAAAACCCTATAACAAAATACGCCAAAGCTCCGGCTATAACAACCGATAGATGACACCTAAGTGGCACCCGTGCCGACAGCTAAGCAGCACCCATGCCGATGGCCGAGCAGCACCTATACCGATGGCCGAGCGGCACCTATGAATATTACAAATATTACCGCTGCCTAGACTATACAAGCCTTAGAGAGCGGATGTAACTATGCCAGTACCCCGGGTGCAACTATGTCGGTGCCCCGGGGGTTACTGTGCCAGTGCTCTGGGGTTACTGTGCCAGTGCTCCGGGGGTTACTGTGCCAGTGCCCCGGGTGTAACTATGCCAGTGCCCCGGGGGTTACTGTGCCAGTGGCCCGGGTGTAACTATGCCGGTGCCCCGGGTGTAACTATGCCGGTGCCCGGGGGTTACTGTGCCAGTGCTCCGGGTGTAACTATGCTAGTGCCCCGGATGTAACTATGCCGGTGCCACTGCTACCATACTTAGCAATATTGCCTAAGCCAGCTAAATATATATATAACCTTCTCCCCCCATACACAAGACAATCAAGACAATCAAGACAAGCAAGACAATCAATACAACATCAGCAAACATTGCAAACACCAATTTTCTTCTTTATCCAACCTTCCCTAAGCCTATTGAGACATACAAAGTTTCAGAAATAGTATTAAGGAGACTATAGAGTATAGTATAGATATAACTTTAGAATATTATAGGTATATTAGTAAGACTAAAAGATATAACTATATATTTAAAATAGCTATATCTTATATAGAATACTATCTTCTATTTTTCTCCTTCTTAAATATAAATCTGATAGTATATATCTTATATATTAATTTTACTAAAGATTTTAGTACTAGAAAGATAGTTAAGAATCTCTAAGATAAGAGGTAGAGAGTACTAATTTTTAATAGAAACTTTATTTAACCCTTAATAGTTAATATAGAGATATAGACCTCTATTCTTTTTTAGTATAAATAGAATAGAAATACCTATAGAGCTCTTAGAAAGTTAGATTTAACTATTTACTAGATTTTTATTAAGATACTTCTATAGCTCTATAAGTTCTACTTATAAAAGAGAGTAAATTAGACTATATAGAGATAATATATCTTCTTTAAGTTTAATTAAATAATTAGTCTCCTTTTATAGTAGTATAATCTTAGAATTTTAAGTTTTAAATATATCCTAAAATACTATTAATCTAAGAGGGATTTACTTTTAATTCTTAGCTAATTTCTCTTTATCTTCTAAAGAAAACTAAACTTCTTTAGATACTTTAATAATTATAAAGATATAGGCTTAGTTTCTATATACTTTTATAAACTAGTAAGATTTTAACTATTCTATTATCTTCCTTTTATATTTAAACTACTATTATCTCTACTATAGTACTAATATAATTTATATCTCTTAGATAGTTATATTTAATAATAGTATTAGGGATCCAGAGAGACAAAGATCTCTATTAATTATAATATATAGGTATAAAAACTCTTACTTTATTTCTCTAGAGTTATATATAGTAATTAGAATAGTCTATATACTATAGATAGGGGTATCTTATTAGTCTATTACTTCTAAAAGGAAAATACTATATTTAGTTTAATTAAAGTAATATTTCTAAATAAATTTATAACTAATAAGATCTATCTCTATATAAATATTAATATCTATATATATTTTAATATTATTTTAAATATAGATTAGAATATAAAAGTAGATAACTATTTCTACTTAAGACTAAAAGTTAGAATCTATAGAAACTAGTTTAACTCCTATCCTTTTTCTAAATTCTTTAATTAAATATTATTATAATAATACTAGAGCCTTAAGTAAACTTTCTAGATTCTAGCTCTTAGGATTTTTAGTAGTAAATAATATTTACTTACTTAATAACCTAACTTACTATAGTTAAAATAAGAGTTAAAAGATATTTTATTAAAGAAACTAGATAAACTATTCCTAGTAATAAGAGTATAATTAGAATTATCTTTATTTTATAGGGAAAATAGGTAAGATCTATTTCTAAAATAAAAGAGATTTAGATTTAAATTAAAGTTATTTTAATTTAGATTTAATCTAGAACTATAAAAGTTTCTTAAATATAAGTACTTAGAATTTCTTTAATCTTATTCTTTACTATTAGACTAGTTTAGGAATAAATTATTAGATTATAGATATTTTAAACTTAAATTTAAATTATTATTAAATAGATTATATTTTTGTACTTTTACTTTATTAAATTTCTATATACTTTATACTTCTTCTATCTATTCTATTTAGGTAGTAGATATATTCTTTATATATTATTAGATATATAGAGTTAACTACTACTATAGTTTTAATATATAATAGTAAACTTATTTATCTTAGGATACCTAGGGTAGATAGTACTCTAGGTCTATAAAGTAATAGTAAAAAACCTTTAACTTCTTATTAATTTACTAATAATAGTACTCTATCTTATTACTAATTTCTCTAGTAAAGATATTTTTATTATATATTAGAGTAAGAATCTACTCCTTAAAGTATTTCTAACTACTAAGATATTTATTATTACTATTCTTAAAATATTTTTCTTCTATAGTCTAATTATTTTTATAATTAAAATCAAAATACTTAATTTCTATAAGAATTCTTATCTTCTTATTCTTATAGACTCTAGAATTACCTTAGAAAATATAACTAAGTTAGGAGAGTTAATTCCCTTACTTTTAAATACTAAATAATCTCTTAAACTTATTAACCTTAAAACTCTCTACTTTCTTATATTTCTTAGTTTTGATTTACCTACAATTCGTAGGTAGACTATCTAAGAAATTTCCTATATAAATTTTAGAGATTTAAGTAGTAAGTTTCTTAAGATATATATAGACTACTAGAAACTTTTTAAAATACTTAATTTTATACTTCTTCTTTTTAAGGCCCTCTTAATTAAGTTCTATAATACTTTTAGTTATTAGTTTACTTACAATTCCTTAGATCTATATCCTATATAGGGGAGAGAATAGTGATATCTCAATAATATATTTAGTAACCTTATAGGTAGGTATCTAGTCTGGTTTAGGTTTAATAGAGATTCTAGATTAATCCAGGATCGATTCAATCTTAGACTATTAGATAGCTAGAGATATAGCGGATCCGGAACAAGTACTATTATGGGAGGATATAGGGTTTTAATGTATAGAGAGCACTATCTTTAATCCTTAGGTAGTTAATAAAGAAAAATCAGAATTGTAATAGTTACTAAGTTATCAGACTAGAGACCTATAACTAGGTAAGGATATCAGATAGTAGAGATTAGATTAGATAGTTAATACACAGACTAATTCTTGACAAGATTAAGAATCCTGAATACTTATGGGATCTTAAATACATTAGAGTTCAGGTAGGCCTCGATATGTAGGTAGCTCAAAGGGGATTCAAGTACAGATCGATATCAAACATCTGGGGTGCTATATACTTCGAATCCCGTGACAGAAAATACTACTATATCTAGATATAGTATAGAAGAGAAAAGAGGGACTTAGTTCTAGGTAGGACTAGCCTATCTAGGTTTAAAATATTAATTAAAAAGTTCACTAGAATACTACCCTTTACAGAATATATATAGTTTTTATAATTAATACTTATAGGTTAGTATATAGGATATACTATAGTATTAGAAAAGTTTTTATAAATAATACTAATCTAATTATATAAGATTATAGTTTAAGATACCCTAGTATTAACTATATCCATTATTTAGTACTATATAATATTCTATTATTTTTTATATCATAGTATCTATTAGAAAAGATATATATCTCTTTATTAGGAAGTAAGAAACTAGTTTTATCTAAATTATTATTAAATAGGTTACTATTAACTATATCTTTATTACTATTATTTTTATGAAGTACTAAGATTTCTATTCTCTATTTTATTTCTCTTTCTCTATCTATATCTTTATCTATTTCTATTCTTATATTAGAATTATCTTATTAGACTAATTTATACTTAGATACTACTTCTATTTATTCTACTTATCTATCTATACTTTATTTCCTAGTAGAAAAATAATCTTCTAAAAATATAGTTATTAATATAGTAGAGATAATAGTAAGCTTTCTGGTAATATAGCTATACCTATTACTACTATAAAATAATTTACTTAGTTTTATAAACTATTTTCTAAAGTCTCTAAATTAACTATTAGTAAACTCTCTTATTCTATAAGTCTAGAAACTACTATAACATCCTCTTAGATAATAATACTTTTAAGAGATTTTATACTATCTACTTATTATTATATTATTCTATTCTCTTAACTAATATATTAAATAATATATAGTATAATACTAGTTCTAGGATCTGAGAGAATCCTTACTTTTAATAAAACTAATATATCTAATTTCCTAAGAAAACTAGGGAATACTTATTATTATAATAGTATTATCTAATATAAGATAATTATAGATTTTCTTCCCTAATATTATAAAAGATTACTATATATCTAGATTAAAGAATATACTATATAAAAGATAAGAGATTAGAAGATATTTTAAGAGGATTTCCTAGACTATCATTATAACTAGGATAATAAGTAATTAAGGTATAATAAGAGATATTTTAATAAGTTTACTAATAGTAATTAGATTACTAATAATAAGATTAGGTATTATCTAAGTAAATTTTATAAGGTTTCTACTAAAGTATTTTTACTTAGTTATCTAAGTAATAGTAAATAAAGATACTAAAATATTATACTTTAAAGACTTATTTCTAAAGTAATAAGATCTTTTATAGTAAATTATATAAATAGATTTAAATAAATCTATATATTAAAGTAGATATTTATTAGAAACTTAAAAGAAAGGAAAATAAATATACTATATCTACTAATAAATAATTATTACCTATATCTTAATATTCTCTTACTTTCCCTATTTCTACTATCTAATTTATTTCTATTATAGTATCTAACAATTAATAGAAAGATTATACTTCAAAATTAATTAATAATATAGTCTAAAAACTAGAAACTTTTATACTAAAGCTAAATATAAGAATTAATTATCAGAATAATCTCTTATATAAGTAAAACTATAGGATATCTTTAAATAGTATAGGAGTTAACTTTCCTAGGGAATACTAGATATATAAAGATCTATATAGTAGTATATCTAAATAATATTATACTATTTAAAATTTTAAGATAAAAGGTATAATTTATTATAATAAGATAACTAGTTAAATAACTCTAGAAACTAAGATAAATCTAGATCCTAAACTAAGACTATAAATAGATATTCTAAGAAAAAACTTAATTTCTAAATAATATACTATATAGGTAAATTAAAATATAATACTTTAGTAGTAATTCTATCTAGTTAATATCTTTAGTACTAATATATTTCTTAGGTATATCTCTTAATAATATACTAGATAATAATTACCATACTACTTTAGTTTATTATATTACTATATCTTTTCTTAGATCTAAACTTACTTACGAAAAATTATTAGAAAATAGGAAAGAATATAAAGAGAACTATTAGATAGAGCTAGTTAATACTATTAGAGAATAGATTTAGAAGGATTATATTAGAAAAGAGAAGTAATATATATCTAAATATATATACTAAGAATATTTAGTAAGACTATTTTCTAGTATATATTAAGGAAACTAATAAGAATAAATCTATACTTATACTAGATAGATAATATATAGAAAATATCTTAGAAGTAAGTATTAGAAGATTTTCCTACTAAAATTCTATTTTCTAGTATAATTGTCTATTATATTAGAAGATTATAAGATCTGACTATAGCTAAAAAATAATCTATAATTACTAGCTTAATATTATAAAAGATTTAGAAGACTAGTATTATAATCTCTATTAGTAAACTACTTAGTACTATATCTTTTATTTAAACTAGTATTAGAAGATATATTAATACTAATACTATAAGTTAAAAACTTACTAAGATTATTAACTAAATATCTATTAATACTACTACTATAGATCTATCTTAATATATTAATACCTAGGTTAAGGATATCTAGTAAAAAGCTTATTCTTAGTTTATATTCTTTAGTCCTGATTATAGTAAATATATCTCTTGTTACTAATTTATCTGTTAATTTCTAAACTATATAGATTACTAATATCCTAATAAAGACTCTTTAGGAATATATATAAGGGTTTATATATATAATAGTAGTAATTAGTGACTAAATTATTAAGGTACTAATTAATATAGATAGTATAGTTAATATTATCTATTATAGAGTAATAAAATATATAGAAGTTTTGTCTAATATAAGACTAAAGTTATAGCTTTAACTTATACTAGTAGATAGAGGTTATAGAATTAGTATTTTAGTATATCTTAAGTACTTACTAATTACTATTAGTAGAGTTATAGTAAATTCTTATATAATAGTAATAGATATACTACTAATAAATTACTTCTTAGTTACTTATAGATAAAAAATATAGGGTTATAAACTAAAGAAATAGTAGATAGTTATATTATATATACTATTTTTGATAAAGACTGTATATATTAAACTTTATTTATTATATACTATCCTAGTAATAGTAGATCTATCTTCAAAAACTAACTATAGTCTTAGGATTTCCTAGCTTTAAATAATAAGTAGAGAATATAGGTATATTATTATCCTCTACTTTAGTACTACTTATAGAGACTTTAATTCTTTATCCTAAATTACTACTTTTTAAATTAATTATATCTTCTCTATTTTCTTCTTATTACTCTCTAAGTTCTTAGAAAATAAAAATTTCCTAGCTAAAAATAATTAAAAATAATAAAATTTTATAAAAATATATTAATTATTTTAAGTTCTATATAATACTAATCTAGGATTTTCCTATAGGAAAACTATCTCTCTATTAGATTTAATAGTTATATATTAGTTATAGCTAATTAGTTACTTAGGAATACTATACTATCTTCTCTCTTAGGGATATATCTAATATATAGTTACTATAGGATAGCTATTCTAAATATTAGTTTTATTACTAAGTATAGATTAATATACTTTATAAAAAAAAAAGTAGATAAGATCTAATCTATAAACTTATTAAATTCTAATAGAATAATCTCTATTAGTTACCCTAATTAGCAATAGAGATATCTTAAGAAATACTATATATAGTACTATATATTAGATATTTAAATAGAATTTAATTATTTACTAAAGTCTTATATCTCTATAATTATAAAGAAAGTATATCTTACTTCTGAATAGAAGATTACTCTATTAGTAGGAAAAGACCTATTACTATATAAGAGAGTATTTTTTTAAGAACTCCTATTTAAAAGAGAAAGAGTACTAATCTAGAAATAGAAGTATATTTAAAGAATATATAATAAAGTAATATCTCTATAGTATATTAAAACTATTTTTTATAAAGTATAGTAGTATTTAGGATTTAAGATTCTCTATATTCTAAATACTATAGTTATTAGAATACTATATAATAGATTATAAAAAAGTATACTTAAATTCTATAATAGTCTATACTAAAATCTATAGTTTCTTATAGGTAAAAAGTAAACTAGTAAATACTAAATAGTTAATATAACTATAATAATTAATAAAGTAACTAAGTAAGATACTAATATATCTCTAATAGTAGATAAATTTATAGAAAAATTTATAGAAATAGTAATAGTCTCTTTAGTTAATCTTTTCTCTAATTATAATTAGATTAAACTATATAAAGATAATTAAGATCTAACTATAATTTAAATATCTCTAGGTCTACTCTATTAAACTATAATTCTCTAAGAAATAGTAAATTTAGTTATTTAGTTTTAATATATAATATCTATTATTCTATATAGTATCTTTAGTACTAAAGTTTATTTCTTTTCTAATAATATTATAGTTAAAGATCTATAAATAATATATAATAAAGAATTTATAGAAAATAGTATTTATTAATATATTCTTAAGTATATTTAGAACCTTAATAAAACCCTATATCTTTTAGAACTAGTTAGTACTATTATTTTAGCTAAAAAGTCCTAGTTTCTAATAAGGAGAATTAAAATTATTAGCTAAGTTTATAATATTAATAGTAGAAGATCTAATAAAATAAAAATTATAAAAGTTATATAGTAATCTATTCTATTATCTAAGAATAAGCTTTAATTATTTATTAGTCTTACTATCTATTTCTATATTCTAATTAAGAGATTTTAGATTATTATAAAATCTCTCTATAAAATACTATAAAAGAATATCTACTTTATATAGACTAAGATATACTAAGTAACTTTTAAGAAAATAAAGCTATATCTTTTAGAGTTTCTTTTAGTTCTATCTATTAATTATAACTTCTATCTATTTTTTATAGTTATTACTATAGATATATTAGTAAAAGAATAGAGTAGAGTATTTATATAGATTTAAAATAGTATCTATAAGTCTATTTAGTATAAATTAGGAATTTAGTTAGATACTAAATTAAAATATAATACTAGAAAACTAGAGTATTATACTATTTTAATAATATTTAAGAAATTTTATTATTAGTTATATAGAGTATACTTTATCTTAGAAATAGATACTAATACTTTAGTTACTTAATTAAATTATACTATAACTAATCTACTTAGTACTCTTATTATATAATAGATTATATAGATTTAGTTTTTTAACTTTAATATTAAATATATCTCTAGTACTAGTAATAGTATTATAGATACTCTATCCTACTATCTACTAACTAAGAAAGATCTATATAAGAAAAACTAAGAATAGAATATTAATAAATTTATTAATATAGAGATACTATTTCTCTATACTAGTTATTATTCTATCTCTACTAATACTAAAATTCCTAGTAATTCTACTATTAATATACTATATAAAGAATACTCTTTAGAATTAGAGTAAATAGTAAGATACCTAATAACTCTTTAAAGACTTAGCTATATAAGCCTATCTAAATTCTATTTATTTAAAAGAAAATATATAAAGTTTGTTATCTAAGAGTCTTATTTATTTTAATATATTAAAGATAATACTAAATTACTCTACTATATACTAGATAAAAAGAAGAATTAATAAAGTATATTAGAAAGTACCTATAATAATCTTAGTTATAAAGAATAAAAACTATCTATACTTTAATTAAGTATTAATATTAGTAACCCTATATAAATAAAGATATATTAAAATATATCAGAATCTATTCTCTATATTAGATAAGGGCTCTAAATTATCTAAATAAATCTACTATTATTATATAACTACTATTACTCTTTAATAAATAGTATATTAATATTACTTAGATATTCCTAGAGAATAGTAAAAGTATTATTATTTAAGTAAGAGACTCTATTAGTAAATAGTCAGAAATAAGAGTATTATATTCTATAAAATTAAAGAGTATTATTTAATTTATTAAAAAAGATATTATTTTCTATTATAGAGTTCTCTAAAAAATAGTAATTAATATAGAACCTAAGAATTATAGAAGTTTAATAACTTTTCTAGAATATAAATAAATATTAAAAGTAAAAATTTCTATAAATTATCTAGATTCTAATAGGTCTATTAAGTATATAATATAAATAATAAAAGATATACTCTTAAAGATAATAAAAGAATATCTAATTAATAATATAACTTACTAATATAAGAGATTATAGAGACTATATTTCTACTTAGTTCTAATAGCTAATTAATTTACTATTAATATAATAACTAGAATTAGTCTATTTTTTTTTCTTTATAAAAAGAATCTAATTATACTAATTAAATTATAAATATCTACTTAGAGTATACTACTATAGTATAAGGTATAAGATTAGAAGAATTTACTACTAGTAATAAAAATATAATAATTTAAAAGATAAGAGTAGAATATTAAGGAAGTAATTCTCTATTTATACTATTTAAAAGAAACTAATATATATTTCTTTAATAATTATTATCTTCTTTAGAATAAGAGATTTAAAAAAGATAACTTTATTCTTCTATATAACTTAATTTATAGAATAGATTATAGTTCTAGGATAAAACTATAATTCTACTAATTAAGATCTTATTAAATTTATACTATTAAAAATAGCTTATATTTACTAAGTAAACTTAATAGTATAGTACTAAAGAATTTAATATATTAACTAGAGTTATTTAATAGAGATTAACTAAAGAAATTCTATTCTTAGAATAATCTAGATAACTATAAAAGAGCTATATTATTACTATAGTATAATTCTATTAGATATCCTAGAGATTAAAGAAATTATAGTAGTAGCTAAGAATAGTAATAGTATAAGGTATAAGTTAAAATACTATAAGAGTAATTACTATAATAATAAAAAAGACTATTACTAAGAAGAGTAAGAAAGTAGACTATCTTATTTAGAAGATTATTTTCTAGTAGGAAATTAGTACCTTAGTACCTTAGAGTATTTATATTTAACTAATTTAGATATAGATATAACTATATCTTTCTTTATTTTGATTTTAATTTCTTTAATGTCTCTTTTCTTATTAAGTTCTCTTCTATTACTTTCTTATTATTTTTATTATTTTAAAATATATTTTTATATACCCTTAGTACTACTAAATCTTTCTAAAACTATAATAAATAATCTACAATATTATAACTATTTAAAATCTAGTAATTTGACTAAAGAATAGCTAAATTAAGAGAAGAGAAAAGGATTTAGTTCTTTATTCCTATAGCTCTTTATTTTCCTAAAAGAGACTTTACTTACTATTACCTCTGTAATATAATCTTTAGTACTATCTTTTCTTTACTCTTACTTTAAAAAACTATTTAAATTATCTTCTTTATTATATAGAATATATAAAAGATATACTAAGATATCTAATTCTAAGATAGTAGAAAGCTAAAATATCTTTAATTTAATAAACTATATAGTTACTAGAAACTCTAAGATAGAAGAATCTATTCCTATAAGACTAATTATTAATAGTAAGAGAATTTAGATAATTAGGGGAATACTTAATATCTTAGAAAGATCTGAATCTTTAAATAAATATAGTCTTACTCTATTCTATTATAGAAAATTAAATAATATCTATAGTATACTTAGTAATAGTATCTATAGACTATTTAACTATATTAGTTCTACTAAGTTATAGAAGGATTATTATAAGAACTATAAGAAATTCTAATAGTAATAGAAGAAAGTTATTAAACTTTAGAAGTAGAAGAAGAAGAATATAAAAACTATTAAAAAGATCTAATAGTAAACTATTATAAAATAGAATAATAGAAATTCTATAGGTAAAAATACTACTAAGTTCTTCTAATAGATTATAAATTAAGTATTTTCTAAGAAAATTAGTAAACTCCTAAATATAGATATAGTTTATAATAATATAAAACTATTAATTAATAACTATATTATTAAATAATATACTTTTAGAAAAGAAAGTAGAGTCTTAAAAACTAAGTATATAGAACTTAGTAATCTACTTAAGATCTATAAGAGCTATATTCTAATACTAATTAAGTAGGAATAACTTAATTATATAGGTCTTTAGATAGACTAGGATAGATTTATCTACTTAAAAAATAAAGATTTTAATCTTCCTAGGATTAAAGTAAGAGTATATACTTTACTACTATCTCTAGAAAAGAATATTTCTTTACTAGAAAGTATCACTATTACTACTAATAAATTAGAAGATTATAAAATAGGAGAAGATAAAAGTAAAGATATTAATAGTAATAAAACCCTAATTTATATCCTACTATTAATAGATATAATAACTAAAAATATAGATATTAAACTAGAATTAGAGAGTAATAAGAGGATACTTAATATTACTCTATTATAGTAATAAGAACTAAAGAAGATTACTACTAAAGAAAGTAATAAGGAATTAATTACTTCTACTAATAACTATATTGTTACGTATAGCTAACTAGTCATAGTAAGTGGTTAGATCTGGGTAAATAACTTACTAGTTATTCTCTGTATTGTTAGTTATCTGTAATATCTATTACTTATACTCCTTAAGTCTAAACTTATAACTATACTGTTACTATACTAAGCCTTATATAGGCTTAGGTCCTATAGAGTAACTTTAAAGAAAGTACTAGGTAGTACACTAAGTAGATTAGTCTAAAGAACTTCCCTACTTATAGTATATTTATTATAAGAGATAAAACTATATAAAAAGTAATCCAAAAAGTATACTGTAGTAACTTAGATTAATTAATTGTAAAGAACTAAATATATATTGTAAATAAATATCCTTATATATCTTAGTTTTTCTTATTACTTACTATACCTAAGTATAATAGTCGCTATATTATCCTATTACTTACTATACTCCTATATAGTAGGTACTATACTAATTATATAATATTGAGTTCTTTATAATCCTTATATTATTTCTAATTATGTAATATAAAGTTGTTACGTAATCTTTTTAATCTTTATTTCTTTAGACTAAATTAGTTAGTCCTAATTCTTCTATAATATCTAATATTAATTCCTATAATCTATAGGGTTTTATTATATTCTATAATATTATCCCCTCCTTTAGTTCTTTGGTCCCTAAAGATTCTTAAATCTATAGATTTCCCTTTTATTTTTCTATTTTTTATTTTTAGTTCTTACTCCTTAATTTTTATATCTTTATTATACTATCCTGTTCTTCTATTTATTAAGCTAACCTCTGTTATCAGATTACTAATAAAGATTTTAAGTTAACTATTCCTTATCTTTATTATATTTATCTAAATAAAATCTATATCCTTCTATCTAAGTCTTCTGATAAATATAGTAACTATATTTCTAGTAGTAGTTAAGTAAAGTATAAGATATCTAAGCTAATATACTTAGATACAGAGTAGTATAAGCTTATAAAAGTATAGAATACTATTAAGGAGAGTAAGGAAGAGTTACTTATAAAGTTACTATAACTTCAAAAATAAGATAAATTTCTTTATAGATATATTAGTAATTTTATTACTTATAGTTATAAAGAGATTACTAAACTAGAGAAACTTAAGTACTATAAGGCTAAGGAGTAAGATTATCTTAAAAAAGAGTATATTAAGATTAAACAAAAAGAATATAAGACTAGACCTTCTTATATTACTTCTAAAAGTAACTAGTATACTTTTAATAAGAATTATTAAATTCTTATAGTAATATCTAAGAATCTTACTTTAACACAACTAATTATATTATCTAATCTATTATTAGATACTAATTTTAATACTTTTTTTACTTTCTTTCTAGTAGTATCTACTTTATCTTCTAGTAATACTATTAGACTAACTAGTAGTAATCTCTTAGATTTCTAATAGATTTCTATATATTTTCTAAAGTAGAGTATTCTTTCTATTTTATAAATAGCTATTACTAATTATTATACTACTTATCTTATAGGATAGTTTTAATCTTATATTTTTCTTTACTAGTTTCTTTAAGTTTAATATTAGTAGTATTTAGTATATTTTCTAGTATAGATTTTAGTAATAATATATAGAATATAGGATATATTTCTTTTATACTTTCTAGAAGTCTTAAGTAATAATTTACTAGTCTAATTTTTTCTTTAATTATAAATAGTCCTAGTTTTAGATAGTTAAGCTTTATACTTAGTTACTTAGTTTTAATATTCTAATATAGAAGATATACTTTCTTTTTCTTTTTTAGATTTAGTTTTTTCTAGTAGTTTTAATTATAGTACTATTTTATCTATAGATTAAGAAACTTAATATCTCTTACTAGTTAAAAGTATAGTTACTTTATTTCTAAGACTAGAAATTATAATATTTCTACTTCTATTTTCTTTCTAATAATTTCTCTAATTATTATAGAATTATATCTATAATTTATAAAGAATAGAGTCTTTTTTATTATTATATATATAGTATTATTATATATAAATTATACTAGTAGTAATAGTTCTATCTAGTTATTTTATTAGTAGTTTATATAGTATCTTAGGTACTACTCTAAGATTTAATTTATTTATTCTATTTAGTTATTTATTTATAGATAGTAAATAGTAGAGAGTCTATACTTGATACCTATAATATCTATAAATAATTACTATATATTACTTATAAAGAATTTATCTCTATCTAATATTATTTTTTCTAGTATTCTATAGTTTATAAAGATATATCTAAATAATAGGAATACTATAGCTTTAGTATCAATTATCTCTATTATTAGTATTATATATAAGTACTTTATTAATTAATCTATAACTACTATAATTATATTATATCTCTCTAATTTAGATAGTTTAGTAATAAAGTTAATTATAATCTATTTCTATAGTTAAATTAGAACTTCTATATTCTATAATTCTCTATATAGTATATATTATAATAGTTTATCTTACTAATAAGTATTATATTTCCTAATATATCTCCTAACCTTCTTATATATATTTAGAATATAGTAGTTTCTTAAGAGATATTCTACTATTTTTTCTACTTCTATATATCTATATACTAGATTATTATAGTATTATTATATTACTTTATTCTAAAGTTACTATAAAATATAGATTAATCTATAAATATAGAGTAATCTATCCTAGTATTTAAGACTCTCTTATACCTAATCTTTAGTAAATTATATAACTTTATTATTTTTTATAATTTCTTAAATTTATTTAATCTAATTATTATTCTTAATTTTACTAGTAGTAACTAAAATCTAGTAATTATATATAAAATAACTACTTTTATTAGTCTTAAGTATAGTTAGAATAACCTTCTTAATCTCTACTATATAGTTAGATTTTCTATTAAGTATATCTACTTAACTATTAGTTATATCTAGATAATATTTAATCCTATAATTATATTTTACTAGGATTTCTACCTATCTTACTTATTATCTAGTTAATTTTTTTATACTAGTAAAAAATATAAGATTCTTATAGTCTAATTTAATAAGAACTTAATAATTTACTTCTTTTAGATATACTCTTTAGACCTTAAATACTAATACTATAGCTAATAATTCTTTATTATAGATATTATAATTAATTTCTATAGGTATTATTTTCCTAGACTAAAATATAACTAGTCTTAGTTTTCTATTATTCTCTAGCTAGATAAGATATACTCTAAGTATATAATCCGATATATTAGTTTCTACTATATATAGTTTTGTTAGATCTACTAGTATAAGTATTATTTACTTAATAAATAGTTTCTTAAGATTATTAAATAAAGTTTCTAATAAGTTATTTTAGACCTACTTTTAGTCTTTCTTTATTAGTTTATTAAAACCTACTATAATTTTTCTAAATCTATTAACTAAATATTAGTAGTAGTTATATAGTTCTAGAAACTATTAAACTTTCTTTATATTTTTAAGTACTAGTTAATCTAGAATACTCCTAATCTTATCTTCTTATATACTAAATCTATTTTTACTAATTATATATTCTAGAAAATCTATTTCCTTAATATAGAATTTATATTTTTTAAATTTAAGTATAACTTTAACTTCTCTAAATTTTTGTAATACTTTCTTATTATACTAAATATAGTCTTCTAAAGTTTTAGAGAATACTAAAATATTATTAAGGTATACTATTATAAAGATATTAAAATATTCTTCTAGTATATTAAAGATAAACTATTAAAATACAGTAGATATATTTATAAGTCTAAATAGTATAACTAAGTACTTAAAATATCTATATTTTGTTCTAAATACTATTTTCTATTTATTATCTTCTTTAATCCTAAAGTAGTTATATATATTAGTAATATTATATTTAGTAAAGTAAATACTTTCTTAAATATAGTCTTATATTTTCTGAATAAGAAGTAGTAGATATTAATCTTTAATAGTAATCTTATTTAGATATTAATAGTCTATATAAAGTTAGAGCTTACCTCTCTTTTTTAGTATAAAGATAATTAGATATCTAGCTAATAATATTAATTTAAAGGTTAACTCTTTACCTTTCTTAATTCTAATCTTATAGTTAAATAGACTATACTCTAGAAGTATACTATTCTCTAATAGTTTAAATATATTTTAGTACTTATAGTATTCTTTAGATATCTATATTCCTTTCTCTATTATATAGAGAGCTTATTATAATTTATAGTATATTATAATATATTCTTTTAGTTTATTATCTAATATATTAGGTTATTATTCTGTTATTACTAGAATATTAATATCTATAATTTTTTCTAGTACTCTATCTCTAGACTACTAACTCTACTTAGGTTTATCCTTATATAGACTATAATAGATATCTATTATCCTAGGACTAAGTTTTTTAATACTTAGTAGTTTTTCTTTAGTCTATCTAGTTTCTATTTATATATAATTATAATAGTTGAAGTAGATTATATCTCTTTACTAGTTAATTCTTAGACTATACTAATATAGCTAAGGGATACTAAGTATTACTTTATATCCTCCTAAATCTATAATATTAAAGTATATTAATTCTATATAGTTACCGATAACTATATCGATCTATTTAGTATAGTAAGTAATTCTTTTACTTAGTTTTTCTCTATTAAGTTTAATAAGAGAAGTAATTTATTTTTTTCTAATAGTTAGTATTCTTCTAGTTAAGATATATCTTAGGTCTATAAAATTTTCTATAGTTTCTAAGTTAATTATAACTTATATACTAAACTTATTTTCTCTATAGAAGGTTATTAGAACTTCTACCTTTATATATTTTTCTTATACTATTACTATAAATTACTATCTCTACTTTAGGTATTATATTCTTAGTAATAATTTAGGTTTAATCCCTCTATAGTCTAATTTACCTTATATATATATCTTATAATTATAGTTATAATATCTAATTATAGCTCTTAGGTTATAATTAGGGTATTATATATATCTAATATAGGTATAGTTTTCTCTATAATATAGGTATATTTCTTCTATATTAGTAATATATAGTTTTTTATTATTATCTAAGTTATTAAAAAGGAATTTATAAAGGTCTCTAGAGACTATACTATCTATTTTATAGAGTTATTACAGTTTCTACTATTTTTCTAAGCTTATTTAGTATTTTTCTAGTAGTATTTCTAGGATTTTATTATATCTTAGAGACTTTTAAGGTATTTCTAGTATCTTATTAGGTATTTCTTTTAGTAGTTTCTAAGAGTTAGTAGATTCCTAGTTATACTAGATCTATCCTTAACTCTCTACTATATTTAGGTTAATCTATAGATACTATTTCTATCTATTATACTCTATAAGCTAGAAGTTAACTGAAGCTATATTAGTTTCTTAGGTAGTCTTAAGCTTCTATTTCTTAGACTTAGCCTTCTATTATTAGTACTTTTTGTAAAGTTTACTTAAAGTATTAATAATTCTATTAACTCTTTCCTTATAACTTTCTTAGATCTAATTAATTCTTTTAAGTGTTTATTTAATTTTCTTAATATCTTACTTAGATAGTTCTTCCTTATTAGTATATAGTAGTAGCTATCCTACTACCTACTTATTTTTTCTCTAGATTTCTTCTAAGGGATTCTTCTTAGATTATTTACCTTCCTAGATTATATAGAGTTATTATACTTTTTCTGTCCTAGTAGTATTGTATATCCCCCTCTCCTAGGTTATATATAGCTATTATAGTCTTTTATTGTCTTATTTACTACAGTAGTCTTTTACTATATAGTCTAGTTTACTATAGTTAAAGTAAAGTTTATTATCTTTTCAGTACTTCTATTCCTCTATTAGAAACCTTACTATATTGAGTTTTATAGATCATAGACTATATAGATTATTATTCTAGTTAGACTATTATTACTACTAAGACTAGAGTCATTAGTTATATAGGTATCTGTAACCTTATCTCTATCCTTTAACCTCTTATTTCTATACTTATTAGTTATAGAATTAGTTATCGATCTAGACTGTAAAGTTAATTAGCTTATCTATAGTGTCAAAGTTACTAATTCTAGTAATTTTATCCTTAATATATAACTTAAGTCCTTTATTATAGTAAGAAATCAGTGTATAGTTATTCTATCTAAGAATAACTATCTATTATATAAATTCAGCTATATATACTAATACTAAGCCTATCTATCAGAGTTATTTAAGCTTCTATTCAGCTATCTTTTTAGTATCAATATCACTAAATATTTTCTCTAGATATTCCTTAAACTTATTATAGCTAGAGAATATATTAATTGTAGTAGTTAACTATTCTAAGATATCTTTTTTATAGTATTCCCAGATATATAGTTTAAGCTAATTCTAAGTCTGTTCCCTTAGAGAGGTTGATATAAAGATAACTTTATCAGATTTATTTACTAACTTAGATTTATTCACATCAAGGTATATATTTATCTAAGTAAGGAATCCTTATAGTTTAGAGTAGGTTCTATTAAAGTTTTCTACCTTCAACAACTTAGGTATATAGGTAATTATAGAGTTTGGTAGAATAGCTTTAATCTATTCTATAATTTATTTAATATAATTATCGGTCCCCTTAGTATAGACTATAAAGCTTCCTTCTATATATTTAAATCACTTAGTAAGATTCTTAATAATAATCTTAAGCTATCAAATTTCCTCCTATTATACTAGCTTCTCTTCTTTATTAGAGTCTAGTTTCTCTTGATAGAACTAAGTCTACAGTAGTACAGACACTAGTACCTTATCTTTACTATAGCTATCTATTAGTACTATAATAATTAAACTTTACAATTTTGTATTAATAGGATAATTAATATATTATATATAGCTAACTAGTTATAGTAAGTAGTTAGATCTAGGTAAATAACTTACTAATTATTCTCTGTATTATTAGTTATCTATAATATCTATCACTTATACTCCTTAAGTCTAAACTCACAACCGTACTATTACTATACTAAGCCTTATATAGGCTTAGGTCCTATAGAGTAACTTCAAAGAAGATACTAGATAGTATACTAAGTAGGTTAGTCTAAAGAGCTTCCCTGCTTATAGTATATTTATTATAAGAGATAAAACTATATAAAGAGTAATCCAAAAGGTATACTATAGTAATTTAGATTAATTAATCACAAAGAACTAAATATATACTATAAATAAATATCCTTATATATCTTAGCCCTTCTTGTCACTTACTATACCTAAGTATAGCGGTCACTATATTGTCCTATTACTTACTATACTCCTACACAGTAGGTACTGTACTAATTATGTAATATTGAGTTCTTTGTAATCCTTATATCGTTCCTGATCACATAATATAAGGTTATTACGTAATCCTTCTGACCTTTGTTTCCTCAGACTAAGTTGGTTGGTCCTGATCCTTCTGTAATATCTAACACTAGTTCCTGTAATCTGTGGGGTTTCGTTGTGTTCCATAACAATTAGATAGTTTTATAGAATATAGTATTTAAATATTTAGTAACTACTTTAGTAAGATCTCTTCTACTATATAGTATATATTCTTCTAATCTAATTATATATAGTATCTGATTTCTTACTTTTATTATACTAAAAGTATCTAGATTAGTAAAAATACTAAATTTTAATACTTAGATATTAATATCTAAGATTATCTTAATATAGGATAGAGTAGTAGTATCTTATAAAAATTAGTATTCTTTACTTAGAAGAATAAATAGAACTATACTATAATATTAAAAGAGATATATAAGATAGAGTATCTTACTAATTAGTAGAAGAGTATTTAGTTATATAGTCTAGTTTCTAATAGTTTTATCTCTAATATCAAATCTTATATATAGATAAAGAATAATAAGAAAAGTATAGTATTAAATAGACTTATAAGATTTATAGTATTAGTAATATATATCTTTCTCTTCTATTTCTATTTTATAGATTAGTAGAACTAGCTACTATAGTGTATAAAAATAGATTTCTATAGTTTACTACTATTTAGAATAACTATAAAACTCTTAGTTATATTAAGACTAATATCTAGAAGAAATTTACTAAAGTATATTATATATAAATATTAACTATAAAGATACTATTTAGATATACTTTCTTATAGTATAGTACTATTTTATTTTCTTTTACTACTAAAGTATAATTTTAAATATTATAATATAATATTCTAAACTACTTAGTAGGCTAGTAAAGATAGAATAGTCTTTTAGTCTATTTAGAACTAGATAATCTTTTTAGTAAGAATCTAGATATTATAAAATAGATTATTTAGGACTAATAGAAAGAAGTATAGTATAAATACCTATACTACTTTAATCTAATAATATACTTAGAGAAAAAGGAATATAATAAGTATTCTTTCTTCTACTATATTAAAAAGGAAATACTTATTAATAACCCTAAACTAGATCTTTTACTTAATAAATCTTCTCCTATAACTACTAAAATATATCTACTACTAAGTATATAATAATCTACTTCTAAGATAAATACTAATCTTCTCTATAATATCTGAGTATCTATTAATAAAAAGTAAATTCTAGAAGATAACTATTAGAGGTATTATTAGATATAATACTGATTTTATTTCTTATACTTTTTTTATTTCTTTTATTATAAATTAGCTAAGGGATAGTTAATTTTTTAGGGAGGGTAGTATATAGTAGAGATTTTAATCTTAATATTAGAATTAGGTAATTAGAGTCTTAGTAATAAGGCTACTTTTTAGTTTTAAGGAAATAAGTAGTATTTATTCCTTAATATTAATATTATTATATATATTCCCCTTTTCGAAATGTTCTACTAAGGCTACTAAGGTTATAGTATTAATATACTATCTAGGAGAGATTCTGTTATTTATTCAATTATTCTTCTATAGTATTATACTCCATCTACTACTCTTCTATACTCTTTAAGTATAGTGGTTTTATCTCCTTATGATTGACCTATCTACTTGACAGATAGCTAGTGAGCATTCCTATCTTTTAGTATATATATAAAGGTATATAATATATACTAGATATATATAATTAAAGCAGTTAGATTTAAGACTATATTAGTTAATAATAATATATGTCTTAATCTACTATTTATAAAGTAGATAGTATAGATCCTTAGAAAAAAAGAGAATAAAATCTATACTATTTATAGTATAGAAATATAAAGAATTACTAAAAGTAAATAAGAGCTTACTAAAATATAATAGTAATAATTATTGTCTTTTAGATAAGAAATTATAGAAGTAAATATAATAGATTGGAAATCTACTTAAAAAGGAATTTGTTTATCTATCTATAAGTATATAAGATTTTCTAATTATACTTATAAAGAAACTAGACAATTTATAGACAATATATATTAACTATTAGATCTTAAATAATCTTATAAATAAAGATAATTACTTACTACTATAGATCTAGGATTTCTTTAATTATATTAGAATATCTAAGTTCTTAATAAAGATTAATCTAGTATCTAGATACTAGTAGATCCAAATAGAAAAGAATTTTTTAAAAATAGTATTTAATATAATTTAGAAGAATTATAAGTAGTTAGTAATATCATTTAGACTTTATAATACTCTAGTAATATTTTAAATAATAATAAATAAGATCTTATAGTTATTCTTAAAAGTTCTAGTAGTATTTTAAAAAAAATAACCAATTATATAATTTATAAAGTACTCTATTATAGTTTATAAATTTAGAATTTTAGAATTATATTATTAGAAATAGATAGATTTATCTAGTCTCTCTAAAGATTAATATTATCTAGAACTAGCTATATCCTAAGAATATCTATAAGATTAAATAGTTTATTAACTAAGTTATATACTTTAGGGTTTTTAGGTTTTAGTAATAATAGTTTATTTATAAGTTCTTATAGATATATATATCTGAGACTTTGTATGTCTCAATAGGCTTAGGGAAGATTGGATAAAGAAGAAGGTATTAGGGTTTGTTCAATAAGGAAGAAGATTGGTGTTTGCAATGTTTGCTGATGTTGTATTGATTGTCTTGCTTGTCTTTTTCTCTATGTTATTCTATAGGCAAGAAGGTCCTATATGTATATCAAGTATTATAGCTACACCTAGTTTTTATTGTTATAACCACCCTATTCGTTATAGGTAGGTTTAGGCGATGTATAGACACCGTAGGCAGGGTATCGGTGAGCTGAGGTGCCAATACGGGCGCCATAAGCGGGGTATCGGTGAGCTGAGGTGCCCGTACGGGCGCCATAAGCGGGATCTTGGTGAGCTGAGGTGCCAATACGGGCGCCATAAGCGGGGTATCGGTGAGCTGAGGTGCCAATATGGGCGCCATTTAGGCATCAGCATAAGTGCCACTCAGGCGTCAGCATAGGTGTCACTCAGCCGTCGGTATGGGTGCCACTCAGCCGTCAGCACGGGTGCCACTCAGCTGTCAGCACGGGTGCCACTCAGCCGTCAGCACGGGTGCTATTCAGCCGTCGGTATGGGTGCCGCTCGGCCATCGGTATGGGTGCCGCTCGGCCATCGGTATGGGTGCCGCTCGGCCATCGGTATGGGTGCTGCTTAGCTGTCGGCACGGGTGCCACTTAGGTGTCACCTATCGGTTGTTATAGCCGGAGGTTTGGCGTATTTTATTATAGGGTTTTATATTATAATATTCATAATATATTTTTAGAAATTGTTTTAAAAAATAGATATAAATATATATAAGTAAAGGTTCTAACTAATTATCTAGATATTTATCAATAAAAGTTTATATTAAATACTTAAGAAAGTACTAGTTAATATACCTATCTTAATATAGACTACTTAAAGTAAATTATTTATAATTAAAGCTAATATATCTAAGACTATTAGGATAGTCCTACTTTAAGTAAGAAAGAATAGTCTTCTATATCTAATAGTCTTTAATAGTTAAAAGTTTATAAGTATAGAGTCAAACTATCTAGTCTATAAGAAAGAGTTACTAGTAATTAAAAAAATACTCTAAAAATAGAATTTGTATATTAAGAATAGTATAACTACTATAATTATAACTAATTATATAAATTTATAATATCTATAGATAATATTTATCTATAGTAAATATCTTATATAATAGAAAGAATAGTTTTAAGAGTATAATCTTAAAATTTAGTACTAAAAAGGATCAAATATAGTTATTTCTAATATATTAATTAGATAGCTAGACTTTATTAAAGAAAACTTTATAAATATATTTAAATCTAAATTACTATAGAATATTAATCTTACTATAACTTAAGTAGTTAAATTTAATTAAATTAGAATAAAAGTCCCTAAAGAAGAGTAATATAATATAATTATATACTTTCTAGAGAGTAAAAAGTTACTAGAAGATAAACTTATTATAAAAACTATTATAAGATTTATTCTAAATCTATCTTTATTAAAAAATATAAGATAAAAACTTAAGAGCAATTTTTATCTAGGTAGGGGAGAATATAATCCCTAGAATACCTTTATAGCCTATGATATCAGTATCATTTCCTTATATATATAAGACATAGTATCCTATAGTCTATGAAACTATATAACTTTACTCTAGAATCTTAATTCTATATTATAAAGATTTTATATCTTATTTAAGTCTAACTCCTATTTCTTATAAAATAGAATAATAAGAATAGTATACTCTATAATTAATACTACTAGAGTACTTCTATATTTTTATATATTATATAGATTTTAATATACTCTTATATATCTCTTATAAAATATTTTTGATAGTAATTTCTTTAAAAAGAAATTTGCTTTAATTTCTTCTAAAATATCTAATAAATTTATTATTATATAAGTTCTTAATAAGTTTTATATATTAAAATTTCTAAAATAGGAATATAGAGAAAATCCTTATAATAGATTAATTATTTTATATTAATAGATAAGTTTATATTATTTAGAATTTTATTTAATATTAATTAATTAGACTTATGAATTAAAGAATTTTTACTTTATAGCTAAATAGATAAGTTAAGTATTTTTTTAACTTTTATAACTTTATATCACTTACTAGTAAATATAACTATTAAGCAAAAAATATTTTAAATATAATTTAATTATTTAAGAGATATTACTAAATTTTATATAATTTCTTTTATAAGTTTTTTATAACTGAGTTCTATAGAGAATTATTTATACTATAAGTAAGAGTAGATTATACTACCTATATTAGATTTATTTTTATTATTTATTAATCTTTTATTTAGGTCTACTTATAAAATAAAGTTATTATTAAACTAAATTACTATAAACTCTTAGAAATATAGTAATATACTTATAATCTAATAACTAGAATTAAATAATGAATTTTAGACTAATAAAGTAATATTTACTAAATCTAGAATATTAGGGTTATTTTTATCCTAGTACTATGATATAATATTAAAGACTATATAATAAATACTAATTTAATTATAAAATAATTTTAAATTAGATCTAATACTTTCTCTACTAAAGAATTTCTTTTCTAGATATTTTAGATAATTTATCTATAGAATTATTTTTATCTATTCTATAATAAATTTTAAAATTTTAGAGAATTAGATAAAGATATTATTATAATTAATTTTTATTTAACTATAGTTAGCCTATAAATAACTTTAAGTTCTAGTAATTAGAGAGTACTTTAAATTATACTAATTATCTTTAAATCACTATTATTAAATTTAAAGAAAATTATAATTATAAATATCTCTTAATTCTTAATTTTATAGTTCTATTTAGATACTAGTATAATCTATAAAAACTAACAACCTAACTAACTAGTAGATAATATATTAGGTATCTATTATAGAATAAATATTATAAATAGAGTTTGTATATAAATTCTTAAATTTTTAAAAAGTTTTAGGCTAAAAAACCTAGTTTATGACCAGTAAAAATTCCAGAAAAATAGAAAAATTATTTTATACATAATTTATATAGAGTTTTAGGTTTAGATAAGTATTTTTAGAGTATTAGGTAAAATCTATAGAGTTATAGGATTAGGATAGATTTTAGTATTTAGGACCTATTAGTAAGTTATACTAATATCTACTTTTATCTAATAAATAAAAATTTATATAACTAGAATATAATAAAGTACTAGATATCTTTATTATTTAGTTATAATAGAATACTATTTATACTAAAGTCTAAAATATTAGTTTTAATTTAAATATATTTATAAAAATCTAGAAAAAAAAATTCTCTATCTTTTATCTAGTATTATTAATTTCTTTCTATTTTTAGAAATTTTTATTAGAGATAGTATAATAATAATAAACTTATAGATAAATCTTTAATAAAAATTACAGAATCTAATAAAAATCTATATATTTTAAAAGAGTTTAAGTTTTTTCTATACTTAGATATTTTTAACTTATTTTAGGTTATAAAAAATTATATTTACTAATAATAAAACTTAGGAATTTAACTTTTAATTAATAAAATATATATTTAAATTTTCTTCTAAATAGTTTTAGTATTTCTAAGATATTTAAGAACTTATTAAAGATATTATCAAAGTATATAATATAATAAATATCTAGTAGGCTCTCTAGAATATTATAAATATAATTTTAAAATATAGTTTTCTGTTTATTTTCTTTCTAGATTTATTTAGTAATATATATCTTAGATATTAGTTTTATTAAAAAATTTAGCCTTAGTAAGATAGTTACTATAAACTTCTAAGATAGAGAGTAATAAATAGTAATTTTTAATTAAAATCTTATTAAGTCTCTTATAGTTAATATATAATTTTAGTTCTCTATTTTTTAGATTAAAGAAAATTAGAGTATTTATAAACCTTTTTAATAATTAGATCTATCTATTTTTAAGATTTTTATCTAGATACTAATAAAGTTTAACTAGCTTAGTTTATAAAAGAGTATTCTATTTTCTAAAAAAAGATTAAAGATATTTTTTAGAAGTACAATTTTTAACTTTTTAGTTTAAAAAATATTTAAAAACTTTATAAGTCTAGAAAGAATTCTAACTTTTTTTATACTTAAATTATTTCTTTCTTTATAAAGTAATTATATTTTCTTAGAAAATTAAACTATAATAAAACTTATATAGTATAAGAAACTCTAGATTAAATTTATTATACTTAAATTACTAGAATTTTTATCTCTATAATAGTTATTATTAAGTAAGAAACTAGAGACTTTTTAAGTTTTAGATCTTTATTAATTATAATATAAAATTAAGTTAATATTTTAATTATTTTCTAAAAGTTCTAGATTATAATTAGTACATTCTATACTTTATATATATACTTTTATTTATTTTATAGTCTTTAATTAAGATAGATTCTTTATTTTTTTTTTTAAAAAAATAGATAATATTCTTTAATAAATCTATAACTAATATAATTAATTTTTATAGAAATATTTAGATTAATATATATTTAAAAAATCCTTTTTACTAATATTAGTATATATAACTAAGTTATAGTTTTTACTTATAATTAGAAGTCTAGATTTATAGAATCTAATTTTTTTTTATTTTTTTTTATTTTTATAACTAGTTTTCCTTTATGCTAATTTTATAGATTAGTTCTTTTAGTTTTATTTTTTAAATCTCTATTTTTTTTTACTTAGGTTAGATATAGTTAGATCTTTAGTAATTAATTAGAATATACTTAAAATATAATTTATATAGAGATTTTTTTACTTATTAAATTGAATTAAAATTTAATTAGTTTTAGTTTTCTTAAGAGTTCTAATTCTTTTATAATTCTTTTTTTCCCTTTCTTTATATAACTTTTTGAGTTTTAATTTTTTTATAAATAGAAATATATATATATATATATTCTAAAAATTCTTATATCTTTTTTATACTTTTATTTTTAATTTATTTATAAACTTTTCTTAAAATTATACTAATTTTATATAATACTAATCTATTTTTTATAAATCCTAGATATATCTCTTATAAAATAGTATATACTTAATAATAAATGTTTCTTAAATTTATCATAAATAATATATTTATTCTACTTAAGAGACTAGAGAAAATTATTATTTAATTATAGTAAGTTATTAATAAAATATAGTTAATTTTTTATCTTTTTACTAATAAATCTTTTTAAGACTATTACTTATTTAAATAGAATTCTTTTTATTAAATAAAAGATAAATAGTCTAATCTATAAAATAGTTCTACTATAATTTTCTATAATTATTAAATTATTTAAATTTCTTTTTTTTCTACTCTATTTATATTAGTACTCTAAATTTAAATCTAAATATTTAATTTCTTCTAGAATCTTTATAGTATTATCTTTAAAAATACTAAGATTCTCTTCAAAATATATTTAATATTAATTAATTAAATATCTCTATCTTATAAACTTATCTATCTTAAGTAAATATATTTTAATTTTTAGTCTATAGTTATATATTAATTTAAATAAAGATTATATTATTATCTCCTTATCTTTAACTTTTTATAGTCTTATTTTAAGCTATTTAATATTATTATAGAGAATTAATATTAATCTCTGATTATATAATACTAAGTTATCTAATATTAAAGTAGAAATAAAATTAACTCTAGAGTCTCCTTTATTAGTATAAGTAAGAATATAAATAACTACTAGTATAGAACCTATTTATATATTGAAAAGAGATTAATAAAATAATATTAGGCTAAATTTATATCTAATTTAGATATAATTATTCTATAGAATAAGATATTACTTTATATTATAAATAGATAACTTAGGCTTAATTTTTTAAATATTCTTTAAGAATTAGTTAACTATAGAAAATTAATATTAGTTCCTGATTATATAATACTAGGTTATATAATATTAAAGTAAGAATATAAATAATTACTAGTATAGAGCCTGTTTATATATAAAAGAGAAATTAATAAAGTAGTATTAGACTAAATTTATATCTAATTTAGATATAATTATTCTAAGACTTTGTATGTCTCAATAGACTTAGGGAAGGTTGGATAAAGAAGAAGAAGGTATTTGGTTTATTCAATAAGAAATAAGATTGGTGTTTGTAATGTTTACTGATATTGTATTGATTGTCTTGCTTGTCTTGTTATATGTGTTCTTCTATGGGCAAGAAGGTCCTATATGTATATCAAGTATTATAGCTACACCTAGTTTTTATTGTTATAACCATCCTATTCGTTATAGGTAGGCTTAGGCGATGTATGGGCGCCATAAGTGGGGTCTTGGTGAGCTGAGGTGCCAATACGGGCGCTATAAGCGGGATCTTGGTGAGCTGAGGTGCCAATACGGGCGCTATAAGCGGGATCTTGGTGAGCTGAGGTGCCAATACAGGCGCTATAAGCGGGGTATCGGTGAGCTGAGGTGCTAATATGGGCGCCATTTAGGCATCAGTATAAGTATCACTCAGGCGTCAGTACGGGTGCCACTTAGCCGTCAGCACGGGTGCCACTCAGCCGTCAGTACGGGGTGTCACTTAGGTGTTAGCATGGGTGCCACTCGGCCGTCAGCACAGGTGCTACTCGGCCATCGGTATGGGTGCCGCTCGGCCATCAGTATGGGTGCTACTCGGCCATCAGTATGGGTGCTGCTCGGCTGTCGGTATGGGTGCTGCTCGGCTGTCGGTATAGGTGCTACTTAGGTGTCACCTATCGGTTATTATAGCCGGAGCTTTGGTATATTTTGTTATAGGGTTTTATAGTATAATATTTATATTCCCCCTTAATCTTTATATATATCTTTTTTATATATAGAGATTAGCTCTGAATATTAGTTATTATATTAGGTATATAATTTATAAATATAGGTTTTATCATATTTTTAGTAAATATATTAGTAATATTATCTTTTGATGGTATTAGTACTAGTTTTATTTGATTCTTTTGTATAGTATTCCTAGTAAAATGATATATAATATCAATATATTTTGATCTTTTATGAAATTCAGGGTTTTCAGCAAGTTTTTTTGCTCCCTTATTATCTATTAATATTATAGGTATTGTATTAGTATAGTCTAGTTTTAGGTGATTATTAATATAATTAAGTATATTATTTAGATATATAGTTTCTTTTGTAGGTTCTTTTAGTACTATATATTTAGCTTTATAGCTAGATAAGGTTACTGTCTTTTGTAGCTAGCTATTCTAAGATATTAGATTTGTCAGACCTAGGTCATTACTTAGGCTAAATATATAGCTAGTAGTAGATCTTCTATTATTAATATTATTTACCCAATTACTATTATAATAACCTTTTATATATAGGTTATTACTAGAGTAATTATATATTAGGTCTTAATTATTATATTTAGTATATAGTACTATATATAGTATATAGCTTTAAAGTGCTCTTGGCTAGGATTTAATATAAATCTAGTATAATTTGTTATAGAGAAGGCTATATCTAGTCTTGTTTTTAAGGCTAAATATAATAAAGAGCCTATTTCCTTTTAGTATTGTTTTATATCTGTATTACTAACTGTAGTAATATTTTTTAATAATTTTATATCTGGATTACTAGGTATATCCTTAGTTTTATAGTTATTATTATTATATATATTAAATTTATTTAATAATCTATTAATATATTTTATTTGAGATATATATAGTCTTTTTGCTTTATAGTCAATAGTTATATTATTACCTAGGAAGGTAGTAATTTACCCTATTTTATCCAATTTAATAGATTTATTTATTTTATTTTTTAGGACTTTAATATAGGATAGATCTTTATGTAATATTAGTATATTATTAATATAATATATTAGTATATAACTATCTTTTTTATTTATATATATTCCTTTATTATATAGAAATATCTTAAAATCTAGTATTTCTAGTACTAATTTTAGATATTAATACTATAGTCTAGAAGATTATTTTAATCTATATAGTACTTTATTTAGTTTTGTATATTTATTTTAATATATATCTTGGTTATATAGATCTATTAGTAATATAGTATATATCTTAGTATTAATATTAGTATAATAGAATATATTTTTTATATTATATTACTATATATATAGGTCTTTATTAATAGCTATTAATAATAGTATATACTATAACTCTATTCTGTATATTATTGAAAAGGTTTCTAGAAAGTCTATTCCTAGTTTTTAGTTAAAACCTTATATAACCTATCTAGCCTTATAGTAAATAGTATTATTACTATTAGTAATATAACTAGTATTATTGGCTGTTCTATTTATAGTAGATTTTATCTTAAAAATCTATTAGCTATTAATAGGTATAGTATTATTAGGGATATTAATAATATTCTATATCTTTTAGCTGACTAATATATTATTTTCTACTATACAGACTTTTTGCTAGTATAGGCTATTAGGGTCTTCTAGGGCCTATTTTAGTGTATTAGACTTTTTAGTAGTAGTTATAGTTAAAATAAAGTTTAATATACTACTATATAGAGATCTATATATAGCTTCTACTACTATATTAGATAGTATATATAGTATATTATTGTTATTATTATTATTATTATTATTATTATTATATATAGTATTTTTTATTAGTATTTGAACTTTAATCTTATAAGATAGATCTTCTGAAATTTTAGTATATTCTTTTACTCTTATATTTATCCTATATATTTTAGGGTTTAGAGTTTTCTAGGTAACTCTTTTATCCAAATTATTATTAGAATATATCTATTATATCTTCTTTGATACTATTAGAATTATAGTATCTATTTTTAAGAATTATTATATCTCTTATTATTATAGTAGTTCTTTTATTAGATAGATATAACTTATAGTAGCTATAATCAATATAGTCTACTAGTATAGCTTTTTCTTATCTAGGTTCTAACTTTATAATCTACTTATTAATAGTATAGTAGGTAGTAGAACCCTATATCTTTAATTAGTTATAGATATTATTAGAGAGTTTTCTTTTATTATATAATTTATAGGGAATTTTAAACCCTATAGTACTATAGGGTATCCTATTATATAAATAGGTAGTTGCTATTAAAGTCTCACCCTATAGGTATTTAGAATAATTACTATTAGATAGTATTATCCTTACCTTATTTAATAAAATAATATTTATATGCTCTATTAAGCTATTTAGCTCTTTTGTATAGATAGGACTAGTATTATAGGTAATACTATATTTATTAGTTATATTTTTTATTGGTTTATTAATATATTCTCTACTATTATTAGTAAATAATTATTTTATATTTATACTAATTTGATTATTTATTAAAGCTTTTACCTTTTTAAAGACTATTATTACTTAGCTTTTATTCTTTAATAATATAATAAATAGATAGTGTGTCTACTTATCTAAAAAGGTTATATAATATATATAATTATTATATATCTTTAGTATTATAGGGCCACCTATATTACTATAAATTCTTTCTCTTTTTTTTATAGAGAATATTATTATTTAACTTTTTATTTATATATCTTTTTACTTTAGACTTTAGGCAGATCTTACAGTCTTTTATTATATTATATAGGCTTTTATTAGATATATTTATATTAATAATATCTTTTAATATATAATTAAGGGCCTTAGGATTAATATAACTAAGTCTTTCATACTAATTATTTATCTCTATATTTTTATCTTCTAGATATAGAAGCTTATTTTTATTATTAAATATCTTTTTAGGATATAGTATATTAGTATTAGTTTTATATAGTATATCTTTATAACCTTTTATTGTTGGTTTTTTATTATTATATATATAGATACTATTTTTCTTAAAAATAGATAGGTCTTTTAGCCTATTAGTACTTAGTATATTAATACCTAATTCAGATATATATAGTATATTATATATAATATATATATAATTTAGATTTGTTTGAATTATAACTGTTTCTTTATATTTTATAGGTATTTTAAGTACTTTTTCCTAGTTTACTATTTTATTTACTTCTCTTTTATAACAAAAATAGTTTAAATTTGTAATAACTGAGATAGTAGTAGTAGTATTAATAATAAAGTTATAAATAGGTCTAATCTAATAGGGCAATTTACCTAGATAACCTTTATTATTTATAAGTTTTTTATTTTCATTATTTTTTGGGGTATTATTAATACTTATATTATTATCTAGGTCTAATAGGAGATTATTAATTTCTATATTAATATCCTGAATAGGTATAGTATTAAGGTTATCTAAATCGGAGAGAATAGTATTAATAATAGTAATATCTTGTTATTTTTACTATTTTTTGTTTATTTGATTATTATTTGTATTATTTATATTATTTGTATTATCTGTATTATCTGTATTATTTAATTTCTACTAATTAGGATACTTCTTAGAATATAAGAAGTAGTAATTATTGATATTATAATTAGTTTTATAACAATTTTTATAAAATTTTCTACTTAAAGGTTATTTTTTCTATAGTTTTTTATTTTATTTGTTTTGTTTGTTATTCTTGCTTATTTTATTATTTTTATTATTTTATTTATAGAAAGAGTTATTAATACTATAGATAGTATTATTATTTTTACTATATAATTTATCAATAAGTAATCTAATTAATAAATTAATAGTATATACTTTAGGATTATTATATAGAGATTATATAATATTTTATATAAAGCCTAAATAGTCTTTATCTAAACTATTTAAAATCTAGGTAATAACTATCTAATTAGGTAGTATAATATTCTTAGATTTAAAGTTATTAATAAACAATTTTACCTTATTAAGGTATTACTCTATAGTATTAAAATTACCTAAAGTAGTATTAAAAAATTCTTTTAATACTAGGAATTTAGTAGTAAAACCTTTAAAGTTAAATAACTCCTTTAGGGTATTCTATACCTAAATAGTACTAATTTTATTCTTTATATATAATAGAGAATTATTATTACATAGTAACTTAATAATAGTTAGTACCTTCCTATTTTTAGTAGGGATAATATTAGTTTTATCTAATATTATCCTATTAGAGTCTAGAGTATTAAACCCTAGATCTTCCTTAATTAATAAAGTATAAGCCCTAATTAACTATATAGTATAGTTTTTAATACCTAAGAGCTTAGGCACCTTAATTTTTGGAAGATTTAATATTTTTTCAATATTTTTTCAATATTTTTTCAATATTTTCAATATTTTCAATATTTTTAATATAACCCTAGGATTTAGGATTTAGGGTTTAGGATTTAGGGTTTATAAACCCTAAAAGATTAGATAAAAGAAAATAAAGAAGTAATAGTAGTATAAACTAGATATAAAGCAATCCAAGCTTATAACCTCTAAGACTTTATATATCTTAATAGACTTAGGGAAAATTGGATAAAGAAGAAGAAGGTATTTAGTTTATTCGATAAGGAAAAAGATTAGTATTTATAATATTTACTGATATTATATTAATTATCTTACTTATCTTATTATATATATTCTTCTATAGACAAGAAGGTCCTATATATATATCAAGTATTATAGCTATATCTAGTTTTTATTATTATAACCACCCTATTCGTTATAGGTAGGCTTAGGTGATATATAGGTACTATAAGTAGGGTCTTAGTAAACTGAGGTACCAATATAGGTGCTATAAGTAGGGTCTTAGTAAGCTAAGGTGCTAATATAGATACTATAAGTAGGGTATCGGTAAGCTAAGGTACTAATACAGACACTATAAGCGGGGTATTAGTAAGCTAAGGTACTAATACGGGTACTATAAGTAGGGTAACAGTGAGCTAAGGTACTAATATAGGTGCTATTTAGGTATCAGTATAAGTGTCACTCAGGCATTAGCACAGGTACCACTTAGCTATCAGTACAGGTGCCACTCAGCCATCAGCACAGAGTATCACTTAGGCGTCAGCACAGGGTGCCACTCGGCCGTCAGCATGGGTGCTACTTGGCCATCGGTATAGGTGCCGCTCAGCCATCAGTATAGGTGCCGCTCAGCCATCGGTATGGGTGCCGCTCGGCTGTCGGCATAGGTGCCACTTAGGTGTCACCTATCGGTTATTATAGCCGGAGCTTTGGCATATTTTGTTATAGGGTTTTATAGTATAATATTCATAATTATATTATAGAATAAGAGATTACTTTATATTATAAATAAATAGTTCAGATTTAATTCTTTAAAGATTCTTTAAGAATTAGTCTCTATTTTCTACTTAATACTTAGGCTTTTATTTATTTCTTACCTAACTAATTAGTATTTACTAATACTTTAGTAACTTTTATAATTCTAAATCTTTTTTTAAGTTAGTTAAGAAAGAGAGAATATCTATAAATTATAATATATATTAATTAATATTTATAAAGTTATATATAAGTAGAAAAATATTCTAATAATAACTAAACTATTCTAAATTATATTTAAAACTAAATCTATATAGTTAATCTAGAGTCTAAAACTATTATAATTAGGTATAAAAACTATTCTAAGAAAAATCTATTAATAGGACTTATCTTAGAGAATATATTAATACTTACTTTTATAAAGTAATAATATCTTTATAAAAAAGTAATTAGAGATAGAATAATTAATTTAAGATCTTTTAAGATATTAGTAAAATTAGAAAGAATAGTTAGATTTTTCTTTTAGTCTTATTATTACTACTATATAGATAAAATCTATAACTAATTTAGAAATTAAATCTAGAGAGATTAAAAAAATTAAGATTAAGTCTCTTACTAATGAATTTTCTGAAAATAAAAATAGGAATTATAGATTTTTAATTTAAATATTATTTTTAAAGAAAATCTAATTATTTACTATAAGACCTAGGGTCCTATAAGCTACAGAGGAGATCTGAATAGCTTCAAGAAATACCTATTAGGTAATAGGTAGAAAGATTTAATAATTAACTAAGTAATCAATAAGGATAGTATTTAGAATAATTAAAGATAATAATACTCCTAGATTTATCTAGAGGGTGTAGGCCCTATATATATCTAATAGCTTCTTTATAATAGTATAATATTATTTTACTATCAATACCTCTCTTATTTAGAGAGTAAGTTTAGACAACCTTAGGGTTCTGGATATATTAACCTAAATAGGTATAATTATCCTTATATTTAGAATATCTTTTTAGTTAAACTTCTTAACTATATCTTAGTTATATCTTTAACTAAGTTATAGTTAGATTCTTTAACTAGATATATTCAGATTTATAATAATAACTAAGTTAAGATTAATAAAATAGTATAATATCTTAACTAATATTACTAAATTATATAGGTATATTACTAAAAGTAAAATAGTACTAATTTATATATTTATTAATAAATTTATTCTTAGGATAAATAATTAGTTTTATTTAAATATAAATATAAAATTTAATTAGAATTTAAAAAACTTAAATATAACTATAAAAATAACTATTAAGACTTCTATAATTAAATAAAAATATATAAAAATTATTATAAGAAATTATACTTAGAATAGTTCTAATATAATAATAAATTAGATAAAAAAAGAAATCTATTTAGAAATAAAGTTTCTAAAAAAGATAATAGAAATATTAAAGATAGATTACTAGAAAAATAAATAAAATAATAAAATTTATCTAAATTAATATTAATCCTAAAAAAATCTTTATATAATCTCTATATAAAAATTAGAATATTTATAGATCTAAATATATAACTTCTATAACTATAGAATAGTTAAATATCTTAAATAGAAGCTTATTATTATTAAGCTTAATAAAAATTATTAAAGCTTAACTAAGCTTAAGACAAAATATTAAAATATATTTTAGATACTTAGAGTTCTACTAAATACCTAAATTAGCTTAGCCTATTTAGTTATACTACTTATAAATATTATTCTATCTAAGGCCTAATTAGGTCTAGTCTAATATTACTTATTATCTAGGAAATTTAATATAAAAAGAGTCTATACCCCCTAGTAAACCTATCTTTATTATTATCTTTATTAATCTCTTTAATCTTATCTTTAGATTACTAAGTCTAAGAATAATATTTTAAAATAATTTTCTCTTTTAGTTACTTATTAAGCTATTTAATTATCCCCTAATACTTATAGGACTTTATATCTTATAATAGATTATGTTTAATTTAAGATAATAAAGATTTAGAAATAACTCTAAATAATCTAAGATCTCTAAATCTTTTTTAAGTTTTATAATTTCTATTATTAATTTATTTATAGATATCTTTAATTATTTTACTATTAATAAAGATACTTAAAGAAAGTATAAATAGAAAAAAAAAAACTAGAAAAGATAAAACTTAATTCTAAATAAAAAATTACTTTTTAGACTTTTCTTAATTTATTTAGTAAAATTCTATTATTATAATATTTTAATCTAGAGTAGTATTATTAAGTAAAAATTAATATATCTAGTTCTAGAATAACTAGAATATTTTTTAACTTTATAATTATAAGTTATAATATTTTATAGTATTCTAGTTAAAGTAATTTTTATTTATAGAATAAAACTAGAAAATACTAGATTAAGAACTATATATAATTATATAATCTTTTAAATAATAGAGATAATATCTTAATAGAGTATAGTTCTATATTAAAGTCTTATTAGATTATAATAATTTTAAAATATTTATAAATTAACAAAAAATTAATAGAAAATAGATCTAATAATATCTCTATTTAACCCTATATAACTTTATTATTTATTATTAAGTAAAAAAATCTAGTTTAGTAAGTAATTTTTCTAGAACTCTAGAAATTAAAAAACTCTACTAATTAAAAAAATTTTAGATCTTAGAAGTAAATAAATTATATTTAAATATATTATTATAATATAGACTTTTATAACTATAAAAAAACTTTCTAATAAAAATCTTAATATAAATAAGGACTATTTTTCTAATAACTAAGTATTAAAGTAAGATTATACTTAAATTAGTAATATTTAATATTTAAATCTATAAAGAATATTAGTAATAAAAATAGATCTAGTATAAATCTAAATATTCTAAATTTAGATTATATATAAGTTAAGAAAAAAGTATTAGATTACTAATAACTAAGTTATTTTTAAGATATTCTTTTATAAACTATTTTTACTATTATAGTAAAAAAGACTAGTCTAAAAAAATATTTTTAAAAAACTTTAGAATATTATTCTCTAGTTATAGCTTAAAAATTCTATAATTTATGAATAAAAAAAATTATTAAAGTAGAAAATAAAAAATATACCTAGAAGTAATTAATTAATTTCTATAGATTTCTTTATTATAATATTTAGATCTATATTCTTATAACTAAAAAACTTTAAATATAAATAATCTAAATCTATTATAATAAATCTTTAATAAACTACTTTAATTAGAATAAGATTAAAGAATTATTAAAGTATAAATACTATTAGAAATATTTTTATAAGATATAGTAAAGTCTATTAAAAAATACTAAATTTATTCAAAAACTAAAATATTTTAAAATTAGTTTTTAATAAATTATAATCTTTACTATTTTTTTAAATTATTTACTAATTTAATAATAAAATTTATTAAATTTATCTTTATTTATATTAAGATTAATATAGATAATCTTACCTTAATTTTCTTTAATAAAATTAAGTTAGAATATAGTAATCTAGAAGAAATTATATTAGATTATAATCTAATTTTTATATTATAATTCTAGTCTAACTTAAACTATTATTCTAAGATTAAATTTTAATATTTTACTATTTTATATCTATAAATTAATAGATAAACTAAATAAATAAACTAAGTTCTAAAAAACTATCTTTATTATTTTATAGATAAAAAATAAGTAAATTAACTCTAATTATTAAAATTATCTAATATATTTATAATAAGTTAATTTAGGGAGTTTCTTTCTAGATTCTATTTAGATACTTACTAAATTTCTGAATTAGAGAATCTAAATTAGAAATTATGAAAGTACTAAATATAATTATAAGAAGAACTTACTTTTAAAGCTTTTATAAAAATATTATAGAAATAATAAGATATATCTAAGAATTATTAAAAAATACTATAATAAAAAGTATTTTATGAAAAATTTAATATTAGTAAAATAGTAGAATTATTAATAAAAAATATCTATTTTAAATTAGTATATAAATAAGATCTTAAATTTATAAACTTATTATCTCTAAGAAATATAGTAGACTATATAATATATTTCTAGTCTATTTATTAAAGCTATAGATTATAGTTAAAACTTAAATAATTCTACTAATTTTAGAATTAGAAAATAGTAGAGAATAAAAAGTTAAAGAAATTAAGAATAAGTAATTCTTTAAGAAATAACTATTTTATATAATTAAATAGACTAGATAGTCTATAGAATTTAATACTTAGGAATTAGTAGATTTATTATATAATACTTAAAATATTATTAAGTAATTTAAATAATAAGAAAAATATAAATAAAAAAATAAACTAAGTATATCTCTTTAAAAAAAGAGAATTTTAAACTATAAATAAAATATAATTAAAGACTTTCTAAAAACTAAAGAAAATACAAGTAAAATTTTCTGATTTTAAACTAAATTACTTAAAATTAGTATAATTTTTCTTATAGAATTTAAATATACTAAGTAATTACTAGATTTTAAATATTTTTATTAGTATTTTTATTAGTATTTTTATTAGTAGAGATTATATACTAAAGTAAAGATATTAGAAAGATAGACTTTTTTTGATTATTTCTTATAATATTAGATCCTAAGTAAATATTAATTCTATTATAATTTATAGTCTTTTTACTAGTAATATCTACTATAATATAATAAGTCTAGTTTAAAATAAGTACTAAACTATAAATATAATTTATTATACTAGTTAAAAATCTATAATATATTAGTAAAAAAATCTTCAAAAACCCTCTAGAAAGCTTATTACTTTATATATTTTTTAGTATCTTATTTATTATAATAGTAGTATTTCTTAAAATAAATCAATTCAAGATATACTTAAATTTAAATATACTACTAAGATAATTTGTAATTAGTTAGTATATAATACTATTATAGAATCTAGGTACTAAATATAAAAATTATATTTAGTAATTTAAGAGTATACTCTATAATAATCCTAATTAGTAATTAAAGTAGTAGTAATAATAGTTATAGTACTACTAAATATGATTATATTTAAAATTTAATCAGTATTAAAAAGAAAGTAAAAGAAAGTACAAAGTAACCCTAGAATAGAATCTATTTTTATATATAGAAAAAGATATTAATAAGATTATATCAGACTAGATTTATATCTGATTTAGAGATAACTATCTTATAAAACAGGGGATCACTTTGTACAATAAATAGGCGGCTCAGACTTAATTCTTTGATAGTTCTTCAAGAATCAGTCTCTGTTTTACAATCGATACCTAGGCTTCTTTCATATTTCTTATCTAACCAATCAGTACTGGCTGATACCTCAGTAACCCTTATAGCTACCCTGAAAAGTAGATCCGCCACAAATACTTATTATTACATGTCAAATGCACCTATTTTTACAATAGACAGGCCAGTATCATAGATAGCTCTGAAAAAAGAGATAATAATACCTAATAGTAGTAGTAAAAAAACTTATAAAGAAAAAAGCTCTCTATATAAATTTATGTAACACATGTCCACGCAGAAGACCCATAAAAACAAGATTGAACAGCAGGAAAAGAGCCCCGGAGAAAAATAAATGAGAGACCAGATACTAGTATATGATCCAGAAGCACCTCACCACAAAGTATAATCGAATGCTCCATTCCAGCATTCGGGCTTTAATAGCCATTTCCAAGGTTTAGTTCTCAATAATTTGGACGAAAAGTCTCACCAAATCAATTAATTCTAAGCGGAGACAGAACTAAAGGCATTGCAGGTCCCAGACAGGTTAATGCATAAACCCTTCTTGAACTTGTTGCTTCCACCATCCGCCCACCAATTGGAGTTGGAGTTTTGCCACATAAACCCGCAGTGAGCGCTAATTTGTTCTGCCCAAAAGGTAGCTCTCTGTCGATGGCCACCATATTCAGGGACTCGAATTGATCTGGTCTTTGGAACTGCGGTATCACGGCAAGTGTTAACCCAAACATTGATTTCTTTGGCCTGTCCTGAGCAATTTGTACCGGTAAATGCGCGACCTTTGTGTGAGTATACACCAAAGTCCAGAGAGGATAGAACGAAGAGCCTTCCAAGATGCATGGTTAAAAGTTCGAGGAAGTGAGAATTGATACAAATAATGTTTCTTAGTTGAGAATTGTAGAGAATATGTCAGGGGTATCAACCCTTTAAGTACCGAGGCTTCCTAAGATCAAATAGAGCAGACCCATAGAGGTCCTTATCGGAAAATAGATCATTGGTGGACGCCTGACTTACAAGATACAACATTGTTCACGTGGAACAGAGATCCAACCACCCCAATTAAGATTATTGTACCTAGAACTAGCGACTACACTTTCACATAATTTAATATTGGTTTTATTAGTATGCTCTTCACTGCTAACTATGTGTATCCTGGACATCAGTTCTTTATCCACATCCATGATTTCCACGTAATATAACTTCGTATAGCCGGCAGTCTTACAAAATCGAGGCGTTCAATACTCAGATATACCGGTCGGCTAGTAGGCAAGTATGGGTCATTGAACTGACTTGCAGCTATTCCTGTTCGTATCTCTAGACCAAGGAAATATATTCTCTGCATATAAAAGGCTTAAACTACCCCGAGTCAACTTTGGCATTTAAATCAAGCAAACATTTATTTTGAATCACCATACTCTAATTTTTAATTCATCCGAACTACCGCAATTTCAACTTCAACTTCAACTCCCGCACTATGCATCTTGGAAAGGCCCTCGCAATAATCTACCTCACCGCAAGTTCGGAGGCTCTGGGATTCAAGATCCGTGCTTTTGAAGGAGCCAACTGTAGCGGAAAAACCAAAGAAATCAATGTTTGAGACAACACTTACCACGACCAATGGGCCCCACCAACGAAATCATTCCGAGTCCTATCTTACGGCGGAAGCCGTCAGAGAGCCAAATTTTACAAGGGTGCCGGCTGCGATGGTAAAAGCTACAACTTCTGGTGGGTATATGGGGGCAGTGATCCGTTCAAGAAGAACGCATGCCTCAATTTGAAAGACACTGCTCATGCCTATGGCTCCTGGAATTAACCTGAAGGCTTCAGGGCCAGATATATGACTAGATGGGAATACGGGGCCTTGCAGACATGCCACTGATTTGCAGCTTTGAGATATGTTTTGCCTGCCGGGCAAGTACCTTGCGTTGAAAAGGTGAAAAGGGAACGAGGGCTGTTGCTTCTTACTGCCCGACAAGAGATGATACTTTAGCTGGCTATTTACAAGAATATCACTATCGTTAACTATTCTTTAATAAAACTTCAGCGGTTCTGAATGAGCGAAGAATGTTCTTGTATGAAACTCTCCAAAATTATTGGAGGTGGAGCTGATGTCAATGCCTAGGGTGGTGAGCATGGGAATTATCTTCTTGTTGCTTACCGGGGTGTTTATTATAATGTTGTGCGTGATCTTTCTAGAACATGGCGCTGATGTCAACACCTTAGGAGGGGACTATGGGGGTGCACTACAAGCTGCCTGTTACGATGGACCTGACAGAATGATACAAAATCTCCTAGACGTGGAGCTAGTGCCAGTCCTAAGCTCGGGTCCTTTAAGCTACTTCTCGAGAATGGAGCTGATGGCGACGTGCAAGGGGGAGGGCTGTGGTAATACACTCTATGCTACAATCGCGCGCCACACACTTGATTTTCAGCTCCCTATTTTATATCTCATGGTTGAAAGAAGAAAACGGATTTTCTTTTTTCCAATCTGCATAAATGAATTATCAGTGAAAGATAGAATAACCTCGACAAGATCTACATTCAACTATAGAAGCATTCTTGTCTCTGATTGGTGGAGCCGTCCAACCCCTCGTGTTTGCACTGTTTGCCTGGTGACATTTCGGTCCCCCGCCAAAAAAAAAAGTCCCGACGTCGCTTTTTGAACCCTTTCGCATCTTTATTCTGCATTCCATTCACCATGTCGCGAATCGAAGAGCTCCCAGATGACTTCGATGAGTCGCTCAATCTCAACGCGGCCCCTCCTCAGGGACCGCCCGACTTGCCACAGCCCGGCTTCGATGCCTTCGCCGCAGCAAACGAGGAAGTGCCCTTCCCTATCAACGAAGAGAGGCTGAAGGAATTGGAGAATGACCCCTCCGTGCCAAAAATGCCTCCAGCCATGGCGTCGGTCAAGTCGCAGACGAAGGAGGAACTGCTCGACATGATGAACAAGACCCCGCTATTTATGACGGACATTGCGAATGCGGGTGATGAGAGTATGTCTCAGCGTTTCCCTCTGTACGTCCAGCAGAATCGGTCACTAATACACATTTCGCGCTTTGACAGATGGTGAGAATATCCTCTTGGATGCCATTTCTGCCATGCAGAACGAAGGTACTCGTGCCGATGTTGCGCAAAGCTTCAAGGACCAGGGTAACGAGGCCGTCTCCGAACTCCGCTGGATCGATGCCAAGGAGCACTACACGAAGGCTATCGCTGTTATCTATGCCAAAGAGGACAAATGGGAAAAGCCCGAGGATCTTGTTGAGGAGAAGAAATCGCTTCGGAAACTGGAGGAGCTGTCACATATCAATCGCGCACGTTGTAATCTTGAACTTGGTATGTTCCGTTATTTCCGATATGATTTTGAACTGTACTCATACATTTCTTCTTTCTAGGAAACTACCGTTCATGTACTCAGGACTGCGCAGCCACCCTCAAGCTGAACCCCACAAACGTCAAGGCTTTCTATCGCTCCGCGATGGCTTTGTTAAAGCTAGACAAGATCGACGAGGCCGAAGATGCTGCGACGCGTGGGTTGGTCGTCGGGCCCGATAACAAATCTCTTCAAACTGCAGCCCAAAAAATTGCCGAGCGCAAGGCTTTTAAGGAGCGCCAAGTCGCTAAAAAGAAGGCCGAGGAGGAGCTCGCTCGCAAACAAAACTTGGTCCTTAGCACAGCTTTGCGCGCACGCCAAATCCGAACCCGCAAAACCGACCAGCCCCCGGACATGGAAGGTTCCACCATCAGGCTGGTACCCGATCCTCTTTCGCCAGAAAGCACGATCGAGTTTCCTGCTGTCTTTTTGTACCCCATGGACGCCCAGTCCGACTTTATCAAGGGTTTCTCGGAGATGCATTCCATTGTTGATCATTTGGACTATATTTTCCCGTTGCCGTGGGATACAAAGAAGGAGTACACCATTTCCAATGTCGAGTGCTTTATGCAGACTGTTTCCGGGGGCCTAATTAAGGCCGGTAAGAAACTGCCCTTGTTGCAAATTCTCACCGGTGGAAAGGTTGAGGTTGTGGATCATATGGTCCGGATCTTTATCGTACCGACCTCCAAGACTGCTGCCTTCATCGCGGAGATGAAGGCTCGCAAGGAGGGTTGAAATTGATCATATCGTGACTTTCAACCAACTCAAAGGATTACCCGTGTCTTCAAGTTCTCGATGACTTGCTTACCGAATCTGACCCTCGACGGATATTGAATAACATCGAATCCGGTCATCTAGCACTGATACAACAGGGCTTTCATCAGCGCCATACACAGTATATTGAGACGACAACCTCACAGGGCGGGATACGCTAAAAAAGCTTGATACCCATTTTTAAATGTCTGTTCAATAAACACATCAAGATAGATAATTTCACTAGAACAGTGAAACTTTCCAAAATCACGAGATGATCCAACAATTGATCCCAGTCCAATCCATCAACTGCTAGCTACGATTCCAAAAGCGGACAAAAGCAACCATGAACCTGCAAGTGGAATAAAATGCTTCTTGGTGTGGAAATAGCATGAGGATTTCGAAGTACCTCCTAGTGTATATTGAAACCGTAATAGTCGAAAAAGGGTCGCTGGCTGGATCGAAATCAGGCTCAACATTGGGGAAAAGAGGACACTTGTGACGAAATACAAGCAACATTACTGGATACTAGGCAGTTAATAGTGCAGTACTAGCTATCAGCCACTTGACGGCGCGGACCTTCTTAGCATAATAGCCTAAAAGTAAACAAGTACTACTACAATTTGCCGACGCGAGACGGAGTTATCCCCGCTTCGTCCACTCCCCCGCATCTTCAGACTGTCAGGAATAGTCCTTAGCGCGAACCATGCTTTCTTCAGGAAAATGCTTCACATTGAAGCTCGGGAAAAATGTCTTGACTTGTTTTATTCATCGAGACCAACGGGTGGGTCGAATGTCTAAAGCCATGGTTGGTACTTCAAACGGCTCCACCGGCCTTAATCTATACCTGAAACAACCACGGCGTGAGATTTCTCCTTGCTAGGCTATTAATGCAACAAACCGGCTATATCACCGAAACTACATGGAAAAGAGACCCTTTTTCATTTGGTATAGCCGCGACTACTACGCCACGGGCCATAGGTCCGAATGGAGAATGGCATGAGGGTATCCAGCGCCGGAAGAATCGACTATATGCGCACCCCTTTCATTAATTCGGTATAAAGTCACTTTGGTCCTGGCTAAAATTTCTGTTCCTCATTCCAATCTATATTGTTTTGCAAAATGGTCCGACTATCCTCTGAGACGCTGGCGCTAGCGGTCAGTCTTCTACCACAACTGTACGTGTTTGATTGAAAGTTCTTGTTCAGGCGAGAAACCTAATCATAATTCGGCAGTGTGCAAGGAGCAGGCCTTAACACTGCAGCTGTAGCCAAAGGCCAGCTTTATTTCGGAACCGCAACAGATAATCCAGAGTTAACAGACACTGCATATGTGACGCAGCTCAACAACACCGACGATTTTGGCCAGATCACTCCCGGAAACTCCCAAAAGGTCAGTTCTCTACAATATCCTATCGTTCTTATTTTTTCTGGCCATTCATAATCTGACAAAATTACGCTCAAAAGTGGGACACAATCGAGCCTTCGCAAAATACATTCTCCTATACCAAGGGAGATGTCATTGCCAATCTTGCCAAGGCAAATGGTCAGAAGCTTCGCTGTCACAATTTAGTTTGGCATAGCCAACTTCCAAGCTGGGGTGGGTTTTGCGCTCTAATTATTATATTTAATTCTGTTACTTATCTTCTGAAATAGTCAGCAGTGGTACTTGGACCAATGCGACGCTCCTCGCAGCGATGAAAAACCACATCACTAATGTGGTGACCCACTACAAGGACGAATGCTACGCATGGGATGTTGTGAACGAAGGTATTGAACCTGGACTCCTCCTATTGTGGGTTAAACTCATATTTCTTTTCCTCTCACAGCTCTCAATGAGGACGGCTCCTACCGCGAAAGTATCTGGTACACAACGATCGGTCCGGCATATCTCCCAATTGCATTTGCGACAGCGGCAGCGGCAGACCCAAACGTGAAACTCTATTATAACGACTACAATATCGAATATTCCGGCTCCAAGGCAACAGGTGCTTTGAACATTGTCAAATTGATTCAATCTTACGGAGTCAAAATCGATGGTGTCGGTCTGCAGGGCCATTTCATTGTCGGAAGCACCCCTAGTCAAAGCTCGCAAGCTGCCACCATGGCTGCATACACTGCCCTTGGGGTAGAGGTTGCGATCACCGAGCTTGATATTCGCATGACGCTTCCGTCCACAGACGCCCTTCTTGCGCAGCAGAAGACGGACTACTCCGGCACCGTGGCAGCTTGTGTTGCAACAAAGAATTGCGTCGGTGTCACCATCTGGGATTGGACTGACAAATACTCATGGGTCCCCAACACTTTCTCTGGACAAGGCGCCGCCTGTCCCTGGGACGAGAACTATGCGAAGAAGCCTGCCTACACAGGAATCCTGACTGCGCTAGGTGGCACTGCGACAAGTACCACTACTAGTGTCGTCTCCAGTACTTCGTCGACCTCGACGACAACCAGTAGTACCGGCAGCTCAGCCACGGGCGTCGTTGCCCATTGGGGTCAGTGCGGTGGCAAGGGGTGGACTGGAGGAACAACCTGTGCAAGTGGGTATACTTGCACGTATTCCAATGACTATTACTCCCAGTGTCTTTAAGTAGAAAGGCTGTGCCCTAGTGGTTGAAGGAGAATATTTCCCTGAAGAAGTTAATCTCGGATATAATATCCAAATCTCAGAAGACTGGTCATCAATTGCAAACTTCATTTCTCAATGCTATTGCGATATGCTATTGGATAAAATCCGTCTCGACTTTCACAAAACTAATCATATACTTGCTTCAAGGCTTCAAAAGAACTGTCAATAAAAAGAAACCACCCAAGTGCTGTCGCACTTTAATCAAACGCTGTAGAAAAGAAACTCGTCATCATGATCAACTTCAATGAACGCTTTGAATGTTCCATGTTAGTTTTCAAAGTAGTATGGAAATTCATAGTTCTCCATGGGCTCCCTGAAATGTTCTGGTATCGGTTGTCCAGGAGCCATATTCTGCGACGTAACACCCGAGGCTTGAAAGCCTTGCATTCCAGCATAAGGCTCCGTCATAAATGGCTGTGAGCCTACAAATATCGGGGAATAGTAGCCCATGGTCGTGGGGCTGACAGTACTAGCAACATCTGGCCCTGAATCCTGCCGTTTCCTTTTCACCTGCGGCGAAATGGAAGCTGAAGCGTGGTCGAAGCCGGGGTGTATAGGAAGGTCTTGGTGTATATACCGAGTAGGACTCGGGGTGGGTTGTGGGTTGGGAGGGTTGTCTGCGCCGGTCACGAATATAGGTTGTGGGGGGGTTCGCTCTCGAGGGCCCGCCAACGACGGGCATGGTTTCTGTCTTCGGCTCTGGGCTGGGGTCTTCATTGATCGGGGCCGGTTCCTGCTTTTGCTCGCCACGGTTGACGAGAGCCTCTGCTGCATCGGGAAGGTTTGAGCGCGAGATCGACACCATGGCTTTTCCATCTGCGACCAGTCAGTTCGGCTGGCTGGAGGGCAGAGGTATACTCCATCATCATACCAGTCACACCATCCAAAAGCTTTTCCTCCTCCTCTCTGACTTGATAGACCTCGTCTAATATTTCTAATCGCTCGGCTGGCAAAATTTGTCGACGGATTGGCTGGTCTGAAGCTTTTAACTTGCGTGCGGTGATACCGTAAGTGGTGCGCAGTTCGCAGAGAATGTGAACCAGGAGCCTAATACGTTCTTTCGTTTTGGTCAGCAATCATCTAATAGAGGTCTATCATCAGAGAATCAACGCGGGCGGGTGTGAACCAAAGACAAAAGAAAGGAGGGAAAGAGTCAACTCCTTACCGGCTTTGGGAAGATGGTCTGGCTCTCGGTGACTGACCCCAGTCGGCCACCAAGGAGGCTTAGTATCATCGGGATCCAACTGTTGCGTCTGTCCGGCCACGATCTTTCGCCCATTGTATGGAAAGTTCACTTGCTTGCGCGGTTCAACTAGTTTGACGTAGGCCTTGGCCAGAACACGACAATTGGTCTGCTGTAGATTCTGGAAGATCTTTTCGTAGTATCGACGTAGGAAATCTTTATCTCTGATGGATATGAAAGCCGTCTGATTGCCCCTCATGTTCGGTTCCATGCCCCAGGGTCTCTGTTGTGGTTGTGGGATCGGGTGCTGGCCCGACCAGCGAGACCAGTCTCCTGGCCCTTGGGGTGCTGACCATAGTGGGGGTTGAGTGGGAGGTCTTGCAACCAGAGGGCCTCTAGACTGGCCCTCAGGTGCTTTTCTCTCTGGGCCGAGCTGAATATTGCCAATCTGGGTTGAAACAGGGGTCTGTCCACTAGCAACCGGGTGATATGTGGGCGGTGCACCCAACTCGACTATATCGGATTAGCGGCTTCCCGACCTCTATCTTTGCATCTTCCCATATGTTTGCATTCCAGGGGATTCTCCTCTTTTGTTTTGGGGGTATCTCAACTGTGATATGTGACACTTACATCGGGAATGTGACGGTGTAGCGGCGCTTGAGCGCTGTACGGCTCGCAGAAACTCATCTGTCACCAGTGGAGATAGAATGGTTTCGCGACTGTTGGCAACGGATAGAGACGACTCGTGACGAAGATTACCTTGACGGTCAATGTAGATTAGAGCAAAATGCGGATATTCCGGCGAATTTTGCTGGTTTTGCGCCGACATGCTTGCTGGGACCTGCGCGGGGTTGGCCATCAGCGGGGGAGAACAAGGGCAAAAAAAAGAGGATAACGTGATACCATGGAGCAGAGGCTGATCGATTGAGGGCTGATCTCGATTTTGCTCGGAAACAGCGGGGTGGACGTGTCCCAATGAAACAAAGGAGAAGAAAGGGGTGGCTTATAGCCAGGAAGCATCTCTAATGGATTGGTGAGTACACAAAAACAACAACATTGGGAGGCGAAGAAAAGCTCGTCCCACTAATAAGGGGGGGGGCAGCTCTGGGATCCGGAGATTTATAGACAATGTAAATCTATTCAAGCCCACAAAGTCCTCAGCCAGCTTCGCCCACTAGTGCACGCAACCAACCTGCACAGTTGCTTCGAGGATTGTGGAGAACCCACGACAGAATCAAAAAAAAAAGCACTGGATCCCAATTCCACTTTCATCCTATAAACTTGGGCCGCTAAGCGCACGCACGGCGGTCCCGGCTGTTTTGCCCTTACCGTTGTCCCACCGCAGAATTGGGGGTGGATCTATACCTATCATTGATTGCTTTTTTATTTTATTTGATTTTCTATTTTCTATTTTCCGAGCTTCCTGTCTCTCCCCTCCTTCTGTCGCCGCACTATCAGTATCTTTATGATGCAGTACATCACTTGAATTGACTGCATTAGAAAGATATTTCGAGGGGGAGGCTTTTGTGGGTAAAGGCTTGAGGGAATTTCCACCTCAATGGAAACCGACAGACTGGTTGGGTCTTACCTGGCCAAAATTTTACTGGTGAACAATACTCGAATCAAACGGCTAGCCCTGAAGCAAGGTTAGCACGAAATTCATGGCAATTACGACTTCTCAAGATTATCGGGCTTTGCTATGCAGATCAAAAGAGTGGTGACAGAAGTACGGATCTGCCTTAGCCGAGTACTCTGTCAAATACAAATACCCTTCTCTTTCGAGCTGGGTGCATCGATGTCCCTTCAAGGCACCCATGGTGTCAGATCAAGGATGCGAACTGTCTCCAGTTCTTTCCCCAGGGTTTCAAATCGGCCCCCATTACTATCATGAGCGGGTGTTGTCTGCGCCTGCATGGAAGATGGGAGCACCCAGGGGCCTAAGCAACTACGGAAAAGTGCCGTGTGGCGCTGACACTGCTAAGTGAAGATCGGCCCTCGAACGTTGGGAACTCCGTGGCCCACTCTTCTGTTCCTGTTGCGCCGGCCCGTATCCTATGTATGCAAGATCCAGATCGCTTCTGTGCGATACCCGAATCCACATGGCTTAGAAGCGTTCGATTTGGATCTCTTTTGGTTTGCTTTTTTTTTTTCTTTTTTTTCTTTTCCTTTTTCATCTGTATTCTCGCGGTGGGTCCCTCCTCACTCTAGAGTGATTCATTTCGATAGTTTCGGTAAGGCTGGGCCTAAAACCGACCTTGTTTGTGTGGCTTGTAGCTGAATATCCAAAAATCTACCCTTGGCTGATCATTGCTGCCGAGGTATTTTGGCTCTGGGAAAGGAAAAAAAAAGATCAAATTTGATTTGAAAGTCCTTGAACATCATCGCCAATGGTATGTCACAAGAGTTCCCTCGTTCACCGCTGCAACGCCGCAACCTAAGCATACCTCTGTGGCCGCCATGCTTGCAGGAAAACTACAGCTAGTCGTGTTCAACTAATTACTGCATGGACCTTGGTGTTGATTGATGCAGAATGACTTCGACGTGCATTGATCCACCGAGCCATGGTCGGTGACAAAGCCGCTTATCGCTTCGGGTGGTCTTTGACTTAGAAGGATGATGTGCTTTTTCTCGGAATTGATCCGTTAATAGAACGGCGGCCGATCAAAAGATCTATCAATTGTATAACTGACCAGAAAAGGCACTAATGTGCGACCCAATGTAGATACACCTGGGCATTTGAGGTGGAAAGGTGCCAGGCAGCAACGAGTAGATCCCCAGAATAAGTTCCAAGGGTCATGATGCATAAAGTAATTCGTACTATGTAATAGTATACAAGGTGGCGGTTCTAAATACGGGTTCTTACATGGAGAATGGGGATCGTCGGCGACATACATACACAGAGCCCGTTGAGAACCGGAGCCTCGCTCCCTGCCGAGTCGCATGCGTTTCAGGAAATTTGTACGACGCCTAACCTGATGCCAAACATGAACGGGGCGCCACTTTTTGTGGCTGAGATTGACGATCTATAGCCTTTACCAGAACGGTAAAAAGGGAGGAAAACCTTGCGGATGTGGATACGGATACCGGAAGAAATGGCGCTTCCCCGCGAGGGGAAGAGCTGAAACTACTCGACAGCTTGAATCCCATTGTGAGCTTGGCTCAATCTTCTACCAAGTTGGGAAATGGTACTCCCCAATCCGTACGTTATAGTTTGCCACCCGAAGTCTCGGCCGGCCGGAGCCATCTCGGTGCAAGTTTTCAATAGCCCTAAAAACAAGGACTCCTGGTTATGTCCAGTTGTGATTCCCGGATCCTTGGATCACGAACTTTCGCATTCTCAGTACTCCGTAACATACCAATGAACACTGGGTCCTGGAGACGTTGGGCCGTTCAAATTTCGCCACTCGACCCGCCTAGCTCTTCAAAACAGATCCCGAGACCCGCTCAAGTGCTGTCACTAGAGTGTCGATCCAGATGAGACACTGTTAGTCTCGGAGAAACTCAAGACTTTAGTGACCAATGGGGACTTGGACTATTTCGCCGTTCTCCCCTGGCTAGACCAGCGAGCGCACCCTTCGAGTCTCCTGCTGGTCCGGATTTTCCTGTGCTTGGGCCCAGCAACGTGCGTTCTCGGACAGCACGAATAGACAGATTCGAGAGGCGCAACCCCTCGGGGGCCCCGACGCTGCTGTCTGTAACGGAGAACATGAATCAGAGTTCTCCGTCCTGCAAGACATGCACGATGTGGATCGACAGCCTCATTTAGGGTTGACAAATTCCTTTGCATGGTAGCGGGGTCTCAGGTTGGGGGCCTAAGGAGTCAATTATCTGTACGGAGTACGGAGTAGTTCGCGTACCTAGTACTCGTATGTACTTACATATTTCGATGGTTCACATACAGTTCCAGATAGCGTACCTCCGCCAATAATCCTATTGCCCCTAAGGTCCACGATTGAGTTTCGATGTATCCAAGGTTGACAGGAGAAGAAGTAGTAAAAAGAATCCGTTAGTATCGGGAGGGGGGAAGGAGCCGAGGTTCATTATTACGCCCCCATAACAAGGATTTCTAGATATGTGGCAGTGGTTATCAGATACTCCGTATTCATTTATGACTCGGAAGTAATGTTGTATGTATCTAGATACTCGTATGCAGTAGTTAAACGCCCAGTCACTACAAGAAGCTGTGCGCCACATTACAGTAGATACCCAACGGATCGTCCCCTCACACAGCACTCCTCTTTCACTACAGAGTATGCATTGGATCTATCAGGCCAGTCAGGGCTAGGCAGGTAGCACACCTGGGCAGAGAACTTGAAAGCGCCTCATCTTCCCGAGCACCGGGATTTTATCATACCGTAGTTCAATCTAGTGCGTTGAAAATGCACTTATTCGGACATGCCATTGGGTTTCCTGTGCCCATTACCCCAGGTTGAAGCAGCAAGGGCTTCTCTAGTGCCAGGGCGGAAAAACATATCCGTGGCTCCACCTGGTGTGGCTGGCTGACCGGCTGTCACCGTACCATAGAGTATATTACAAAGGAATATGTAAGTACAGAGTAAGAAGTATGTAGACCCCGGGCCCCTTTTTCAAAAGCGTCGTGGTCAGAAATAGTGAGTTTCGTACTATGAAAAGATCTTCGACCTGCATTTCCTGGAAACTGGGAAAAATGGATCCCTCCAAAGTGGCTTGGTGGTGGGGGTGATACTTCCTTATCCACTGCGCCTCCTCCTTAGCGAGCTGCAACAAGCCCGTTCGAGATACTAACCACAAAAAGCTCTTCGCTGTGGTGGATCTCCGAGATAACCATAGTGGGGGACTCCCCTACCCCCGAGGTAATTGCTGATGCTCCGCTGACTGTTGATTGACATACTGGGTGCGTTGCTACATAGATGATCCCTATTGGAAATGTGGCTGAAGTCATCTTCATGTCACATGCCGTTCGTTCGTATCTTCCCAATACCGCAGATCGTATTGCAGATCCAAAGGTACCAAACACAAAATGGTCATCGTGTTCGGGGTCGCCGTTTCCAAATGATTGTGGCTACGAGGGAGAATGACCGATCTTTTTGATTGGCCTCCTTGTCTTTTAGCGTTTGGCGGGGCCACGACAGCTGGACAGCCCTACTTGGAGATCCGGACAAATAAACTGGTTGATATGCACTCCATCGCCGGCTTGGCAGGTGCAAGTCATGATGCAGAACAGAACAGGTGTATAGTGATTCTTCGGGGTTCTCCAATGCTTTCAGGTGAACAGTTGGCGGCTGTCCGATCTGTCCGATCTGGAATAAACCTGCCGAAGTCTCCATACACCGTACGTAAATACGTATCATAGCCCCACGTTACCAACAACTTGAACATCTTGAGACAAAGGATTTTCTTGGCATGTAGGCATCAGCCACAGGACCATCGGGACGAAGCTTCCTTGGGTTCTTCCAGCAGCCCAGTCAAAAACAAGGAGGAGGCAGTTTCTTGCGCCACAGTTTGACCCACGATCCACGTCATTGAGGCGCTATTGGTGTGCGGCTGAGGGATATGCAAGGGTCTGAGCTTTTCGTATGTAGCGCGAGGATGTCCGATGGGTCTTGTACCTAGAATGGAAGGAGTCTTGATAGTAAAGTAAAGTAGTACCCTAGGATAAAAGTGTCGTAGGTCGTAGGAAGTCGATAATCACATGGCTTTGCTGATGTAAGCCTAAGGCAGCCATGTGTTGTGTTCCCGTGACTATCCGGGACCACTTCAACTTTACCTCCCACTCCAACCACCACCATCACTGGCTACAATTCCTGCAGAGAAACCCTGTGAGCAACAAGCTCCCCCTCAAAGGTGCTCGATCTCCATCGGTGTGCAATCACGTCCCGATCGAAATTCACCGAGAGACCACTGTCATCGGGCCCGTGTCCCCACTCCAACCAAAAAGGCTCCGCTGCATTAGCCCGTCCGCCCACGGCTGATCGCTCTGAATCCGGGCCACACCCCCTCCCAAATTTTGTGTTGCTCCGAGTCCAGCTGCTCTGTTAAAGCAGTGGCCGATCGCGCTCCAGCACCACCCCTGCCAATATTGTTCTGTCTGAGCCAATCATCGTACTCCCTTCTCCCTCTCTTTGACGGATTTCCCCAGCCGCTATACCAATCACCTATATCCCTGGATTCCCACTAGGACTCTCCCATTGTCTGCGCGTGTGTGTGGCTTTTGCGTAATCGACGTGATTGCTTGGGTCGTGACTTCTATCGTCCAGGAGCTCAGCAACAAAAAAATAAAGGCGGAGGATTACTCTATACAGCGGGCCATCAAGTTTGATACCCTTTGTTTTCTCTGGGTCTCCTTTGTGCAGACGCCAAAGGTCTGGGTCCGCGATAGTGCCCTTAATACACGATGGATCCCAACGCCGTCTATCCCGCTGGCTTTCCCGTCCCGACTCAAAGCCCCCCAAACCCGATGGCTTTCTACCAGAATTCAGCTCCCCAATACCCCCAGTCTAAACCGCCAGGACAGCCAGGACACCAACAGCATTCCTTTGGCGCCATCCAAATGCAGCCAGGTGGTCCCACTGGAGCTATGATGCCCTCAGGCTTTCCCCAGCAATCCAACGGTACGTGACCAATCCCTTCCCCCTTTTCTCTGTGATTAGCCCGCTGTACTTGTCACTTTGTCCTGCGGGGTCTTCCTGGCTCTCCAGTCTCTGGAGAACGGTCCGAACCCTATTCGCCAGTGGTTTGGCCTAGGGACGATCATATTTCTCTACAACACGTCGCGTTACCCCCGAAGCCCCTGCAGGTTTAATCGATCTCCCTGTTACTGGCGCCAACAATTGTTTCAACCAGTTCCTTGGCGAGATGGGGTGCTTCGATTCGTTGCCAGTCGTATTTAATCTGCAGCAGGACATTTGAGGATCGCAAGTCTCTGTTTGATTGACGTGGACTGACCGCCAATTGTGATAATAGTACCCATGGACAATTTCTCGGCGTCGTTCTCACAACCCCCCGTCCCCGCCGGCATGAACCAATTCTCCCAACCTAGCACAGCGACGAATACCCCTTCCACTGTCGCCCAGACGTTCTCTCAAAATATGGCCTCTCTGTCAGCAAACAACATGCTCCCCAACCAACAAAAGCCTCCCCACATGAATCCGCAAATGAGTGCCCAAATGAACGCTCAAATGAATGCGCAAATGAACGCCCAGATGAACCAGCAGATATCGCAGATGAACAACTCACCCCACGTCACTCAACCCGGGACCCCGGTCCAGGCCCAAGGTCCAGGGCAAGGACAAGCTCCGAATGCGGCTCAAATTCAGGCACAGATGCAAGGGCAAAGTCAAGTCCCCCAGGCACAAAGCCCCGCTCAAGCTCAGGCTCAAGCGGCGGCGGCAGCTCGTGAAAAGGCGCGTGTCAGCACCCTCCTCGACATCAACTCCACATTGTTGCAGGAGGTTTTGAATCTGCAATCGGCTGGCAAGGCAGGCTCGGCGGCAAATGCGGAAGCGAATGCCTCTGTGGAGCAGGGAGGGGATATGAACAAGCCTCCTGGGCAAAAACCAACACAAGAGTACATCGAGTGCATGCGGCGGCTGCAGGCCAACCTGGCCTATCTAGCGACGATCGCTGACCGAGCCAAGAAAGCGAGTGGCATTACACCCCAGGCCCCAGCAATCATGACAGCTCCCCCCAACCTCCCCTCCGTGAAGGAGCTTTACGTCAAACTGAACGAGCTATTCCCAAATTCGGGGAAATCGTCGACTCCCCAGAAGCTCAGCCCGGGCACGATGCAGGGCAACGGGGGCCCAAGTCCATCACCCGTGTCTGAGTCGGTTGTTTGAGACGGGGAGAAAAGGACCTCGTGCCATGTTATTGATGATCTTTTTCTTGGTTTTGGATTCACTGCGGTGAATCCCGCATGAATTATCTTGACTACCTTTCTCCATCTCCCTCTCCATCTCCCTCTCCATCTCCCTCTCCATCTCCCTCTCCATCTCCCTCATCCACCTCTCCCCTTGTCCCGAGCTCCTCCTGTTCACAGAAAGGCTAGGACCCCTGTTTCCCTATGTCGGAGATCGGTCCGCGCGGCGCCTCCCGTCCAACTATGTGTATCGCATAGTCCAATGAGAGAGCTCTCGGGGGTTGCAATAGTCGGCGAGGGGGTGTTGGCTGACCTTGGTCAAATCTGCAAATACACCAGCCGACCTGGTCATCTGGGAGAGGGGTGCATGGTGGAGAATAAAACCCGTTCTGCAGGCGCACATGCATAGGAGGCTAATCCATGTATCCATGATGTATTCATCCATGTACCCTTACAATGATCACTTCATATGTAATAGCATAGTTGTATGATGCTCGCCATATAGTACATGCCATACACCATATACCATATACCATATACCATATACTATATACTATCGAGTACATACTATACTTCTCATCTAAAAATATACTATCAAATACTCCTACATCACAAAGATCGGCGTGCGCGTGCCTTCATCATCTGGCGTTGGCATGGGATCTCATCGGATCGGATCGAATGGACCCGCCCAATCACAATCGCTCCTCTCCACTCCCGCCTTTCACATTCGCCTCAACACCTGCGAATGTCTTTGTTGGCGAGAAGGAGTCTGTCTGTCTCGCTCTTTTCCCGCTCCTTCGCTCGTCCCTTTGACCACTCGAATCGATCATTCTTACCGTCATCCTCGTCCTTATCCCCACTGCCGCCTGCCGCCCGACACTCAAGTTCGCCCTTCTCTTCTCATCAACCGAAGCTTCCTTCCCTCACAGCTTACCTACACATCAACCACCGTCCATTCCTGCAATTCCCCTGTGCCATGGATGCTAATGGCGACATGGGTGCCAAGCGGAAGCGCGGCACTGTCGCTGGAGCTGTTGAACGTCCCGCAAAACATTTGAAGCCCGAGGGCTCTGTGCTGACCCCCGGCGACGCGACTCCCGCCAATGGAACCGTTTATGATATCGAGGAGGAGGAAGAGGATTCCCATATGATTGCTCTTGGCCCTGCGCAGGCAGATTCGCCTGAGTGGCAGGCGACCATTGAAACGGTGGTGAAGAGTGTCGTCTCGATCCACTTCTGCCAGACGTGCTCTTTCGACACAGAGCTATCAATGAGCAGTCAGGCTACTGGCTTTGTCGTCGATGCCGAGCGCGGATACATCTTGACCAATCGCCATGTCGTGGGTGCCGGTCCATTCTGGGGTTACTGTATCTTTGACAACCATGAAGAGGTAAGAAACAGAAGAAGAAAAATTGCAGTCCAGCTCCAGTCCGAGAAAGGGAGCTCAATTCGATTCAAAGTCCAATAACTGACATGCTCTTCCATAGTGCGATGTCCGACCTGTATACCGAGACCCCGTTCACGATTTTGGCATCCTCAAGTTCGACCCGAAGGCGATTAAATACATGAACCTGACCGAGCTCAAGCTCCAACCGGACGCAGCTCGCGTAGGTGTGGAGATCCGAGTCGTGGGTAACGACGCCGGTGAGAAGCTGAGTATTCTCTCGGGCGTCATCAGTCGACTTGATCGCAATGCTCCGGAATATGGAGAGGGCTACAGCGATTTCAACACAAACTATATCCAGGCTGCGGCGGCTGCAAGTGGTGGTAGTTCTGGAAGTCCTGTCGTCAATATCGACGGGCATGCGGTAGCTTTGCAAGCAGGTGGACGCGCAGACGGTGCTGCCACAGACTATTTCTTGCCTCTAGATCGTCCATTGCGTGCCTTGGAGTGCATTCGTCAAAGCAAACCAGTCACCAGGGGCACCATTCAGACTCAATGGATTCTCAAACCCTTTGACGAGTGTCGTCGTCTCGGTCTGACCCCCGAGTGGGAGGCTGCTGTTCGCAAAGCGGCCCCAACAGAAACCAACATGCTTGCGGCTGAGATCATTCTGCCAGAAGGTCCTGGAGATGGCAAGCTACTAGAGGGAGATGTGTTGTTGCAAGTGAATGGAGAGCTTCTTACTCAATTCGTTCGTCTTGATGATATCTTAGACTCCAGTGTCGGTGGTAAAATCCGACTGCTGGTGCAGCGCGGAGGAGAAGACATGGAGGTTGAGTGTGATGTTGGTGACCTCCATTCAATCACCCCCGATCGATTTGTGACGGTTGCTGGAGGCACTTTCCATGACCTGTCATACCAACAATCCCGTCTCTACGCCATTGCTACCCGTGGTGTGTTCGTTTGCGAAGCCGCAGGCTCCTTCAAACTGGAGAATACATTGGCGGGATGGATTATCGATTCAGTCGACAAAAAGCCAACCCGAAATCTGGACGAATTCGTGGAAGTGATGAGGAACATCCCTGACCGGTCACGAGTAGTCATCTCCTACCGTCATATCCGAGACCTGCATACCAAGGGCACTAGCATCATCTATGTCGACCGTCACTGGCATCCAAAGATGCGCTTGGCAGTGCGCAATGATGAATCTGGTATTTGGGATTTCTCGGATCTGGCCGGGCCTATCCCAGCGGAAAAGCCTGTTCCTCGCAAGGCCGACTTCATCCAGCTGGATGGTGTTAGCCAACCTGCGGCAGCGGAGATTGTGCGCAGTTTCGTTCGTGTCTCTTGTACCATGCCATTGAAGCTTGACGGATACCCTCAAGCCAAGAAAACCGGATTCGGTCTGGTGATCGATGCCGAGAAGGGTCTGGTTGTCGTCTCCCGGGCTATTGTACCCTACGACCTCTGCGATATCAACATTACCGTTGCTGATTCCGTCATTCTCAACGCCAAGGTTGTATTTTTGCACCCTCTTCAGAACTACACCATCATTCAATATGACCCCAGTCTTGTGCAGGCACCTGTGCAAAGTGCTCGTCTCAGCACTGAGTATATCAAGCAGGGTCAAGACACTATTTTTGTTGGTTTCAACCAAAACCACCGCATTGTTGTTGCAAAGACTGCGGTCACTGATATCACTACTGTCTCGATCCCTGCCAATGCTTCCGCCCCTCGGTATCGGGCAATCAATCTAGATGCCATCACAGTGGACACTGGACTCAGTGGACAGTGCACAAACGGAGTGCTGATCGGTGAAGATGGAGTAGTTCAAGCACTTTGGCTCAATTACCTTGGTGAGCGCACTCCAAGCTCCCACAAGGACGTCGAGTACCACCTTGGATTTGCCACTCCATCATTACTTCCTGTTACGTCAAAGATTCAACAAGGTGTCGTCCCCAAACTTCGCATCCTGAACATGGAGAGCTATGTTGTGCAGATGAGCCAGGCGCGAATCATGGGTGTCTCAGAGGAGTGGATTCAAAAGGTGGCACAGGCCAACCCTTCGCGTCACCAGCTGTTCATGGTGCGCAAGGTGGACTGCCCACCGGCGAACTTCACCTCTGAGGTCGACAGTTTCCAAGAAGCCGATATCATCCTCACTCTAGATGACCAGCTTATCACTCGCGTTTCAGAACTGGACGTCATGTACGAGAAGGAAGTACTAGATGCATTGATCATCCGTAACGGCCAAGAAATGCACATTCGTGTCCCGACCGTTCCAACCGAAGATCTCGAGACCGACCGTGCCGTCGTTTTCTGCGGTGCCGTCCTCCAGAAACCCCACCACGCCGTGCGTCAACAAATCTCAAAGCTTCACAGTGAAATCTACGTCAGCGCTAGGGTAAGCGGGTACCCCGTCTTGTCAATTTCCTCTAAGCTTCGTTACTAACAGTTCCCCCAGAGCCGCGGTTCACCCGCCTACCATTACGGACTCGCCCCTACTAACTTCCTAACCGCTGTCAACGGCGTCCCCACACCCAACCTCGATAGCTTCGTCAAGGAAGTCCGCAAGATCCCGGATAACACCTACTTCCGACTCCGCGCCGTGACATTCGACAACGTTCCATGGGTGGTGACTATGAAGAAGAACGATCATTACGTGAGTACCCACCCAGCCTACTAGCTCGACAGTCCTCCAAGCTCAAGCCCAATACTAACGATTGGCATTACACAGTTCCCCATGTCCGAGTATATCAAGGACCCCTCCGCCGAGGCAGGCTGGAGCACCGTTTCCCACGGCAAGTCCGAGACCAAGAAGGGCGTATCGTCTGATGCGGCGAATCTCAACCCCGACGCTATGGACGAAGGCGGTGATGGTGGACCAAGCGATGCTGAGCCCGACATGGAGTAAAAGCAAAGCATCACGATCGTGAGAACACGACCCCATGTAGTCTTGTATAATATTCGGTATGGTGGCGCGACCAGGCCAGGGTCTGACTGGGCGGATTTTGTTTCTGGTTTCTTGATGTATAGGGCAGGTGTATATTCGGTCTGGGCAGTTATGTCTAGATTAAAAAGATTCCTTTGCTATACCAAGTTTAGTTCAAAAGTTCAAATGTTTCTCTGGTATCTCCAGGGCTCTCTAGATAGGACTGTGGCTCGTACTAGTATTGATTGTTTTACTACCACCAGTACTCTGCTTAGACCTCCAGGCACAACTAGTACTACCTATTAGTAGTCAGGACTGAATTTATCTAGGGGCGTTTGGAAGTTAATACAAGGAAATTGAAAATTTAAGCATTTCCAATGTTGAATTCCCCCCATCTTCAAATACTTAAAAATTCAGCCCTGCCACCTGGGTGCTTAAAATATATAATCCAGTGGCCAGGACCACCAGCACACAACTTGAAATATTTGACCAACCAATCCAAGTCACTAGAAACCATAACCTAGAACCGAGCAACCTTGGAAAAACCCGGCATTATCAAAAATATACTGAAAGTCAGAGGTCAAAAAGGAGGTCTTTCAGACCTGACCATATCTGTTGAATATAAAAACTAAGCCAAAAAGATTGCATCATCCGTGAATCGAACACGGGCCTCGTCGATGGCAACGACGAATTCTACCACTAGACCAATGATGCTAGTTGATGTTATGATGCTCCACAATTGTATTTATAATCCAAAACGCTTTTCCATCAAATCAAAAGAAAAATATGCCATAGAATACACATCAACATCAAGCAAAATCAGCTACCATCAAGTCCACACCGAGAAAAATTGAAATCCAATCATTCGATTAACGGTCTTATACACCACTGAATGCTCTCCTAATAATCTGCAGTAACACAGAGACATGAATGAAAAACAAATACAACGCCGATAAATCCAGAACCCCGACACCAATAACACCATGATACTGCAAAACTCGTGCGTGGGCCCACCCCAGTGCCCCGCTGCTATTCAAAAAGCCACAACAAACGCTGTGGCTGAATCGGATGAACTGAATATTGATCGTGTTTGTCACGATATGCGGCACAGCCGCTTATGTCTCAAAGGACCATCCGCCGTTGAGACGGAGACGTTGGCGCTCGGCGCGGTCCTTGCGAATCTCTTCCTGGGTAAGACCATCTGGGCCCGACCAGTTTGCGCTACTAGTGCGGTCACGGAACTTCTTGATCTTCTTGTCTGCTTTGAAGGTTTCTTCGAGGGAGAATGGGGCGATAGGCCCGAAGATGGAATCTGGTTCCATTCTATCCTGTATCACGAGCAGGTCGTTGAGTTCTTTCGATTGGGCCCATTTGGGGACCGGGAACATTTCGGAGTCGGAGTCGTCTTCGTCTTCGCTGTCCGTCGCTATCTCAGGAAGGTGGATGCTTTCTCCGCTGGGGTATTTGGGAGATGGTTTGGCGGGGGGGTTGAGCTGGGGCACGCTGGGCGGAGCTGGAGGCCCCTGGCCTGGTGGCATTGGTAGGTGCTGCTGCTTGGTTTGGCTCGGCGAAGGGGATCTTTCCGTTGGCATATTGATACATATTGGGAGCCGGACGCGGTACCTGACCGGGCTTGAAGATGCTAGACCCGGATGAAGATGCCATACTAGACTGATTAATAGTGGAATGCTGCGGCTGAAGGTGTTAGTTTAAAATTTACTGAGTGAGACTGGAATGATTCAATACATACCTGGCGCATGTTAGACACCCGTTTAGGGGGTCCCATGGGGGGTCGGACCGATGGCCTGGAGGGTTGATGTTGGAATTGGTGCTGTTGCTCATCTTCGCCCTTGCCCCATTTATCCCCGATAACAGAGTGTACGTTGCTGATCTTCTTCACTGGAGGTCGGTTACTAGCCTCTTCATTCATGGGTCTCTTGGCAGGTCTGGCAGGATTAGGCGCAGGTGGATTGATCCGGCCATAATTCGGTGCTGGACCCGCGCGAGACTGCGGCCTCGTTCCTCCCAGATCACTCTTCTGAGAGGATTGAAGGGCTGATTTCTCGTGTTGCAGGGTAGGAGCCTAGATATGATTAATGAAATTCTCGATGACTGTGCAAGGGGGTGGAATACCTCATTGACGACCTGCTGGCTACCGGTGCGGCCGTGTTGTCGCCGAGCATTTTCTTGCCTCCGTCTCTCAATTGCGGCTTTGTTAGATTCTTCCTGGGCAGATAGTTCTCGTCGTCCGCGATCTGCCTCGGCACGACTCTCAGCACGGCTCTGGGCCTCCTGACGACGAGATTCCTCTTGCTGTTGCTGGGCAGCTCGCTTCCGATCCTGTTCCCGTTTGCGCTCGCTCGCTAATTGAGCCTTTCGCTGTGCTTGTGTCTGGCTTGAAGTGCTGCTCTTGAGGCTATTCGTCGAGGAAGCCGTCTGGAGTGACTGGTTGCTTCCCTTCTTTTTCAAGCTTGTCTGCTTAGAGGTAGGAGCTGGGGCGGGGGCATTTGCCTCATTAAAACTAGACGAAACAGAAGTAGCGACAGGGATTTGGCGAGTGGACATTGTGCTACCAACGCGAATCGAGACGGGTCGCGGCTCGGGCTTTTGAACCGCCTCGCGGGTCAGGGGCTTGGGTCGTCGATCGGCTTGCTTTGGCTGCGGAATTCCGTATTTTGACTCAGGTTCCCGCGATTGTTGTCGTTGCGGTTGCGATGGCCTTTGTGCGTTGCGCTCATCTATCTCAACAGAAGATTTGTCCTGAGCGGCCTTGAGCTGCGCTGTTCGTTGTTGTTTCTCCTGTTCTTTGGTTCTTTCTAAACGCGCCTCTTCTTGTCGCAGCTCTTCTTGGTGTGCCTCTGCCTCTCGTTGGCGGTCTTCCTCCTCCTTTCGCTGACGCTTTTCCTCCTTCTCGGTGGAGCTCCGAGTGCGGCGGCCCTCCTGTCGTGCGGGAGGACTGGGAATATGAGGTGGCTCAGACATTTGAACGTCATGTTCATTGATATCGACGCTCATTCGCTCCTGGGTCTGCACACGATGTGCCACTGGGGAAGAGCTCTCGATTCTCGAAGGGCTGCCGGTGCTGGTGAACAAGCCCTTGGCAGACTTCATAATTGACTGCAACCTTATCTTGGAAGCACTGAGCGGACCCTCGAAACGTCGAGGAGATCCAACGGGAGTTGTAGTTCCCAGGATGGAAGTAGACGCGCTCTGCTGATGACCCCGTGGGCGAGGAGAGGAAAAGATGGAAGCGGATGATTTAGGCCGCTCGGGTTCTTCAGCAAGCTTCTGCTTAAGTGCTGGGCTCATCTTCTGGTAGGAAGATTTGGGTCTCTCCGGCTCAAAAAGTCTCTCCATGACATCTGTGGTCTTGCTCTTGGCGAGATTCGGTCGCTGAGGCGAATCCAGAGCCTTGATCCAATCGTCATCGCCAACATTGTCCGTTTTCGGAGCGGGGGTTTTCCTAGTCTTCTCATTTGAAGAGTCCAGTTTTGGTCCAGTTTTGGTAGCCGGGAGCTCAGGATAGGCAATTTGACCGGCAGACCCCGCTGCCGTCGGGATTGACTTGTTGGGGCGTGTTTGCGGCTTTCCGAGCATGCTGATCCTGTCATGTAGGCTTTGGGTCGACTTTTTGTTGTGCAACTTGCTAGCCTGGTCCATATCGACATCTTTTTCCGGTTTCTTCTCATCGTCAATGTCCACGGCCGGATCGCTCGCATTGTCTTCTGAGGATGGCTGTACCGATTTATGACCACTTGAGTGGACCCCAAGGAAATTGGAGTTTCTCTTGTGGCTCAATTTTGCGAGATCGATGTGACTGGTACGCGAAATCCTTGCACCACCCATACTCTTTTTGGTCAGAGGCTCTCTAGCCGGCAGAGAGGCAAAGCTCAGGCTACTCTTGCGTACAGGCAGTCTGTCTGGTGTAGAGCCATCGGAGGGCGATCCAATATCATCAAAGTTGTCGTCTAGGATGGTATCATCCTTCGCCGTATCTTCGATTTCCATTTCGTCATCATGAGACTCAAATTCCTCCTCCTTTGGCTGATGGGTAGCCACTGGCTTCTGGTTCTTAACACTGGAGATCACGTCTTCATGGTCTTGCTCCTTGGGCTTTTCCTGGGCCTTGGGCTTTTCCGACCGGGCTTCCTGGGAGGTCGATGCTTTCGTTTGATACTTCGTCTTAGACGGAGGCACAACCTTTGGAGTTGTATCGAGTTCAGGCTCAGATTCCTTGTGGGCGGCGTTCACGGCGCGGGAAGTGCGCTCCTGCGTCGGTGTCGGATCCACATTCATCGGTTCGATAGTCTCCCCCCGAGCACGAACGTTCTCTTGAGCTGAGACGAAAGAGTTTTCTGTTGTTCGTTGACTGACTGAAAGTTCGGATCGGGTGGTCGATCTTGCAGGCTCATCCACTTCGAATGGTTGTGTGGCGGTCTCTGATTCTGGCTGTGTATCGGGCAACACCATTTCATCATCATCATCTATCTCCTCTTCATCTTCATCCTCCATCCCATGGTAGCCGGAGTCGGTGTTGTATTTTTGGAAGGAGTTCAAGTTCTGGGTGAGATCTGGATATTGGGGCTGCGATGGCGCCTCGGCTTCCTTGAGGCGGGGAGGGGCAACCGCCGCGGGCGCAGCAGTTTTGGAGATGACACGATGAATAAATGGGCTGGGGCTCACAGCCTTGTTTTCCACTTGCTTGTGGGAGGAGGAGAAAATCTCGCTCAGTGGCTGTTGCGTGGTTAGCTCCTCATTTCAGCTGCAGGCAATCCCCACCCCACACAGGCCAGCGCGGAGAACTTACGACTCGGTCATCCTCCACATTTCGCTTGCGAGCTGTGCGAGGAGTCTTTCCTCGCATTTTGCCGGGAGTTTTGAATACGTCGGTAAAGTTTCTGGACCATGCATTAGCACCAGGGCGACGTTGGCGGGTGAGCGACAGGTCGCGACTCACGCTTGGCCCTTGGAGAAGATCTCGGCCATGTGCTCGTTGAGCCAGTCCATCTCATGGCGGACGGGGTATTCGACTTCTTCCAGTTCTTGTTCCACCAATTCAGCTACATTTTCCTTCTCGGTGGCGATCCATGCGGCCGAGCCAACGGGCTTCTGTGCCCTCGTGCCAGCAGCAGCCATGATGTAAACAAACGCGTAGTAGGTGCGGACTCGGGAGTCAAGGAGAGTCGGAGGTGGGCGCAAAAGATAGAAGAAAGAGATTCCGCATAGGATGGGTGAATTATTGGGAAATCATGGGTGAGAGCAGCAGTCGACGGGGGTGTTGAGGTGTCGAGGTGTGGTCGGGAATGTCGATGGCGATGGCGATGGCGATGGAGCGGGAGACATTCAAGTTTGGATAAACAGACAACCCAACTCGGTAACGCGTGGTCACGTGGGCCCCACATTTAGATACTATAGAGTATACCAAAGTACCCTAGCGAGTAGTGTACTCCTTGACAGTATGATATACTTGATTTTCGGATATCACCATACTGGCAATTAGATTAAACAAACAGATCATCTTTTACAGAGCGGTTATCCAGTTCCATGTACATATTTATAGAGATAACTCTCTGGGTACTATTTTGTATCTACTGTATCTATAAGTTCTTACTCTTACTGTGGTCGTTCCTTCCCTTTAGTTCAACACTGGCACTTACCTCACCTCACTTCACTTCACCTGACTGTTCCCTCTTCCCGCTCATTTCATCTTTGTTTTCATTCCCTCCCCTTCCAACGAGATCGAATTCCCTTAATCATCTCGTTTATGCCCTTTTCACTTCTGCTCCATCACTTTACGACGGCGTTTCCATCTCATGTTCGGTCCTTTGGACCCAACAGGCAAGATGCCAAACCTACCTGGCCTTTTAGCAGAGGCCTCTCGTCTTCACTCTGGTATGAAATGTCGATTGCCCAACGATTCCCCTTTCAAAGGCGGAACCCACGACGTATTCAAGCTCGAGTTTGCCGATTCAACTCAATGGGCCCTTCGAATCTGCCGAGATGCCCATGACTGGCCCGCTGAATTACGAGCCGTCAAGACCCTGCAGCATATCAAACGACATCATCCTCGTATTCTCGTCCCCACCGTTCATGGCACAAAGCACCCCGTCTGGTTCATGGACTGGATAGAGGGTGCCCCGCTGAGCAGATGGGACCTTCAGATCCCGATTAGGGCGCGTCAGGGTTTCCTTGAAGACCTTGCCGAGTTTCTCCTGCTGCTTTGGTCGACCCCGGCTCCAGCCTTACCATACCCCACGCCAGTGGTACCATACTCGAAATGGTTGACACATACGGTTGACCGACAGCTCAACCGGACCCTGCGCGGAGAATCGCGCTGGGGAGATGCTATGGAATATCTCATCATGAGATCCATGATCCCCTACTATTCCGTCGCAGTGGATGAGTACAATACCATCGGTATTGCTCACGGAGATCTGAACACTCATAATATCATGGTGGATCGTGACCTTCGTCTCTCCGGGTAAGCCTTCACCTTTCCTTTGGCACTGACTTGCTAGATTGCCTTCTCTTTATCTTTATTGATTGACAATTGTGGTATAGGGTGATCGACTGGGATTGGCTGTATCTTGGACCGCTACCCTCTGTGATCCATCATCCGTGGTTTATGGCTGACATCCCAGGATGGAAAAATGACTGGGTTCAGGAAGGTCAGAATTTCGAGCAAGACCGCGAATATCTTGAAGGTGTGATCAGAAACAAGGAAAAAGAGAGAAAGCTTGACAGCAGCATTTCAACCTTGCTTCACGGATCCAAGGATCGAATGTTCTTCCAGGCGGCAATCTCGATGCCTGGAATCCACGAGCAGTTCGTCGAGACACATTGCGCCCGCACCGATGCCAACATGGCGATTGCCAATCAACAGCTCCAAGCGGTCCTTACAGTTCATCCAGAGTGGGAGAAACATGCGGGAGTGCAGAGAATCCGCGCAATGATGAAGGAAGTCTAGTGAGTGGGCTGAATGTGATTCCGAGGGAGGCAGAAAGAGGGAAGAAAGAGGGAAGGGGGAGAGAGGATTGATATGTCCAAAGTAGGCAGCAAAAAAAGATTTAGTATGCGGTATCATGTATGCAGTATCATGTAGCATGGCTACCATATCCTATCATTCATCCATTCATCCATAGTATGGAGTATACTGAACCCAGTATGGAGTACCATAAGCAGTGCTGACATCATTAAAGTGTAGTGCGGTGCAAGTTTGGCAGGAGCTACCCAGACCCGTTCCCGTTCCCAGTTTAGGCTTGGCGGGCACTTGCCCAGTGCACACTTGCACATGCTGTTGACATCACAAACCCTTTTCTTTTCCTTATCTTTCCCTTTCTTTTTCTCTCCCACACTTCCCCTCCACTTTACCTTTTCACCTTCACCCCTTCACCCTTTTCTCTTGTCCCTCAGATTCATATCTATTGATTCCCTGAAATTCCCACACCATGGCTGATTCTGGAGATGTGAGCTACCCCGACACGGGCAGTAAGGTATGCCGAATTTACAACAGCCGACTCCTCCCGACTCGCCTGCAGATTCATGCTAACCAGTCCTGTTTCCTGCAGTATTATTCAATCTCCTTCCATATCGCTTCCGTCGTCCATTTCCGTTCAGAACGAACAAATCCCACTAACTCTGGGTTTTCTCTGCTCCAGGCATTCGTGATGCTGTCACCAAGGGTAATGAGTCCATGAGAAAGGGGGGGCTTTTTTTAGCGTGTTCCAGTTGTCTGACGTGCTTTTGTTCTAGGCCCCGTTGTCGATAGCGTCAAGTCCGAAGCTTCCAAGACCAGCGCAGAGCTTCGCGACCTCAAGAACTCGCGTGTCACCCCCTCCACCACTACCGAAAATGGCCAGCCCTTGACCCGTACGTTCTGGCCGAGCTCTCTAACCCCCCCCACCCCAGAGAGCGCATTATCTATAAACCATGAAGCATATTGCTGACCCTGCGCAGACTACCACTCCCTGCTGTACAGCCTTTTGAGCGTGAGTTTGGACCCGAATCCACCTTTTGTTGTGGTCCCGCGTGGATTGCGCCTGGCTCGCTTCTAACCCCCTCGTGCATATAGTGGGAGCAACCCCGCGCGACCGCTGTGTCTTACGCCAGTGTCATCGGATTCATCTTCGCCGCCCGTTACCTACCCCTCCTCCGCTGGGCCTTCAAGTTTCTGTACATGTCGTTGGGATGTGAGTTGGTCGCGTGACCAGAGTGGAGTGACCGAAACTCCGAGCCGTCCGCTAACAAAGTACCGCAGTGACTGCCGCCGTCGAAGTTGTTGGCCTTGTGATCCTTAAGCAGGGTATCGCAAGCTCATTCCGCCCTCGTCGTTATTATACCATCCCCAAGGAAACCCACGAGGCCGTGCTCGAGGACATCTCCCAGCTATTCGACTTTATCCTGATTGAGTTCCAACGTATTCTGTTCGCCGAGAATGTCGTTCACACCGTTGCTGTATGTCAATGCCAAAATCTTTTCCCTAACCAGACGAGGAGGGAGTGTACTAAAATATTATAGGCTTTCACTGCTACCTTCACTGGCTACTGGCTGATCCGCTTCGTCCCGATCTGGGGACTCGCTGTGATCTCCGTGACCATCGCCTACTTCGGCCCTCTTGTGTACATCAGCAACCGTGAGATCATCGATGAGCAGATCGCCAACCTCCAGGCTATCATCAGCTCCCAGACCAACCAGCTGAAGGATCTGGCTGGCGAGCACACCTCCCACGCTACCGGTCTGATGAAGCAATATGTCGGTGACTACAGCTCCAAGGCCCAGGAGTACATCGGCCGTCGCTCTGCCTCTCCCGAGGCAAACAAGACCAAGCTCGTCTCTCCTATTGTCAAGGGCGATGCCAACCCCGCGCCCATCATTAAGACTGAGGACTTCCCGGAAGCTCCCAAGGTCGAGCCCGTCTCCGAGCCCATTTCTCATCCCGTTGAGTCGGTTGAGAAGGAGGAGGAGCGCGAGCCTCTCCTGGCAGTTTAAAGTTGCCCCTTGGCGATCCGAGTGTCTTACAAGACACTAGGGCTTTGACGATTGCCCACGATTATCTGTCGATGATTCAATGAGAATACGAACGGCACATACCCGTACCAAATCTCAGCGAATTATGTTTTACGGCTCGCAGGATTGTCGTCGGGGCTCTCCATATTATTTGCCTGGTCACATTTTGGACTGTATATTGGGCCCTCCGACGCGCGATCCTAGCACCGATGACGAAAACTATGTGGAACGCTCGGGGGATGGATTGATTTCCATTGTCTCTTGCAATCCTTTTATCCACATCACCTACAAATTCTTCTCTTGCCTGTCCATTCTGCCTTCTACTTACCACCCTTTACTTTTTTACCTTATCTTCACCTCCACCACCGCATTTGTTTACTTCTTCTCGGGTCCATATTGTTTTAATGCAATTGTCCTAAAATAATCTCATGAATTTGACGTTTCTTCACCCTCCCCCCCCCCATCATAGTTCCAACTCCAGCCCGTTTCTGCAGTCTTCCGGTCCTCGAGCCCCCCCACCGGGATTCCATCTCCCACGTACAACCCTTAACACGCAGCGCGGCTGATCTAGAAGGCCGGCAGAAGCCACTCAGCTCCAATCTGCAGCTTCGACTCGACTGTAACAAGGCATTGGCATTGGCATTCTTAGCGCAAGCCGTGTAGGGCAGAGCAGAGCAGATGATCGCTCGCACAAGTTGGCAATGCTTTGCTCTCCTGCATGCGTAACATGCCCCCGCCCCCGTACGAGGCCGTTGCGTTTCATATGGACAATTAGCCCTAGCCCTCTAGCCCCAACTCTCCGCATCGTGAATCGGGCTGGCTGAGCGTCCTTGTTTTCTTCCATGGACGTTTCTGCCTTTGTGGATGTGGCTATGGTTATGGTTATGGCTATGGGTCCGGGAGTCTTGTACCGTGACATTGAGTAAATTGGACGTGTTTTATCTTCCTAATGTAGGCGGTTTTGTTGTACAGGGATTTTCTCTGGCTAGGTTTGGCGGTTGTTGGCTTCTTTGTTGGGGGTGTGGTGTGGTGGATGTAGGGTAGCGTGGAGGCGGGTGTCGAGAATCGTTTCGAATTGGATTGTCGACAGCCCTGGAGGAAGCTGGGCGAAGTCCAGCGGTAGCCATAACCTTGGAATACTAGCTAACTTATGTCGAGTCTCGAGGGTAAATGTAAATTGAGACTGGTATTGCTCCGTTGGCTTATGCAGGACTAGTCAATTGACGATTCGAAATAGTGGATATGCGGTGCCTATACGACCCCAGAATACAACCTCCCCTTCGAAGATTTGAAGAATCGTTGAGGTGAATGGATTATCGAAGAGCTCGTACACAACACCCAGTTGAAACAGTCAGCCTTCCTTCATCCCCCTTTTCTAGAACCCCGAGAAACCATTGAGCCTCACACCGAGGAGCACGTATTATCAGACATACCGCTCTTTGAGAGACCAATAGTGTCGTGGTCGATCAACTGGCTGTCTTAAACATTGGAATCGCAGCCTTTCCTTCCAGACTTTCCTTAGTCTCAGACTCGTATGGTTGGGCTGCTTTCCCCCCTTACCCCCCAAACAAGACCATTTAGCTAGTCGTGATGGATATCGCTATTATTGCAATTTCATTTTCATTTTCCAACATACCCTAATTCAGCCATGTATTCTCGACTTGGACTTGATCATTAGGTTGTGATGTGTCCTAACGGTCAACACCTGCACCGTTGACGCTGTACTCCCGAGTGCGGATCTGACCTATGCTTATTAGTCGATAGATAGCCACCCTGTACCTTGCTCGGAACTATACCCAGCCCGCATGGAGAAAGTGGGTACAATGGGGAAATTTTGCAGAACGGACTGGAAGGATTGGAGGTCAATGTGGCATACGCAGAAAAAAAAAACACCAACTAATGCCCAGACTAGGAGACGGGCAACAGGGAAGAGGGAGCCAAAAAAAAGTGGATTTTTCAACAGCCACCAACGTGTCGGAGTTCTGCAGAGAAGTATGCATGGAACTTTCTTTGATATTTCCTGCTTGAGGCTCTGAATCGAACCACTTTTTTTTCTTTTTCTTTTTACTTTTACGACGGCCCTAAACATAGACTGAAAGAGCGGTCTCATCGGGTGCGGTCGTGATTATGTCTTGCTACCGGGACAACGCGCGAGCTGAGACGAAAATTCCTAGACATGCGGCTGATAGAAATAAAAGGGGCCTTTGAGGCATGTATTTGTGAGAGGACGATGCACTTCCACAGGAAATAATTTCTCCAAGATCACAGTGCTGGAAGTGTAAGCGTCCCCCCTCCCTTTGAATCCGGTCAGAAGTTTATCTCTACTTGCAGCATTGCTTTCTCCAAGACAACTTCCCGGCCGTAGAGAACTCGCCAGCGGAGCCTGCAACTGTCCGTCATACAAGGAAGAAGTTTCCCTGCAGCTTGCCGAGGTCTCAGACCTCTTTGATGTCCGTCTCATCGAGCCACTATGCGGCGGCTAATCCACTGATTGGTTACGAGGTTTCCCCCAGAGTAAATTCTCCGGGTGAAGTAGAATGTTGGTAATCCAATAGTATCTCGTATCGAGAGGATGATCTAATGTGACAGAGGCTCGATCAAGGTTCTATCATAGCCGTCGTATTCCCAATCAAAAAAACGGGGGTTCGGAAGTAGATCGGCGCCATTGTAACCAGGCAGCCGGAAGAGTGGTTAGGGCTAATATTTTTTTATAACCACGCTCTTGATTATACCGTGTGCAGACTGCCGCAACGGTCTGTTTGCATGCGCATACAGTATTAAAATGCACAGGAAGTGAATGAGGCGGTGGAAACGCGTGATGTCCCTTTCTGTTCCCAAAGCACTGTAGCTGTAGCTGTAGCTGTAGTGCAGGATATCCACATGGTGCCAGACAAGGTCCCATGGGCACTTTGTGCTTTGGGCTTCCAGGTCTTGGGTACCCACCTCTGCGGTAGTGAAACCAACGAGGCCTCGAAGCTTGGAGACACGGGTTTCATTCTAGAGCACTCACTCATGCCCACCCCTCTCATCCAGGGGCATCAATGGTGGAGATCGATGACAGCATGTGCACAGCATAGCGGTCAGTCCAGAGTCGAAGATCTTCGATGGAGGGGGAATAGACCCCCCCAAGCCGAGGAGAGAGACAAACATATCCCAGGAAATCTGTCCGACTTGAATAGCCCTTGTGATGCTGTCAAAGATATCGGTGAGGTGATCACCCAAGGAGGAAAAGTCATTCCAGACGCTGCTCCAAGTGTGTACTATACTATACTATACACCGCCAGGCGCTATTCCCCCTCTCCCTCCAGGATTCTCTTGTCTTGCACTATTATCTCCTCGACAACGCATCGTGTGTCTCGTTTCATCAGTCTGAATCACAGAGACAAGAAATTGCTCGCAAGGTCAAACAAGGACTGTAATCACCCTCGTTAAAGGTACAGGACAAACCTGGAGACAAAGACGTCGGAGGCAATATCAAACCGGGGCCGTGTCTTGCGCGGAGGCATCAAGCGTGTCTCTCGCAAGCCTTCTAGAAAACGCCTTTTGTTCCACATAATTTGTCATTTGCCATTTACATTGGTCGTCCTCCCCCTCTCTTTCCCTCTTCCATCCGACTCTGACTCTGACTTTGACTCTGAATCTGAACTGATTCAACCTTTCCTCCCATTGCCCGAAGCTTTCTTTCCTTTTCACTCTTCTTGCATAAATATTCTCCTTCACCCATGGCATCGATCAAGTCCCTCTTGAATCCGGCCCCCGAACTTCCCGTGCATACTTCTCCCAGCTTCGGTGCTTCATACAACTCCCCTAGCATAAGCATGGCAAGAAGCCTAAACCCGGGCCGCCACAGGCTCGCCGCGAAATACAAGATCCCCAAAGACGCTCCCGTCTTCAAGGAAAATGACCCACAGGGCGAGATTCGCTATCCTCCCTGTGAAGACCGTCCGGATCCAATCGCCGACGAGCACCGGAAATTGGAACTCTACCCATGGGGCCGGATGCAAGGATTGGTAAATATCCTCGAACGATTCCTTACCGGAGCGAGAAGAAGTCTTTCGAGGAGAAGACGGGCCGCAGTAAATTTGAGGGTATGTCTTGTGTTCTCCATTCTCAGCCATTACTCTTTTTATACTCACCATTGTGCTCAGTTTACCAGTATATATTCCGTTACGGGGATCCGGGGGAGAGATGGATCATGATGTGGGATTATAACATCGGACTTGTTCGAATCACCCACCTATTCAAAGCACTGGGTTATACGAAGGTGTGTTCTCCAGGGCTTTCTTCGCATGAAAGACATAGCCATGTCCAATCCATCATACGACTAGCATCTAATCTCAACACAGACAACCCCGGCCAAAGTCCTCGCTCAAAACCCCGGACTCCGCGACATCTGTCACAGCATAACTGGAGGAGCAATCGCAGCCCAAGGTAAACTACCCCCTCTCCTCCCTCCTCAACACATAAGATAAAACACCAGCTAATCTAATGTCACAAAGGATACTGGATGCCCTTCGAAGCAGCCAGAGCCCTAGCAATCCGCTTCTGCCACCCAATCCGCTACGCCCTAACCCCCCATATTCGGCCCGGACTTCCCAAAAATGTGTCTCGAAAAAGAGCACGAAAACTTCGGCAACATGGTCCTGAGACCAAAGCGTCATAGACCGCGCCACAAAAACAGCCCACTACTACCGCTCCCTCGAAGCACCCACCACGACGAGCAGCACCAGCTGCCTTCTTCGTACTAGTACTAGTACCTCCCCCTCCGCCTCCGCCTCGCCATGGCGAACCGAGATACAAACACATATACCCATCTGCCCAGCACTACCCGACAGACGCGCGTATAAGTTGCCACGCCGGAGTTACGCAGATAGTATCGCCAGTACGCGCGGGTCATCGTCTGAACCGTATTGCATGTCCCCCTCAAGTCCGGGGTCCTTTACGCCGGTGAATGCACCCCGCTCGCACACGGAGGCATTTCTCTCCTGCACGGATCCAAGTCCAAGCTTAAGCGGAAGCGGAAGTATACGTCCCAGCTACGCCGATAGCGAGGCCGAGTCGTCGCGGTCGAGATTCTCCCCGGTGAATAGGAGGGTTCATCGTCTTGGGAAGGTGCTTGATAAGTACGATTCCGACACCGATACAAGCGAGTCAGTAATCGACTCCGTCGACGACGAGCACGATGGAGACTGGCGCGAGATGGAGTCGCCTTCATCTGTCTCGGTGGGAAGTATTGCTAGTGCTAGTGCTAGTGCAGATGTAGACGCGGACGCAGAAAGGAGATTCACGCCTCGTTCAGAAGCGAGGATGACTCGGAGTCCGCCGAAGCATTTCGCGCAGGAGGTTAAGGCGGCGCATGCTTTGGTTCATTTGCATATGCAGGAGGCTACTGCCGATGAGGACGAGGGTGGGGATGAGGATGACGCCGTGCCTCTGCCTGATAAGTCTTCTGATATGGGCCTGGGACGTGTTTTGGATCAGGGTGGTGCTGGTGCGCGGAAGAGACGCCGGGCTTCTGTGTAGAGCACCTGGCCGGACCGTGTGTTTCGAGACGATGGGGATGGGTGTTCTGCACTGTCGACTGGTTTGATTTGGGGGTTGTTTGTATTTGATGGGATTATTTGCATGGGGATGGGTGGATTTAGAGTGGTTTGGCGTTTGGGGTCGGTGATATGGGTTGATTCTGGCTTTTGTGTTCATAGAGAAGGGAACGTGCGATTTTTGTTTTTAGCTTACCTCGATGAATGGACTTGGCTTCAGTATAATCTTGGAAGAATAAAGTCATGACGATAACGCTGCAGCAGAGATCGGGAATTCGATTTCTATTAGAGCGAAGCATTCGTATCCTACGAAGTATTCTTTGGTATGTCGAACTGGTTCAAATATGCAGAATAGTATTGTAGACGCATCTTGATAAACGCCGGCTCAGCCTGTCACTAAAAAAAAAAAAGACATGTATGAAGGAAAAAAGTAAAACAAGTAAGAAAGGAATTGGTAAAGATCAAAATGAGGGTCAAGGATCAATCACTCCAAACACACAGCAACAATTACTCCCTCAATCGCTTTCATCATCGTCGAAGTCATCTTCCGACTCCTCTTCACTCTCGTCGTCTTCAATGACATAACTCTTCTTGGCCTGCGCTGCACCACGACGGGCAGGCCTGGCGGCGGCGCCCCGTCTAGGAGCGACCGGTTCGTCATCTTCAGAGTCATCATTCGCCTTGCCGGCGGGAGAATCCAAGATGTCATTGGCCATGGCGTCGATGTCGTCTTCTGAGTAATCCTCCACCACCTTCTTTGTCTTGGGCGCAGCCTTGGACTGTTTTGAAGCGTAAGCCTTGGCCGCTGGCGACAAGGCAACAGGAGCATCGGCCTTCTTTGCACGGGCAGGAGCAGTCTTAGGAGCGGCCTTTGCAGCTGCACCCTTTGGAGCGGCCTTTGCCTTCGGCGCAGCCTTGGCCCTGGCAGCAGGCTTGACGGGCTCTTCTTCTTCCTCTTCGTCCTCGTCGTCAATTCTTGTAACCTCCCTAGGCTTGATCTGCAGCGAGCGTCGTCGAGGGGACTTCGAGGGAATGAGCTTGGTGTAATCCGTCTCATCGGGATCGAATTCGCTGACCTTGGAAGGCGACTTGGAGGGGGACATGGCACCACTAGCCTTCAGACTTGCACTGCTTCCAGCACGGGAACGCTCTGAAAAGAGTTGACGGGGCTCCGAGTCAGCACCACCAATTCCCTTGACCATCTGGCTAACATCTCCAAGCATGTCTTCCCCGTCACTCTCCGAGTCACTGGGGGCAGAGTATTTGACTGGCTTACGGGAGCGACTTCCAGCGGCAGGCTTGGCAGCTTCACTCTTTGCGATTTCGAGGAAATCGTCGTCTGATCCGTCGTCGTCGACAGGTGCCTTTGCCTTTGGTTTGGCTGCTGCCCGTTTGGCCGCGGGCTTGGGCTTTGGAGCAGGTTCAGGTTCAGCCTCGGCCTCGGCCTCGCTGTCGCTGTCGATTTCGAAAGGATCAGGCTCAGCCTTGGCCTTGGGTGCCCGCTTAGCCGCAGGCTTGGGCTTGGGAGCAGGTTTGGCCTCAGGCTCACTGTCGATATCAAAAATATCAGGCTCGGCCTTTGGTTGGGCTGATGCGCGAGAAGGAGCTTCATCGATATCCATGAAGTCGTCGTCGTTTTCCTCCTCCTTGGGTTTTGGCTTGGGCTTCACAGCAGCGCGACTCTTCTTAGGCATAACTTCCATTTCGAAATCGTCGTCGGAATCAGCGGCCCCATCTCCCGATACGCTTGGTTTTTCTTCGGGCTTAGAGTTGAGGAAGTTGGCGAGACTGTTAGTGGGCTTAGCCTTCTTAGCTGCAGCTGCGGCTGCCTTCTTTGATTTAGGAGCACCGAAGTCCTCATCATCAGGATCATCGCCGGTCGCCGCAGCCTTGCGCTTGCGGGATGCTGGAGCACGGCGCGCGCCAGTCATAAGCTTGGAAGACTCACGGCGGCCCATGTTGTTGACTTTACGGAGACGACGGGCTTCGTCTTCGAGCTGGAAGCGCCACTCGTTGATGAATTCGTCAAGGTCATGTCTCCAGATGTCCTCCTTGGAAAGCTTGATCAAAGCATCGATTTCGGTCTCCTTGTCACCAATCTGACGGCGGAGCTTCTCAACACGTTCCTGGGTCAAGGACCACAGAGCCATGCCGAGCAGGTAATCGTAAGAGCTTGACAAGACTTCGACGTCAGCGTCGCCGTCTTCATCACCCTCGTCAACAACGGCTTCTTCTTCGCCCATTTTGACAGCATCCGCCACCTTGGCGAATGCCCTGAAGCCCTTCTCCTTCAACTCGTTGACTAGGACAGACTTCTTTTTCTTGGAAATGACGAGCTTTCCGTCGATGATCATCTGAACAAAGCGAGCCTGGTTACTCAACTTCTCAAGGTCCTTTTGAAGTTCGCTCAGCTGGTGTTGCTTGCGGCGCTCATAGTACTTGAGGCGAAGATGGAAGAACTCCTTGAGAATATCATCCACAGTGGCATACTTGGTGATACGACCCTCGGGGTCGAAGGCGACCATATTACTGGTAGCGATACTCTTAGTGAGCTTGAATTTGTCTTCCAAGCCATCGGATAAGGCGGACTTCAAGTTCTTCTCGTCCAGTTGGATCACAAAGTGGACCTTGTCGTGGGTATTGTAATCCTTGTAGTCCTTGATGAAGGAAGGCACCTTGTCGGCCTTGATGATATCTTCGAGTTTGTCCTTGAAGTCCTGAGTCCAGGTGCGGATGGGCAATTCAGTGATTTCAACCTCTTTATCGCCAGTTTCCTTGATGATACCGCTGAACTTCCATCGATCGCCGCCCATATCCACAACCTCACCCGTGAAGCCACGGAACCAAGGTTGCATAGGCTGGGTTGGCTCACCATCCATCAAACGTCTCAAGTTGCTCACCACATCCTCGGGGTTGTAGTTAGGGATGGAAGAACTCCAACCGGTTCCAATACCATCGGTACCGTTGATCAAAAGCATCGGTACGACAGGCATGTAGACCTCGGGCTCGATTTTCTTGCCATCATCCTCGTTGTAAGTCAGCAGCGGCTCGTCGGCAGTATGGAACACCTTGCGGGCAAATGGTGAGAGACGAGTGTAAATGTAACGAGCACTGGCACAGTCGCCACCGCCCTGGAGTCGACTACCGAAGTTACCACTTGGCTCAAGGCAGTTGATGTTGTTGGAGCCAACGAAGGTCTGCGCTAGACCGACGATGGTTTGCTGGAGGGAAGTTTCACCGTGTTGATAGGCTGTCATTCCTGAAACAAGACCAGCCAGCTCAACAACCTTCATATCCTTCTTCAGGTTACGGCGGAAGCAAGCATAAAGGACCTTGCGTTGACCAGGTTTCAGACCATCAACGACAGATGGAATGGAACGCTGATTATCTGCCATGCTGAAGAGAATAAGTTCCTTATTGATGAAATCAGTGTATGAAATCTTCGACGCCGAGTGGTCCAGGTATGTGCCCGGCTTGAACTGACGTAGCCACTCCTTACGCTCGTCGGCCTTCTTCTTCGAGAAAGCGAGTTCGATGAGTTGAGCCTCGCTGTCCTGCATGATGTGGAACTCCTTGAGATGGCGATCAAGATCGCGGAAGTAGATCTGGGCGTCCGTTGTAGAGCTGGTTCCCAGACCCTTGTAGTACTTGTGGTCCCAACCACGTTCACCCTTGTGGGTTTCGAGCCAATCCTCGTACTCGGGCATGGTGAAGAACGATTGCGACTTTGTAGGGTTCTTTGGATCTCCCTTCCACACCTTGATGATAGGGGTGATGAACTCAATCAGGAACTCGGGGATCTTGAGAAGACTGGGGAATTGTGCTTGGAGGAAGTTGATGAGCAATCCCTTGATGTGACTACCGTCGTGATCCTGATCGGTCATGATCATGAGGTGACCGTATCGGAGACCCTTGGTCTCTGTGTATTCCTTTTTGTGCTGCAAGCCAATGAAGTTCTTGATGTTCTGGATCTCGGCGTTCTTGGAGATCTGGTCAAATGACGCATCGCGAACGTTAAGCAACTTTCCACGAAGAGGAAAGACACCGAACAGATCGGGACCGACAACAGCACGACCAGCCATAGCCAAACCTTTGGCGGAATCACCCTCAGTCAGAATCAAGGTACAGTGATGACCGTCCCGGGTGCCTGCCTTGTTGGCTTCCACAAGCTTGGGGTTGTTCATGCGGGTACGACGGCCGCCATCACTTTTCTTCAAGATTTGATCTGCCTTTTGAGAAGCGAAATGCAGGATGTTGGTCATCACCTCAGTCTTCAAAATTTTCTTATAGAAATCTTCTTCCAAAACACACTTGCTACCAAATTGGCTTGCCTTCGTGGTCAATTGCTCTTTTGTCTGAGAGGTGAAGGCCGGGTTGACGATCTGAGCATTGACGAAAATGAAGATATGGTTACGTATTTGGGCCGCCTTCAACGTGGCGCCGGTCTTGTTCTTCTTCTTCACCTGATCAGCGAGTCGGTTACAGATTTGATCCGCGATGTAGTTGACGTGAGTTCCACCCGAGGTAGTCGCAATGGAATTGACGAATGATACTTGTTGGAAAGCACCATCTGAAACGGAGAAGCCAATCTCCCATCGAGGATCTGGGTTACAAGTGAGGATTTCATCCTTGGGGGCCGGACCGTCGTCTCCGCGCTCACGACGAATGGCCTTGGTGTACATCTGCATATATGACTTGAAGTTGCGAATCGGGACACGTGTTTTGTTCAGCTTGACAGTGACACCCGAGGTACCAGCTAAATCATAGACACGACGCTTCACGAGCGCCTCGAAATCATCGTCAATGCCTTCCATACCGAATTTGGCAAAGTCCGGCTTGAAAGTGACCATTGTGTAGTCATCGCCCTTGCTGACATCGGTGATTTTTGCCTTGCCAATCTTGCTCATGTTTTCTGTCCAGGTCTGTTTGTACTTCTTCTTCTGGTTGGAGTCTTGAGTTTCCAAGGTGAACTCGGTGGAAAAGACGTTACAAAGCTTGGCACCGTAACCGTTTCGACCACCAGTCACTTTTTGCTGGGTATCATCGTAGTTGGAGGATGTGAGCAAGTTTCCGAAGATCAGTTCCGGTACATAGATCTTCTCCTTGGAGTGAATCTCGATGGGAATACCACGTCCGTTGTTCCAAACACTGATTTCGCCCTTTTCGCGGTCAATGGTGACCCGGATTTCGTTCATGCCCTTGTCATTATGCCTGTTATCGGCTGCGTTGACGACGATCTCATCGAAAATCTTGTAGAGACCGGGGACGAAGGTCACATTGCGAAATTCCATCATCTCAGTCTCCGAGTTGAAGGCCCACATTTGTTGCTGGGTGGCCTCAATGGAGCCAATGTATGTATCGGGGCGTTTGATGATGTGTTCGAGTTGTGTTAACTAAGACCGGATCAACGTTAGTAACACCGTTCAGTCAAGCTCCTCTGGATTCAATGGTATGGGCAACTCACCCTCTGGTACTTGTCGCCACTGTTACCAGTCGGAGCACTGGGGCCCCCCATCTGCATGAGACTCATTCTCCACGTCTGCGAGAGGTTTGGAGCCGGCGCGTTTGGTGGCAGCGGGCTTTTTCGCCTTGGGAGGGGTGTGGGAGAGCGACTCGTCGTCGGACATTTGCACGTCAGAAACTTCATCTTCACTATCGACCTTGGCCTTTTTCTTCGGGGCGGCCTTGGCCTTGGTCGCAGTTAGGGTCGTTTGCTTCTTCGCCGCGGGTTTGGCGGCGGCTTTCTTGGGAGCTGGTTTCGCCTTGGGCTTCTATATATTGCAGAGGCGTGTTAAATCATGTGGCTAGATTTCCAGGCGCAAAGAATATGTGCTTACCGAAACAGGCTCAGGGACAAAGTCGGAGCTGCCAGCGTCGCTCTCGACATCAAAAATATCATCATCCATGATCGAGTCGTCCATGATGAAGGACCGGAAGCCGAAAAACCGACGGAATCGGGATCAGACCGGTAGAGAAACGAATGGCGGGGGCAATCAGGTCGGTAAGGGTTAAAAGTTACGCGACAGATTGAACAAAGCCCAACATGCTCTGTAGGGGGGGGGGTAAAGGGGAGAAAATGGGAGGAATGTGTCGTCTCCTCTGTTGCTATTTTCCGTTTGGCGCCGATGAAACGCGCCTGCCAAGCCGGGCGGTGAGAGTTGTGGCCACTCGGAAGGTCGGATCATTAATCTTCCCTACTCACCGCCTTCGCCCCCGCTGTAAACAAACAAACAAAGGCGCGTCATGGGAAGTGCGGCCACAGAGTACACTGGAGATACTAGTAGTACCTAGGTACATCCTCATTCTACTCTCACACTTCGAGTCTCACATATAGTATACCAGTAGCTATCATCTAGCCACTTCTGCCTACTAGTATTTAGTTGTTAGACTTGGATATACTCGATATCACTGTTCTATATATCTTTAGCATCCTACCATCATATCAAGTTCAATTACTAATTTATCATATAAATCTACTAGTACTAGTAACAATGACTGTACTAATAGTTCCAGTACTATTTCACTTCTCTCACTTCTCTCTGACTGATTGGGCATTTTGCCCGTGTCCCTGTGTATACTACTGTAGTCGGAGGCTGGCAGCCCTTTCTAGGACTGCACTGCACCAAGATCCTGTCTCCCACCCTTGCATCATTTCGGAAATTACTGTCTGTATCCCGTACTTACCAGCTTCTAACCCTGGAACATCCACTGGCATGAATTGTATTAGGAACTACCATGGATTGCGGATTACAATCCTCCATCCATACAAAAGTCTTCCAGAAGCCATCTCCACTACACTAACTCGGAGGATAATCACCGTGACGGACCATTTAGACCGCCTGGGCCATTGCAGATCCACCAAGAAATAACCTTGAAAAAAGGGGATCATTGACAGCGGCCCCTCAGAAAACTGGATACAGTCATCCAGCGAGGTTCAATTCTATGATTGAATGATGCATCACTACTCCGCACTCCGTCAAAGCCCAGATTTGAGATATTCTCTGAACCAGCCTCCAATCCTCCCCCTTTTCTTGACGATTGGAGCAGAATAGAAGATGAAACAGGGTGGCTAGGGGGTGGTCATACCGTTTCAGACCGAACACTGGACCTTCACCAATGAGAGGCCAGAAAGTATATTAAGTACCAACCAGAATCAGAATAAATTACAATACCACCCGCAGTGTATTGAAATTACTCCAGCAGGCTGGGCGCACCACCCCTCCAATATTGGACCAATATGGATCAATATTGAAGGCTGTATGGGGTATTCGTACATCTTGTATGTATGTGTACTTGGTACCTGCAGGTCATACTGACATGCTGATTACAGATCGGGCTGGATTAACCCTTCACTGTACCTCGCCGAGTCGAGGTTAGATAAGATGGTGTTGGTGATGATGATATGGGGTGATGGGAAGAACCGTGGGCCTGAACCAAGGTTCCTGTGGTTCATCAGATTCAGGATTGTATAGAAAGGTACTCCGTAGTCCGTACACGATACTCTGGAGACTACTCCGTAAGGTACTCCATACTAGCCAAACAGTCGGTGTATGAGATCGACGAGGGGCGAGACTGCAGGAGGGGGAAGCTAGTCAAAGTAAAGGGGGGCTAGTCGAATAGTCCCGCCGTTTCGATTTCCTCTGTCCCTTTTTCTTTGTCTTCCTCAACTATATGGTGCTGGATCACCTCAAGGTATGTTCTTTCTATTCTTCAACTTGCCCTCGTGCTGTGCTGCTCCAGTGTCTGCGTGTCTCGTCTGCGTCTGCGTGTCTGTGTGGACCTCCCTAAGCTAATCCTCTTCCTCCCCCATAGAAATGAAGCTGGCCTTACATATCCCCTCAACCGTCCTATCATTTTCTTCCCGAGTCTAATTGACCCGTGTCGGCGATCCTTTTGCTCCCCTCCACCCTCTCCCCATTCTCCCCATCTCTGAACCCCGTGTGTCGCATTATGGAGAATTCCGAACCCCCCCCCCCGGCGCCGCATGCCCCCAATCACGACTCCATGGTTACTGTCGCCCTCTCTGATAATCAATCGAGCTCCGAACACACTCAACCAGAGTGGCGCAACCTGGATATTCCTTCAACTCCGGTGAACAATACTCACGAAGGCGAGTCATTCGGTCCGATGGCGCTTCAGGATGCCGCAAGGACAACCCCGGTGCCCATCTCCGAGCCTTCGACCCCAACGGCAACGAGAGATAAGGATGTCGAGGAGGAGATCGATAACGAGGTCGACTGGACAAATCTAGAGAAGACCGAAGAGAAGGAACCGCGAGGAGAAGGTTCAGATGATGTAGGTGACAAGAAGAAGTTTGCCATCTCGAAGGAACGGGGGCCTTTACTTGACCAGGCGCTGACATTCTTCCCCCTTCCCTACACAGTCAACGGCTCTCCTACTCGCTCGCCTCGAACAAGAAAACAATGCTCTAGCCACGAACCCTAAATCCGGCCTGTCCAACAATGTCCCCCAATCACCCCGACACCAGCGGCAATCTCGCTCGCAGTCGCTCATTCAGATCAAACGGTTGATCAAAGACCCGGCGCGATCAGAACTGCGCTATTCACAGCTCTCCCCGCCACCGATGACAGAGCTGGAATTCTGGGCGGCGCTGGTGGCAGATTACCCACAAACGGCTCAGCGATTGCCGACTTTGACCTCGAATAAGATTCAGGGGGGTGTCCCGCCACCACTTCGAGGGGTTGTGTGGCCCAGTTTGGCTGGAGCCCGCGATCCCACGTTGATTGATGAGTTCCAACGACTTTCCGGTGAAAGTAGCCCTTACGATGGGCTGATCGGAAAGGATATTGGCCGCAGCTTTCCCAATGTTGAAATGTTCCGGGACCCAAATGGTGAAGGCCAGCAAATGTTAGCCCGAGTACTGAGATGTTTCAGTCTTTATGATGCCAAGATTGGATATTGTCAAGGCCTTGGTTTCGTTGTTGGTCCTTTGCTCATGCACATGTCGGATGCTGAGGCTTTTTGTGTGCTTGTCCGGTAAGAAGATGCTGTGATACCCTCCACTGCCTCCAGGTGGATCCCATTGTTTCATGCTAATGCTTTCCTTTCCAGATTGATGGACCATTACAACCTTCGAACATGCTATTTACCCGATCTTTCGGGTCTGCATCTCCATGTGTACCAATTCCAAAATCTCCTGGCACGACACCGTCCAGCTCTATTTGATCACTTGGAGTCATTAAATGTCGAACCGATCTATGTCTCCCAGTGGTTCCTTTCATTTTTCGCAGTCGCCTGTCCATTGCCAATGCTCCTTCGAATTTACGATGTAATTTTCTTGGAAGGAGCCTGTGAGACTTTAATGCGGGTTGCTCTTTCCCTCATGCAGCGCAACGAAAAGCGAATTTTGGCGTGCAGCGAATTCGAAGACGTCATGCAACTTCTTCTGTCGCGGAGTCTTTGGGATACGTGAGTTTCTCTCTCTTTCTTTCCTCGACGTGTCTCCTCTCTTCTACACACTCGTCACCACTCGTGTACACGCGTATACTAACAATGTTTATACTAGCTACGCGTTTAACGCCGATGACCTGGTCAATGACTTTGTTTCTCTAACTTCACTCGTCACCAAGGAGAGCCTCCAGGCTTTGGAAGCTAGTTACAACCAATCCCAGGGTGTTCCAACTGGCATCTCTTTCCCCCAAATGCAAGCCACGGCATCTCGTTTCCTGGGTCGCCTCTGGGCTGGATCCGGATCTCATAACTCGATGAAATCGCTCAACCCCAACTCGAGCCCCTCGCGGCCTGTCAGTACAATCCGTCGATCCACGTCGAAACAAAGCATGACTTCCACGCTCAATTCGGTTGAAACAACGTCCGACGCGAGCACCGCCCCAACAGAGTTGTCCACTACCACGGTAGGCACGGATAAAACACGCGTCAAGTCCAACATGTCTGCTCAGCACAAGGATCGCGACCTCCACACACAGATTGAGGATCTTCTAATGGCCCTGAGCGATCTTCAACGCCAGCACGCCGATCTCACACGCGATCTGCAACAAGAAAGAGAGGAACGAGAGGAGGACAACGCCTTATCCAAAGAAATGCTCAGCTACCTCCGAGAACTGCCGAATGAAAACCAACCCGAAGAGCTGATGTCCAAAGCCCAAGTCCGCTTCTCATCCGAAGAGCCGAAACAAACGTCCATCACCCAAACAAAGCACCAGCTCCACGATGACATGACCCGATGGAAATCAATGCATGAGGTAGAAGCTAGTCGTTGCTTGGATCTCACACGACGAATGGACGACTTCGAACAGGAGAATTCATCATTGAAAGATCAGCTCCGCGAGGCTCGCGGTCGGATCCAGGATGGCTATCGCGATCGACAGCGACTGGAGCGAATGAACCAGGAACTTCGATCTCTCAAGACACCGAGTCTCAAGACATTCAATGCAGAATCATCAACACCCCCCGAGTCAACCACCTCTCCAACCGAATCCAACGAGACCGCCTCACCAAACGGTCTCCGACAACTGAGGCTCGTGCGAACAAACTCCCAAAAGAGCCCAACAACCTTCAACAAGCGCTCCAGCAGCCTAGGTCTCCAAAGCGTGTTAGCAACAGAGAACCACAAACCCGCCGCGGAAGAAACCCTCCTCCTAGAACTCGTCAACGCCAAGACCGCCGAAGCCGTCGCCAAACAAGAACTCGAAGAAGTCAAATGCAAAATGGATGCCCTGCGAAAGATGATCAGCGCACCTCATTCCAATTCGGCCGCGAATCTCGAAAATCGGCATTCTTTCATCGGCCGCTCGCCTTCGCGAGCAAGTATGACCAAAGCTTCCACTGAACCAATCAAGACGCCCGGAACCTCGAGTAATGTCGGTGCTGGTGGTGGAGGGTTCTTTAGTGGGTGGGGTCGACGGGCTGCGACGAGCAACGAATCTCCTTCATGAATCTGAATGCGAATGTGAACGCGAACGCAAATGCGAATGCGAATTTGATTGAGTCTGTTTAAGCGCTATTTCTTTGTAACATTACCCCCTTTTTGAGGCGGACTCGCTTTTTCGTCTCAGCTGTGAAATATGTTTTGTTTTGGGCGGTTGTGTCAATATCTTTCTTACTATGATTATCAATACTGTCTGCTTGCTGTTCATGATGATTCGATATTTGAGCTTCAAATCTCGAACTTGATTACAATAATTCTGTCTTGTCTTCTTGACCAATGTATTATGTACCAGAACATTCAACCCAGTGAAATTGAAATTGAGATCTTATTTCCTTGGAACATTTCATATCAAAACCTAAATCCCGATCTAACAATCGCGACATCCCCATTCCTCGGACAAAGAAGGGTCCCAAGTTGATCTAGCACAACAAGACTCAAAGAATCCGGAGACAACCAATCCTTTGGCAAAAAGAAATTCCTCCGACAAGCTTTTTCATCACCCTCTATATCCCATGTACATAACCAGTACTGATGATCCAGAAAGACCAAATGTCCTTGGAAGATTCCAATGAGCCGGCTCACGATCTCAGATAATTTGGATAAACTTCTCCTTCGAAGACCCAGTGAGCTTGACTCTTCACGGAGGTCGATCATTTCTAATTTGCGAGACGAGGTCTGCGAGTTTCCGTCGCTGATGAAGCCGTGCTGTGAGATGTACTCTAGAATTATGTAGCGGTCTTTGCTCTGGAAGACTCGCTCGAGTGTGCCTGAAGATGACGGGGATACCCTTAAGCTTGAAAGATCCAGAGTGTCTTGAATGGGATTGCCAAGCGGTGGATTAATGACTTCAAGGGTACTCCAGCTACAGATGGATTGCTTCTCACCCTGGATGCAGATCAGCAGAGCCGGGTCTTGCGGGTGTTGCATCCATCTTCTATAGCCCGCATCGGGATGTTCCACCTGGAAGAGCTTTTCCTTTTTCTTGGTACTCCAGACCCGGCAAAGATTTCCACTGGAGATGAGGAGGAACTCTTCCGACTGACTGAATAGCAATTGGGTCACTGTAGACCCGAATCGCTGATCGAACAAGGGATAAACAGCCCATTTCTTTGGAGCTCGGGATGTTGGTTTCTCAAGTCTTTTAGCCATGACACGGCCGGAATCATCGACAGAGGCGATGAACTTGAGAGAAGAAGACCATGCGATTTCCACGACGCAGACGCTTGTCGAGTGTCCGTAAAGCTTTCGGTGCCTCTGCGCTGTTTCAAGGTCGAAAACTACTACGCTCCCGTCTTCTTTTCCTATACAGTAGTACTTTGAACGTGGGCCACACACTAGAGCTGTGACTTGGATCCGGTTGTTATTGTCGAAGGAAATGACTGGGTCAGAATATAGGGTGTCGTGAGTACTCTGATCTTCTCGACTGGCATCATCAGAGCGTATCAGTGCATCTGGCTCCCAGACATTACACAATGTTCCGCGCAGATCGTAGAATCGTTGAGCATCAGGTGCCCAAGCAAGGTCTCTCACAAACTCATCACACTTGACCTGATAGATGAGGCGGAACTGCTCCGTCGACCAGACGCTCAAAGTGCCATTATTATCAGTAGTCAAGAGAAGATTACCGTCATTACTGACGACCATTTCTCTCGCCGCAAGATGCGAATGCTCCGTCTGCGTATCGTCGTCGAAATTCCAGTCCAGAAGTGTAGTATCCTGGTACAGGATCAAGATATTCGAGGATTCGGGCTGCCAGAGCACCACTTCTGGCGCACTCCATGCGTCCTCCTCGTTCTTCCACAGTTCCACATTCCGAACACAACGACGCGGGGATTCCCGATGGCGACTGATTCTCCATATAAAAACCGGCCGACCACGCTGAGCGATGGCGACTCGTTTGCCGTCCGGACTAAACACCATAAACCGCGGACAGCCATATTCTGCCTCAGACAAATCATCGTGAGCATAGAAACACCATTCCTCACTCTCGGTATCGAGATCAATGCACCGGATCGTAAAGTCATCATAAGCAACTTGCAATTTCGTGTCATTACACGTAAACGCCAGGGCCATCAATCTCCCTTGACTAGACTTGGGAATCCGATGTATCTCTCGACCTGTAGTAATATCCCACACCCGAATAGTGCGAATCCCCGCCGACGCAACGAGACTCTTATTCTCACTGGCTTTGATGACAGTTATCCACTCACCATGATGCAAGCGTCTCGCCTCACTGCAAGTCTCCGCATACCAAACAACAAGAGTCCCACTACCCCCAATCAACGTAACAAAATAATTATCCTTGCAAACGATCTTGGAAGCAGTTTCGTCTCCGCCCATAGCTAGTCTCGCAAGACAGTCACTCCAGCTCTCAGACGAAATCCCAATCACAGACACTGTGCTCAAAGCAGTATGTTTAAACGTCTGACTCATAATCGACTTCGCCGGACAAAACGGAATAACATATTTATATACCGAAGACGGACTCTCATACAGATACGATCCAAACCGGCCAACAATGCGAATGAAATCCGTCGCCCAGTGGTGCAAGTCCGTATCACGGGCCGCTTTGAGCTGGAAACTCGTCGGAGGCACTTCGTTGCGATGGTGTGTGACTTTTTTCGCGTACGCTTTGAGATATTGCGCGGACTGGGTGATTAGTTGGAGCTTGCCGGCTACGGCTGCCGCATTCATCCAGATAAGCGTGTATTTTTCGAGAAAGTCGCAGATTAGGCTTGGTAGGTCGTCGTCCGAGTCTGCTGGGGCGCCGCTGACGTGGTAAGCCCAGTAGGACGTTGCGTAGAGCATGAAGGGTTCTTTGAGGAAGAATTCTGATCGGTGGGGGTTTGTCGAGTCTGAGGTGTTTGGTTCGCGCGTGTCAGCGAGCTTTGATCTCCATTTGGTGTCTGAGAGGAAGTGCATGCAAGTTATGGCGATTCGCTTGTGGCCGATGCGGCTGTCGATTTTGATTCTTGATGCCTCATGATGATGATCCTTGGTGAGGAGGAATTGGCGGGCTGTTTGGTGGATGAGGGTTAATTTTGAATTTTTGATAACGACGAAGTTGCCGCAGATTTGCGTGATTGTTGTTTTGAGGTCGAGAAATGCGCCGAATTCTGGATATAGGGCGACGGATAATTCTTCGATATCGAGGGGTCGGAACGAACAAGATGCCCATGTGAGAATTTCTGTCGCCATTTTTTTGAGTCGGGGAGGTTGTTCGGAGATTATGTCGGCCATTCTCTCGTACATTCTTTCCATTCCTTCTGGTAGGTCTGTTAGAGCTCGCTCGATATCAGGTTTGGTGTGCCAGTTGTCTTTGAGTCTGGCTAGGGCTAGTTCGACCCAGAGGAAACTTCCGGAAGATTTGGAAAGAACGCTTTCGATGACGGTTTCTTGTTCTTGATTGGCTGGTATTGAATGGCGGACTGTTGCTTCTACAACTAGTTTGATGTCGTTGGCCGTGTCTGTCGGTTGCATGTCTTGATAGTAGACGGGACATTCAACGCCGTTGAGAACAGCTGATATGTCTTTCGTAAGCCGGCTGACGAGAAAGACCTTGATTGGAGTCACAGTGCTTATTTTGGTAATCAGCGATATGAGTGTCGGGGAACTTTCGCCTTCGTCAAGTCCATCGAGCACCCAGAAGAGCGGCTCTTCCAGTCTGACTCTGAATAAGAGGCCTTCAAATACCTTAGCCCAGATCAAGTTGTATTTCTGCGATCCAAAATAGATGCCAGTCTGCTGGTGTAGATCCAGAAGCATGCCGTGGAAGATCTGAGATTTACTGGCAATTTGAAATGCGAGTGAACGAAGGAAGAATGAGACGGTGCGAGTATCATGCTGACCCACTTGAAAGAAGTGGTAATGGCAGGTTCCAACCACATCCTCCTGACTCAAATAGTCAATTATAAAACTGGAAAGGGTTGTTTTCCCGGCGGCCGGCAGGCCTGTGAGCCAGAAAATGGACAACTGGTCATCGGTTCCATCGAGCCATTGCCGGAATTCCTTTTTCTGAAGTATCCAGCGACACGTTCCAGGATAAATTCTCTGACGGGAGTTTTCAAGCTCAACGCCGATATATTTGAGACCGGTAATTTCCTCGAGACTGGCTTCTGGTGACGAACTCGCCGCCGATTTTGGTGACCATGGCGCAGAAAATCCTGTGTGAACATTTTTAGCCTTCCAAGGTTTCTGTTTTTAAGCGCGAACATAGTGTGTTCAAAACATACGTAATTCTTTGATATTATTCACCAATCTCCTCAGTACGTTTCTGACATCGCCATAGTTTCGGTCGTCAGGATTAGGGAATTTCGTCAACCCGTGATGGTCCGCCAACAGAGGTGCCGATGTCTCTGTGGGGTATCCAAGGACCGCGGAATCTTTGTCGACAACCTAGAGGTGAAAAGACAGTATGAGTTAGTACGTGCTTTCAATAAATTAATTCGAAGAAAAGATACCATTGCCTTCACCCCAGGCCCAAGCGTTGTTTTCAATGTTTCGTGAAAGGAAACCAATGCCAAATCGCCACACACGTGTCGAAATTGTTCGTTAATATCCGCCAAAGAAGTCGATCCCTTCTCTAGCTCACTTACAAACACCTTTGTTGAAGTATTTGGTGATGTCCGAAGGATGTTGTTGAGAATGCCGGCCAGATTGGATCCTCGATGCGGCGTTCCGAGAAAGACGATTCCATAGGTTTGAGACATGACACTGGAAAACTGGTCGTCTGTTTTCCCAACAATATAGGCCTAAATAATCTACTGTCAGCTTGATACACCTCAAATCCGCTAGAAAGAAGGATTTCAACCTTTTTCACAACAAGGCCGCCCAAAGAGTGAACCACAAATATCATTGGACGCTGGATTTTGTTAGAGCTCAGATAATTGCTTTTATTTCGGGCTTATGACTAGACCATCACACGAATATCATACCTCACCTAGTAACTTGCTGTCTTCGCTTCTAGGATCATGATACATTTTTATTTTGAACAGCAAGTCCTTCGCAAAGTCAAGCAGGCTCAGCGTGGGTGATTGCTGAACAAACGATGCACTATACCCAAACGTGAACACCCTGGTGTTTGAAAGCCCAGGCTCAGAAGCTAGCCATGGAGGCCAGAACTTCTCCACATCTCGATTATATGACCATGTTTTCAGAGAAGATCCACCAAGTCCATGGACGAAGATAAGGTCTGCATATGGCTTTTCGGATTCATATATGAGTGTTAAGCCGAGTGGATCCGACGAAGAAGAAGCTCTGCTGACAGTTCGGCGAGTAAGTTGGGACCCAATCGATAATACTGAGGAGTGTCTGCGAACAGATGGTTCAGGTAGGGCTCCCTCTATCCGTGACGGAACATCCGAGGAAGCTTCTTCGTCAATTTTCGAAAAACGGACAGGTTCTGAGGCTCTCCGAGGGTCAGCAGAATGACCATCGGAGACACCAGAAACATCGAAGCTCGACGCCAGTAAATCGGGCTGATCAGTGTCCTGGTCTTGGTCCGATCGGTTGCGCCCGAGAATTTTCGGTAGCTTGTATCGAGAGTCGGACTTCCCCATGATTCGAACGAGTCAAAATGAGGAATAATTTAGGTTAGCAAGTATCCGCATGCCATAGAGTTGACTAGAATAGTAAGGGAACCCCACGGGTGAGAAGTTGGTTGCACATGATTTTTGGTTACTTTCAGCCTCAAATTGGCAAATATACATGGTCACATCAATTTGAGTATCAAAGTGTCTTTCTTTTTTACATATTCGTCATCATACTTGTCAGCGTGCCCCGCAGTTTGTAATTCCACGCAGGACAGAAACAAAACAGGGTTGTTGAGCCACCCCTCTTGTTTGAAACCCGCACAGACAGCTTAGTGTTGTTGGTGCCATTCCTTTAAGCCTCTACATCATCTCTGGACGGGAGCACTCATAGCCCACCCAATGGGCCTTCCAAATGTCATATGCCGGGAATTTCATGAGCCAACCATACGCGGTGGCGCCTGTAGATGTCGTATCTATCACACAGCCGCCTCAACCCCATTGTCTGATTTTTACCAAGTAATAATAGTATTGGTCCGTCACAATGATAAGCTGCGTATCTTGATCTCAATGAACAGTTTATGCATCAAAGTCGCCGGATAAAGCTGAACTTGCTTATTTTTGACACTTGGGCCGCTTCGGATACATTAGCCATAAGCTTGATACTGAACTCCGTGTGCATTTGAACACGAGCAGGTGCGTCTCCTAACTAACTGTCAGCAGACTTTGTATCTTCCGACAGTTCCTCGTATGACCTAGTGGTATTAAGACGGTTGGTAATGCAACATGTAAAATACGTCGAAAACCAAGGCTTGAATGGTTTCCAGACTAAATATTGGAAACCTCCATTGACCTTGAGCCCCGCCCGTTATAATCCGCAAAGAAATCGCTCATTATTCAAGCTCATCTTATGCAGAACACTGATAAAGAACAGGAAAATGTCAACTGATCACCCGCATGTTAATCGTCGAATTGATATTCCCCCAGATGAGGCCATCAAACCTCCTCTTACTTTTGGGGAATTCCCTCTAGATGAGGCAGTGCTAGAGAGTAAGAATATCCAGAATTTCAAAAAAAAACTCGAATTGTAATGATTGATGATAACATATGGTTAGAGCTCCCGATTCCCGGAACGCGAGTCATCTCCTCCAAGACCTACGGCATGTCACTGTGGGGTCGTTGTTGCAAAATTCTCGCAGAGCTTCCCGATAAAACAACGATATTGTATTTTCTAAAGGTGAGATAATACTCGGTAGTGGCACTTGGTCTAGAAAATGTACCTTTCTGATAATTTTGGGAGTACCAAGGTGGCGAAGGGTCCGAATGCTCCCATGATGTGCGAGGGCGAGTTCGAGTCCCTGAATGCCATGAACCAGGCCTTATCGTCAATTGCACCAAAGGCTTTGGCGTGGGGTAAGTATAAAAATGAAGATACATATTTTATGATGGCCGAATTTCGTGAGATCGGACAGCAGCCGCCCGATCCTATCAAATTTACTTCCCGACTAGCGAAGATGCACGAAGTATCGGTCTCGCCAACTGGCCGATTCGGATTTCATACGACCACCTGTCATGGTTTTATACCCCAGGCCACAAATATGTGGGAAGATTCTTGGGCAGTTCTATACCAAAAACAGCTGGCTCACATGCTAGCTATAGATTTGGAGAAAAATGGACCCTGGGCGGAATTTGAGCAATTGTCCGATTTGACGCTAAAAAAAGTCATTCCGCGGCTTCTGAATCCTCTGCAAAGCGAGGGCCGCAGCATCAAGCCGTGTCTTCTCCACGGAGACTGCTGGGATGAAAATACAGCGACAGATATGGAGAACGGCGAGCCGTTTGTGTTTGATGCTGGATCGTTTTATGGCCATAATGAGTATGATATTGGAAACTGGAGAGCACCACGTCATCGACTGAGTAGCAAAGTCTATGTTCGTAATTACAAACGTCATTTCGCAGTTTCGGAGCCAGGTAAGTTATTTATTCCTCGACTGGATGAAACGGAATATCAGATTCCCATGGCATAAGCCACTAACGTTGATAAAGAGGATGATTGGGATGGAAGAAACCTTCTCTACTCCCTTAGGTTTAATGTTGGAGCAGCAATTCTCATTCCTGGATGTAATCAGCGCGAGGTGTATGTTTGCGAAATAATCCACACCATAACCAACCCCAGAAAGCTACTAATATTATTACAAATAGTGTTTTCGAGGGCATGAAGGAACTCTGTCGCACCTACTGCTTAGATGACTATCGCAAGGTTATGCAAGGTGCTGACCAGGATGCATCGGATGAGTTAGGAGAAAAAGATGAGGAAGAAGAGGAAGAAGAGGCAGAAGATGAAGAGGAAGAGGAGGAGGAACAGGAGAAAGGACACGCAAGGAACCGAACTTGATAAATAGAGTAGAACGTAAAGGGTCTACCTATTTCCCATCTGTCTGATAAAGATGCTTGAATTTTGCCAATATATCAAGGATGTCAATGAAGAGTAAATTCTCGAGACGACGTTTTACTGGTAACAAAGAACATTCTTAAATAATCGCAAGCAATGGCAGGGCGGCTAAATCACCCTCCAACTATCCTATAAAGCTGCAGACCTAGATTTCTTTCACGGCTCCTCTATCTCTTCGTTGAAATTATCAAACCCAAGATATTCCCTTGTTTGAAGGTTCCGAATCCCCAATTCTCCGCGCTCTCCCATGAGGTTATCGAGAGTGTTAAAGTCATTCTCGGAAATTTGGAATAAAACATCGAAGTTCTCTGCAATGCGCTTCGGGTTGTTCGTTTTGGGGATAACAGATATACCACGGCAGATGGTATGGCAGAGCATCAACTGCGCTGGCGTTTTGTGGTATTTCCGAGATATTTCAATGATCTTCCATGGTCAGTTAGTTCCCCTCATAGCTGCACTGGTCAAGGTGAATGGTGAACTTACTGTTGGATCTTCAAGGGGCCCAGGACCTTGCCGACCGGTGATTGCCGGGATGAGTGCCCCCCCCAAGCGGGCAATGCGCAGTAACGTGAATCCCCTTAGACTGACAAAACTCGACAAGACCTTTTTGGGGAAAATATGTGTGGATCTCGACTTGGTTGACGGCAGGGTATATTTTTGCTGTTTTGAGTAGTCGCTCCAATTTTGGACTAGAAAAGTTAGAGACACCTATGTATGTTAGCTTTCACATTCATAATAATTGGAATTGAGTCGTACCTATGAGTCTTGTTTTTCTAGTGTCGACAAGCTTCTCCATCGCCGCCCAAGTAGAACCATAGGCTCGAGAAAGTGGTATGTCGACAACGGGCTTAAAATCAATTTAGAAAGTGCTAAGATTGACAGAAAGAAATTGGACGGAGATTCGATATTGACCTTTCCATCTGAAGTTCGTTGAGTACCGTAGCCCTCGGTTGATTTATATGCATATGGGAAATGCATAAGGTATAAATCAACTAATTTAATGTTAGAGCATTGACGCTGCTTGAGTTGCGCTTCCGTCTCACAACTTACCATAGTCAAGATTCAAGTTTTTCAAACTCATACTCATATTTATCGCAACATCCTCAGGCTTATGGAAGCAATTATGACTTTTATTGAGCGTGTCAATTGAATTCAGAGGTCTTGTCCTATGGGAGATATCGAAAGGGGTAACTTACAGCTTCGTAACAATGAAGAGCTCTTCCCTTGATATCCCACTTTCACGAATCGCTTCCCCAACTTCCCTCTCAACAGACCCCCATTCATAAGCGAAAGCGGCGTCAATGTGGCGACATCCTAGCCTCAAAGCCTGCAATACCGAGTCTTTGACGGAGCCAGCAGGGTAAACTTTTGGGTCTGCCTGAAATGTACCTAGACCACGAGATGGGACTCGAATGTCTGTATTTGCGAGTGAGAAGGATTCTGAGGGTAGCATTGCGGCTACAATTCTCAAAGGTTGTTTATTTTGTGTCTAGAGCTCACACTGCGAAGTTGTGCGTCGGATTTATCTTGGCACCCGAATATAAGTGGGCGTCTGGGGCGGGGAAGATTATTTCGTTAAGCCGAAAAGGAAGGTGAACGGAAAGGCGGATATGTGTGCTAGCCCCAATTTCGCTGATATCTATGCAATAGACCGAAAGAGATCCATCATGCCATAGGCTGCCCAGGTGGTTTTGTGTTTCACCCGGGCAACATGGCTTTTTGGCCACTTATGCACTTGCATATCTACTCCGTACGTGGGTCAAAGCTATTGGCCAGAACGTCAAGGGTATGTTTTGATACAACGCAGATGAAAACCTGGTAGAATTACGTATCAGAACAGTCCATGTATTTAAATGGTGTGCGATTGCTGACTTCTCACTTTTCTCTACTCGGTTTCCTGCGCAGAGGATGGCCGCGCGGAAAGAAGTATAACGAATGTTTATAGGTAAAATCTTAATCATAAGGTCACAAAGAATTTTATTTGTTGATAATGAATGCATCGGTGTCGCTGTAAAGCAGTATAAAATAATTGAGAGATAAGTACATAAGCATCCAGCCTGGCCGGATATGGAAGACCTAGGAATGCTAACTATGCCCTGGGCAGGTTCGTCAGATATGCCAACTGCCACCGGAGATAGTCGAAAACTAAGTGGTATTTTGAAATCTAGGGGAGTATCAATAAAAGTTAAGATTTGAAACAGGCTCTCTTCTCTTTCGAAAAATGAGGATATTGGCGTGAGTAAGGCACACATAGACAAATGCCAGCGAAAACGACCTCCATAATCAAGCAGCCCATTTATACTCAGGCACACTGAAATCATCAGCGTGAGCAGAGGCGCCCCCAAAGAGCTTGTGCATCAACTTTGGAAGATTATTCCAGCAGATGAAAGCGAATATATTGTTTCGGAGCCAAATTCCCCAGGCAGTTTGGGGCCCCATGATTGCAGGCACTAACGGTGGGACCTTTTGCATCTCATCGATCAGTGGTTGCATTTGCTGTTCATAACATTTCAACCCGGCTGCCAAATCGTGGGGATGTTTTCCTATTTCTCCAGCCAGAACATAAGCACCCGCGAGGGCAAGACTGGTTCCCGTGCCGATAGGACCGGAGGCATAGCCAGCGTCGCCAACCGTGACGAATCTGCCTCTATGTAGTGTCGGCAGTTTGACTTGAATCATCTCGCTCCCGTATAAGTCATCGCTTTCTATCATGTTCCGGATGATTTCTTCAGATTTCCAGCCAGCTCCTTTGAAATACTGCGCCACATACTGCTTTAATGCCTCGGGACCAAGTTTGTTGGCTTCACGGAAGGCTTGGACGGCGTCGGGTCCATTTTTGGGGTTGATGCCAATAATCGCGGCACGATTGATGCCAGTGCGGTCGGGTCCGATGGCGAAGAATCGCCCACCGGGGGCACTATGTGCTTGGGCAATTTGACTTCCGTTCAGAAGATCTTCCTGGGTGGTGAAATACACCACCCATGAGTTCATCGGTGAGATATGGTCTCTGACATCACAGCCAAGACCTATAGCACGAGTTCTCGACGTGGCACCGTCACAAGCGACAACAAGATCGAATTCCGAAGTCGGAAGCCCGTTCATGAATTCGACTCTTGCCGGTCCATCATCTTGCTCCTGCTGGATCGATGCAACTTGCTCGCCGAAGATATACTTGACATTTGGGTGATTCTTAGTCAAGTCGAAAAGAATCCTCGAAAGGTCGCCCCGGAGGACCTCGTATTCAGAGACTAGCGACTGTTGTTCAGAGTCTCCAGTAGGCTTTATGGTGCCGTATGGTGGGCCATTTTCGCGCACAAGGCTGATACCTCCGACCGGCACAAGGTTGGCTCGTACAGCGTCTTCCATCCCAGGTATTTTTCGCATTACGGATACACCGATTGTGCGAATGTCGACATTCTGACCACCGGGTCGCAATTCTGGAAATCGTTCGATGACTGTGACTTTCGCGCCAATCTTGGCGAACCAGTAAGCTGCTGATGGACCGGCAATGGATGCCCCCACGACGAGAATCTTCAAATTGGACATGATAAAAATGTTTCTGGACGATATGATCGTATGAATTCAATCAGTTTATATACTGACTGGCGGACAAGTTCAACCCGAGGAGGTAAGATTGTTGATTGGTCAAGTCCTCGGTATCGGGCATTAGCTCGGCCGGAAAGTACCCGAGCTCTAAGCCAATAACAGCGAGGTATTCAACCTAGACTTTGATGGTCTTGGATGATTTTGTCCCAGGCAACCCAGTCATCAACATCAAACTCAAAATCGGTGCTCGTTGAAAAGCCCATGATTTTGGCTTCCACTGATGGAGTCTCTGATGTGTCACCCTGGCATTGAATGTGTCGTGTCCCCCTTTTATCTTGTAAATGCCGAAGAGTCCGGATGAATTCTGGTTCTGCAGCGACAATATCTGACTGGGAGGAATTCCAGGCCTTGAGAGTCAGTCTTCGAAGTCCTACATATAAAGCTTCTCTGCCATCAAAAAGCTCTTCATGGTTTTTGTACAGCTCCGCAACGCTGTTCCAGGTAGTTTCTGTCTCTTCAATAGTGAGCAAGTCGCGGCTTTTTGATAAAACTGTAAGGATAAAGATGAATGCCTCTCGTGTGCCCCACAAAAAGAAAGGTCGGATGTGCCATTGGAACTTGCTGATTCCGTTATGAGCATGGACAGCTGCATCGATACTCAGCGTTTTCTGTGCAAGATTAAATGCTTCCTTCCTCTCTCTGTCCGTAGCGCCTGGTTCCCTGATCCGAGGAAGTCGGACCCTGAGCCTCATAGCGGTCAGCCCTGACCGAGCAAGCCCAACCGTGAGGAAATGCAGTGGATCGACTATGTCGCAGTATCGTATAAATCTCTGTTCCACCTCGTTTTCTGCGGCGCTAATAAGCCTTTCTGCCTCATGGTAGTCCGAAAACCCCCAGGGCGCAGCGCCGTTGATTGGATGCCCTGCCCGACTCAAGTTCTTCCCAAGATATGCGCGTGACAAACAAAAGATCATATCCGTGGCGCCTTTTTGCTCGATTGGAGGGTCGTTCATTCCAGGCCAGATCTGGTCATCATTGATATTAAGGGGAGGCTGAGTATCCCAGGAAACAGGCAACCCCATGAAATCGGTACCAACAGATGAGCCTGCCCTAAAGTCCAGCGGGAATACTTGACAGAAAAGCCGCCGTCGCATTTCAACCTCAAAAGGAGGTAGCCCGAGTTTCTCTCCGTCCTGGTGAATCCCAATTCGTTGCCCTATGCGGGATGCGATACCGGTCAAGATCCAGTATGTATGCGGGTCATATGAATAGCGGGCGGGCAGTAGGAATAGGAAGAACGCCTGGAGGACCGTCAATTCAGTTGTTTTTAAGAAAGATGCGTTCACAAGGGCTTGTCTCGCAGCATGGTGGTATTGCTCAATTATTGCTTTGCGATTCTCTCCAAGGTGAATTGCACAGTCTTCCTCTGTCATAGAAAATACTGCGGCATGGTAAACTGCAAACAACAGACATTCCTCGATTTTTGAGACTGTTTCAGGGTATTGTGACGCCCGGTCCACGATCTGAGTTGTTGACGGAGTGTGTAGGACTTTGCAAATAGGCTCCACGTTCTCAACATATTTTTTCCACAGCACCATGGCATTGGAATGGGTTGGGTGGTATTGAGTAAGAGCTTGATGTGTCAGGCCTCCAAGAAGCGTACCGGTTAATAGATCCGAGTACGAGAGGGGAATCCTCGACACACCAGAGTTTCTGCGAGCCACTTCATCTTCTTCGTCATCGTCGGAAATTTGGTGGATCTCATCATCTGGGAGAGTGTACCAGGTGTGACTATCGACGTATTGCGATTTGCCTCCAACAGTCAGGAGTTTACCCGTTTTTGAGGTCCCGGGTTGGTGGCTAGGGTGGACAAGCCGAGTTGTTTCGCAGGGTGTGTGTCCATTAGAGGCTGGGATCTCAGCATCCAAAAGTCCATTCTCTTGAAGTATGCGCTCATATCGAGCGAGCTTTTCCAACACCTCATCGCTGACCTTTCTTTTTCGTGATTGCGGCTGGGCTGATGTCTGATAAAGACACTCGAACCTGCCCTTGCGACATCTGGAGCAAATGGGCGCCACCTTGTCGCATTTGACTTTGCGTCTGGCGCATGTCTGACAAGCCTGTGGCATTGGGGACAAGGAAGGGTTTCCATAACCCAAGCCCCGCGCACCATTTGCTGTGGGAGCTGGGGCAATAGGTCTTAGTCTATTGTTGGTTTGGCATCCAATATCAGCCATCGAAGTAGCTCACAAAGGAGAAGAATGGCTTGTTGCTGTTGTTACCCCCCGAATGGGCTTAGGATGTGAGGTTATCTTGCGGCTCTTGGCACAAAATAGTTAGTTGCCCTGAATCAGGCGATGACTAAGCATGTTTTCACATGATTCCTTTTAGGCCACACACAAGTTACCATCATTAACGCTCAGTTACAACCTATTGTCACTGACTCGAGAACGTTCGGGCTGCCCGAGAAACTTCCAGAGCTACTCCCTCTACGAAAAATAGGAAAGACAGGCATTTGGAAATGCATCCAATGAGGAGAAACGACGCTTGAAAAAAGAGAGTGAAGCTGAGGAACAACAGGAGCTGCAGTTCATGTTCAAACATGGGCAGCCATGGGAGGAAGATCGGGGTGAAAAAACCTGGGGTATGCGATTTATAAGAATCCTGAATGGAAGGCAGAGGATCCTGATCGGTGGGAGTCGTATGAGCGAAAATCAGACAAGGCAAGCCACATGGCTTTTGGTACGATTGCCTGCACTATTGCACTTCAATCGGAATACTCTATTGAATGTTTAGATTGGCCTGCTGAAACACCCACTGAAGACGACAAATTCCCCGTCATCCGGGGAGAACTAAGGAAGCAATTCATTTATCTCCGATCGTTCCCCCCTAAGAAGGAAGCACGGTTCCTCAACGGCGACTTGTCAGAGGGAATTATTGACACCATACCTGAAGGTCTTACGGTGAGAACTCTGCAGAATGTGTTTCTATACGTAGATGGTAATTCTGCAGCGTCTATCCAGGAGAACCGTTTGGCGGATGGCTTCTGGATCTGGGCTATCGATCCGGACTACGTGGAAGATACTGAAACTCAAAGTTCCAGCGGATACAAAGGTTACCTACGTGTTCGCCTGCAGCGGTTTGTTAACAATTTTTACGTCGCTCGGCGTCGGCATGCCGATGAGGTCTCTTTGGAAGACTGGTGGAAGGCGGCGCAGAAGGATCCGCACAATGGATCTTTTGTTTCATTGGAAGATGAGGAGATAGATATCTGCGCAGGATTCAACCTGGGAAGTTGCAATTGCTGTTCGATCCCAAAACCCGCTGAGAGTGACCTGCCCGGCACCCCCATAGTTAATTAAACCCACGCCACTCAATGTGTAGATAACCTCGGGTCATTCCTCCCATGATAATCTATCCATCATCCCCCTCAAGTAGGTAATTTGATTGCACTCATGCAATGTTGATAGAAATAACAAACTGCATGTGGTGTCAACCAAGGATCCAATCAAATACGACGGGGGAGACGGCAGCTCCACCCTCCCTTCTCCAAGCGGGGTCAAGAACAAGAAGATGTTCAGATCTGCTGATCGTGGGGGGGGGGGGGTTTATCACAACAGTGTTTCAAATAGCGGGGCTGTGAAGGCAAATAAATTCGTCTCCATGACTTTTGCTCTGGTTCAAGTTCTACGTTTCATTATTCATTCTTCAAAATGGGTTCAACTGCTATACTCACCGAGAATGATGTGACTATCACAGGCTTCGAAGTCATTGATTTGAGATTTCCTACCAGTCTAGACGGGGTCGGCTCAGATGCGATGCATGTGGGAACAAACGGTTCGCACCCTTACATCCGATTGATGACCAACCAGGGTGATTTGATCGGTGAAGGAATTGTAAGTTGTAGCAATCATCTCTTTACCAAATCTTTGCTCATATTCTTGTCATCTCTAGGCATTCAGCAATGGAAGAGGGAGTGAATTGATTTGTATGACACTTGAAATATTCGCCAAAAGAGTTGTTGGGAAGTCTATGCACGTCTTGACCCGGAACATGGGCAAAACGTGGAGATATATGGTATCTGATTCGCAATACCGATGGGTTGGACCTGAAAAGAGCATTACCCATCTTGCCGTGGCAGGCGTTTTGAATGCAGTTTGGGACCTTTGGGGTAAAATACTTGCCAAACCAGTGTGGAAAATTGTTTGTGATATGGAACCTGAAGAAATTGTGAATTGTATCGACTTCCGATATATCACTGACGTGATTACGCCGGAAGAAAGTATCGAGCTTTTAAAGGGGACACAAAAAGACAGAGATTCTCGCTTGAAGGAGGCATTGGAGAACACAGCTGTTCCTGCTTACACTACATCCGCTGGCTGGCTAGCATTCTCGGGAGACAAAATGCGGAAAGTGTTGAAGGAAACCATTGAAGCCGGATATGGCACTTTCAAATTCAAGGTCGGAACCAACATTCAGTCGGATAGAGAAAGACTTTCAGCTGTCAGAGATGTACTAGGGTACGACAATGGTTACCAAATTATGATTGACGCGAATCAAGTTTGGAGTGTGCCAGAGGCCATTGAGTATATGAAGCAGCTGGTCGAATTTAAACCCGTCTTTATCGAGGAGCCCACGAACCCCGATGATGTACTTGGCCATGCGACAATTCGAAAGGCACTCAAACCCTACGGAGTTGGTGTTGCTACAGGTGAAGCGGCCCAAAACCGCGTTACATTCAAGCAGCTTCTTCAAGCAGAAGCCACAGATGTTTGTCAAATTGATGCAGTACGCCTTGGTAGTGTCAATGAGTGTTTGGTATGTTGCAGCAAATCTGATATTTCTTCAAAGAATTTATTTCCAGAAAAGGAAATACTAACTCGATGGAAAATAGGCGGTTATGATTATGGCGCTGAAGTATAATGTCCCATGTGTTCCTCACAATGGAGCAATGGGGCTAACAGAATTGACCTCTCATTTGAGCACCATTGACTATGTGACAATTAGTGGGCGAAAGTCCATGCTTGAGTTTGCTGACAGTCATCGCGAAAGCTTGCGCCATCCTTCAAAAATCGAAAATGCACACTATGTTACCCCCCCTTGAGCCGGGATACTCGACAGGCTATACCAAGGAAGCTTTGAAAAAGTACACATACCCAACAGGAAGCTTCTGGATGAGTGATATTGGGTTGAAAATCATTGATCAACCTACTGGTGGAGAGCTATAGCTCAAAGCAAACTCTGGCATCCCCCACGACATAATCCGAGAGCTATGTTGAGACATAGACTTGAGTAAAGAAACACACATATATTAAAAAATCAAGTCTCAAGTAGTTATTTGACAATAAAATATAAAGCTAGGATTTGTTGAGGAGAACAACTTGGCTTATCAAATCCCTCACGGTATTTTCAAAAGAACGATATGTGAAACCGAGCTCCTTGGAAGCGGTTTCTCCATCCACCCCACAGCTTAAATCGATAGCCTGATTCTCCTGGGTCACCCCGTCCTTTAGGTCTGGAAATGCGCTTGATATAATTTGTGCAGCAATCCCGTAAGAAAATCTTTCAGGGGAGGCTGGGATATATCGTTTCCCATCTACATTGGCCGAAGTGAGGGCTTCCACATGAGCTGTTGCGAGGTCACGGACATCGATCCAAAACGGCACTCGAGAGACAGGAAGGGGTTTGACACCACTTGCGACCTTCCATAGCATCGCGTTGGACTCATTTAGCTTGCTCACACGGTCGACGGGGTGTACCACAGGGCCAAATGTCATAGGAGGACACAGAGCGACGATATCGAAATCAGGACTACGTTCCTGAATGTATCTCCAAGCTTCAAGTTCCGCAAACTTTTTGGAGCCCCTATACGCAACAACTGCACTTGTGGCAGGATCAATAGACTCTTCATAAGTGAGAGGATTCCAATCAGCACCGGTATAAGTAAAATATGGCCCTTTGCGATCAATATCGAGGACGGAAGCAAAAGAAGAAGTAATGACTATGCGTTGAATTTGAGGGTTCGTTCTCGCAGCCTCTAGAATCGCAATGGCACCATTGATCGCAGGAATAATAAGCTCTCGCTCATTGTTGATTGTATCATAAGTGAATGGCTATCGATGAATGCAGTCAGCGGCTTGTTCAAGAAAAGAAATAGCCAAGAAGAGGGGTTGTCAATTTACGCTGGCAGTGTGGATAATTCCATCTATCCCTTCAATCGCAGCCACCAAGCCCTCCGGGTTTCGAGTTTCGAAATCACCAATCTGAACGAATTCAAGTAAATGCGAAAATTGTGGACGGGCTTTTATCATGAGGTCGGCCTTTTCTAGCGACCGGGTTGCTCCTCGCACTCGAATTCCGCGTGAGAGCAAAGCATCGACAATATGGGCACCGATGAAGCCTGTTGCGCCCGTGACCAAAACGAATCTCGACATTCTGCTCTATTGGTTGAAAAAATCCGTCGCTGAAAATGTGCGAGAGTTCGAGTCGAAGATTATAATTTCATACCGAGCCGTCTACACGCGCCGAGTGGCTCCTGAGCGGGGATTGCTGCCGCCTATCCCCGTGTGGAGATATGGGGTTACCCCACGGATTTCTCCCATTTCTTGTCTCCACAAGCGGAGAACTAGCCGTTCTGCCCAGATTGCTGCTCGAAAGCCTTCAGCTGACCATTCGACCTTGAGCTCCAAGATCCGAGCCATAAAAGCAGTCGTTGCGCACGATTGAAACTTGAACGACTCCCAGCATTCCTGAAGGCGGCTGAAAAAGGCATCGCGTCGTCCAGAATCTTCACATTCCTGAGATTTTCTGTCAATTGCCAATGAAATTTGTCAGATCACCTGGATTCCGAGACTTATTACTGATAGCCTCAAATACCCTAGACATTAGGACTGGGAGGGTGAACTCGTTCAACCATTGTCACCTGGAATGAGATAGCCTCTCTTTGACAAACGTTTCAAACATCATAAGGTGTTGGGAAAAGAAGCAAACTTGATTAGAAGCAACCATGGGTATGCTTAATTTGTCAGAGGTTTTGCGTGGAACGTGGCTCATTACGGCCATTACCGTCGTAAATGCTTGGTGAGTTAATTAGCTGAATTTTTATCGGAGACTAGTACTAATGATCTGGCGCAAATTTGAAGCTCTATGGCTTGGTTTGGGTATGACCAAGGTGTTTTTTCTGGAGTTCTCATATCTGCAGGTGAGAAATATTCACAAGCTGTATATGTTGCTTCGGTAAGCCAGAGTCTAAATTCTCAACAGATTTCAAAAAGCACTTTCCTGAAACGAATGATTCGAATATATCTGGAATAACTTCAAGTTGCTTCTCGGTAAGCCTTTTTTTAAGCCGATAAGCATTGCTATTCTGACAAATTTTTGCAGCTTGGTGCATTTTTCGGTGCCATATTTGCATTTGCTCTAGGAGACCGATTTGGTCGGAAAAAAGCAATAATTATTGGTCTGACATGCAATACCATTGGGGCCGTTCTTCAAGTTGTTTCTTGGAGTTTGAGTCAAATGATTGTTGGACGCATAATCAACGGATTCGGTATGGGACTGACATCATCAACCTGCCCAGTCTACCAGGCCGAGTGTTCGAAGCCTCATGCACGGGGAAAGCTGGTTGTTGTCGGATCCTTGTCAAACACTGCTGCATTCTGTCTTGCAAATTGGATGAACTTTGGTCTCTACTTTCAAGGGGAAGCTCTGCAGTGGAGATTTCCTTTAGGATTTCAGCTCATCTTCCCCGTGATAGTCTCTTTAACCATGCTCTTTGTTCCCGAGTCCCCTAGATGGCTACTGCTGAAGGATAGGCATGAAGAGGCTCTTCACACACTTGCACGCCTAGAAGGCCCGACAAAGTCCATCGACGACATTGATGTCAAAGCACAATTTCTATCAATAAAGTCTGCACTGGAGATGGAAAGAAGAGAGCGGGCACCTTTCATGGATATTCTTACCGGTCGGGACAAAATGAAGAATCTACGACGACTACTTCTATCATGCGGTACACAATTCATGCAGCAATTCAGCGGGGTAAATGCGCTCGGCTACTATCTTCCGACATTATTGGTACAGAGTGTGGGGCTTGGAGAACAAGAAAGCCGTCTCTTAACAGCCATCAATGGAACGACCTATCTCTGCGCTGCATTTTGCTGCCTAATTGTAATTGATCTTTTCGGTCGTCGAAAGTTAGTTTTTGAAGATGGTAAATGTGTCTTGAAAATAATATTGACTGATGTCTTCCAGATTAATGTTATACGGGTCGGTGGGCATGGGCTCCTGCTATTTCGTTGCCGCCATGTGTTTGAAAGCCGGAGAGGGTAACCCTATGAAGAAACAGTTGGTATGTCTAGAGATATTTGATGACCAGCCCTATTCACGCTGAGAAAATAATAGATGGGCCAGGTCACCACCGCCATGTTTTTCTTATATTATTTCATCTATGGCACAAGCTTTGCGAAAGTTCCATGGGTGTACAACTCAGAGGTCAACTCACTCGGCTGGCGCACTAAGGGTGCAGCAGCAGCCACAGGGACAAACTGGATTTGCGGCTTTATTGTAACACAGTTTACAAGTATTGGGGTTAAGAACCTACACTGGCGTTTCTACTTGAGTAAGTTCGAAGTTGCTCTCCCATTACGAAAATGCTAATACAAGCAGTTTTTGCTGTCATCTCCTGGTCCTTTTTCCCTATTGTCTTTTTATTTTATCCAGAAACTTCACGTCGTACGTTGGAGGATATGGACGAAATATTTATTCAGAATCCATCGTTGATAGTATGTGGAAATCGACAGCTCACACAGCGAGCGAGACCGGAGGAGTTTGCCGAGGCAGAGAGGCAGAGAATAGCGGGTGAAGTCGAGAATGGAAAAGATGGCTTTTCGATTTCGACAACTACCCATCATGAACGGGTATGAATAGCTCGAACGTAGTAAGAATCAAAACACGGAGAGTTAAGTGAGCTTGAGATCTAGTTTCTATATGAAAAATGCTCAACGAGATACAACATAGTACGCTCTTGTGTGGTAAATTTACCTGAGAAACATTGCCGAGCGAAGATTGGATAAATGTGACTTTCTGGATTGACACCAGCCAGCTCGAAGCTTTCGAATTATTTTTCATAATTGAAATAGACTCCGAATTCGCCTAGTAATCGAGAAATCAGGTAGATCCTACATAATGATATTTTCAAGGAAATGAAGTTACCAGTCTCATGGCCCGTACATTTATTCTAGCGACGTAGATAGTACTATGAGACACTACTTTGCATGCGAGATAGCAGATTGTGCTTCCTTCGCAATTCATCCAGGATATTGATCACCACCTCCAGACTCGAAAATGCCCATGGTCGAATATTGTCTATAGCCCGGTCCTGCAGCTCTTCGATATCGGTAACAAAGCCTTGAAGAATTGGGCTCATAGAGGCCAAGGTTAAAACAACAATAGCGCCCAGCGATCTGTGTATTGTAAGCGAGAGGGTAAGGGTAGTCTTCAGCCATGAATTACGTACGATATTGAAAATGTCCAAGTATATTGGCTTGGACTGACTAGTACCGGGGTCGTGCTGTGAATATAATTTCGGCAGCTTTCAATACAGATGCAAGCCTTGTCAATGGTTTCGCCTGAAGGTAAGCTTCCGGGATTGCTGATTATCTGAAGGAGAAAGGGTCGGTATAGAATATGACGAGCTGCGAAATATCTAATTCGTAGTATAGTTTGGCGATCACTGGAAGCTATCCCTATAGACCCAGGGTCAAGATTTGGACGCGCAGCGTCAGGTATAGACGAATGCCAAATCTCAAGCTGAGAGTGTAGCTCATCGCAAAATGATTGTAGAGCCACATTGTCAACGGGAAAAAGGTCATTGCGCACGGTCAGCGTAGTGGATGAAAATGCTGGAAGAGTTTTACCGCTTTGATAAAGCAGGTTGTGAATGCGATTCAATAGTTTGCGCACCGATATTTCAGCTAGAAAGCTGGTTGATTGAATTATATCGAGATCCGTGCATGCCGGGAGGCTAATGGTGTCGGCCAGTTGCTGCAGTCCACTTCGTGGCAACTCAAGCTCGGCAATTCGGTCACATTCGACCAAAAAGCAGGACCAGAAGAGTCGGATGATAGATTCCCTCTCCCGAGGCGTTCTCTGATATGAAGCATGCCTATGTGAAGTTTAGAATTATATTGCTTGGAAATTGGGGCTCATACCTAGAGAGTTGAAGTTGAAGTATTGTTGCAGCAGAATAAACCATCCTCCAACTTCGAAGTGGGCGAACGATATACGCGTAGTATATGCTGGACAGAACGAGTGCCTGGGGCAATGATAAATCGAATGAGAATGACCAAGATGATTGATAGAGAAGAGTGGGCATAGCATGTTTTATAAATCGCATCCCAGGTGGCGAAGTCTTCAGAGAAGAAATATCTGCTTCGGCCATGGCGGCCTCTCCAATTGCCAATACGACCATACATAAGGCGCAATCAATGCTAGAATCTGGCTCCTTCTCGATGAAGCGGCTGTATAGAGCACGGAAATCACTTTCATCTAGTAATGGGTGGTGTTGGTGTGCAGATGAGAAAAATGAATCGACCAATTTTGCGGCATAACTTTCGTCAATCCGCCATGGCTGCTGTGGGGTTGGTGGGTTGCTCCATTCTGTCTCAAGAGGTAGTGGCTCGCAAGACTCCAAACGGAAAAATAAATCAGGTGGATAGTCTCCAACAAGTGATTTGACCTGTGGAAGACTTAACAGATAGCTCGATGAGGTTTTATGCTCGGGTGGAATTAATAATGGTGGAATTTGTATGTCCGAACTGTGTTGAAAATCTGCAAATCCGAGAGAGGGCGATGTAAAGGTGTTGGATGAAATTGCTGCGATGGCCCCGGTTGTATTGTGCACTGGCGATTCCATAAAAGCTTCCGATGAAGATGGTTCAGCTTCTTTTGGAAAATTTAAGATCAAGCTTGTTTGATCTTTCAGAATTGTCTCGATTTCATGCAGTTTGCCCATAATTTCTCTCGTGCCGCCAGTGGTGTCAATCCTTGTTATTGTGAGATAGGAATTCAAAAAGCAAAATTGTAAAGCAAACCTCTGTGAAGGAGCCTCTATATAGTGGCATTCTGTCTCCATCTCTATGCAATGTGAACAGGAAGGCTTTTGAGCGTCGCATCTCCGTTTGCTGTTTCTGGCGTTAATTTGAGAAAAGATGCATCGAACTTCGGAAGCATACCGACTGCGACAAAAGCTGCAGGCAAGAGGTACTCTCTTTCTAGTGAAACTCATCATGGATGGTCTGATATAAGAATCGGGGTACAAGGAATGGGGAGTGGAGGACGCAACGAGGTAATGTCGGGGTACCCCGTGGGGCTCCCGCACTTTGCACGTGACTAGTAGTTTTGATAGATTGAATTTATAGAGGAGCTAGGAATTCACTTTCGTTGGCAGATATTTATTGTTTTGTTCATAATAACAAATAATCCCCATGCGAAATAAGATGTGATTCTGGCCTAGGAACAAACGCCCTCAATGATAACCTTGATCACACTTTCTTTTCCTTGTCGAACAAGTTCGAAAGCTTCTTCTGCTTCTTCAAATTTGAAACGGTTTGTGATCAGTCGCTTTACATTGATTTTTCCACTCGAGATAAGGTCTACGGCAGTCGAATAGCAACCAACTGTGTACCGGATCGAACCTCGAATATGCAAGTCGCGAATGCAGGCAGTCGTAATTGGAAAGACAACGTTCTGATACTGGTCAATTTCTGACTGTTATTGCTGGGAATCGCAAACTTACCTCACGACCCATGCCAGCTTGAACGTATGTTCCACCTTTTTTCGTCAAATGTATTCCCGTTTGAATGCAAGCCTGTGCCCCGGTCGCCTCCAGCACTACGTCAGGACCTTCACCCAGGCCAAACTGCTCCTTGATGATACGGGCAACCTCTTCACTCCAACTTGTCTCATCGGTATCAGTGGGTCTGACGGGTGGAACAAATATGTCATCTGCACCAAAAGTACGTGCAAACTCCGCCCGGGACTGGCTTATATCCACTCCAATAACTTTCTTCGCAGAGTATGCCTTGCTCACGGCTTGACAAAGAAGCCCTATAGGGCCACATCCAAAAACCACGACGGTTTGATTTGGGCGTACATTACCAACTTTGGTGATCTGAACAGCGACTGCGACAGGCTCTACCAAAGCCCCCTCTTCCAAGTTCATGTGCTCGGGGATAGGGTAGCAGTAGTCTGCTTGAGTGATGTAATACTTAGAGAGCGTTCCATCGTGTGGTGGTGTTGCAGCGAATACGGTATCCGGACATAGATTATAAGATCCACTCCGACAGTAATCGCAGCTAAAATGATGTTAGTCTTGTTGATGTGAACTGTTCAGATGGCTGCACCCGGGGCTAAACATACTGTCTGCATGGAACACCGGGTTCAATAGCTACTCGGTCACCAATCTTGAGGTTTTTCACAGCAGATCCAACTTCGACAACTGTACCAGAGCTCTCGTGACCAAGGACAATAGGTGACTTGAGAATGAAATCTACAGGACAGAGAATGAGCTTAGGTGTTGAATGGCTTCGTTATTGAATCTGGCTCACCTCCTATGCGTCCTCGCTGCCAGTAGTGCACGTCACTGCCACAAATACCAGTCTGTGCAACGTGAACGCGTACATCCCAAGGATCTTTCAAGGCCGGAATCTCGCGATCTTCGAGGATGACATCCTGGACAGCTCGAAGAACAAAAGACTTGTTTTTCTCCCGAGTAGTCATTATTCTCTCTTGCAAATGAAATTTTTGCGTGGCAGATCTTTGCTTTTAGCCTAACTTTGTGACACAACACTTTCAAAGATGTTAGGTTTAAAAGTGACTGTATGTTCTACTTCAATCCCCGCACGGCGGAGTCCCCACTCCGTTGCCGGACAGCCATTCCGCACCATGTGATGACATGCAGCAGCAAGTTAGTTAGCCAGCTAGACTCTCCAGGTCTCTTGATTCGGTGCTCCAGTGGGAAGGAAACAAAAGTATTAGAAGCTCGCGAGAGGATTTAGCCCGAAACCCCCACTAAATCGGTTCTTGGCTCTAGAATTCTCGAAGTAACGATTCGTTGCCCTCCTGGAGCCTGGTTTCTGATCTTAATGACAAAAGAGGTTTGCGATGCTGGGTGAATTGGATCACTAACCCGCAAAAAGACGCGATGATTGGATGCAGCGTCACCAAGGCGGATCGGGGCAAGTGGGGGCCAAAGGGGGGAACTTCTCCACCGTCTTTCCGCCCATCCTGGGCCTTGTCCGAGCCTCGAAATGACATCAGTATCGGAAAATATAGACATACAGAGCTGCAAGAAGCAGCGAAGATACCGTACGAGCAGACCGAAGGTGCGGTCGGGATGTGTGGTATGCAAGAGCCGACACAAGAAATGCGACGAACAGCGCCCATTCTGCTCGATGTGTACCAGCAGTGGTCGCCAATGCGAATATCGCGAAACTCCCGACCGCCGAACTCGAGCCTCGCGCCTTGTCCCTATTTTTTGTGATGATTCGCACACAATGAGTCTCTTACAAGTCAACGGGTCTCCTGCCCCGTCTTGCCCGCTCGTGCCTGGAGGACTCATGGATTTGACGTCCGAGGAACTGTGGTATCTGACTTATTTTCGAAAGGTCACATCCTTGCAGTGCTCAGCGTATTTTTTTGACGAGTTCTGGGAAAGACTCGTCCATCAAGCGAGTGAAATCCAGCCCGCGGTCCGTCACGCCGCCATCGGTATGGGCGCTCTCAATTGGCAATTCACACAGCTTCGCATCGGTACGAATTCAGGGTCTCTTGATCGACAATTTTCTCTCCAGCAATGCAATAAGGCAATCAATCATCTCCAAAAGAACCTAGCCGATGATCAGATGGGTCGAGCCAAAGTGGAGACCGCTCTGGTGACCTGTTTGGTGCTGGTGTGTGTGATCCTTTTTCAGGAGGAACCCGAAGCTGCTGGTCGACATCTGCGAGCGGGCAAAGGCCTTTTAACGCAGTATTTATGCGAAAACCCCTACCCAACCTCAGTTAGTACAGCTTTGAAACAAACCTTCGCGGCGACTCAACTAGTCTATACAACTTTCGCCAACAAAATCCCAGAAAAGGAAGATCTAGAATCCCCGTGGCTTGTCCCTGACAAACCATCAAATAACAAAGACAATCTTCAGAAATTACATGATTTATTGGTAACCCTAGCCCGAATGATCATGCAGAATGACTCTCGCGGGTTCAGAGTGATATCATCCGACCCGGATCTCGATTTGGAGCCATTTGCAGTCATGACAAAATTGCGAGGATGGAGCACCCAGCTCAAAGCGACACTCGCTGTTCATAAAGACCTCATGGGGCAAAAAGATGTAGACGCATTGACCCTTCTTGAGCTGTGGGGTGAGGTTCTTGCCATATTGATCGCAGTGAATACGCGTGTTCAGCCACTGCAAATGAAATACGACAGCCTATTACTCCACTTTAAAAAGGTGGTTTACTTAGCAGAGATTCTATTGGCACATACCGGCCAAGGCTCGAAGCCAACGTTTCCAGTCAAGACTGGGATAGTCCCTGCTCTCTTCTTCTGTGTTTTCAAATGTCGGGACTGGCTAGTTCGCCAACAAGCACTTGACTTACTACACAAATGGCAATTTCTAGACGGAGACTCTTCAGTATCCCCGATGGTTCTTGTATTGCAACGCACCATCGAGATCGAGATGCAAGGTCTCACGCCTGAAGATGTGGTCCCGGAATCTTCACGTGTAGAATCCATCATTGTCGAGACACCTCCTAAAAAGTCCGATCTGCACTTTTTGTATCGGCTGTCTCGATATACCGACGCGAACTTAAACATCGACCAACCATGGCGTGAAGAGTGGGTTGTGTATGCGCTCGATCAACCGAAGATCATGCGTCATTGAGGGGGTGGGTACTTGGGTTGGAGTTTCGAATTGGAATGTGAGCTCTAGGTCGCTGGCACACACTTTTTCAGATCTGAATTTGCGACGCCCTTGTGATTGCGAAAAAGAAAAAAATTAGCTTTGCATTCGCTCGTTCTTCGAAATGTTTTCTAATTTCCCGCGGTGCGGATGCCTTGTAATAGTATTGAATAGACAGACTCGGAGAAGTCCAGGGCTGCTCAGACGAGAATTCTCTTCAAGTTCAAATTCGATTGACGGATTTTAGGAAATCCACGTGTATCGCGCAAATTTCCGAGATTTTATGTGTACTAATAGAAATGCCAGTAGTGACTAGCAATATTTCGTGATGTTGATTTGCAGCTTGCCGGGCGGCGCGTAAATGCAGGTGTCCGGGACCCACCACGGTCATATTGTTGGATGGTCTAGAATCTTGGGCTGATCAGTTACTCAGTCCCGCCTTTACTTTTACGCGGTCTTGAAAATCGTCTGATTTTGGAATAGATCGCTTTCAAGCAATTCTCGGCTCGTAACCATATCAAGTGTTACCATAAACCAGTCGTGATAGAACCCATTTATAAACATGTTGCTCAAAGAAGAGTGGAAATTTTATGTTGCCTGCTATGTTGCCTGCCTTGCAAATAATCCACCATTTAGTATTCTGTACTTTTTGTTGAGACACGCAGTTATCCGTTTGGCTGTTTGCTGAAAATTACCCCAAACGGAAAGGGGTCGCGATGACTTTGTTCTGTAATTCCACCAAGGCCGAGAGGATATTCAAGGGTATACAGATCCCTCCAGCAGACATAATATATTTTCCAATCCAATTCAATGGTCTCTATCATTTTAGCCACTGTATTTCCAAGCTGCCCAGAATCATGCTCATTATGTGCACGCGGCGGGGCTAGCCTTATTGGGACATTTCCCCGCGGGGAAAGATTCCCCACGCTGTTTTACCCCAGCGGGGTAAGCGTTGACTACGCCAAATTCCAGGAGGTCGTAACACCTCGCCGTGAACACCTCTGCAATAAGAGTCGAGGGAGTGATATGTCGGATACACCATTGGCCAAAGTGCCTTGCTCAAACTGCCGAGGCAAGGATTCTAAAGTCTGCGATCCGTGGATGTCAGTCGTGACTAACTAGTGACTTGCAGCCCGCCACCAGAGATGTGATAAGCGTCTCCCAGTTTGTAATAGATGCGAGGCAAAGGGACTAGCCTGCAAGCCTGTACAAAAGAAGGCTGTTTTCAGACATGGATCGACCGCCAATTTGGACACGAGCTTTACCCTGGGCCAAGTATGGGTCAACAGCAAGCCAAAGACATGGCGGCCGCCGAAGCAGGCGTTGAATTCTTTGGACCAACCGATACATTCAGACACAACGGCTTTTTCACAGGAGGGGCTGGCAGATTCTACACCCCCCCCATTGTATCCGTCTCAGTGGAGCAGGTTCACAAGAGCCCCCTGGCCCCCATTCGACCGGCTCCAAGGGAAGCCTCGGTTGGATCCAATGATATGCAGGTAGATGATAACCACAACGATCATCTAGACAATAGGCTGAGCCAAGTTTCTCAACATCAAAAATCCTTGAATTTGTCATCTCCCGCATCATGGTCCAGAAGCCCCAGGGGCACATGTTTATTTGCCAGTGAAAGCAATCGCCAGTACACGGACCCCGGAACACACACTAGTTTACAATACTGGGAAACCGAGACAGATATCAATTATTCTAAATCTCCATCTTCAACCACTGAATTGACAGCGACTTCATTTGAGAGTGTCCAAGAGTCTTGTTTGATGCGATACTTTATTGAAGAGTTGTCTCCATGGGTATGAAGCCCTTATGTTTACCAAATCTTGCCAGGGCTGACAGAATCCAGTTTGATCATTGCGATGAGCAAAGGCAATTTCAACTTATTGTTCCCCAGCGCGCACGGCATTGTCCAACTCTTAGAAATGCCATTTTCGCCGTTTCCTCGCGGCGTCTCTGCCGCCTACCCAAATATTCGACATCCAAAGGAATACTATATCATGGACAGCTGCTACCTCGATTGAAGAAGTCAAGCGCACTAGAGTACATGCTCAAATGCATCCCGGACCTTGTTCAATTCCCTGAAATTCGAGATCCAGTACAACAAGAGAATATCATGGCCGCCACTGTTATTTTACGACAATATGAGGAGATGGATGAGGAGATGGATGAAAATGAGATTGATACAGATTATTATGATGACAGGCGTGTAAGCTTCTTGGCTATCACGCAAACCATCATTGATTCGATGATCGAGTCCCCTTTGGAGAATTCTTTGGCGTCCGCTGCATACTGGATTGTCATACGACAAGAGATCTATTATGCATTTTCGAGAGAGAGTATACCACACATGAGATTCGATGCAAACCGTTGGAGAAACACTTCTATAGCGAACAGCATTATCATGTTCGCTGGCGAGGTTGCCACCTGGTGCTGGGGACAAAAGAACCCCGGGGAGTGGAGTGAGAGCATTCCATCCCGTATAGCAAATGTTTGTCACTAACCTATCTTAAAAAGCACAACTCAAACTTAGAGAGCAACAGCTCGCTCATGACTGCATGGGTGAGATTGAGCCGATTCTTGAACTTGGCGCTGATCGTGCAAAGGGAAGAATATTTCCGACCGTGTGGTACAGTTTTGATGTTCAAGTGACTGCCATTCAGCATTTTCGATTAGCACAGATGATTTTGATCGCGGAGAGCCCATATCTGGAGTGAGTGATGAGATATTCTGATGCAATTCTTATATACTCATCCCATCTAGAAAAGCAACCCGTGCGACACATCGGAAAGCCGAGGCCCAAGTACGGTCAATTGTTTTGAACCTTTGCGGCATTGCCTTAGGCCATCTTCGAATCCAGCCTGCATTGGTCAATGCTGTCATTGCAGTTACTCTTTATGGGGAATACTTTACTGACCAAGAGGAGCGCAATGCCTTACTTGGAATCATAAATCGCACAAAAGAGCTGCATGCATGGCCGATGAGAAAGCCATACCAAACACTCAAACGGCGATGGGAAGAGGTGGATAACGCCGAGCTATGATAGCGTCTTTCTGAGAAGACGAGTTCTCGGGCATGTATGGATAAAAACTCACAGAGAAATAAGATATACATCAAAAAGGGTCTTCTAGGAAAGGACTAAGTCTTCATTACAATTTCCATTCTAAGATTATGCATGCTACTGGTAGTTAGATTGAATGATTTCTTGGTATTGATGCAGATTCTCTAACGACACGTATATCCGCCGTCTACAACTATATCGCACCCGGTTGTGTAGGTGCTCGCATCACTGGCAAGATAAAGATATACCCCCTTGAGCTCGCGAGGATCGGCATCACGTTTCAAGGGGGTAAGATTATACCATTCCTCCTTCATTTCGAAGGGGCAATCTTGGCTGATAGGTGTGTCAATGTAGCCAGGACTAACAGAGTTGACACGAGCAAAAGAGGCCCACTCTACTGCCAATGACTTTGCCAAGTGAATGACACCTGCCTTGCAAGCATTGTAACAGGCCTAAAAGTTTGTCAGAGCTTCTTTACGAGATACATCAGAGATATGATTCGATTTACCTGTTGTTGAGGAACGTTCGCTGCATGACCAGACATGGAGGCAGTGAAAATGAGATTCCCATGTCCTTGTCTACGGAAGATCTCTCCAGCAACACGCGCACAATAATATGCGCCGGAAAAGTCAACATCCACCACCCGTTGCCAATCTTCCAATTTGTCATCCAATGCGCCTGCCTTTGATGGAATCCCAGCATTTGCAATCATAATATCGAGTCGGCCGAAGTCGCGCACCACGGCGTTGGTTGATGATTGAACCTACGAAATTGCACGTTAGTTCCCGCTAATATTGCCTTTTCTTTCGTGGAGCTCAAGGATTTCTCACATCTTCAAAGTTCTGCACCGAACATTTATACGCCTTTGCTTTTATTCCGAAGTCTATTTCCAACTCTGACGCCAACTTTTCGGCATGTGAAGAACCGTGGTACCAGAGAGCTATGTTGGCCCCGGCCTCTGCGAGGCCACGAGCTACCTGGTATCCAATTCCACCGGCACCACCAGTGATGATTGCGACCTTCTCATCCAACCGAAACATTTGGAAAATACTGTCCGGGAGGACCGGGTTTGAACGACGAATACTTTGAGAGCCCATTGTCTGTGTCATGAATGTGAGAAAAGAGATATGCGCTGAGTTGAGCGCTCGCCATTTGTTCGAAGATCAATTGTAGGATCTGCGACCTCATATATTCTCACGGCAAGGACCTTGGTATCCGTATTTTGTAGCCAGATGTCCCATTCCGAGCCAATTTTAGCTGCAAAGCCGCTTTCAGTCCCGATAATGCACCCTTCTTGCCATAGTATCTCTTGTTAGCCGGTGATATCGCCGAAAATCTCGGACAGCCCTCTCCGTCGACGGAAGTGGATCTCCGTTTCCCTCCCCGCAAACCAGAAAGCGTCATGGGCCAACCCCACGAGGAGAGGCGAGGCCCAAGTGGGTCCAAGAAACATGCGATGCCGTCCCGTCACTTCTTGCCAGTTTTTCCCTATGATATTAGGTTCAAGTTTACCGGTGGGGGATATATTACTCCTGAGCCGCCGGGTCATGGATGTGCAGCTCCGATGAGAATTCCCACATCCCATTTGAACTTCAAGTTCGGACAACTATGAGAGATCAAGATATTGTCGGCGCCGCCTTGGCTTCCGTCTTGCCTCAACATGACCGCCCCTGGTTTCGTGTCCCACATCTGCTGCAACTCAATCTGATCCTACTCGTTCCTCTTCTCTCATCTGCAGTCGCTGGATATGATGGTAATGTATTGAAACAAAGTTGATGCATACAGAGTACTGACAAACCCAAATTGTACTAGGCTCTTTGATGAACGGCCTGCAATCGATTGCTGAATGGAAGGGCTACTTCGGCAACCCGTCCGGGTCAATACTCGGTGTTGTCAATGCCGCACAGTCTATTGGTAGTGTCATCTCATTGCCTTTTGTTGGCATTCTGTCGGATAGAATTGGACGTCGTTGGACCTTACTTTCAGGCGCAATCGTGATCGTAATTGCATCAATTATCCAAGCTGCCTCTGTGCAGTATGGTATGTTTGTGTTCTCTCGTGTGCTGGTGGGGGTTGGTTCAATGCTGGTAACACAGCCATCCCCCATGCTCATCACAGAGCTGGCCTACCCAACTCATCGAGGAAAATACACAAGTGCGTTCTGGACATTCTACTACCTAGGAGCTATATTGGCTTCATGGGCCTCATATGGTACACAAAAGCATATGAGTGGGTCAGACTGGAGTTGGAGAGTGCCTTCAATTGTCCAGGCTGGGTTCCCCGTCGTCCAAATAATATTCTGGTCCTTTGTACCTGAGTCCCCAAGGTATTCACAGACCATTGAAAGAAGTTGAAATGAAGGCTTTATCGACTGACTCATATATGTAGATGGCTTATCGCAAAGGGCAAAAAGAAAGAAGCCGAGGATCTACTGGCGCGATTTCATACCGCTGGCGATATATCGCACCCGCTAATTCAATTCGAAATGAGCGAGATCGCACGTACAATTGAGATGGAGAGTCGAGCTTCTGAAACCAAATGGTCGACACTAGTTAAGACCCCTGGAAACCGCAAACGTACATTGATTGCTATTTGCATCGGTGTGTTTGCTCAGTGGAATGTAAGTCGATCTTAACTCATGAACCATGCATCTAGTGGAGACCGTTGAGGCTGACATAGTCCAGGGTGTTGCGGTGGTATCCTACTATCTCACGCTTGTGCTGGATACCGTCGGAATCAAAGACTCGGACACTCAAACCCTCATTAATGGTCTTCTCCAAGTTTTTAATTTCATTATAGCCGGCAGCGCAGCCCTATTAGTCGATCGACTCGGACGCCGAACGTTGTTCTTGTGGTCTGCGGCGGGCATGCTGGTCTCGTTTGTCATCTGGACCGCATGCTCGGCCGTATTTGATATAACAAACGCGGGTGCTCTGGGGAAGACGGTGATAGCATTCGTGTTTATCTTCTATTTCCACTACGATATTGCATACACACCACTGTTATTAGGCTACCCGACCGAGATATTCCCATATTCCATCCGCAGCAAGGGACTTACCGTGGAGCTGATGAGTGTCTACGGCTCCTTGATTGTACTTGCTTTTGTCAATCCAATCGCATTGGATAAGATTGGTTGGCACTACTATATCTTTTACTGTTGCTTCGACGTGGTCGTGCTAGTCGTGACTTGGTTCCTATTTCCCGAAACTAAAGGTCATTCCCTGGAGGAAATTGCGGAGGTTTTCGATGGGCCCTCTGCCGCGATAAACAGTTCAACTCTTTATAAACAGGATGACTTTGATGGGAAGGGGAAATGTAGCACAGAGCATGCAGAACACGTCGCATAGCTTGAACTTGAATTTGCTTTTACCGACACTTGGACTAGCTAGCTTCCAAGATTTGTTATATTTAATAGATATCTTCCCGAACCACCTGGGCAATTTCACAATTTCGAGTTCTCCGAACAGGCCATCTAAGCGAAAAATAGATAGCTCTGGTGAAAATAGTCTCAACTTGCCCTCACCCTTGAATATTCATTTTCTTAATAAGATTAGCCGGAAAATGCAGGGAATCCCGTATGACCCATGCTCCCCACATTGGAGTCCGGGGTGCTGCCTTGGCAACCCAGCTCCGGAAGATGCTGTCACCGCGATCAGTCCACCCCCACGATGATCAGTAGCACCAAAATCTACCCTGTAATCAGAGTGGAGCTTTGAAACCTAACCAAAAACCGGTAACAACGGGGCGGACGCGGATGTCCGTGGCGGAGCGGGCTATCCGGCGGGGAAGGGTGAGTGTTGTCCGCTGCAGCATGAGATAATCAGCCATCGAGTTGAGCTTTCGCAGCTCCATGGTTTAAATTAATTTGGTTAATTTTGTCTCGTCTGAATGATAATCTGCAAATCTACAAGATGGTCCTCGCTCAACCTGCAAACCAACACGTCTCCAAGGCGTTCGACCTTTCCGGCAAAGTAGCCATCGTCACTGGTGGTTCCCGGGGAATTGGTCTAGAGGTAGCTCGTGGTCTCGCCGAGGCTGGCGCAAACGTACGTTGTACCAAAAAAAAAAACCGAACTCCCTATGTAATTATTTTGATCTCTAATATTTGAAATGCGGGGTCCAGGTGGCTATAATCTACAACTCATCCAAGACAGCCGACGCGACCGCTGCCGAGATTGCATCAACGAACAATGTCAAAGCAGCTGCATATCAGTCCGACGTGACTGTTCAAACCAATATCGAGGCCGCTGTTAAACAAGTCGTGAAGGACTTTGGCAAGCTCGATATTATGATCGCCAACTCTGGCATTGCCTCTTGCGTTGCGGCTGAGGATTACACGGCCGATCAATGGAGTGAGATCATGAAGGTGAATCTTGACGGTGCCTTCTATTCAGCACAGGCAGCTGCTCGTGTTTTCAAAGATCAAGGGTTTGGAAATGTTGTTTTTACAGCAAGCGTGAGCGCAACGCTAGTCAACGTTCCTCAGAAACAAGCTGCCGTGGGTTTTTCCCGTGGAAAGTGATGCAAAGTGATGCTTAATAAGGATATGCAACTGACATCTTGCTTAGTATAACGCTTCCAAGGCTGGCGTTGTTCAACTTGCCAAATGTCTCGCTGTTGAGTGGGTTGATTTTGCCCGTGTAAATTGCATCTCGCCAGGTTTTATCGCGACCGATATCCTTGACATCCACCCCCTTGAGTGGCGTGAGAAATGGCTCAGTATGATCCCTGCCAATCGAATGGCGCAAACATATGAGCTTAAAGGAGTGAGTATACCCGAGTCTGTATTCAAGGTCTTGAACTAAACATAGATACAGGCGTATGTCTTCTGCGCATCCGACGCCTCATCATATATGACCGGTTCCAACATCGTGATGGACGGGGGTTATACTCTACCTTAGACATAAAATGTATCCAATTAACTTCTCCAAAATCAAGAGCAAAATAATATCTCAGAGAATAGATTTAGGTTTTCAGGGGTTCATCGCTCTGTTTGCAGGGCCTCTGAGTTTCTGGTGTCACCTAAATGACACTGCCCGGGAATATTACTAGCTAGTAACTTATTAGCAGGTGGCTTCGTCTCTAGTACCGGACAACAATCTGAATATTGCCAACACGGAGTGAGCAGGTAATTGTTATCCAAAAAAGGATGCTGGGCCCCAGGTGTGAATTGCCATAGACTACGGATATCGCCTGCTCCACGTGGTAGACTAACTGCTCAGCTACGGTGATGGTATACAAATTATCAAAGATACTAGTCAATCCATTGTGCGCGTACGATAAACCAGATTTATGCCCGCCCGAAATATGCATATTGAAAAGCATTGTTAAAGCTGGCCAGTCCCATATTTACCTGAAGCCCACATCTCTCATCCAATGTCCATCTATCATTCGAAACCTGGAATTTGGTTCATGAAATCGGTGATCGTTGAAGCTTGGCTGTGAAATAATTTCATTAATGCCCGTATTCACGATAGCATGTAAGTCATAATCACCTACAGAGACGTATCAAAGCCATCCATGTGTGTGATATCCAGATTTGGCCACATCAATGGGTAGAGATTGGCAATCTGTGTCTGCGGGGACTCCTCAGTCGGAACCCCCCCACCCATCAAGAGAGTAATTCAGATATTGCCCACAAACGGAACGAATTTTCTCCAGGAACAGAGAGGCTGATTCGATGATCTGAGCCATCGACTCGATCGTTCGCATAGCTTGACCAATCTGTTCACGCCACTCGTCGGCCGCTGCACACTGCGGATCATTTCGGAGGCAGTAAATCGGAATAAGTACAGCCTGGAATAGGAAGTACAGTCCGTACCAGCAAGTCATCGTATTCTTACTCTCGTTTAACCAGTAAGTCGAGATCAGCTGCACAGACTCACGTGCTGCCTGCAGACACCTCTCGATGGAAATGTCCTCGTGGTGGTTACTTTCTTCGCCACTGGTAGAGATTTGACCACGTCGGGACATAACGCGTCGAATGAGAATTGGTCGATACATGAGAGTTCGGAAATTTCGGTATCGCCATCGTAAGATGGAATGGCAGAGTCTGAATGTCACGTTTTGAGTGGCGTCTTCTTGGAAATGAGGAGGTAGAGATGATAGCCAATGTGAAATCAATCGGTCATCCGCCTCTATCAGCTCTGATGCTGACGGGAAAGACGTGGAAATCATCCTCGAGTATATTTCACTTGTTACCATGTGAAAGGAGACCTGGGCTCGCATATGAGTGTAGATCGTTGTCTCTGTGGAAAACTGTGGCGTTGTCCTTGTCCCTTGTGTAATGGCCTATTATGAAGATCGAATATTTAGTATGAAGTAGGATGAAAACCAAAGGATCCAGGTCCTTACCGTATCATGTACATCCATTGGCAGTTCTGCATCAACGCCATTGGAAGGAAAGTCGAGAGGTCTCGAAAACGTAATGATAGCACCGACGTCAAATATGTAGAGACAGTGCCAGATTCGACGCCGCATTTCCCTTTCGAAAAGATTCATTACCGGTGATTGTATTTCCTTGTGCAGACCGATAGCCATCGCAGTACGCCGAGCTAGACCCATGTAATGGTAGCCCGAATTTGGCTTATTCCGTTTTTGCATGTAGTTCGAGATGAGAGTCAACGCTTGCACGAGATGAATGTTGCCAGTCTCTAGCATGTCGAATGACATGCGTGCCTTCGCGGCTTCAAAGAGACCCACGTCTTCCTGCGAAGGTTGTGTTGACGCAGTGAAAGCACCCACGGCAGCTACTACAAACAAGAGTACTTCCCAGGCCTTTGTTTTTGGTCGCGGAAGTACATGCATGAACTGCGCTCGAAAAGTGGCCTCGTGGACGATAGGGTAGGATTTGTGAAATACGTCGAAGTATTTTTTGACGAAAGGTTCCAGCTCACCAAGAGATTCCGATGAATATGGAATGCTCGAGGCTGGGATATTTGACGGCTCGATATTCTGGGCTGATACAATTTGATCTTTCGGTCCGTTTGGATTCGGGTCAGTGACTCGCAGCAATGCAGCGCCAGACGCAACCCCTAGTCGTCAATTAGTGGACAATCCCTCCGCACAAGTAGAGTCACTTACCAAGATAACCACCTCCATTTGGATCGCTTGTCAAACTGGCCATGCCATCAACAAATTCGTTTCCATTCGCCCGGCCAGCTCGTTCATCCCATTCCCAGTTGCCGGACAGAGGGGAGGATTCAAGAGGCATGTTGACTTGACTGATCGATCTCTTTCTAACCCTTCCTCTAATTTCGGACGCCCGTGGAGTTTGTGTCATGCCAACAGGGCCAGCAATCTGACAGCGAGAATGGGGTTGTTGGTCGGTTGTCGCCCCTGAGTGAAGAGGGGAGTGGGAAATATCGACAGAGCGATTGCGCTGGCCGGTCGCCTCGCCCAAATTAGAGTTGTTGAGGTCTAAATAAATGTTGGAATCACCTTGTGTTGGCAAACTTTGCTGAAGGCTGAGGAGTGCACTCTCCAACTCTGTCACATAGCGACGGGTCAGAGGCCGACTCTTAGCTCCGTATTCACAAGTACGATTCTTTCTCACGCACAATGTGCACTTTGGAGTTTGACGGTCACACTTGATTCAGTCAGTGTCAGTGTATATTCTAATGTAGAACAATGCAAGAGATGAGGGGGTTGCGTCTTACCTTTGATTTCCTGCGACGACACTCTTTGCAAGACAACTCCGGGATTGTGCGGTGTTCGGTCTCATATAAGCCACTCTGTCGAGTGATACTGGGTGGTTCTGGTGAAGACATGACTGTGTCCTTTGCCTCTACATTCCCTCTCATATCCCATTTCACGGTCGGTGGGGGTTGTGGAGTGACACTCATATTGCTAGGAATCGCCGGAGGATCTCCGATCGACACCTCAGATTTGAGGCAGAACACCATTTGGAAGGACAGAATGAAAGGGTCTGCCATTGGTTGAAGAGTCACAGACTTTGATTGAGAGGATTTAGATGAGATATTTGAAGAAGGTAAGATGGCTTATCGAGAGGGAAGGTGTCGGTGAGGTGAAGGAAAGGGTGGAAGTTGAAGTGGAAAGAGTTAAAAAGTGATGGATGGTTCAACTTGACTTGGTATAGATGAGAATTGGGGACAACTCGAGATGGCTTCGAGGAAAACTACTTTAATATGACCAGGGAATTGAATTGCGAATATTTAATAATATTCATGTCTGGCTATCGAACAAGGTCTCACACTATAAACATTGCTTGATCGACCGGCATAACCAATGAGCTTTGCTTTGATGCAGGAGAAGCTCAAGCATGATAGTTGCTGATACTAGGAGGAAGATCCTCCATCTTAGTGCCCCAGTCACTCTCTTCGGATCCCAAAGTCAGTTCCAGAACTCCTCCTTCAGTCCAGAAGTCGTGTGTAACCCAGTTCTTGGTCCATTCCTTGCCATTCAGCTTGGCGCTCTGGACGTAGATGGATTTGTAGCTGGGGTCGAAGTTGACATTGCGGATGGTCGCCAGTTTTCCTGTGATGCCATTGCGAATGCTCACTTCTTTGAAGTATGGGGGTGTAATCAGATATACGTCCTGGCCTGGAACGGGCCAGAGACCCATCATGCTAAGGACCACATATGATCCCATCGCTCCACTATCGTCATTACCCGCAATACCAGCGACAGTAGTGTTGAATTGGGAGGGAATGTAGAAGTGGTTGTACTTGGCGGACAGACCGGGTCTGCCGGCATAATGAAACTGGTAGACCGGCAGGAATGCCTGTTCATCGCCCACATAGAGAAGGCCAGACTCGTGGAAGTAAGTCAGACGCTTCGTGAATTCCTCAGCACCACCGAGAGTCTGAACGAGGGATCCCATGTCATGGGGTGCATAGCTGCGAAGCAAAAAAGAATTAGCGATTTCCTTCCTTTTTCTCGTTGATGATGGAAAGATGTCACCTACAAAGTATAGAGCCAAGCACTTCCCTCATAAGTCTCGTGTCCGTCGGGGTTGAGATAGCAGGAGGTGAAGTTAAGCAGAGGACTGCAAAAGATTGGATCTTGGTACCCCCATGTTCCGTTCGTGTAACGAGGCTGCAAGAAGCCAGTAAAGTTGGTGTCGGCGCCCTGAATGCTGGACTTTTGGTCTGCTTTGTACATGTTCACCCAGTTACCGGAGCGTCCCAGGTACTTCTCATAATCTTCCTTGTGACCCATCCCGTGGGCCATCTCAGCAATACAGAAATCATTGTATGCATACTCGACCGTACGAGAGATACTCCGCGTGTGTGTTCCAACACCATAAGGGTCATAGTCGTCGGTCGGGATATATCCGAGGCTCTTCCAGCTGTGTAGGCCGCCGCGGCCTTCGACATTCCAGTTGGCCGGCTCAATCTCTGCATCCTTGACCACAGCCTCGTAGGCGGTATCCCAATCGATACCTGGAATCTTCTTTAGGTAAGCATCAGCTACCACTACATCGGCATTAGAGCCGCCCTGGGTGAAGCCCTTGCAGAGCGACATGCGGCAGTCGGGTAGATAGCCTTCATTGCGGTAGATATCAATCAGACTTCGCAGCATTAGGGACTGTGAAAGAGGATCGACCAAAGTCAATAGAGGGTGGATACTGCGATATGAGTCCCAGATGCTGGATAATCTCAGGTTAGCTGGAAATTCCGGTTGACCAATCTATGTGATAAGTCTCTTACCAGTAATAACTGTCATAGTACGGCTCATCGCTCTTCCATAGCGGGTTTTCACCCGTATAATCCTGGGGGCTGATCATGGTGCGGTAGGCTCCACTCCAGAAGACCTTTTGCAAATCGGCGGAAACTCCCTCGGCATTCACGGAGATGACGTCCAGTTTCTTTCTCCAAGCAGCCTCAGCAGCAGAGACAGTTCCCTCGAAGTCGAAATCAGGCTGCTCACGCTCTGCATTTTCGCATGCTTGATTGACATTAAGGAAGCTGACACCGACACGAGCGAGTATCGTGTTGTCCTTGGGTGCATGGAATCGGGCAAATGTACCAGCGGAGAGTGTCGCTGGGGTGTTGGTCCCATCAGCTGCAAGAGTAACACTTTCGCGGCTGAAGTTTGCGCGATTCTTAGTCCAGACTCCAGTATCGCGAAGCTCAGCGCCCTTAAAGTCGACGCAGAAATGAAGATCATAGCTTCCAATTCCAAAGCTGGGGTTGAATGTGCCATTGCCAGTCAGTCGGCCAGTTGATTTGTTCACGTCGGCGGTACCATTCGTTCGTGACTGTGGTAGATCAATCAAGTCAACCAGGATCACAGGGCTCAACGCGTCGGCCGAAGTCTCCTCGAAGGTGAATCGATATAGTGCTGAGCGATTTGTTGTTGTCATTTCAGCGTGAACACCATTGTCGAGGGATATGCCAAAGTATCCCGGGCGAGCCTTCGGCGAGTCTCTCTTCCATGTCGAGGCTCTGTCGTTGAGCTGCCACTTGCATTGATTGAGATCGTCGTTCGGACACGATGGTTGGGCAAATATGGGGAAGTTTCCCATAGAAGGTGACTGATATTGTCAATGTAAAGAGCTTTTCACTAAGGAGGAGAGAATCATACGCCACCAGTGCCCGAATCGTGCATGTGCGAGAATCCCGAAACAACAGTCGTATCGAAAGCGAAGCCCGCCTGGTTCTCACCGATTGTATCGGCAACAGCTTTGGCCATGCCTATCGTCTGTGAGCAGCATGCTCCAATTGTGTCCATTCGAACGACTCACCAAAGGGTAGTGTTGCGCCGGGAAAAACATGGCCTAAATCAGGCATTAGTTAGAATATCAATCGTAGTTGTAGAACCGCCTATTGAGGCATACCTCCATTAGCTGTCCCGATCAAAGGATCGACATAGTCCAGAGGATCGAAGTTGTCCGCCAATGCCACCTGTGTATTTAGAGCAACAGAACCATACAAAACCGCGGCGATGGCACCAAATGCCTCCACACGGGGAAGCAGTCGTGGGCCCATGACGAACCGCAGGATGAATTATGGGCTGCAAGAGCGCAAATTCAATCAGCGAGAGGGGGGGAAAACGAAATTCGAGGTTGAGCGCGTGGTGCACGTCGGATCGATGCTCTCTTATTTACGAGCATTCCTCGCGAACGGATCGGCAAGGCGCATACTATGCTTGAGGAAAAATCTCGGTATTTCCCCCTCAAATGAAGACTGTTTCATCGTTGATTCGACCGATTGTGTAGCAAAAAGCCCACATGTTGTAAGAGCGAAGGTAACATTGAGTACATCGCCCAGCCACGTCGCGTGTGACCTCTGCGCGGGCAGCCGTGACCGACACCGCGTGCACTTGATTTTCTCCGTGCCATGACGAGTGAAAAAGCGGTATCGGCCGCAGGGATGAGCGATAGAGATGCCCAAAAGAGATAGGGCGAGTTCATAAAAGAAGGGGTCACCCGCCGGGTTCCTGGCCTATGTGCCGATCCCTGGCGAGTTGGGCGAATTGTTGGTCTCCCCCAGTATCTCCGAGCTGCGGGGAATGAGGCCCCGCGAAATTGAAAGTGGGGAAGTACTGGGCCCTCATGTAACCTCTTCGCGCGACGTCGGAATTAAAATGGGCAGTTGTTGAGTACGGAGAAATAGGTGGGAGGTAGGTGAGTAATAGTGGTGAGACTCAGAGAAGTGGGAGTGGTGATGGTTGTTGGGGCACGGGAACAACAAACAGTTGGCCGACCAGCAACTATCTAAATCAGAGAGTTCGCTTCGAGTTATAGGTATTTAAAAATATCTACTCGTGTGAAAAATGACAACAATCAATTGATTTCTGCTATTAGTATTATTCATCCTTCCAAGGTTGGAAGTTTCCCCTCATATTGTTACCTGGTACTAGCTGTATTCCGGTATTAGTTGGTCGGTCTTCTTTCCGATGGGATATACTATATTTGCCATTAGTAGTACTACTAACTACACTACAATTTAGAATACTACTAAGATCACCTTGACATGTCCAATGTTGATACCTATGATCACAAGCTTGTAGGCGGTTAACTAAAAAGGATAGATTTTAAGATTTGTCTCGTATCAATTAACTACAGCAAAATCTTCTCTTGCATACTACGATCCTGGATGGCAGTTGTCGGAGAAAGCGCACTTCCAATAATGGGGTTTCCTTTCCGGCTGATAATATGTAAAATGTGTCTCGAAGAAATCTCTATTCAAGCATCTTATCACTTGGATAGAGTCTTGTAGAGAATACCGAATGCAAGTCGGGACGACAACCCCTTTTGACTACCTTTGATTGCCGAGAATCTGCCGAGATCGGGCCGAATGACATAATCATCATTTAGCATTTGCTCCTTCGTCTTCGGCTGGACCCTTGAGCCTTTCGGCCCTTGTACTTGAATGGTCACTGCCGTCATTATTGCCCTGATTGTCATCTACGGCATGTAATACATGTGTATACTATATCCCGTGTGAGATTGTCCCGAATTGACATGCGCTAAAGAAGAGGAACCGCCATTTGTGAATCGTGGATGACCTCAACACCCGACACGCACTTCCAGAAGAATCGCTAAGCCCTGTCAAATTCAGCAATGCCCGGAGTCCCCTCCAATAAAGCTTGCGAGAGATGCAAGAAGCGGCATCTGAAGGTTTGTACTGATTCACTTCAAAACCAGGATGAAGGGAGGCTTTTCCTAACGTCACCAGTGTGATGAGACTCGCCCGCATTGTGAACGATGTGAAGCCGCTGGCGTGGAATGCCCCGGGTATGTTCAAACTCGAAAGTTTATCGACCAAGGAGCATCAGTACGGCGCCGGTATGCTCCGTATCCACACGCGAAGCCCGGTGAAGTGGGTCATATATCTTCGATCTGCATGAACGAGAAGCTAACATCTGGGCCAGAGCTCCGAAGATCACAAAAGTCAAACTCAGCATGTAAATATTCCATCAGATCCTTCTGCTGAGCAATTAGAAGGTCCTTCGGGTACGGAGATGCCCCGGTCGGGCCTTAGCTCTCAGAGAGACGAGGCTAGAGCTATTTCAAGCCATCCTTCCCAACCGGCTCAGGCCGGCTCATCGCTTCAACCGGAGATGGGATCTTTACAAAGTCAATTCCAGGTTTTTGATGACATAAGTGCTCCCTCCGGCTCTCGTCTGAATCAATCTGCTACCAGTGGTGCCGCCCGAAGTCCAATCGTGGACTCAATATCGCCGAATGCCACAACGGGACGCACCCCGGCTTCTGAATCTACATACAACAAGGCCTCTGTCGGTCAATCACAACGCGAAAGATATATGTCTTCAGAAAGTGTATCCCAGCGGAGTGAGAAGGAAGAATTTCAAGACATCTTCTCGGAGCTAACGACGGGCTCGGAGCACGAACTCGCATTCCTATCCCGTCACTTCACAGAGATAATTGCCCCTTGGTTAGATCTCTCTGATTCAACCAAGTTTTTCTCGGTCTACGTGCCAATAAGAGCCATCAATTCCCCGTCGCTGAAGTACGCCATTGCAGCTTTGGCTGCGAAACAATTAGGTCGCGTGAAAGGAAATAAATTGTCGGCTGGAGGGGGCATGTTCACCAGCTCGGCTACAACTGAGATGTACCCCAATGCAGCCGAGACTGACTGGTTCCTCAAAGCTGCTAACTACTATTATATGGCGGCATCAGACATGAATAACTCCTCCTCCTTTGGCTACAGCGCACACAGCTCAGCCGTCTTAGAATCGCCTATCGAGATAGTCAGCCGATGGCTAAAAGTGTCCGTTTTGCAAGGAGGCACACGAGATCCCTCCAATGGTGGCAAATTTCTTCGGAAAACAGAGGAAATTTTGGCAACAGCGGTACTTTTGATATTCTATAAGCTTCTTGATGCAGATGGCGATCAATGGCCCACGTCAGTTTCTTGAACTCAGTCTTTACCTGGAAACCGGGCTGATAATTCATCTAGGCACCTTACTGGTATTCGCGGTGTCTTCGAGACCCTAATGAGTGTAGATCAATTGAACCTGACGGCATTCACCCACGGCATTCGTGCCTGTTTCTGGAACCTTGCTCGCCAAGACTACCTCGGCTCGTATTTTACACGATGTCCGACTCACTTCGACCCAACAAATCTCCCCATGTGGCGAGCTGCAGGAATTTCTATCGACGAAAACGAAAAATTCCAGATAAGCCTATACGGCTCAAGCAATCTCTCCCAGGAAGACCAGGCAGCGAACGGGATCTGCTGGCTGGTCTCCAAGGTCATCAACTTTCTAGCAGAATCTAAGCAATCGCAGATTGCACAGTGGACCGGGTCGCCATCTAATAGGCCAGCTGGAAACCAGGAATCCCCAGGAAGTGCTGATCAGAGTGCAAGTACTTGGCTTGATCTTTGCTTTGATTTTCAAACTTGGTTTGAGCGTGTACCTGAGACTTTCCGGCCCTGTGTGCGGATCGATCACCCAAGAGACTTCTCACACCCATCTGAAAATATCAGGTTGCCCTTCCCTGAGGTCTTTTTCAGCCTTTCGACATGTGCTGCCACTATGCAACACTATCACTTTGGCAGAATCGCTCTATTGATAAACCAACCTGAAGACGTTGTTAGTGCCCCAAGCACGGCATTTGATCGTTTACAGGGCTATCGAGAGGTCACCAAAGAAGTAGAATATCGCACTCGTGAAGCTTGCGGAATTGCATTGGGCCGCCCACAAGGTGATGTACGGGTTCACATGGTCCCGGTACTGCTTGCACTTGGTCAATGTCTCGAGACCCCTGATGAGCATCAAATAATTCTCAATCTCCTCCGGGGAGTTGAGGCCGAGCTTGGCTGGGCTACAGAATACATTGTTACAAAGTTGGAAGCGTCCTGGAATCGATGACAGTGTGCTTCCTCGTTTCATTTCAGAAATATCTTCAGATAGACGGACATACATCAAGTCCTTCACGATATTGGTTTCAGCTCTAATTCAATGTCATTATCAAAATGAGTCATTATTTCGAATAATTGACATTCGCTGGCGTGTCGCAAATCGCCTTGAAATAAACATTGGAATCTGAGAACATTCATATACTATTCGGAAGATCTTTCGTCCGAAGTACTCAATCTCTCCTTCCGGGTCAATTCTAACTGGCCTTCCAGATCACGATCGTATTTCCTCAATTTCGAAGGTGAATTATACGCAAGAGATAGCCGTCGACGAATCCTTTGGTTGGGGTATTCTTCCTGCGGCCCCCCCGCCGTCAAAATCTACCGGCCTCTGCAGACTAGTTCTAGTTTTGAATACCGAGAACGCACTGCGGAACCCGAAGGAAATCAGATGGCTGAGAACGAGCCAGAGCACACCAACTGTGATTAGCAGAGCAACTGCTGCCGTGACGAGCATTGATACGATCGTGGTACGATCAGGTATCCCGTTCATGCCGAAAACACTCACAGCTAAGCCGACAGGCAAGAAGAAAACAGTCACATATGTAAAAAGAGTGATATTCTCAGCTTCGCGAAGCGACTTTTCAGCCCTGATCGCATGCTGGGCATTTGTCACCAGTACAATGAGGAACTCGATCGTCGCTGCAATGCCTTTGATACGCCGGTTTTGATCTTCAAATTGAGCCGTCTTTTGGTTGATCAGCTTTCGATATTTCTGCTCATCGCTGCGTGTCCAGCGTGGTCGTTCACGTCCCCGCGAGCTTTCCCTGCTGTTCCATTGCTCGATGAGACTCTGTAAACTGGCGATATTATCTTGCAGGATGGCAAGGAGTTGAAAACATTCTCGAAGTTCTCCGAGCTTTCGATCCTCAAAACTATCTTTAGAGAAGTATTTTTCTTCCACATCAGATGTTTTATTCCCAGCGCCTCGTTGGATTCGTCGAAGAATCAAACTGGTACTGGTGGATACTTTCTCCAGAACGAGATTCATCAATATGAGCTCCAACACCTTCCTCTGTTGCCAATGCGCAGTTTGGTCAAGGAGATCACTTATGAGAGGGGACTCAAGGTCTTTGGGATTTGCAAATTGCTGAGCTACATAGCAAGTCCAGTAGCGATCAAAGAAATCACCAGATATGCGAAAGCTGATTATGGCATCAACGAGGTATGCATTATCACCCGATATACCACATCGTTGCGACTTGATCTGCCGAATAGGTGTCGGTTCTTGCGAAGGAATTTCGCCGACATCGGCTGACATAACTTGAAAAAATCGGAAGTGAACCTCTGTTATCCAGCTATTAAGCACAGCCGCAGTGTCATCATAGAGCCAGTTTGCGTGAACTTTGGCATGCCGGTCGAAGAATTGCGCAACGTTGCCCCTTTCGAGCTCTGGGGATGCAACGTAGCATAAAGAAGCGACAATGTAGTCCGGAGATCTCAAGTAAATTAGCCTCTTTTTGCTATATTCGGCATTTCGTCTTTTCTGGAGTCTAAACCAAAGCTCTTTGTATGTTAAAATCGAATAGGTAGCGGATCTCTCTTCGACGGACCACTTTCTCTCCTTTCGGTCCTTGCGTACATCGCTGATTGACACATGGCAATTGCCACGAGGTGGAACATTTGTGACTGTCCGGTCAATAGCATTTCTGAATAGATATTGTTCCATGGCTTTCTTAATCTCACTAGGAGCTTCGCTTTGAAGAAGATCGAGCGTCGGTTGATCCGCCGGTGGGATGAAGCTAAGGAAATCCTGTTGGCGATAAATCCATTCTTCAGGCACATCAACTATATTGCTCAAATCAGCGATCCTTCCGTATGGGGTTAGTTGCTTCAAAGTACGCTGGGTTGCGAATGCTCTGCCGTCTTGCGTATTGACGTATCCGGGTACAGTCCCGACTACCGGCTCTGGCATCGGCGACAGCTCTCTTTTCCTCTGAACTGGTGATTCCCGCGTTTCAGATCGAGGTCTCCTCTGTCCGGGTGTTTTCGGAGGCATTTCAGAAATTTGTTGTCCTGGCTGCTCTATGGTTCGCAGGAGAATATATGGGATCTCAAAGCCGACGTGGAAATAGAAGTCGCGGAAGAGCTCCCGATCAAAGAGTGCAGGCTCTTTGCTGAAATCATCCAGCTGTCCCGGGAAAAGACCATTTTCGGACGAAGATTTCAAGATGATATCTTGGGCATGGTCGAACATCTCAACTGGCGCGAGGGTGCGCTCAAGGCGATGACCCTCTTTAGCCATTTCGATCGCTAGCCCGTAGCGAAGTGGGTTATCCCATTGGGGTTCATCATTGTTGACCTCATTATGTTGAGTCTGTGCTTTGGCAAGCTGCTCCCAAACCAATTTCGCCCCACTGAAGAATCCCCAATCAAGGCCGTAGTACAAGACAGTGTCTCTAGAATGCAGCAGGAAGCGGGTCTCACGAGCACTTCTGGTAACACTAAGCATGCGCTTCTTGAGAATATCGTTCTCTACTGAAAAGCGGCCAAGATTCTGTTGTCTTATTTCTTCGGCTGTGAAGTCAAGAATGAAATCATCACTAAACTTTCGCGTCGCTCGATGTGGAAGATGCCTAGTGATGCGAAGGAATTCTTCCCAAGTCTTGTGAGGCATTTTGCTTTGTGTATTCTCGACATGTTGGATCAACTGTTCAATACCTTCAAAAGCCTTCCATATCCAAACATGGTCGCTCAAACGATATAATGGAATTTCCGAGTCATCCAAGTGCTGCCATGTCGGGGTGAGCGGGTTCTTATCCTGGGCCAACTTTCGGAACCATTTCAAGGCAAACCCGCCCAGCCAACTGCATACGAAAAGCAAGTCCTCAGTATCGTGAAATACCGTGAGATATTGCAATGCTTTGAGGATGTGTCCGGGGATATTGGTCGGGTTATTTGGTGGGAGTTCCGTGTCACCGGATCTATCGTCCATCTTTTTGCCATGGATTCCAATGTTAGAAGAACAGGCTTCTTCAAGACACAACTTCGACACCCATTCGAGGTGTCCCTTGCATGTTGAATAAATTCGTTTTCTTAGCTTTGGTGTCCTAGAGAGTCTTGGATACATCTCCAGCATGAACATGAATGCAAAACTATTTTCAAACCGTTAGATTCTGAGGCAGATAACTTTCGAGAAGAGGTGAGCGAGCGCTGATTCTTACTAGCTTCCTGACACACTGATTCGATGATCACCAAAATCGCCACATGTGAGTGCCACTGGCCCAATTCTGTCTTGGGATGGCGCACTTCGATGAAGAACATGCTCTTCTCCGTCTGGTGTTTGTAGCTTTATCATCGGGCCGGTGAGATGCTCTGTTTCATCTACTGGTTCATCATTGTGTTCGAGATATGTTTCATCTGCGTCAATGCCCAGTATCTTTATCGTCTTTGTCATGGGATCTTCATTCTTTGTCCCCGCAAGTCCCGAGGTGGCTTGGCTTTTGAATAAACTTGAATCCAATGGGATACTGCAGACGGATAGAATGTGTTCAAGGTTACGGCGGAAATGCCAATTCAGAACCCGATCATTTGACAAAGACGCATTTTGGTCTTCAGCTTTCTCGACCTGAGAGTCGAATATGAGATCATCGGGCTGAATTAGAAATGATTGCCACTGAGCAGAGGAAGTGCTCATTTGAATCTTAATGGCCACAGTGAATTCCACAACATTCGGTCCCTCAAATTCGTGCCTAAAGGTCAGAGATGACGGTTTGATATATGGATCTTCCTCGTCCTTGTCAAATAATGTTTTCTGTGGCTTTCCATCCTTGAACAGGCCCAAAAGCACGCAGATGCGTTCTTGGTCAATTGGATAATCAGGACTATCTTCCAATGTAACAACTCCAAATCCATGGGGTCCACTGGCTTGACGCACTTGTAATTTCTCTCTCTTCTTTTGATAGTCAAGGTCTTGTAGACTGAAGTCTGCATTAAGCTCCAGTTGAAGGTGCTCACCCGTATTCAAGGTATTTATCGCCTGCATCTGCTGCACAACTAGGCCGTTATGGCACCATAGACTGACAGTGATGGTGACTCCTGCCTTGGTTCTATATGATATTATCGGCCAGCGGTCTTCCAAAAACTCAACTGTGGGTGGCTCAGAGGAAGGGGAGTTTAAGATTCGCAAACCAATTCCTCTGGCGGAAACCCGAGAGTTCTCCAGAAACTCCGATGCGCGCCCATGGATATACCATGCCTCTGATTCTTCGGCGGGTCCTAGCCCGATCAAACCCGAGTGGAGTTGGCCCCTCTGCCTGTCCTGGATGGGACGGCAAATGCGTAGTAGCTGACCATATGCGCCGGCACTGGCTGTTATCCCGCGATCGCCAAATGAGACATAAGGAGCATGGCGCCTAGTGCTCTCTTGCCTTTCCCGTTGCCGATTCTGGGACTGGAGTGTAGCAGGTGCGTGGCGATTTTCATCGGGGTGCTGCGACGCTGCGGGGTTCAGCGACGAGGAACCGACGCTGGTTCGACCTAATGGTCTTGAAGCAGCACTCACGGGAAATCACATATTTAAACTCGGGACTGCCTTGTGCGGGAAGCCCTGGGTATTCAATAGCGCTCTTGTTATCGGACGGCTCTGGCTCCATCATGGGCCTTGAGTCCGGGAGTGACAGGTGAAGAAGTCTCTGGGTTTGCCATTGTGAGATGCGGCTGTCATTTTGGCCCCGACGCTTGTATCCTGCAAGAATTAAGTACCTAGTCCAAGACGAACCCGGGTTTAATAGGGCCCGAGATAGCCAGCCATTTGGATTCCTCGCAGAACGCCACTAGCGGGCCATGCTAGCAACAATAGAGAAATTCCTCGGCTTGAATTCCCCACCGGATAAATTTGCTGCAGTCAGATCCAGAATAATGGTAGTTAGTTAATTGTTGAGGCATAGTCGCCTCAGGCATCTAGGTTCCTACCTTTGTCCTTAGATAATTACAGCTTGCTTCCTATTTCTTCTTTCCCTCTACAATATACACATTTTTAGTATCGCCATATTCGACTCTCTTACTTAGCCTCAACAATAATATCTTTGCATTTTCTACCAGAAAGCGATACTGAATTTTTAGAAAGTAAAATTAGAGGGAACTAGTACATGAATCTGCTAATTAGTTACCTAGGGAGGTACCTCTATATCCTTGTCAGCATCATTCAGCTATAAGCGGGCACATGTAACGTAGAACAGCAAATCACGCCGTCTGCAACATGGCCAATCCATGTCGGTAACCACAGATATGGAGCAGCTAGACGGTTCCCAGGTCGGATAAGAAGAAGAATCGTCAATAACGGTACATTCTCAAAGGCACAATAAATATTGAGTAGATTGTACGGAATCGGGGCGTTGCGGAGAAAGGAGGCGGAATATCCCCGAGCCCCTTTTGACTTGAAGTCAGGTCTCCACCTCGTGGGGTCATCGCGACCTTCTATGGAGTTATGCACCTCTTCTCCCTTCAATAATTGAAGAGAGGAACCCGCTTAACCATCGCTAGTATTGATTTTTCCTAATGGGTCGGAGTCCCACAAGGCTATAAACCATTGTTTGCTCCGCTATGTTATTGACAGTGGGGGCCAATAATCATTTAGATCAACAGAAAAAGTGGTACCTTCCTAGTTTCTATATCATTTCATTCCTGGCTCAGTAAATCAGAAAGAAGGAGCCTCTAACTAGCTCCATAAAGCTGGACTCGCTATGCTTAAATTATCACTAGTGTCGCCGGCCCACCTCTACCATGGAATCGCTGATATAGTAACAATAGAGCGCAGTTTCAAATGCCTCATCACTGCCGAGTGCGGCAAAATACCGCGGTGCATTGCCGAGTAGCAAGCTTTTAGCAACGCCACTTGAGGGTGAGGTACAAAGCGACCGAGGTGAACATATCGATGTGTAGGTAGGGAAGTGCGGGGGTTTTCAAGAATCTGGGGGTGGAGAGGCTCACTAGTCCCTACCAAGAAATCGCAGTATCAAATCCTCCGTATCAGACGTGGTGAGTGGTTGGTTTGCGCCACTATGGGGTGCCCACTCAGTGGCACCAAAGCTTCCTCCTATATCCTAGCACGGTCCTCGAGTCATCGGTAGATGTCGAATTGAAAATCCCGGGTCAGTTCCGCACTGAGTAGGGATCGGTCGACCCTTTGTCTTTTGAAACATAAACCGTTGCGATCCCAGTCTGGGTCGTGCTGGTCGCGAATGTTACACAAGAGCTTCGTTTGCTTGGCAGAACATTCTTTTTGACAACAACAAACCTATATCAGTGAAAAGCGTCTTGTCACGCAAATCAATTCACTATGGAGATGAACTATGATGAAGGTGTAAGTAACTACTCCATTGCAATTATCGCGTTATATCTAGGAAGCTAATAGTTTATGCGGTTTAGACTCTCCATCAGTTCGTGATCCCAGCTCCACGATATCTCATCCCTTGCTAATGATATCGTTTCAGAATCGAGGATGAATTGGGCACAACCATCTATCCGGGTACGGAGATCATGGCCGATGTGGGCACGCATCACTTTGTCAAGTCTTCAGCGAAATCCGATCGAGTGCTGGTGCCACAACCATCACAAGATCCTCATGATCCACTGGTGAGCCCATCGAGTACATTGGTGTCTGTGTGTGATGAGCCCTAACAGAATATACATCTTACTAGAATTGGAGTCGATTCTGGAAGATGAGCGCCATGGCTATCTCTACGGCGACCTCCTTTAGCCAGGGATTGGGACCGCTAGCATTAGCACCAATGTTTCCGCAGCTTATGGAGACGTTCAATTCGGATCTCGCCGGCGTGGTACAGTTTACCGGCATCTGCATTCTTGTTCTAGGATTCAGCAATTTCTTCTGGTAGGTATCTGCCAGCATGAACTTTACAAAACTAAGCTTACCGCTGAGTGATGCAGGATTCCCATACAAACCTCTTTCGGTCGACGACCTGTTCTGATCTTCTCGACCCTCATCTGCCTTGTGAGTAATATCTGGCGCGCAAAGGCAAATACATATGGCAGTTACATGGGCGCCTGTGTATTGAATGGATTTGGCGCTGGTCCTGCAGAGGTATGTATTTTTCGTAACTCTCTCTCACACTATGGTCTTCCATGTCTAAAATGTCATATCGAACCAGACTTCCCAACCCGAGATTATCACGGATATCATGTTCCTTCACGAGCGGGGTGCCTATAATACCCTATATTTCACCGCATACTTTGGCTCGCTGATGGTACGGCGCCCTTCTCCCTCCCCATTCGAGAAGAACAGCAAATTGATGTCAGAAATAGGTCGGCCCTATCATCGCAGGCCCAATGGCAGAGCACGTCGGATGGCGCAGCTTCTTCTGGCTGAACGTCGGATTTCTCGGCATCGTCCTCCTACTGCAGATATTCCTCTTCCCCGAAACTAAATGGCACCGCTCGCGTGCCGATGAGACACAGGAAACTCAAAACGCAGCGCAGAGGGTGTCTTCCGAGCCAGAGAAGCCGGGCGTGGTACATCAGAAGGAGAATGTTGAGGTCGAAGATGCTGCTGACCGTGATCCATATCTACACCGCGGCTCTCCTTCGAAGAAACAGTTCAAGTTGTGGCAACTTGATGGTAATAACACGAAAACAGTTCTGACGAGCTTCTTGGTTCCGTGGAAGCTGTTGACCTTCCCCATCGTGGAATTAGCTGCCTTTGTCGTTTCTTGGTCTGCTAGTTGCTTCTTGACCCTGAATCTCACGCAAAGCCAAGCATTCGCAGAGCCCCCGTATAACTTCAACAGTCAAACTATTGGGTTCTTCAATTTTGCCATTCTGATCGGCGCTTTTATTGGACTTGCGACCAATGGCCCCTTCTCGGATTGGATATCTATGAAAGCCACTCGCAAGAACAGGGGAATTCGAGAGCCAGAGATGCGTCTGCCGGCCATGGCTGTTTATGTCGTGATCATGATCATTGGAAATTTCGTCGTCGCTTTTGGTTATGAGTATAAATGGGATTGGCGGGTGAGTAATTTCCGAAGAGTCATGGCCATGGCAATTGATCTGAAGGCTAACCATCACAGGCAATTGTGATTATTGGCTATACCGCAGCGGGTATCCAAGTTGCAGCACTTCCGGCGATTGCTAGCACATACGCTGTGGACAGCTACAAGCCCGTGGCAGGTTCGATATTCGTGTCCATCACGGTGAACAAGAATGTCTGGGGATACGGATTTAGCAAATTCATCACCCCCTGGGTTGAGGAATCTGGATTTGTAAAGCCGATCATGCTGAATATGTGTCTGTGTACACTATGGTGTCTCTTCGCGATTCCATTCTATCTGTACGGCAAGAAGTTCAGGGGATGGACAGCCAAGTCTTCTGTGCACAAGATGTAGGTGTCGAGATTCGAGTTTCGGATTATAGAGCATCGAGCAAGAATCGAATCAGAAAGTTCCAACAATATTTGTATTCGCGATTTTAATGGAGAGCTAGGCTCTGGAGGTGGTATCATAAACAAGAAATCGCATAGCAAAACCGCTACAAAATGCTCAGTCATCGTCATCGTCAGGATCGTAGAGGTCGAGGTCCAAAAGACCTTTGGGTTTAGGCTTCGGCGCAGGCGCATGTGCAGCAGCCGGTGCAGCAGCCGGTGGCGGGCGTGGAGCACTAGCAGCAACAGAGCCAGCCTGGGCTGCAGCTTTCGCGGCCTCGTCTTGTCTTGTATCCGTAGTGGGGACCGGCGCAGGGGCTTCTGCTACCCCAAGTCCCTCTGCCTCTCGAATCAATCGTTCCACCTCTTTGTCCGGGTCCTGGCCAGCTGCCAACTGAACTTGTCCCATCAATCCCATCCGAATGCGATCCTCCATTGGATAGGGCATCATATACACCTCACGCGTGACGTTTGCCGAGTCGTCCAGCCACCGAGTGGCGTTTTTGGTCACCGAAGACACAGGTTCCTTTTCATCATCTGCAATAGAATCGCCATTCATCCCTGACATTTGCACGTCCTTGTCCGGAAGCTGTTGGCGTGTAGCTTGGCCCTTTCCTGCTGCACCGTTCGCAGCATCAGCTGCTGCTTCGTGGTTATATTTGCTAATGCGGCGCGCAAAGTCCAATAGTAAACGGTAATCGATCTCTTTTCGCGATAGTCGTATGGAGCCCCGATTGTTGTTTTGTTCGTCCGCGTCCGAGTCTGAGTCGCTTTCGTCGTCGCAGGCTGTGCGGATTTCTCTATCGAATCTTTCAAGATCACCGACAATGCCCTTGACACGAGTTTCTAACTCCTCCGCCTCGCTTCGTAGGTTCAGGATCTTTGCGTAGTTCTCTTGGTGCCGTCGGAGGGTTTCAATGGTGGAGGATAATCCGTCGTCAGCGTTGAGCAGGGCGACTGCTGCTGCTGGAGCTCCGGCGGCAGTGGGAGAGTGGGTGAGAGTGGTCAAAAGCGCATTGAGTTTAGATTCGACGTCAGTCAGTGAGGACTGAACGACGTTGTTCATGACGAAGACTGGAGGAAGCTCATGCGAGGGAGCCACTAGCCGAACTGAAGAGATGAAGTTATGAAAGAAGATGTGAAGATGCGAAGATGCGCATCCATGTCAAAAGCGGTGAGTGGGGGAGCTACTGTGTAATGTTTATGTAAATAATACAAACCTCCCCCACCAAACACCCGGGGATTACACGCTTAATACGGCACAATTAGTACCTTGAAATTTTCAGAGTATAAAAACCATGACGTCGTCAAGATACTAGATCTTAGCATATTTTAATTTTATTATTTATACTAGTACACTTGCGGTCCTTTTGTAGTGCAGTTAGCGAATTGCCCGGGGTTCTGCCAGGAGCCCCTACTCCGCCTATAAACTTGAAATATACGAGCAAAGATACGGGAAAGCTGTGTAATAATATTGATGTGCCTTTTATAGTGCTAATAGTAATACAACTACTGCGTGAGAACCTACTAGTACCTAGTAGTAACTTACTTCAGCTATATATTGTTATCATATACTACTATTAATCGCTCAACTCATCGTATGCTGCAAGTTCTTACTAGCACGCCCATCGTCAATTTTATGTATTTATCTATTCTGATAATGCGAAAAAGAAGAAATAAACAAATTAATGGAGAGAAGTAGGACTGAAGTTTATCCTCCAGGCCATAATGTTTGGTTATGGGGTTGATGCGAGTGGTCCACTTCTACCCCAAAAGCGGGGCAGGGAAGGAGGGGAATGGCTGCGGGCTTCTCTTGTTAAAACCCCAGGAACAACAGAGAGCTTGCAGAGATTTTTTGTTATTTTGGCATCGCAATGGACATGGCAGCTGAGTTACCTTCTGCCAAGCCAGTTCAATTGGGCGACACTGGCAAAATCGTTGTACAGCCTCCGCTCTCTCGCTGTGGACAGGGACCAGGACTCCTTCTACTCCGGCCAGCAATTTATGCGGGATATCAGCAACAAAGCACCAGCCTGGACCCCGAGCCCCTCCAAAAATGGGCCGAAGAAAGCTTCGCGGTAGCGCAAATCACACTTGATACCGGGCTAAGTGGGGACAAGGCAGCTATACAAAATCTGATGCAAGAAGCTCAGGATGGACTGACGGCTCTACCGGAGTGTACCCAGGGCCAGTTCGGGTTGCTAGGTAAATTTGAAGGAAAGAAACTTTGCAATGCAATCCACAATCACTGACCTCTCATGCAGTCTTCGGATCCAAGACCGACTACACATCTCAGTTCGAGGCCACCTTGCGTGAAGTGCTAGCCAATCATGAGAATCTGAAGTTTGCCGCGCTGCTTTCCTTCGATTCCTTGGATATCAGCAATAAATTGCCACAACTTTTACATGCGTCAGGCCCCGGCAAGCTTTCACAAACTGACTCGCAGATACAATATCATTATGCCGACGCCTCATCTCCAGGGTTCGTGATCCCGGGCCATCCCGACTTTCAATATGCAACAGCCGGGGTCTCTCATACCCGCAGCCTGACGTTCCTCAAGAAACATCTTGGAGGGCCTAATTTTGATCTTGAAAAGATCTGGGATGAGCACACTTACTTTGAATTCGGCGACCGGTCTGTTGAGAAGACCATGGCCACGATGGTGCAGGAGCCCTATGTGAACCATATCCCCACGGTAAAGTGTCCCTGCCCCAGACTTGTTGGAATGCAAGGGATGGACCAAGCTAATGAATATGTCCGTGGCTGTCACAGCTGACAGGTGGCATCGGTCGAGCTCGGTTAAGCCATTTCTACCTCCATCATTTTATCTTTAATAACCCCGACGACACGGGACTTGATCTTGTCAGCCGAACCGTTGGTATAGACCGCGTGGTGGACGAATTTATTTTCAGCTTCACTCATGTGAAACAAGTTGACTGGCTGTGAGTGACCATCCCCTCTTCAGCCTTTTGCATTTTCTTCTGTGGATTTGGAATCTGACGCTTGTTCAATATTCAGGATTCCGGGTATTCCGCCGACTGGCAAGCATCTGCGCATTCCATTCACCTCCGTAGTGAATATCCGAGGTGATCGATTGTACCACGAGCACATTGCCTGGGATCAGGCAACAGTGCTCGTACAGTTAGGCCTGCTTCCTGAATATCTTCCTTTCCCTTATGCACTGGCCGACGGGACTCTTCCTGCACCAGGGAAGCGATTCGAATATCGTGTGCCTGCGGCTGGAGTGGAGACTGCAGATAAGTTGCAGAATGGTGATGATGTGCCTTCGAACGGGATGTTCGAATACAAGATCCGCGAGGTGGATGATCGTTGAGGATGTGGAATGGGCGAAGCATCCACGTGGTTGTCATGCAGATCTTGCCCAAAGCCGATAATAAGGAATCAAAAACATAAATTCTAGATTTTCACCAGCATCTTGGATATTCTTCCATGGGGTGCTGACCTATTTAGTGCTGTATAATTGCATATTACCACTTGGGTCTCCTTGGACGTGCGTTAACTATCGCGGAGAAGGTTTCCCCTTGCTTAGGGTCTTTATGGCGGGTCCGTATTATCCAAACCCAACCAAGGTCCAGGTGATGTACCTAAGCTTGGGGCCATTGGGGGCCGACGGGAGCCGCTGTAACTTTCATGGTTGAATTTGAATGCATGTGCCTGGGATGACACCAAGTTTCTCAGTTCATGCAATTACTAGTATTTAAAAATTGATTTCTTCTGAGGCGGCTGCTTTTACCGCCCAGAGAACCATATCAACAGTATTCTGACCAGTCAGAACCTCGAAAAATCTGTTCATGCAGATCCACACAAAGAGAAAGAGTCACGTAAATGCAACTTCAAGCAAATCGAAGCTATCGTGACGGAGTCAAAAGCGAAAATTCTGAGGATCGCCGGATTAGTTGACGTCAGCGGATGCGGCCGTGGAACGAACGACGAAGAATGCTGCACCAACTCACAGTTTTATACCACTTCCAGGAACCCCCCCGGCTCATCCATTGACCGCTGATTCTCATCAAACTGCAACCTGTGCAAATTAAACTCTCGACCAGATGTTCTAAGCTCCACTTCCGCTGCATAAATTGGATTTTTCTGGGTCCCTCGGACGGCCCGGGTGCAACTCCACAGTGACGAATGGGTCCTGATGCCCTGTGAGTTGGGAGTTCAAATAGCCGGCGCGGAAGTGCTGAGTTGAGTTGAGTCTGGTTGATCTGAGTTGAAATTTTTATTTTCACCGTCTGTTGATATGACCGCCATCCTACTACTCCTAGCCCTGGTGTCCCTTTGCTGGGCAGCTTTGCCAGTCGTAGACCTGGGATATGAATTACACAGGGCAAATACGTTGAATGTGAGTTAGCTTCCTTCTAATGGACACAAAAATAACTTCCAGCTAATAATTCGAACAGGAAGCAAATGGGCTGTACAATTTCAGCAATATCCGTTATGCAGCACCTCCGGTAGGTGACCTGCGCTTTCGGGCCCCCGAGTTGCCCAAACTCAACCGGTCGCGTATTCAAGATGGCTCGGCTGGCCGAGTTTGCCCTCAGGCACTGCCCATCTGGGAGGAAGAGATTGAGCCCGCCTTTCTTTTGAGTCTTCTTGCCGGCACCAAGTTCAATCTGTCAACCGATATCTCCGCCTATCCGTATATTCCGGATAAGGTGGACCCCCCGGACAACCGAGGACTGTCTGTTCCTGGATGTGATTGTTCCACAGAAGATTTTTCACCGCGCTCATCAAAGGAAAAGGGACTTTGTCGAAAGAAAGAAACTTGCGCCCGTGCTGGTTTGGATCTATGGCGGTGGCTACGCGGAGGGAGATAAGACCCTATACAACCCCGAAGGGCTGATTGATCGAAGTGAGGCTCGCGGAGAAGAGATCGTGTATGTGGCAATAAATTATCGGGTAAGTAAAAATTGCGGTTTCATTTCCTTTGAACATTTTATCTCATACTTTGTTTAGTTGGGTGCATTCGGTTGGCTGGCCGGGAGCAGCCTCACTGCCGACGGCACTGCTAATGCCGGCTTACACGATCAACACCTCGCCCTCAAGTGGATACAGAAAAATATCCATCTTTTTGGAGGGGATCCATCCCGAGTCACAGTTATGGGCGAATCAGCAGGGGCAGGATCTATCATGCACCAGATCACAGCCTACGGCGGCAAAAACGGTTCAGCTCCATTTCAACAAGCAATCATTCAAAGCCCAGGATGGAACCCGAACGTCTCTCCCGAGCACCAAGAGGAAACTATGCAGCAATTTCTCGAAGCATTGAATGTTAGTTCAGTTGCAGAGGCTCGCCGCCTACCGTCGGCAGCTCTGATTGCTGGAAACGCGTATCAGATTGGCACGAAGGCCATCTATGGCAGTTTTATCTACGGACCAGTCGTGGATGGCACATTTGCGCCTGCCTTGCCGGGCCAACTTCTGCTATCGGGCGAATTCGATCATAACATCAGTGTCATGGTCGGTCATAACACCAACGAGGGCCTTGCGTTCGTGAATCCAAACGGGACAAAGACCAACTACCTGCCGAATATACTGAAGGACATCTTTCCGGACATTCAGACGAATGTGACTCGATACATTACCGATGTCCTTTATCCCGCCCGGTATGATGGCAAATGGGGCTATACAAATCCACTCGCCCGCGCCGCGCTTGTGCTATCAGATGCGGCGTTTGAGTGCAACACCGACTATCTTAATCGGGCATACCAGAATCAGACATACGCCTATGAGTTCAGCATTCCGCCGGGGCTGCATGGCCAAGATGTCCTATATACTTTCTCCGACAATGGCACCAGCTCGGTGACGTCCAATCTAGGAGTGTCAGTCACTAATGTGACGGTCGCTCACGCGATGCAGGATTGGTTTGTCAGTTTCACATATGGAGGGACCCCGAAATCATCACTGGCCCCAACCTTTCCGCGCTTTGGAACCCGCGGGCAACTCATGAACATTGCAAATGACACTATCGCCGTCATGCTGGATACAACTAATAACCCCCGCTGTCGGTTCTGGCAGACTGCTCCATATTACGGATAGCTTTCACCAGTCGTCTGGCCGTGTATTCCGCGAATACATACATATTTGTACATATTATGAAGTTGCCAGTATTTAATTGATAGGAGATGTCTCGTTTTGGCTGTCTTGTTGTGTCAACGTGTGCCGAGTCTATTGCCATGGTGGGGCGGACGTTTTTTTCTTGGTCCAAGTTTCTTTCCTCCTCCAGGTTTTCACGTCGAGCGGTCGTCAGTTACCAATAACTACTTAGTACCAGGAAAATGATACCAACTTGTGCTGGCACTGGCGCCGGCGCTGGCCGCTGGGCATTCTAGAGCCTTTACTGGTTGAAACTAGCCCTAGCCAACCATCACGGGCTGACCTCAAACAATAACTACCGGGGACTCGGAGATTCTAGAATACTTGAAACTTGAACGTTGAGATCCTTTGTTCAATATAATCTGATAATGATCTTCAGTGCGATATATGCCGTCATCTTAATTCTATTGGGGAGACAAAGAAGTGGCTGTTTATAACCTCCCTGTTCAGGCCAGCTTATTGCTACGTGTCCGCGGTGTATACCTACTAGTGTTTAAACTCTGTGCAAATAAATACTCGCAACTTAAATAAACTACACTGTAAAAATGCGCTGAAAGTCCCTGTTAATCAACCTCAGGGCCGGGTTAATGAGTGGGGGGGATAGGAGCTCGGCAGTCTCGGAGCCAAGCGGACTGCGCATACCAAGTGGACTGCGAGTGTAGAGTAGCTTCCCCCCGAGAATGAGTGGTATGGCGTAATATAATTAAATCATACCCATACGCTTGATGCAAGAGGAGCAGTTCCCTAAAAAGGAACAGCCCAGGGTCTTTGTTTCGTTTTCATGATCCTGAAACGCGAACCTGGCGCTTAACCGAACGGGGAAGATGCATTATCGCCTTCAAAGATCGTGGCGCTACCCCTGGCGCTACCACCACAATTTCGAAGAGCAGGATTGGCCATTCACAGCAAATGTGGAGAAAGGACCCTGAATATGTCTAGTTTGTTATACATAATATCTACTTTCAAAGGAAACTGCCTACCGAACGCCATATTGTTTGACATCCTGGCAATCTGCGTCTTGAATGGGGAGGGGAGGCTCTGAGATTATTATAAAGTAGGAGGTTCCATGCAGAGTTTGGCGCTTGCTATTTCACTTACTGCAAGATTTCACTCCTTCAAGATACTTCGAGTCTGGTTACTCGGTTCCATTCATTCTCTTCCTTGCTCATTCACTTTTGATTCTACCGGCTGGATCGGTCAACATAACCTTCCTTTTTTGAGACTTACCCACTTTTTGAGTGAATACTTTCAAAATGAACCTCCAAATCCGAACTCTTCTTTTCGCGGCAATGCTTCGCTTGGCCTCTGCAAAGGATGCTCGAACCTTTGCCGTCAACCACTTCTACGGCCAAGGCCCTCTGACGGAGGGTCGCATGGATCCAATCGTTAATCCTGGCGTTCCGGCTAGCCATGTGCACGCTATTCAGGGCGGAAGTAGCTTCAACTTGACGATGGGTAATAACGACCTGATGGACTCGCAGTGCACTTCGTCCTTGGTTGATGCGGACAAGAGCAACTATTGGACACCGTCCCTTTATTTTCAGGATCCCACTAATGGAAGCTTCATTGCGGTTCCATTCTACTACATGAATGTTTACTACTTGTCTGTCACCCACAAAACCATACTAAAAAATCCTCCCACTAACCGAGTCGTGAAATAGCTTCGAACCAACCGATGATGAGATCAAACCCTTCCCCGTTGGACTCCGCATGATGAGCGGCGACAAAGACCTACGAACACCACCAGCGGGCGGAGCCGCAAACGTACTGGACACAAATCAAGGGAAAATCCAACCTGTTCAATGGACATGCCCTCGAACCTCCTATGACCCTCCTTCATACCCTGAAAATTCCGACGGGCTTCATGGCGTTGGTATTCAAGACCCCAACAACAAAGGAGCTGGTGCTGGCTTCCCAGATGCGAATTGTGATGGATTTGCGTCCCCATTGCGTGCGGACATCCACTTTCCCTCGTGTTATAACCCGAAGGCTGGCTTGACCGATTATAAGAATAACATGGCGTTCCCAAGTGGAAAAGGAACGACTTCTGGAAAGGCCAATTGCCCCGAAGGATGGATTCATCTTCCGCATATCTTTTATGAGGTGTACTGGAATACTCCTCTCTTTGCTGACTTGTGGGAGCAAGGCAAGGGCACGCAGCCTTTTATCTTGGCTAATGGTGATCGCACTGGATATTCCCTTCACGGAGACTTTGTGAGTTGGCAATAGTAAGAAAAGTAATAGGATATATCACTAACAAGAAAAAACAGATTGCTGGCTGGGATGAAAGTGTTTTGCAAAAAATCATCAACAATTGCGACGCTGGCGATAGCGGAATGGACAAGTGCGCCGACGCTGGAACAATCAATGATTCATCTAAAACCTGCAACATCAAGAACCAAGTTCCAGAGACTATTTCTGGAGTCCTTGAAAAGCTTCCAGGAGACAATCCACCATCAGGATGGGGTCAAGGCAAAATTAGTAGCTCCTCAAGTTCATCAGAGGATACCGGTTCTTCGACCACGGCAAATGCCAAGTCCGCAGTCTATACCGACACTGCGACGTCAGAGAAAAGCCCCGAAAATGAGAGCCATACCGATGAGTGGTCATACCTTGGCTGCTATTCCGATAACCTCTCTGCTCGAGTCCTGAATGGAGTTGAATTTGCCGATCTTGGCGAAGGAAAAGTAACCTCCACAGCTTGCATCAGTTACTGCAAGAAAGCCGGGTTCTCGATGGCAGGTACGGAGTATGCTGGTGAATGTTTCTGTGGAACTGATCTAGGAGCCAGCTCAAAAATTGCAGCCAATAAGTGCAATATGAAATGCGATGGGGACGCATCTCAGGTCTGTGGTGGAAGTTTGGCACTGAGCGTGTATGGAAAGGCCAGTGAGACTTCGTCGAAGAAATCAACGCGACACCTTTCCCGTCACCGATTCGGTCGGCATATCAACATGATGAGTTAAATTGGTGGCAGGGGGGCCCGGGGCCGATTAAAGACTTTGTATATACACCACCGGCGGGAGATCTAGTGGTTCTGTGGGAGAGTTGCTAGAATATTCAGGGGAACACAATGGGACCATGTACAATACAATTTCTTTTCTTTCACTTGGTTGTCACACTCAATTTTCATCGCTTTTAAGTACTAGTATGCGGCGCTCCATAGCGGCAACCGGTTCAGTGGTAGTAAATACTGATTATAAGCAAGTTTTGTGCGCTGGAGTATTTTCTCAATACACATCTCATTGAATATACATTGGGGTTTAAATCTTCCTGGGTACCTAATCGGGTACTTAGTCAAGCACTTACGGCAAGGTCTCTACCACCAGGTTTGTAGTAGAGTATTCTTCTTGATATTATAACGCCCTGGCTACGGTTAATTTGAGACGTTCCTTGAAAGTTGGTTATACGAGTAGTATGGTTGTCAAGAGGGTGGCATAATTGTAGTAGACCAGAGTCATTTCAAAAATAAATAAAAAATAAAATAAAAAAATAAAGCAGAAAGAACTACGTTCATAAATGATTTAAAATATAAGGAAATCTATTATTATTCTCCACTAATTAGCGTCTCTTCTCAAGCTTGCCCAGGTGCTGCACACACATTTATATCTAAATCAAATAATAATAAATATACTAATAGTGGTAAGCCTATTGGCGTTTGGTGAAAACGAGTTGGCATCCGTCCTGTAATACCCAAGGTTAGCAAAGCTCAAGGTTCAGAAGAACGGGCTTTCCCAGAATGAAAGCCAAGGCTTACCATTGGGAATAGTGTCGCAAAAACCTTGATCTCTTCCGATTTGTCTGTCGCATGATGCTTCCAATCCAGCTCGAGCGCTGCTTTCCCGATCATACCAGCCATTGATAATGGTACATATCTTCTAGCAAGACAATCATGCGCTCCCGCACCGAAAACCAACCAGTTCTTGGTTTTGGACTCGGCATCTCCGGTAATCCAGCGATCGGGGTCAAATGAATCGGGATCTGGGTAAGCATTGGGGTCATGCAGTGCTGGATAGCAAGAGGGGATGATCATAGACCCCTTTGGCACTGTATAATTAGGTGTAACTGGAAAGTCTTTCGTCGCAAGGTAAGGTACAAATATGACTGGCGGTCTGTGGCGAAGAAGTTCCTTGATTACTGCGGTGGTGTAGTTGAGAGACTCGAGCATAGGAAGGTCAAATGATTTGTTCTTATCGCCACCGCGAGCAGCCAGATTCTCTTCTCGCAATCTATTGAGCACATCCGGACGTTGAGCTAGGACTTGAAATAGCCATGTGGTGGCACTGCTAGACGCGTCTTGAGACGCGAAGAGGAATGTGAAAAGAGTCTCGCCGATCTCCTCATTTGTGAACACTCGAATCAGATTCGTTGGTTTCTCAACATCTGTTTCGCCGGCGGCAATTCTCTCCCGGTATCGCTCTGACTCCATCATGTGAAGAACCCAATGGTCCACGATACAAGTGGGCTTCGCGCCCATTGCCATGTTTGCTTTGCATGCTGCGGCACATTGCGCAAATTCAACATGGACAGCATCCGCCGTTCTCTTCCCAAGCCAGGGCTTGGTGAACGGAACGTACATTGAAAGTGGAATGTTGACCAGCTCCATCGCAGCAGTAACAAGATAGAAATCGTCGGCGATTCTCTTCACGGCATCTTGAGATATGTATTCACCGAAGAATGTGCGACAAGAAAGTGCGCAGTTTATCTCGCGGAACATAGGCATGAAAGAGGATGGCTGCAAGGAGTTTTCTGCACTTGTCGCGACGAACTTGTCAAAATAATGTTCCAAAACTCTGTCTTGCACGGGGAGGTAGGTAGAGATGGCCTTGTTGGTAAACAACGGCGTGAGTCCCCTTCGGTACTCCGCATGGTCTCTGCCTTGCAGGAAAACCCATGCCTTTCGACCCAGCAAATCTTTTGCAATCGGAACAATGCACGGCTCGGCGTATGAAGGTGACTTAAACACTTTGTGGGCAATATCTCGGTCGGAGGCGAGCACGACAAACCTGTAATTTCCAATGTGAGTATGAATGATGGGTCTCTTTCGTCGAGAGATAGATAACGAACTTATGGAAGACAGAAACACAGCTGAGTGGACCACTCGCCCACTGCACGAGATACGATTCAAACTTGGGGTTGATGGCTTGAAGAAATGGGCCCATAAGTGGGATCTTAAAGGTGGGCCCCGCAATTGACCCCTTGCGCTTGATGTACATGACTGCCCGCAAAGGTCAGTAGGTCGAGCTCACTTGACAAGATGAATATCACGTACTTTGATCATAAAGGATTACACCGAGGATTGTAGTCACGACATACCGCCAAAGGGGCCATGTCGAAAGAACGGCAAGTGCTGTGGAGATCGCGTCACCAGCGCTGACAATCCGGGTTTCTCCCAGCTTAACTTGAAGCTGATCAGCATTGGATATGTTCAATACTTCAAGCTCCATTTTCGAGTCTTGGGCAACAGAAATTAGAAGACAATTCAACATTTGGATGGAACTTGCGAACTTGTGCTTCTTATGAATATCAGCGCTGTATACTGATTGCCAGATTAGGATTAGACTCCGAAGGGAGTGACTCCACCATTTTCTATTTCCTCGCCCCTTAGAATAAATTGACACTGGAAGTTGTATGGAGACGAGCTTCAATCATGAGATACAAATGGGAAAGATGGCACGTCTGACTAGGACATCACTTAAAGGCCTAGCCACATTTCAGTTTAGTTTTGATATAGTGTCAAGACCCTCTCTAATCGCCTTCCTCCCACTATCCAGAACTGTTGTTCTTGCCATTGGTAACGACAATACTACATAGTTCATACCTAGGTAGGAATAAACATGATGACTTTTTCCACTACATTTATTACTTTCGACACCACAAATTTGTCATCGATGAAACCCCGAAATAAAGCCATCGGAGTCTAGTCCTATTTGGGAAATCTGGTTGGGATTATAATCGACGCTGTTTGACTCGCATTGACTCGCGTAATCACACGCCCCACCGCCCTAGGGGTGGCACCATTTACATACATCTTCCTCCAAACACCTCATCTGGGAGTATTTAAGGATGAGACAAACACTTCGGCGATCTTGTGCTGCATGTGCGAAGTTGAAACACGGCTGTGACCTTCGGTTACCGCGCTGCTCAAGATGTGTCAAACGCAAAGTCCTCTGTGTCTATGCGAATGAACCCTCCGCGGCATCTACCGGCACTAACAATGCCTCCTTGATAGGACCCCCAATTGGAGCTGGGTCATTATCGGGGTACACATTTGGATCGCTTGACCCATTTGACTCGTATCCGCCAACGAGACTTCCCCGAGAGCAGATTCAACGCCTCATTTATAGCTGTAGGTGCCTATTCCAATTAACCATTCCAATGGTAGTGAACTTATTTCTTTTCTCAGTCCATCACAAAATAGCATTTCAATATTATCCTCTTGACCTCAAGGCGACCTCGAATCCATTCCTCATTTCATGGTGGCCACTTGCTCTTGGGGATCCTGCACTATTCCATGTCTCATTACAGACAGCGTGTCTTGATGAAGAGCGAGCGGCGCAGAAGGGATTTCGATCTTCCGAAATTCTGATGACTGACTCTATAGCTCTACTACGGCGTAAGATTGAGGATACATCTCTTGCTATTCAAGACGGCACGATGAACTCCGTGATTACATTGGCAACAATTGAGGTAAGATAGTATCCAAAGATACAATACATGCGTGCATAGCATTCTTTCCCAGTTTCTCATGCTGATGTATTCTTTTCTAGTTTGGGAAAGGCAACTATGAAACCAGTCAAATGCACATCGAGGGCGTGAAACGACTTGTCAGTTTAAGAGGAGGCATCAGCTCGGTGAGACAGACTAGTCCACTAACAGCAAGAATGATCAGTTGGTCAGTAATCCCACAGCACTTTAAATTGATTTATACTAATTCTGACATAGGGTATCAATGCTGATCATGGATCATCCGCAATTTGAGACTCAGGATGACTTTGGAATCGGAGATGGCATACCCCCCATTGCAGAATGGCAGATTGAACCGGCTTTCACTTACAACGACTTACATGAAAATCTCAATATGGAGGGACCGGATGAGGTGATTAACGTTTTTATGCGTCTGCGCAATGTTTTTCAACGAGCCAACCGGGGGCCGTTCCCAAACACACAACTTCATGATCTCACATGCTTTGTTGTACATCGTCTTCTCTTTTCAACCGCGGGTGCGTCCGAGTCGATACCTAAACTATCACCAACGACCGAGTGCATCCGATATGCTATAATTCTCTACTTGTTCATTGTTCAAGGCCCAATATATTACCCCCACGACGTGATGCTTAACAATATGATCGCTAAACTCATCAATAACCTCGAGCAACGCAATCGCACATCGCCCGAACCGGAGTCACTCGATGTTTGGCTCATTGCAGTTGGGATGGTGGCTTCAACAGGAACGCCACTATATGAGTGGTTCTCCAATAAAGCGCCAGAAACCGCCAGTCGTCTATATATGAAGAGCGCCCAAGAAGTCCTCGATTGCATAAAAGGTGTTTTGTGGCTTGATAAGCCACAGACTGAGTTTATCTTCAATGAGCAGTGTGAAGGATTTCTCTCTGCTGAGTCTCGGTCGAGTTCACCAGGTCTTCGAAGAACATTTCAACCTAGTAGCGTGCTGGCTGAGCTTCTATGACCGCAGAACTAGAATGTCACAATCGTCACTATTTATCAATAAAAAAAAGCATTCAATGATGATAGATATCTCCCTAGAAGCCAGGGCTAAAATCGCAGGAAAAGGCTTTGAAAAAACGTGAAAGTACTCCATTCAAAACCACATCATTAATCGCCAGTCGTCGTTTCACGATCAATTCTGTGGAGTATCAATGCCCAGGTTGTTTGGAATATAGCCTCCAGTGCCAGTGGAGTGTAGTTGGCATAGAGCTACTCATTCTACTACGATTGGGCAATAAAATGGACGAGAAATTCCGATATTCCAAGGTTCAAGTTCAATAGTGGTGATCGGGAATCACTCAGAAACCGACTTATGTGCCGATGACAGGTGCTCCGTACGTTTTTTCAAAGCATGCAGGGATCTATCCACTTGAAAATGCCGCTAATGTTCATCCGCTTACATTAGTTACTACAAGTTAGGACTAGCACCCTTCTTCGGTCCCTTCCCCCATTACTCCTCAAATTTATTTTCCGATACCTCACCAACTCGAAATGACTTTATATTAATTTTTCATATATCTCAGTTTCAACTGCCGAGATGCCTAAGTTTCGATAGCAAACGGTGGAGGAGTTCCCGTCGCCGATCTCGCTTAACCGCTGGCGTGTTTCATCTTCTCCGCCATGTGCTATGAACTTGCATAGCGCCCACCGCAGGCCGCGCGCCAATTTTGTTTGCGAAAAGACTGAATCACACCTTGGCGATAACAAACTGGGCCGGCGGCTAATTGTGCAAAGGTACAATGAGGGACTTGAGGTATGGCAGAGGGTGCGAACAAAGACGCCCTCTATTTTTACATGAAGGTTCATAAGGGGATGGCATGGTTCCTCAATTAAAGCTAAGCACGGGATACAAACACTGGTGAAACACGCCAAAGAAAAACGTTATGAAGGAATGAATCGCCCCCCCCGATGCGGCTTATATTGACCTGATCGGAATTGTCGCTTTGTTCTTCTGACTAGGGGCTGCAGGATATCCACATTTTCGCCCGCTGGGTTATTATTGGATGACTCGAAAAACTGACCCCGAAAGCGTGTTTGAGATACTCACAAGACTCATGACTGCCGAGATGAAGGAAGAAAGGATGGAGAGAGTGTCTTCGGATATTTAAGACGCAGGTCTCCCGGCATTCTCTACTTCCTGGTAGATCTCCGGCTAGACCTTCTCACTTCCATTCCCTTCACTTCTTTTTCTTGAGCTTCATTGACTGAAGTCTCGTTACATTCTTTCCCCAGCTTTTATAACCCATTTTCGGAAAACATCGTTCCTTTTCAACATGTCTTTGTCGAAAACTGCGAGCTTGCTTCTCGCCTCGGCTGCGCTGGTCGCAGGCCACGGCTATGTTAACAGTATTGACGTCGATGGCACTACCTACGGCGGATATCTGATTGATACCTATTACTACGAATCCGATCCTCCCAAGATCATTGCGTGGTCCACCAATGCTACCGACGACGGCTTCGTTGCTCCCACAGCCTACAGCTCGTCTGACATTATCTGTCATCGTGGTTCAGCTCCTGCAGCACTATCTGCACCAGTCACCCCCGGTGGCTCCGTGAAAATGACCTGGAGCACTTGGCCAGATGACCATCATGGCCCAGTGATTACCTACCTCGCCAAGTGCGATGGCGACTGCGCCGATGTGGATAAGACCACACTGGAGTTCTTCAAGATCGATGCGGGTGGACTTATCAGCGAGACTGCGATCCCTGGAACTTGGGCATCTGATGAGCTCATCGAGGCCAGCTATAGCCGAACCATGACTATCCCGTCTGACATCGAGGCTGGAAACTATGTCCTTCGCCACGAAATTATCGCACTTCACAGTGCTGAGAACACCGACGGAGCCCAGAACTACCCCCAGTGCATCAACCTGAAGGTGTCAGGCAGCGGTACTGCTACTCCCAGTGGAACTCTCGGAACTGCTCTCTACAAGGCCAGTGACCCGGGTATCTTTGTCAATATTTGGAACACTCTCAGCACTTATGATATCCCTGGTCCCACGCTTTATACCGCCGGTAGTGCTGCTACCGCCACTGCCGCCGCTGCTTCATCTGAATCGACCTCCACTACAACTTCTTCTGCTACCGAGAGTACTACTACTGCTGCCGCCGCCGCTGCGGTGACAACTGTGGCCGCTTCTTCTCCCTCTGATCCCACAGAGTCAGTTTCGCAAGCCATTGCCGTCGCTAGTACTACTTCTACCGCTAGCAGCTCTACCTCTACCTCTGGTGTCCTAAGTGGATCGTGTAGCCAGGAGGGATACTGGTATTGCAATGGTGGCTCGGCTTTCCAACGCTGTGTTGACGGAGTATGGGATGCTTCTCAGAGCGTGGCTTTGGGAACAAAGTGCACTGCTGGTATCTCTGAGGATCTCACCATATCTGCCACAGTTCAGCGCCGACAGGAGTCTCACCTACGTCGCCACAATGCTCGCGTCAACCACATGTCTTAAGACCTCTATGAGGCCTATATGCTAATTTAAGGTTGTTTTTGACAAATCGAGTCGCGAAGGGCTAGCTATGTATGTGGATGCTTGGGAGTTGATTGGCCATATGACTAGCGAATGAAAATATGTACAACTATGCGCTCTATCTGTGATCCTCCAGAGAACTTATGAATATTTTGAACCTTGGAGTTTTTTCATCGTACTACACCGTGACGTAGATATAGACTTCAAGTTGGCAGACAGCATCTGTCCTAACTACTACTAGGTACTAGTAGATGATAACTGCTCCATGCCCAGGTGCATACTAAGATGGTGATCATGGGAATTTTGTAGAAAATCCCTGCAATGGATAAAGCGTCAAGGAATTTTAGAATAATTCGATTTGAAACGAGAATAGACCAATTGAATTCTAATTTTGACGAGGTGTAATGAACCAGATGGTTATGGTTACTACTATTGGTGAAGATGCCTTAGGCCTCCACCTAGGCACCCACGCCTTATGGACGTAGTTCCGTCCTATCTTCTTCTTCTTTCCCTCTTTCCTCAATTCGGTTACTCTCGTTACCTGCTACCTCTTTCCTCGTATTGATTGCTCGAGCTCTCATACGAGGAGGCGATCTTTATAGATCAAACCTCCGTCGACCAATAAGGAATGCCCAGTCACCCCACCCTGCTTAGTCAGTCGAAACTTATCCGGCTTTTCTGAAAGTCGAGTTTGACTTGCTTGGATGTTCCGCAGAGCTATACACACAATGGGTAAACGCGGCGGCAAAAAGGTATGCGCAGACGTTCCAATGCAATTGACATATCCCCTCGAATCCTGACTGACATCCTCTTTGCAGTTTAATCGCGGTGGCCGAGGCGGCGGTGGTCGCACCAACTGGTCCGAGATCGCCAGAACCAACGAGAAGCTTGAGCGATACTACAATGAGCTGGGAATAGTCTCAGAGGCCGAGAAGGATGAATTCTGGGCAGCAATCCGTAGGGATCTGCCAAACAGTTTCCGATTCACCGGCTCTCGTGGGTGAGTTGGCGCAATTCTGCGCGTCCCCCAATCGCGCAGCGCAGTTCTCGTCTCTAGCATCATTCTGATCGTCGCATTGCTGTATTATAGACACGCGCTTGCTGTCCAGGAACGTCTCAAGGATTTCTACGTTCCCCAGATCACCGCCATCAAGTATGAGGGTGAATTCGTCGAGCCCCCGCGCCCCGTTGAGTGGTACCCTGACCAGCTTGCCTGGGCCATGACCACCCCGAAGCAAATCATTCGACGATTCGCCCCCTTCTCCTCTTTCCAGAAGTTCCTCGTCGCCGAGACCGAGGTCGGAAACATCAGTCGCCAGGAGGTTGTTAGCATGATTCCCCCTCTTCTGATCGATGCTCGTCCCGGTATGACTGTTCTGGATATGTGTGCCGCTCCCGGCAGCAAGTCCGCCCAGTTGATGGAACTGCTTCACGCTGGCGAGGAGGATACTATCCAGGAAGCTTCCCAAAAGGCGCGCGAGGGCGGTGTTGGTCCCGAGCCTCTCGGACCGGAGGGCTTGAACGACGATGGCCGAACCACTGGCCTGCTGATCTGCAATGACAGCGACTACAAGCGCGCGCACATGCTTATCCACCAGATGAAGCGTCTCAGCTCGCCTAATCTGATTGTCACCAACCATGACGCCACTATGTACCCCTCCATCAAGCTTCCCCCGGCCCCCGCTGCTGAGGGCAAGCCCCAGATGAACCGATACCTCAAGTTCGATCGTATTCTCGCCGATGTCCCCTGCTCTGGCGATGGAACTCCCCGCAAGAATGTTTCTGTCTGGAAGGACTGGAACCCTGCCAATGCTCTTGGACTCTACGTTACCCAGGCCCGGATTCTGGTCCGTGCCCTTCAGATGCTGAAGGTCGGTGGTCGTGTTGTCTACTCCACCTGCAGTATGAACCCTGTTGAGAACGAAGCCGTTGTTGCATCTGCCATTGAGCGCTGCGGTGGATCCGTCAATGTGAAGATCATTGACTGCAGCGAGGAGCTGGCTGGCCTCAAGCGAGCTCCCGGTATGCGGGACTGGAAGGTCATGGACCGCGAGGGCCGTATCTGGAACAGCTGGAAGGATGTCGAGGAGCACAAGGACAAGGAAGGAATCGACGGCCTGGCCCGAATTGCCAAGGGCATGTTCGCCCCTGGGGCGGACAGTGATCTCCCTCTCGAGCGCTGCATGCGTGTTTATCCTCACCACCAGGATACCGGTGGTTTCTTCATCACTGTCCTCGAAAAGACTCAGGAGATTCGGGCCAAGCCTGAGAACGTTGCTGATGTCATCCCCAAGGCTCCAGTGGCGGCTCTTGCCGAGGAGCTGGATGCCCGCAAGAAGGATGACAGCGAGCCCTACAAGAAGCTCGATGCTCTGGACGACCTCGTTGCCCCTGACCAGGAGGCTGCCAAGGAGATCGCAAAGAACGCGACTGTTGCCGAGTCCAGTCACCAACCCCCGTACTCCGTTACTCTCGACGCCCCCAATCCTGGCTCGCCTACCAAGCGCACTGCGGATGACTTTGAAGCTGAGATCCCTGCTAAGAAGACGAAGCTCGACAATGGCGAGGAAATTCTCCTGGGTGACCGTCCCATCCACAAGCCTGCAGGTGCAGTGGAGGCCCAGGCCGTTGAGACCTCAGACAGCAACACTCCTGCCCCATCTGCCCCCGTCGCTACGGCCAAGGCTTTGAAGAAGAAGGTGCACCAAGAGGAGCCTTACAAGTATCTCGACCCCAACCACGAAGAGTTAGAACCTATTTACAAGTTCTTCGAGTTGTCGGAGCGATTCCCTAAGGACCGTTTCATGGTCCGCAATGCTGAGGGTAACCCTACCCGCACTGTCTACTACACCAGCGCGCTCGCTCGCGACATTCTCCAACAAAACGAAGGTTCCGGTATGAAGTTCGTTCACTGCGGTGTGAAGATGTTCGTCAAACAGGACGCTCAGCGTGAGAACGTCTGCCGCTGGCGTATCCAGACCGATGGTTTGAACATTATCGAGCCCTGGATTGGCACTTCCCGCTCTGTCACTCTGACCAAACGCGAGACCCTGCGCAAGCTTCTGGTCGAGATGTTTCCCAAGGTCAACGACGAGGGCTGGAAGAACCTGGGTGAGATTGGCGAGCAAGTCAAGGACATCCCCATGGGTTGCAGCATTTTGCGCGTTGAGCCTACTGGCAAGGAAGACGGCCTCACGTAAGTTGCCCCCCCCTACACTCTATTCCCTTTACTGGAAGTTCCACGCTAATACCATCTAACAGTGAGCGAATGGTGCTGCCCCTTTGGCGATCCCTGCACTCCCTCAACCTCATGCTTCCCAAGGAGGACCGACGCGCCATGCTCCTCCGTATCTTCAACAGTGACACTCCTCTCATCAATGCCACCTTGAAGTCGAGCAACCAGAGCCCCACGGCCGCGACTCCCATTGAGTCCACCGCTGGTGCAGAGGACAAAGCGCTGCAGGCCGAGAGTGAGCAACTGGGCGAAGTTGAGCAGGACCACACTGACGCCCGTGAGACCTACACTAAGGCTGGCGATGAGGAAGACCGGATGAACACAACGGTTTAAGTGCCGACTATGTTAAAAGGCAAAATACGAACTGGATCTGGACTAAGATGTGATTGGATTGAATTTACTGGGAAGCGATGGCTCACCGACTGTACTAAATAAAAGCAAACTGGAAATTTACCGTTTCAAGCATTAAATAAACTTCCTTCTCCATTCAATGGTAGGACCTTGAGGTCGTATCGGATGATCCCAGCCAAGCTTGAGCGATCTGCATCGTGCAACGCCCTACACTATAGCTCGGCTCGGGGAATCGTCGGCAGTACAATAGCCCGGTTAAATTGATGCTCTTGGACCCCGCAATTAGCTTGCTTCAGTTTAAACGAGAAGGTAATTACTTGCTTTGGCTTCGACATCCGGTCGGTCCGGGGGAAATTACTACTATACATCGGCCTGAGTTTTCCCGAAGATCCTGGCATCATGATACTAGAGCTCTAGTAATTAGGTATCAACACGTATCTACACAGAACCATACTCTGTCCATACCACTCAGGATATAATTCATTCTCAATTGTAATCCATCATAACACACACCCTCATCCTCCAGTAAATACCAAACCGACCATCATCCCACATCCATCTGCAAAATACGGAAAAATTGCGGCGGACCCTCCACAAGCCCCCCCCGCAGGAGGCGCGCGGGGGGAGGATCATCGGCCCGCCTTCCAGGACAAGCAACATCCCCACCTCACCGACTGGGGCTATCATGCGAGGTGCATGTATGCAACGGAGCTATGACCGAAATCCCCCGCTGCCCCTGTCGATGACGATATTTTGAACATGGATTCGAGAGGTATGCCGCCCCGGGAATTGGCCAATATATGAAGCCGCGGCGATCCCTGCCTACCTGCATGCCAGGGGAGAGCTTTTTGAAATTCCCAGCTCTCGTTACTGCGCCTGTGTTCACCTGGTACATCCATTGAACCATGAAGCTCTCGTCGACGTTGGCTTTGGCTGCGCTGGCTGCGCAAGCTGCTGGTGCTGCTCTTAGCCATAAGCTTGATGGGTTTACCATTACGGAGCATCCGGATCCTGTGAAGCGAGCTCTGTTGCAGAAATATGTGCGTGGTTTGATTGTTTGATTGCAAGCAGGGGACTGGATGAGGCTATTTGCTTACCATTGCTGCTTATTTTGCCAGGTCACCTGGGACGAGCACTCCCTCTTCATCAATGGTGAGAGGCTGATGGTGTTCAGCGGCGAAGTCCATCCCTTCCGGTAGGTGTTTACTGCAACAATTGAGACTCCTTGAATAATTCAATCTCACATTATTCTTGCTTAGTTTGCCCGTTCCATCTCTTTGGATTGATATTCTTCAGAAAATCAAAGCTTTGGGTTTCAATGGTGTCTCAATTTACATCGATTGGGCTCTTCTCGAGGGCAAACCGGGCCACTACCGTGCCGATGGAATCTTCGACCTCGAGCCATTCTTTGAGGCTGCCAAGGAGGCTGGTATCTACCTACTGGCACGACCTGGTCCTTACATTAATGCGGAGGCTTCTGGTGGAGGTTTCCCAGGTTGGCTGCAGCGAGTCAATGCCACCCTACGAACCAGCGAAGAGGCCTACTTGAAGGCTACTGACAAGTAAGAAAGCCTTCGCACTCGGACAGAAAGAAATAAGTGACTGACATGCGCGAATAGCTACGTTTCCAACATTGCTGCCACCATCGCCAAGGCTCAGATCACAGAGGGTGGCCCAGTCATTCTCTATCAGCCTGAGAATGAATACTCCGGCGCTTGCTGCGGTGTAGATAACTTTCCCGATGGTGCTTACATGCAATATGTTGAGGACCAGGCCCACAAGGCCGGAATCGTTGTTCCCTTGCTCAGCAACGATGCTTGGGCTGCTGGTCACAATGCCCCTGGAACTGGTGAAGGCGAGGTCGACATTTACGGACATGACAGTTATCCCCTAGGGTTTGACTGCGCCAATCCGAGCGTGTGGCCTGACAATGCTCTGCCTACCTACTTCCGTGAATCTCATCTGGAACAAAGCCCCTCCACCCCGTACTCTCTTGTCGAGGTATGTACGGACTTCTAAGATATCTTGAGATCAAAAACTTACGTTTTATAGTTTCAAGGTGGTGCCTTCGACCCATGGGGAGGAAACGGCTTCGATGCCTGCGCCGCGCTCGTCAATCACGAATTCGAGAGAGTCTTCTACAAGAATGACTTCAGCTTCGGCGTTGCTTTCCTGAATTTATATATGGTATGTGTGGGAAGCTCATAAGGATGAAACAAATTTCTTTTAGAGATGCTGACTGGGCCAGACATTCGGTGGTACTAACTGGGGTAACCTGGGTCATCCCGGTGGATACACATCCTATGATTATGGCTCCCCTATCTCCGAGTCCCGCAATGTGACGCGTGAGAAGTACAGCGAGTTGAAGCTTCTTGGTAACTTTGCCAAGGTTTCTCCGTCGTACTTGGTGGCCACCCCCGGCAATGCCACCAACGCTACCTATACTAACACCGCCGACCTGACTGTCACCCCATTGCTTGGAAGTAACAGCACCGCATCGTCCTTCTTCGTGGTCCGACATGCAAACTACGCCTCCCTCAACTCCGTTGACTACAAGCTCAAGGTTCCCACCAGTGCTGGTGACCTCACTATTCCCCAACTTGGAGGTAGTCTGACGCTGAGTGGTCGTGATTCGAAGATCCATGTCGTGGATTACGATGTGGCTGGCACGAATATTCTTTACTCGACTGCCGAGGTCTTTACATGGAAGAAGTTCGGCAATAAGAAGGTCCTTGTTCTGTACGGTGGCCCTGATGAGCACCACGAGCTTGCGGTCTCCGGTAAGGCCTCCGCTTCTGTCGTTGAGGGCTCGTCGTCAGGCATTACCACCAAGAAGAAGGGCAATGCTGTCGTCATTGGCTGGGATGTATCTTCCACCCGCCGCATTGTCAAGGTTGGCGACCTCAATATCCTACTCCTCGGTATGTGCAACTTCTAGTATTGAACTGAACTCGAAAACTAACTGCTGTTAGATCGAAACTCTGCCTACAATTACTGGGTTCCTCAGCTCCCTGCATCAGGCAAGGCCCCAGGATACAGCACCCAAGAGAACACTGCCTCTTCGATTATCATCAAAGCTGGCTACCTCGTCCGAACCGCATACCTTGATGGAAGTGATCTCCACATCACGGCCGATTTCAATGCCACGACCCCAATTGAAGTGATCGGGGCTCCATCAAAGGCGAAGAACCTGGTCATCAACGGTAATAAGTCTCAAGTCAAAGTCGATAAGAATGGCATCTGGACCACCAACGTCAAATACTCGGCCCCTGACATCAAGATCCCAACCCTGAAGAACTTGAAGTGGAAGTCCATCGACACTCTACCTGAAATCAAAAACACATACGATGATTCAGCCTGGCCTTCCGCTGATCACACATATACCAACAACAGTGTCCACCCGCTCACGACTCCCAGCTCTCTATACTCTTCAGACTACGGCTTCCACACCGGAGCGCTCATCTACCGTGGACACTTCGTCGCCAACGGCAACGAGAAGGACATATTCCTGCACACTCAAGGTGGCTCAGCATCCGGTAGCTCAGTCTGGATCAATGAGACATATTTGGGCTCTGCCGTTGGAATCGACGCAGCAACAAACTCCAACGCCACCTACACCCTGCCAAACCTAAAGTCAGGCAAACCCTACGTGATCACCGTAGTCATCGACAACATGGGCCTAGACGAGGACTGGACCGTCGGCGAAGAAGAAATGAAAAATCCTCGCGGAATTCTCAACTACAGCCTCTCCGGCCACTCCGCCAGCGCCATCACCTGGAAATTGACCGGCAACCTAGGCGGCGAGGATTACCAGGATACCGTGCGAGGCCCACTGAACGAGGGCGGCCTCTACGCCGAGCGCCAGGGTTTCCACCAGCCCCAGCCGCCAACGCAGAAATGGGCTTCCAGCAGCCCATTCACTGGTCTTTCGAAGCCTGGCATTCAATTCTATAGCACCAGTTTCGATCTGAACGTGCCCAAGGGCTGGGACGTTCCGCTTTATTTCAATTTTGGAAATACCACCACGCCCCCGGTTGCCTATCGGGCCCAGCTGTATGTCAATGGTTACCAGTATGGCAAGTATGTCAACAATATTGGTCCTCAGACTAGTTTCCCTGTTCCGGAGGGTATTCTGAACTACCGTGGTACCAACTGGCTGGCGCTGAGCCTGTGGGCTCAGGAGGAGGGTGGTGCGAAGCTTAGCTCTTTTGAATTGGTGCATACTACTCCTGTTCTTACTTCTTTGGGTGAGATCGAGTCTGTGGACCAGCCTAAGTACCAATCTCGCCGTGGCGCTTACTAGGCGTGGGCGTAGACCTGGTGATTAGTTTTATTTCCCCCGAGAACGGGGCCAGATTTATTCTGTTCAAATAGCTCTGAGTTAAAGGCAGATGAATTATTTTGATCTAATCACAATTTCTCAAGTCCGACTAGAGTAGAATAATGTCTAACGGAGTATCATGGGTTGGGATGGAATATAAAGTAGAGAAGACCCACCCATATTGCGGCTCCACTTTGCCGATCCCCAGCCACCCCAGCCTTCTCTCTACTCTGACTCCCTCGTACGACAGCTCCCCTCTCACTTCCACTCTCACCTCTCCTCCTCAAATTTGAAATCCCTACACAGCTTCAAGTTGACTCCATGCGCCAACCTCGCTGACATCCATACACCCAAATCCACAATGGAAGACCTAAACTTCCCCCTCCCCGCAAACAACAACAACAACCTCCTCTCCCCACAACCAAACACAACCCACCAAAAACGCACAACCTACATATCCAGCGACCTAACATCCCGCTACACAACTGTCTCAATCCCAGCCTCATACGGCGGCCTAACAACAAGCCCACCACCCGGCACAGTCGCCGGAATCGTCCTCGGCAGCGTAGGCGGCATAGTAATAATCCTCTACCTAACCTTCCTCGCCCTGAACCCAGGCGGCATCGCGCGCGGCAGCGGGGGCACATCATCCATCGACGAAGAAGTCGTCGTCCGCAGTCGGCGCGGCGGCTCCCGGCGCAGCGATGTAATCGAGGTCGTCGAGGAACGCGGCAGTCGGCCGAGGAGTTATCGACGACCGCCGTCGCATGATCAGGTTATTGTTGAGGAGGACTCGGTTACGGGGACGACGACGTCTGGTGGGAGGGACGTTATTGAGGTTATGGAGGAGGAGTCTTCGGGGATTTCTTCTATTCAGCCGTCTAGGAGGGGTGGGCGGGGGTATCGATCTGTTGATCCGCTCGCGTATGGGGGTGGGAGTTCGCAGGGGAGTCGCTATCGATGAGTGGGGATGATTGAAGGGGAGTGGTTTGGGTTGGGGTGAATGTCTGGGTGGTGCTTTTTCGAAGTTTTGCATTGCGATACCCCCTTTTTCGGCTATATTCATGGGCGTGACTTATTCTGCTTACTTCCGCCGAGTGTGTTTATTAATGAGTGATGCTGTATATGAACTATTTCCAGCCATATTTTCTATCTACATCCTGTTTTTTTCAGTTTTTCGGTGTTGCAGTTATTTTTCCAAGGTTACAATGATACTAGTACAAAGTGCTGGGTCTAGTAGAAATAGTGAATTGAGGATTATACAGAAAGAAGTGAGAGCGTAGAACCAAGGTCAACGCCGCATCCTTCTCGCGCCGGATGATTGAAGATATAAAGCAGGTAAAAGTATATACGAGCGCAGAAAGACAACAAAAGAGAGCCAAACTCCACCACGCCCATATCAAAAACACCAAAAGTCTCCACAAGTCGAGCTCTCGGAAACGCCAACAGTAGAAGGAAAGTCGTATATGACGCATCTCGCGCCAACCCCATGATCCCTTCAATTTCCGGTCGTTGGATCTGAAGAGCGGGGGGGTATTTTGAATAGTCCCAAGAGGGAGAAAGGGACGTGCCAATCGCGTAACTTGTGTGTCAAAAGGCCGATCGGATCAAGAAAGCCACTGTACTCCAGCGAAGGCCTTTAGAACAGAATGTCCAAGCAGCAACAGCACGCCATTGCAGCCATGATACCAGCGCAAATACCACCAGCGCCGGATCCACCACCGCTGTGGCGGCCGCGATCATCCTGATACTGTTGAGGCGGGTATCCTTGTTGAGGATATTGCTGTTGGGGGTATTGCATCTGGCTCTGACCGCCGTAGTAACCTCCCTGCTGCTGAGGATAGCCGCCACCGTTATAGCCTTGTTGCTGCGGATACCCTTGCTGCTGCTGGTAGTATCCTACCTGTTGCTGCTGGCCGCCATAGTAGTCGCCTGCGGCGCCGGGGCCGGGGCTAGGACTGGGCGCGTTCTGGTGGAAGTTGCCGGAGTAAGCCGGGTCTTGGTAGGAAGGGGGCGGACTAGTCTGTCAAAGATGTTAGATTGATGCTAGAGATTGTGGATATAGTTTGATCTGTGGAAATAATTCGGGGAGGGGCTAGCGTGGGTGGACGAACCGGCTTGTTGTAAGACATGTTAGAGCTTGATGAAAGTGGATCCGGATGTGACAGATCTGGGGATTGTGGATGTGGTGGATGTGTTGATCTAGCCGGGGTGTGTATTGATGGGGAAGTGCAAGAGGGAGGGTAAGAAGAGGAGTGGGGAAAGAGAGAGAGAGAGAGAGATCGTCAAGGAGGGATGTTGGGGGGGGAAGCCAAGGGCCAAGAAGTTGAACCATAAAAAGTTGACTGGAGTTACGTTTTTAGTTGAACGCTGTGGCGCAGCATCGTGGCGGGGTTCCGAGGTATAAAGCTATGCACTGCCTCCATTCAGGCTGTCATATTCATGAAGTGGAAAACTTTGAAACTTTCATCCAAGAAAATAAAGAGAATCAAAATAATTAGCCACCGCAAATGAAGTTGCATTTTCCATGCGATCAGGGAGATTTAGGCCAAACGAAGCCCAAAAACATCGCCGGATTCGTAGTGTCACGTGCTCCCATACTATACGTTGCCGGCACTCTACTAAGCTAATAATAACAAGAGGGAGGAAGCCTAATAGACTTGATATTGCAGAAAATATACAAGTAATGGGGTTAAAACCTGGCAAAAACAATTATTTGGAGGCAATTTCGGACCCAGTAAAATGTCACATTATTTGTTGGCCTCCGTTCTGCTAGAACATCTTCCCTTTAGCAACCCCAACTCTTTGATTTTATCACCAGCCCTGGAGCAAGGGCCCACAAAAAATGGACGACCAAGTGTTATACCCCATTCTTTGTATACAATGTATTCCACAATTTGTAATAGAGATCGTTCTCCATGCATTTTGTATTCTGGTCTGATTCAAGTCTATGGATTCTGACTCATATTATTGTCACGGCCTACCGAAGAAGCTTCTTTTCACCACACTACCTCTACATCCTTGAAGAAGATGATGATATTGAAGGGTACGCAATGAGTGCTCTAGCTTCGCATATTGAATACAACACGTCTGCGTTCCACGGAAAAACTATTGATGATATTATCTGTCTTCTTCGCGGAAAGGTTACCGGAAACAAAGTAGCAAGAAATGTCTTCTATGTTGCGGACGACCAGACGATGAGGAATCACAGCTTGCTCCTGGTTCATGTTAAATCTCAAGAGCAGGATGAACATCATTAGTTGTGTTACTCGAATGGATTCATATTGAACAATCTTTTCCATGTAGACGAGGCGAACCTCGTATTATCTATTAGCCAAATTTCCGAGTCCCGATAAAAAGGTTTCCTCGTTCATTTGTGCTCATCTTTCCTCGCTTTCATACAGGGTTTCGAGGGACTCAGTGGAATGTCATGAGAAAACTGCGCCTGAGCTTCACGCACTGCAGAGACATTCCGGGGTAGATCAATATTCTAAATAACGGCACACCTACTCTCCCTCATACAAGTAGCTCTGACTTTCGAACTATCCAAATACTCCAGGCTAGCTACAGACCGAATGCACTGAAAACAATATATTATAATGTCCCACCGTGCCGATATAAGCAGGGCGATGCTACCGACAAAGCAAAAGTTTCCGGTGAAAACACTTTGGATGGAAACTCCCCGGAGCTCAAGCATGGTAAGTGAGAGTGTCAAAAGGGTTGTTGCAAACTCAGCCATCCCCAAAGGCACCTAGGTATATGAGAATATCAATCAGAGATAAAGTATTTTTCATCATCCAACTGGGGGTTCTTACTGGATTGCCCAGCTTTTGGCCCAGTTACATCTGGGGATGAGCATGAGCTGCCGTTGTCTCAAAAGATAGTGTGTGTTTCAGACTTTGTTCCAGGACGGCCATTGTCTTGATCTTTCGTCAAATATAATTCGAACAAAATTTCTCGACGATTTAACTTATACGACTGATACTCTGTATTATTCCATGTTTCATTTATGTCACAGTCCACTTGGAATTTGAAGCAGCTCTCCAGGTTAATTAATAAATCTAACTATTCGGCACATTGCTTTGTAACAGTATCGTCAAAATTGGTATCGTCTTTTGTTGGAGACCTATAGACAGTTTTACCTAGGCAAAAAAATCTATTATCTCACAAAGGATAAAATAATTATCACGAGTATTAGGTAAATTCAATCAAGCATTTGAATAATTTCAATCTATGTTCGAACAGTATTAATTAATTAGGTCTATGGATGGCGGTTATAGGGATTGCAGATTGAGCGGTCTTCAGCATTGTTGGCGACGATTTGACAATACGGTGTTCGCCGGTGGAAATCTGGATTGCCGAAAAAGAATACCATCAGCGAGGTTCGGGTCCCGAGCTAGCATTTCAATCCCATTTGAATATACTATAGACCGTGGCCGAAGAACCACGGTCAACAACAGTTCCAAGGTAAGTCACTGAATGCTTGCAAAATTTGCGATTGCCACCGCTGGGCCATAGTAATGACAAGCCTTTACAATGTGTCTTGGTGAGCCGAGACAAGCTATTAATCATCTCAAACGAACGAGGTCGAGGGTTATTAAGCGGAAATATCTTCTGCAGCGGGCTTTCAAGTACTTCCTCACCTCCATAGCTTCTATCTACACTTCTAATACACCTATAACAGTGTCATTTCCCCCAGTTTGCCTTCCTACATACATTTACATCAGCACTGCACGATCTTGGTGACTATTTAGATGATGATATTCTCAATTCACCCGATCTATACGAAAATATTTCTAATACGACGGAAAACCTCCCGACGAACCTGTAGGTATTCCTCCCTAGTTCGACCAACCGCATCTCGGTTCTCCACAGCACGACGGAGCAGATATGACAGACAATCACCTAATGTTCCCCAACTAAGACATTTGAAAACCTCAGGAGATACCTTTCCAGAACCATCTGTTTCAACACATCCCATTTGCAACAATCGACAGCTAACTCCATCAGCCATGCCAAGCAATTGACCATACTGCACCTTCGTAGCAGGAAGTCCCGCCGCAACCAGCTCATTCGACCACTTGCTAGCCATCAAAGAGCTTTCCTTATTATGCGTCGCAAGAAAGAGGTCCGCGGAAGGAAATGGGCGCTTTCCCTTGCCAAAAGGCCCAAGGTCACGCTTGATAACACCCTGCGCAATAGCGTCATATGAAACATCCGTATCGGCCTTCGTATCGTTGATCACGCCCCGGGGCTCGGAATTGATATATGCCCCCCGTACCAGCTTAACACCGAGCGTGAATTTCTTCTTATCCGCGATATCGAGATGCGCAAGGAGTGTGGCAGGAGTGATCTTCAGATAAGCCTGATAAGTATTAAATACCACGACCTTGCCATCAACATTGAATTTCTCCATGAGGCCGAGAGCAACGTCATCGATTCCAGGCTGGACAGATTGTTGCTCCGCGTCGATGAAAATGCGAGCCTGGCGCTCTACAGCGCGTTTGCAGATCTGCTCCAGGGCCAGCATCATCTCTTCGGGCAGAGGCTCTTTAGCCAGCAGGGCACGCATTGCCGGTTCCCCGGCCCCGGTTAGTCTGGTAAAGAGTGTCAGTCAAGCTGTGGAGCGCAGAAAGGAATTCAATCTCACTTAAGTGCTAGAATATCGCCATTTCCCACCATCTCAACAGTTTCAAGTACGCCCTGTCTCCATGCCTCAATGTCCGGGTTTTGCTCCGCTTCGAGAGAAGAGGCTTCTGTAGTGGCGGCTGTGGTAGAGCTTTCCGACACTTCTTTCGATGCATCTACCACGATTTCTCGAGCGTATGTCAAAATGACTCCTTTGAAACCCATGTTCTTGATATTTTCAATTGTAGATCGAACTTCCTTACCATTTTCGCCGGCACAGAAATGGTTGTAGAATGTTGATTTCAGAATACCGCGAAGAAATGGGTTTTTATTCACGTCCAACAGTGAGAATCGGGGATGAACGACCGAGGAGAGAAACCAGAGTGTAGGGGTCAGAAGAAATCGATGGGAAGAGACTGTAGCTACTAGCAAAGACCGCAACAACATCTTGGTTGGAAGTAAGGAATGTGGTGGGAGCTGAGTGCTGGTTTCCGTTCTCAGGCCTCCCGACGGAGAAACCCCCGACTTGTATCCTCTGCAAAAGGATACATTATTCACGAACCTCAGTTGCTGAAGGATGGGTTTCGATTGCTTCAGAGACACTAGTTGTTTGAGTATAGACATTCTTGTGAGAGGGAAAATATCTCGTCGGTGTATGATTGAACTCAGGAAATGAAGACTCCTAAGGAGGAGTTTTCTTGCCAACGATAACGCATCTGACCGCTAACTAATACATTTCAATGCATTATCCGTACCTATTCCAAATCTCCAATGTAGGACTCCAAAATGGCTCGGATATGATCGGATGAGAGGGGAAGTGGATCTCGGATCGAGTCGCCGAAAGGGCGTGAACAAGGATGGGGTGAACAAATCGCGGCCTCGATAATGTGCGGTAATGGGCATGATACTAGTACCGAGCTGGAATTTCAGCAAATGATTTTGTCCATGAGTATTACCGTGAAATTCCCTCCGAGATGAATGGGATGACTGGCCTCGTATACCGATTAATATTCGAGATCCCTTAGTTTGAGCTATAGCTCCAAAATTGCTAAGACGCCGATTTATTCCTGTTTCTTAAATGATACGTCCTGTCTTTTATATTATTCTAGAAAGAAAATTCCAATTTGAAGGGCTGATTGTGGGGAATATTATATCCTAAGACGCTGAATCAAAAATGTATATCTCTAGCGTGCGAACTGCCCTGTCAAGCCATCGGCAGATATCTCGATGTGCTCATTTTATCCCGACTCTCTTTGCTTGAATTTCAGTATGATCCAAAAGCAATATTGGCACGGCCTCCTTTTTTCCGAAACCTGATATTTCAAAAAAACACAGTCCATCCCCGAGGTCTTTGGCACATCAAGGGCTAGTATTGCGAGTCAAACTTACTAGTAATTATCAGGACGATAACCCCACTGTCCAATATGCAATTATTTTCCAACAACCTTGAAAATTTGAAAACATCTTCCAAAGCAAATTCTTAGCTGTTACTTCTAATAAAGTATCACAACGAGAATGGATTCCTGACTATACTCATAAGCGGCCTTGCGCAAAGTGGAACCAAGACGGGAAATTGAGGGTATACTCTAGGGCTGCTAGTACGGCCATGAGAAGGCTTTTAGGAAGCTGCACCAAAGCTAGCCAGCAACGACAGCATCAGACGAGAGAAGTTAAATTTAGCAATAGGATTATTTTTACAAGCACTGAAAATATACAAAGATCTCACCAGCAAGGAGGTATCGATTCGGACTTTTGGTAACACTGTCCATATATAAACGCAAATTATAATGCACACGAGCCAAGATAAAAAATCAAACCAATAAGAATGCTAGGCAAATGCTAGACTGCTCAGATGTACGTAGGAAAATGCCAGAGAAATGCACACCTCACTCAACTTCACTCTCATCGACACTTCAATTAACCCAAAGAAAATGAAATGAAAAGAAGCCACTTATTCCTTGTCCTCCAGCGAAGCCTTCTTCAGCTCATCGGCAGCATCGGCGGCACCGTCCTGCTCCTGGGCCAGCTCGGCCTCGGCGGTGGGGGCACCGTTGGCCTGCGCGGGCTTCTTCGCAGCGTCGGTGGCACGGCCGTTGGCCTCGATCTTAGCCTCCTCCTCCTCCAGGCGGGTGATCTCTTCCTTGGCCTTCTTGATGTTCTGCGAGGGTTGTTAGTAACGATATTTCATATGTAGCACGTCAGAGACAGCGGGTGCGGATAATCAAATAACTCACCTCCTCAGTCTTGCTGGCCTGGTTCTTCTTCCACTCGGTAATCTTAGCAGCCAGCTGCTCAACAGAGGCAGGGACAGCAGCCTGGTTCATGGGAGGGTCGATCTTGACCTTGGCGAAGTCCTCAATGACACCAACGTTCATGTTGAACTTGCCAGCAGGCTCGGCACCAGCGGCAGCGGCAGCACCGCCCTTCTTACCCTTCTTGCCCTTCTTGCCACCAGTACCAGCAAAGTAGTCCTCCTCCTCGTCCTTGCGGACGACCTTCATACCCTTCAGGGCAGAGTCATCAACGGTACGGCCAACACCAGCACGGAACTTGCTCTCCTCAACCTTCTTGTCATCAAGACCCAGAGAGGCAAAGTCATAAGCGGGGTCGAAGTGACGGATCAGACCTTGAGCAGTCAGGATCTCATCAGCATAGGCAAGAGCAGAAGCCTCCTCAAGCTTCTTGTCAGCGACCTTCTTGCGCTTCTCACGCTCGAAAGCGTCGCGCTCGAGCTTCTGGCGCTCGCGGCGCTGGCGCCAAGCCTCATCCTCGTACTCCTTGTACGCACGACGGGCCTTGTAGTAGGTGTCCTTGATCTCCTTGATGGCGACGTACTTGGCCTGTTGGTCGTTGCGCAGCTTAGTGCGCTCATCACGGAGAGAGTTCAGGTTCTTGTAGACGCCATCCTGCTCGGCCTTGATGGTGTCGAGCTCCTTCTGGATCTCAGAGTACTTGTCGCTGAGAGCCTTGGCCTGGGGTTGTCGAGGGTCTTGCGCAAGGCAGAGATCTGAGCCTTCAAGTCATCAATGTTCTTCTGGGCCTCTTCCAAACCGGCAAAACCCTTGCGCTGCTTGCGCATGTTGGAGATATCGCCGAGAGCCTTGCGCTCGTCGACCAGACGGAGGGTACCGGAGTCGACCTGCTTCTCGAGCTTGGCGATCTCACGGTCGATCTCGTCGACGTTCTTGAAGGCCATCTTGCCCCGAGAGTTGTTCTGCTCCGCAATGCGGGCCTTGAGGGTGGATTCGATGGCATTGATCTTCTCCTGGATGCTGGAGCGGGAGGACTTGAACCCGGACTGCTTTTGGCGGATGGAGGACAACTCAGCGCGGAGTTCCTGCTGCTTCTTGACGGTGGGGGAGTCCTGGTTGTTGGGCTTGGCGTTGTCCAACTTGGACTTGATTTGATTCTATTTGCGCACGTGGTTAGTTATGGACAACAAGAAAAAGCAGTGGAGTCGCAGCAGCGATCGTCTCGGGAGGGACAGATTGGCGGGACACAATGCAATGCAATGTCTCATTAAGTCCAAATGTCATAATTGACCCGAATATCAAAAGGAAAGAGAACAATGAATCATACCAGCTTCTCCTGAGCAGCAGTGTGCTCCTTCTCGGCTTGAGCGAGGCTAATCTTGTAGGCCTCCTCATCGGGCTTGGTGGGCTTAACCGCCACGGGGGCAGGGGAAGCCATTGCGAACAGAGAACAAGGAACAATTAAAAAAGAAGAGAAAGTGGAGAGAGGAGAGAGAAAAGAAGAGAGAAACCCACGAGGGGAAAGGAAGCCGTCAAGACAAGTTCCGGAAATCCAACGGTTCGGTCAGTTTCTCCGCTTTCCCGGCAGAAAGTTCCCGCCGATTTTTCGATTTCACTTTAACCTCACCTTGACTTTTGCTATCACTTGCACTGCTCGGCGCAAGCACTTTCTTTCTTTCTCTTTTCTGAATTTGAGCAGTTGCACTGACAATCATGGACGGAGATGTGTCTGCGCACAGCCAGGAGGCTGATAAGGAAACCACTCGTCTTTGGCGCACCTTCCGGACTGTCTATGAGATGCTGGCAGACCGAGTAAGTTTGACAATCGCACGGGGATATGACTTCATTGTTTTCGCATGGATCAGAATTGCACCAGAGATCTAAACTAACCTCTTTTCCCCGCTACAACAGGGCTACGAAGTCTCCGACGATGAGCTCGCGATCTCACTAGACGAATTCCGCCAGAAATACTCAGACCCCATGGGATACCCAGAGTACGAACACCCTACCTCCTGCAAAGATAAGCTTGCATTGGCTGGAATCGCTGCGAAAGGCAGACTGGGAGCTTATGCAGCTCTCCAATCTTGATTTCGCAGTCGGTCCTTGCAAGCCCTTCAAAAACAAAACCAGCACCGAAGATATGTAATAAAAAAAAAGAACCTCAACTAACCTCCAACCCAGCCGCAACAAGATGAAAATCCAAGCCCGCCCCACCACAACCATGGAAATGAAATACACTCTCAAAACCAAGTCGAACCCTAACCCCACACCGGACTGCGGCACCGTCTACGTCGACTTCTGCCCAGACGCCTCAGGCGTCGGAACCAAGCAAGTACGCGCCTTCAACCATATCGTCGGCGAAAGCAACTATCACACCGGAATCTTCATCACGCAAACCCCGATTTCCCCCTCCGCCGTCCGCCTGCTCTCCAGTCTGCCCAACCACATCTGCGAGCACTTCCAGGAGCAGGATCTGCTGGTCAACATCACGCGCCATGAGCTGGTCCCCAAGCACGTCCTCCTCAGCCCCGAGGAGAAGGGCCGTCTGCTGGAGCGCTACCGTCTGAAGGAGTCGCAGCTGCCGCGCATGCAAGTCTCCGATCCCGTCTCTAGGTATCTGGGTCTGCGCCGTGGACAGGTTGTGAAGATTATCCGCAAGTCCGAAACAGCTGGTCGGTATGCCAGTTACCGCTGGGTGATTTAAGGCAGGGGGGGCCAATGATAAAGACTGTGGACGGGGAATCCCATTGACTTCCCCTTATCTCCACGGTCGGTCTCCTCTTATTTCTCTCTGTCCGTTCATCATTTTAGCTCCAAGATGGATCCTATAGAGGTGGGCGGTGGAGTCCATACCATACCATACTACACCACACCACACCACACCATACCATACCATACCCATCTGCGCATCAGTCCTTTCCATACGGTCCTTCCCCGCCAGCCCACCGAACCGCAAACAAACAGCACCTCCGGGAAAGGGCCGCGGATCGGACACGGAGTTCTCATTCTGCTCATCAAACGCAAAACAAAAAAAGTTGGATCCCCCTTGTATTATGGGCAGCACGGCGTACAGGCGAAGTTTCTCCAACATCCACGGGGCGAGGCGGCGGGGGAGCTGGTTGATCTGATTATGTGAACTGTTCCTCTATTTTTTTCTTCACATAGTAATCTCTATCTCTGTTTCGCTAATTCAGTTAGAGGCAATATATTGGATGTCGATATTTAACGTTCTCATAAGGTTCAAGTTATTCAAGTTCAAGTTCAAGTTCATTTGGTCTCGTGACTTCGTTGTAAGTGGTAGGCAAATAATGGTTGGTGTACAAAACCACTGCAATCAAGCGGGTAGTATAAACTATAGCAAAACAATCCTCGCTGCAGCTTCGTGTAGCTTCGCCGTTGCGCCTGGATGGACCGATAGACAAATATACGCAGATGGACTCAGACACCTCCGACGCCGGCGCTAAACAAATTGCGGGGGATATACAGGGTAAGAATAAACAACGTCGCGAATGGGGTATGAGGGCGTGAGAAATCAAAAACAACAGAAATGCAACAGGCAATCCAAGAAACAAAAGATGGAAACAGAATCAAGAATAGGGCGTTTATGACAAGGCAAATGGAGTCGTTCATCGATCGTGTATGGGGATAATTAGTATGCATCATGAATGGGGCGTCCTGTTCCGGGACAAGAGGCCCCCAACATCTTGAAGTTCGACATCGACGTCGACGTCAAGGGAGACGACGACGGGGAAACTCGGTAGGGCGGCAGAGTGTGTAATACAATACCCGACGCAGGGGGCGAAGTATATGCTCTCTGCGCAGGGGTTAAGATTGGGCGAGGTGTGAGAACACCGAGGTCTTCGAGGAAGGCTCGACTGCCACGTCGATTTCTCCGGGGTTCCAGATTGGTTGACGAGGGGTGGGATGAGACGACGGTGAAAGGACGAGAGGTAGGTTGGGTTCGAGGCTCCTCTTGGTTGAGAAGACCGCCCACGTCGAAGAAAGAGACGCGACGGGATGAGAGGTTTGATGATGAGGTGGTTGCTCTTTCTCGTGGTGATTGATTGGTTTGTATGTACTCGCGTGGACTAACCTTGATGTCAAGGCTGTCTGGCGACGAGGCCTGGTCATCCGAGGAGCGTCCTTGGTTGAAGGACCAGGATGGGTCGATGGAGCCGGTGCGGGCGACTAGGAGTGGCACAGGGGGGGGTGGAGACTGGTATGCTGCCTCCGGGGGTAGAGGAGTATAGTTTGGGGTCAAGTTTTATTCCCATGCCGGCGGCAAGATCGGAGTCGCTGCCCCAATGAGACTGCATGACGGTATTACGCCGCACGGTGCTATTATCCATGCTTTCGGTGACGGATGCAGAGCCTTGGTCGCGTTTATACTTGAGTTTCTTGACACCGCTATCCCGGACGAAGGAACCGATGACAACCATGTTCGAGACAGCTGTGGCGGCAAGGATTTCGAACGATGCAATCAGGGAGCGGTATTGCTGCGAGCCGGAATGTTTGATTACCGACGGAACCCGGTAACAAGTGATGGCGACCAGGATCAGGGAGAGACAAAATAGGATGGTGAGAGCAAGTTTACGCTTGAGTGGGATTTGAGCCATGAGAATGATCGGGACGGGGAAGGCGATCAGAAGTAGATCCGTGATGACATCGCATGTACCCATCGTGATGAGGTTGGCATATCCACTCCGACAGCTAGGTCCCGGGTCTGGAATCACCTGCCAGTAATGTTCGAAAGGCTGGCATTCGGCTAGTGTCGCAATTATAACGGCGACCAGGGTTGATATGAGGAAGAAATGAATGAAGCGTAGGAAGATCGAGATGGAGCGGCGCGTGACGATTCCCGTGACACGTTTGAGAAATTCACAAACAGTAAGCTTGGCCGTCCAGATACTATCGATGCGTGAGTAACGTTATACCACCGAGCCATTGGTCTATTGATGAGAGGTGTCTCACAAGATAGCATAAAAGATCCGAGCCGCCAGAACCAATTTGCTCCCCATTTCCTTCCTCGATATTTCCTCTCTCGTTACCTGTCCAATCTGGGTATTGTTGGTGCCCCAGATAAGGACAAAATGGATCAGGACCATGCGGATGGTTAATGGGATCACACTAATCATCATAACCTTATCCTCGGGGAAGAATCTCTCAATGCGGACATATCGACCACAAAGGCGGACGACGATTATGGCAAGTGAGAAGGCCGTGGCCCACCAACTCATCATCAAGGTAGGGTTTATTTGGTCGCGGGTCTCATACTGTGGTGGAATCTGGGGGTAAAGGCCTTGCGAGGCCGTCATGTTTGTTGCCATCGGCCCGGAGAGGGCCTTCTCCAAAGAGGAGGGCAAAACGGTCGAAGAATATCCAAATCTCCCAGGAGGCTGGCGATGCTGGAGCGCGCGATTTACATGTCGCACGTGAGACTAGCCGTGTGGGGGAGGGTCGAAAAGAGGGTCCTCGGGGCGATCAGAGGAGAAGGTCGCCGCTAGCGATGGTCCTAGTATTTCACAGTCACGGTATGTATGTATCCCTCAAGATGGAGGGTCAAATGGTGGTTGGGAGAGCTTGTATAGTATTCAAAAGATCACGACAGGGAAACCCGGAGAGGGGGGACGAAGGGAAATTCTTGGTAAAGGCAAAATCCAGCCATCGGTCGGTCTCGGGAGGCCACATAAGAGCCACACCGTGAGCGAACAAGGATCCGAAAGTCAGAAAGCTCAATGATAACGGCGGGCCCCCAACTTTGGAGCATGGCCAGTGACAATCCACTCGTTTATCGATGGGGCAGTGGAATTGGGACCCGCTGGCGTCAGCAATCACCATTGCCATCTGGCAGGTGCCAGGAGCTCAACATTGCACCAATGCTGACGCTTCGGTTATAAAGACGATAGACCGTATCGATGTGTCGCATATCATTCGAGCAGCGGTGACTGGGGCGGGCCACCGGAGTCCGGGAGCTTTGGCCCTCACTTGCGGGGGATTTGAAGGTGTCATCGAATCAGAGCCGCCGAGCAATCAGGGGGCTACAGTGCCGACCAGTGATGGTTTGAGGTCGAGATGAACTCGTGATTAAGGGCGAACCCTTAGGAGGAGGAGTGGTCGTCGATATTAAGTGGAGTGGAGGAGTGGAGGTCAAGATTGAAGTGAGCCTTGAGGGATTGAAGGGGCTTCTTGCATGGGAGCTCTCGTCCTTCTCGCACGTGGGCGGTTTCCTTCCTGGGCTGCACTACTAGCATTAGCTTACCATGTACAATACAAGGGGGGTTTACAGAGCATACCTCGGTATGGTCTATGGTAAAACTAGGGTAGTCCACTACCTAGGTATAGTACGAATGCCAGTAATAGGCTACCTAGATAGGTAACTATTGGCATATCATCCATGGACATCATACTATGCTAAGCACATGGGATGGGCAATGGCATCATGGATATGACCTAAGCCCGAGGCTGTTCTATTCCATCTATCTTTGATCTCCAATAGAATGATACTAGAAACCATCCAAAGATTCTCTATTTCCAATTCGATATCAATCTCCTATGCGACCACCGCAGCAGCCGCATCTTCCCGCTTCTCCTCGTCACGAAGCGACTGAACACCAGTTCCAGCACGAACCCCGGCCAGAACCAGCCGCAGCTCCTGCAGGAACTTAGTGACCTCGGCCTCCGTACCAACAGTGATACGCAGACAACCCTCACACCCATACTCCTTGCCACGGAACCGCACCACCACCCCACGCTTCTCCGCCATCGCCTCATACGCCGCCAGCGCAGCAACATTACTCGGGCGCCCCTCAGCATCCAAAATCTCCACCAGTAAGAAGTTCGCATCAGAGCCACCCAGGAATCGGCCTACGCCGGGGATCAGCGGCAACTCGCTGATCAGCCGCTCGCGCTGAGCGACGATCTGCCCGCGGAAACGGCGCATCACGGCCATATTGGGAGCTGTCAGCGCGGCGGAGGCGAGCGCACTGGTGGGGCTGGAAATATTGTAAGGCGCTTTCAGGCTGTTCAACAACCGCGTGATTTCGGGACTGCTGTACGCAACGCCGAGTCGGATACCCGCCAGACCAAAGGCCTTGCTGAGCGTTTGCATCACGACGAGGTTCGGCCACTCGGTCACCCACTCGGCCAGACTGGATCCTTCTTCGGCAAAGTCGATGTATGCTTCGTCGACGACCACGACGCCGTTCCATGTTGGGTGCTGTAGCACCTTGAGGATATCTTCTTTGCGGATGAGGTTTGCGGTTGGGTTACCCGGTGAGCAGATGTAGGCCAATTTGATGGAGGCGTCGGCTGCGAGCGCCTCGTTGACCTTCTCGGGCTGGAGGTGGAAGCCATTTGTGGCGTCTAGAGGCACCTTGACGATCTCGACGTCATTGACCTGTGCGCTCACGCTGTACATTCCGTATGTCGGTGGGCAGGTGAGGATCTTGTCCTTTCCTGGGACGCAGAAGCAGCGGAGGAGGGCGTCGATCGCCTCGTCTGATCCGACGCCGACGAAGAGGTTCTCGGGCTTGAGGGTCTTGGGTGTGTGGTGGTGGGTATTACGGAGGTTGCAGAAGAGCTGTTTGAGGTCGATCTGGTGACTGCATGGACCGGCATTGCATTAGAATAGCTCGTCAAGCAAGTCTCCGTGTGGAAGAGGGATGTTCACTCACGGATCGGGGTATCGGTTCAAGCCCAGGAAGTCGATTTCGGGCTTGGATGCACCTGTCGCATTGCCTGTTTCAGACGCCTGTAATGCGCCTTCACTGTTCAAGGCCAATCCAGGTCCGTAGGCATTCTCATTGGCGTCGAGGAGGACGTTCGTCCCGTCGTCTTTGTAGTCACTGACTCATTAGCGGGAATGCGGCGTCTTGCGGGGAGTGGGTGGCATACTCTCTGGCGCATCGGTAAGGCTGCAATTGCAGAATATTGGGCCTGGCGCATTTTGACAGGTCAAATGGTGATGTTCGTGAAGCCATTGTTGTGGTTGGAGTGGAAGGCAGAGAGTTGGGAAGCAAAAGTTGGTGGGGGTTCGGCGGGGAATCGGAGTGAAAGCGGAAGCTCTCTATTGTACCGCAATGTAGTGAGTCACCGTCAATTGGGTGGATAAGACGGTTGGTATTTTAAAATGAAATCGACAAAAGGTCTAAGAGGGCCACTTCTCTCTTTAGAAGTCCAGAAAGTCAGTAAAGGGACTATTCCAGTAGGAATGACTCAGTACATAGTGTGACTCGAAGGGCCGATGTATCGGAGTTGCAGTCATACTAACTGGTATGAGTATCCACAGCTGGGTACTAGGAGTATAGCAGCAGCAGTCCACGGGTATAGCCAGAACTCAATGCATTCAAATTTGGAGAATCTAGTACCTAGGTACACAAAAGGAGGGGGTCATGCTAGTAACTAAGTAAATAAAATAAATACATAGACACAAACCCGAATCGAATCATCCTCCAATGTAGTAGACCTTGACATGGATGAGTCAGCTGAGCCGCGTGATTGCCTCAGGCATCAAGGCATACAAAGATCAAATCATCACGCTTCTATTACTAGTAGGTATACTGCTACGGTGGTTAATTTACTAGCTACTATATACTTCATTCGAACTTTTTAGACCTTAGCACTATATTACAGAGAGTGAATAGGGGGTCCAATTAATTTAATACTAGGAGAATGTTAATGATTCTGCCTGAGGCGGTGACGGCGGTGATGGGCCAGTCAGAACGCGACTACCTTAAGGTACCCGCTAAGGCACCCACTCTTCCCGAAGTAGATTGTTCAGACAATTCTGTTCAAGTCCCGATCATTTTGTGGAATCATGGATTCTTTTTGTTAGCTGAATCTCGCTACTTCCATTTCTCATATTTCAACCATGATGCCCCGCCTTTTCACCAGATCCCGAATTGCAGGGAAACTGCCGAGTTTCGTCTCCATGTTGAGAAGAGCTCACAGTAGCACTTCACTCCCGACTGATTGGAATTCCCGTCCCGAGTTCTTCAAATTCACAGCCGCTAGATGGGTGTGCAATGAGGAGCATGAAACGGCAATGCGACACGTTCCTTTCGACATGAATGAACTGGCCAAGCTGGCTGCGCAGTCTGTCGGCGCAGCGAGATGCGTGAATGTCGAGCAAATGGGTCAAGGTTTGTTCTGCAAGCCGTTCATATTCACGATGGAAGATGGTTCCCAAGTCGTGGGCAAGGTACCCACCCGAAATGCAGGTCTGCCACATTTCATGACGGCAAGTGAAGTGGCCACAATGGATTTTGTAAGATCCCTGACCAGCGTTCTGAGCCTATATGCTGATCTCATTGTTTACTCCCAGGCTAGAAACGTCCTTGGTACTCCGGCACCAAAAGTCCTTGCTTGGAGTTCCAGGGCAAGTGAGAGCCCCATCGGTGCCGAGTTCATCCTCATGGAGGTAGCCCGAGGAATCCCACTTGCTGTTGTATGGGATAAGATGGGCATCGAGGCCAAATGCAAACTTATTGTAAGCCTCGGCAAGATTCAAAATGCCTGGGCCTCCACCAGATTTTCTCGGTACGGATCCCTGTACTACGCATATGATCTTGATCACTCGCAACCATGTCTTCTCACAAAACGGGACGGCTCTCGGGTAGAAGAGCCTCGCTTCGCTGTTGGACCCTCCAACGCCCGATCTCTGCTTGATGATGGAAGAATCAATGTGAAATTTGATCGTGGCCCATGTACGTCGAAATCAACATGTAATTGCATCATGCTGACAGAACGTTTCTAGGGGACACAGTCGAGCAATACAAGCGAGCAGTCGGCTATCGAGAAATCTCTTGCATACAGCAAATGGCTGAGCTTCCTCCAGTGGCTGTGGGCCTTTATGGGCCACGCACATACACTCGATCTCGACCCAAGAAACTGGCCGCATTGGATTACTATCTTCAGCTGGTCAATCATCTTCTACCGACTGACCCGTCAATCTCAGCATCCTTCCTTTGGCACAACGACCTTCATTATCAAAACATCTTCGTCGACCTTGAAAAGCCGTGGGAAATATCGAGTATTATTGACTGGCAATCCAGCGATCTTCGCCCTCTTTTTGACCACGTTCAGAAGCCCTTTTTCCTGGACCATGAAGGTCCACCTCTCAAACTTCGTGAACGGCCAAAGTGGCCAGAGAATTTCAGCGAAATGTCACCAGAGGCTCAAAAGGAAGCAGAAAATCTCCACTACCTGATGGAAATGTCCGCTTAATTCAAACTGCTTACATACCGTGATACTCGCACACTTTACCATGCAATGGAGTTTACAGAAACAAAGTCCTTTGAAATGATGCAACTCGTCCAGAAACTCGCCGAGGATGGTGAAGCAATGTATCAATGGCTGCTCAAGGGCCTAGAAGAGGAATGGTCCAACCTTCCAGGCGTTCGAGCAGCTGGAAACCCATCTTTTCCGTTTCACTTTTCTTCCGAGGAAGCTAACACCATAGATCAAGATGCCGCTGACACAGAGCTAGGAATGGAGTTGATGAGCAGTTTGAAAGTTTCACTCGGCGATCTGTGCCCAGATAGGGGTATGGTCCGTCACGATAGTTACGATGCTGCGAGAGCACTTCTCAGACAAAAAAAAGAAGAGTTAATGGCTCAATTAGGCTGTTCCGAGGATGAGCGACGTGTCTGGGATCATTGCTGGCCGTTTGACAATTAGTGAGAGAATTCACGCCAAAGGATCACCCTTAATAAGGCCGAAGACTTGATGGCAGAGCTCTAGCAGTGATCTTTTTTCTTCCTCCTCTCTACTATTTGTTGGTAAAATTGAACCTCTGAATCAAATTCTTCCACTACGCATAAATCTGATACCCCCACTTACCTAGTAGGCATCTCTCTTCATCCATTCAGCATTACTCCTGCCGCCTTCTTGCCTACATAATTCAGCCTGTGTATAATTGGAAGTACTGATTGTATGCAAAGATGGTGTTCTATTTCTCAGTACGCTGTTTGACCCCACAATCTGCAAAGGCGCTGACAACGCCACTCTCAAGGACCTGGCCAACAAGGATCCTAACAAGAAGTGGTCTTATGCCAATGTTCCGATGGACACCTCGGAAGCTGACAAGGAGAAACTTTTCGATCAGATCTGGGTTGACATGGAAGCAAATATGATGGACTGAGATCTTCCGGTTTCTTTCTCCGGGGGGGTCCTCTGCTTTCTTTTTTACCCCTGGTGCTGCTGCGTTGACTGAAGAGTATGAGGGCCAGGGGTCTATGGTGATAGTCGGAAAGTTTCTGTTATTTCTTTTACTTTTCTGTGGTCTCGCTTTGCTTTGTTGTTCTTGTTTCTTGCGTCCTGGCCTTTCTCTGTTTTTCTCTTTCTACGATAGTAAACGGTTTAGCAGGTCCCTAGTCCTGCTCTCGGACATGGTCCCAATGTCGATGTAACGTTTCCCTGTTCTAATGGAGCCCCGCTGGGCACAAAGGCCCATCTGTATCTCCCCGATCCGCTTCTCCCATGTGGAGAGGTTGGTTTCCGGCGCGGTTTCATGGATAAAGTCCGTGAGCCCGCCAACTATCTGGGCACGACTATCGGTGTAGGCGGGCATTCTTTGGCCATGCTTGATCGTCTCAGTAGGGGCTTGCCGGATCCTTACAAAGGAGTATTGTATGACGACGTCGTTGTCCGCGACCACGGTGTCGTCGCTAGGCCTCGACGTGCGGCTCCCTCGGTCGGTGTTAGCAGAGCGCTGCCTAGTGTCAGCGTGGTATTCCCGTGGAGAATCAAGTAGAGGTGGTCCACAAAGCTCTGATGGCGTGTCCACCACAGTTTCAGTATGATCAGATATCTGTTTCGAAGAGCCGACCAGTATCACCCAGCTGCCGGGACGTATGTCGCTGGGTTTGGGTCTTGATGGGCCGTTGGGCGAAAAGTGGTAATTGAAAAATCCCGCTGGTATGGGGATGACACCGAGTGGATCTGACGATGGTGATGCGGCCCCGTGGTATGCAAATTGCAGAATAGCTTTGTCGGATTCCGAACCCGAGCTCAAGGCCGACAAATAGGCTAGGAAGCGGACGGCGAAGCTCTCACCGTCTAATAGGCTATTCTTCATGGAGTAGAAGTTTTGGTATGCCTGGACGTTTTCTGTAGCTATATCTGGGCCGTCTCCATCCTGGTGGTGCCCAAACATGAACATGTGCATCATAGGAAGGATGGGGGCGTGGGCCGAGGCCAGGCTGCGAGTGATGGTTGAAGACAAGGTTAGGCATTCGCGGCTACGCAGGGATGTTGAGAAGGCGCATGTTGCATGGATGGTCTTGCGCTGGAGCCATTCCGAGTGTCTTTGTTCTTCTACCGCTTTCCGCTGCCAAAGAAGCAGCAGCTCTGAGTAACAATGGGTGGAGGAATCGTCACTATGCCTGTTAAGTCCCTGGAAGAGGCAAAGCTGCCTTAGGCCCGTGCACTTTGACATGGCCGCGGTGAGCTCTTTGAGGTCTCCGCCACTGTCCAGCCCAAACTGATCAGCGCCCAGGCTAAGCGCAGACGCACCCCGAACCTCATCAGATGCAAGGGCAGCAGCGATCACGCTGGGCGTGAGGTGAAGAAAGGCGGCCCAGTTGAGGTGACTGCGTCCGGCGTACGCAACAGCCAGAACATGGCTTGAGACCTTAAAGGGGCCAAGTCTGTGTGGATCCTCTTCGAGCTGCTCCCGCAGCTGCTCGGGGAACCTGGATACTATTTGCAAGTTGTCGACCGCTGCTTTCTCGAGGGGATGCTCGTCGGGCTGGTGAGTAAGAACAAGCAGCTCATCAATAACGCGTTCCATGTCCGCTGGGATGTGCTGCGGCTGGTCGTCTGATATGCTGATGCTTGAGGCGGTTGTGGCCGAATCATCTTCTGTGCAGTCGAAGGAAGTACCCCTCGACGGGCCAGATAATATGGAGTTTGTTGTTGTCCCCGCAGGAGGTATTGTGCTTGATGTCTTCTTGATACGGGTCACCATCTTTAAAGGTTGGATAAGAGCTGCTTTATAGGTTAGGAATGGTGAGAACTATGCGTTCAAGGTAAGGTCTGGGGATTCGACAAACTGTTAAAGATGTCACAGGTAACATCTCTCCACGATGCCTGAGGCGAGCCCTCGAATGTAGTCATATATGGCTTAATCTGTCGAGGCCAGATATCTACCATTCAGTCAGTTGCTGCAATTCACCCTGACAGGTCGCGTGGGAACATATATACAATCCAAGGCGGCAGTGCCAAGACGGGGCATATTATCCAGGCGGCAGAGAGTAGCGTTACTGGTCAGGTTGTCATAGTGGAAGTACCTGCTTAGCCACTGATGAATAGACAACAGCCGTCGAGGTCGTGGACTGAAGGGTACAACGTCCGGCTCCTTTTCAGGCGCGGGGTCTTGCCTGGAATCCCAGCCACGTGAGTCCGATTTGTACTGAACATCGGCCATGTAGCGCACGGGAAAGGCCGCGATGCCATACTTGACGCCGCTGTCAAGGTCGGAAATATCCACAACGACCAGCCCATGCTCGATGCATTTGCCCAGGAACACAGTGGATAGTGGCTGAAGCTGGACGTCGCCCGAACGCGTGCGACTCCTTTGATTGCAATCCCCTTTGCCGCCCAACAGTCCCAGTAATAGGCAGGCTGTGGCGAATGGAAACTGGGTAGGGGCGTCATCACGCCAAGGCAGCTGGGGTCGGGGTTGGGAAGACTCCCTCCGCTTCTCCCAGGGCACATAAGCCGGCTGAACCGAGTCTGGAACACTGGGTCGCGGAGTAAATCGATCCTTGTCATGCCCTTGAGTCCGCCAATACCAGTCTCGTGCAATGGCCGTCTCCGCCTCCAGCGGCGCGCGGTTCGCAGGATCGGACAGGATCTCAATAAGTGTAAGAGTGTCTGCCGCGAAGTGTTCCACGCGCTGCAGATGTGTGTCTTCCATAGAATTATTCCCCTGGCGGTAGGCCACGGCTAGGGGGCGGCTCTCGCAACCAGGGCCGACCTTTGCGACGACGGCGAAGAGGAAGGAGCGGGGACACATACGACATAGCTCGGTGTATTGGCGGGGCATCCTCTTTGGATTCTTGAACAGGTTACAGGAGGGGAGGGGAAAAGGCGGGGATAACGCAGGCTAGTAAATAGAAGAAGGGCGCGCGGAAGGGATGGCGGAGGAGATTCTTTAAATCATATGCTGTACCCCGCCTAGACCGGTGCATGGGCGATGGGACTCCCATGGGATCTTGGTATGAGGCTATGGGCAAAAGGCGAATCCCATGGGAATCCCATATGTTGATACTAACTATACAAGGCTAGTGCATGAAGTTACATAAAATCATGGTAATTTAAGTAGTTTTGATTCTATATTAGTAGTAATAGACTATACCTCGAGTATCTGGATACACACCTTCAAGAATCAAAACATAGGACCAATTAACTAGGTGTGAAAGATAGAAGTATAAATAATTATAGGTATATTCCTCACTATTATAACTAGTATAGCGGAGGCTAAGGCCTATATTACTATAGTATAATACTAGATCTAGAGGTAAGCTGTAAAGATATAGATAGATCTCTATACACTACCAGAGACTAATCCTCTTCGTAGAAATATAGATTAGATTAGAAAGTTCAGAAGAGACTACTACTTACTACTATACTAAGTAGTAAATATACTGAAAAACATCAAGATAGAATTACTGAAAACTATTAATCTGTTTACACTAGCACTATAGAAAGTATATATACAGACTAATAATAAGTCTGTCTTAGATAGGTTAACTATACTAGGTAGAGTGATATAGGTTATATTTAGTAGCTTAGTATAAAATAAGCTAGTTAGATTTAGAGTAATAATTAAGAAATAACTATCTTACTCTTAGAAAGTAAGACTCAAGACCTTATCTATTATATTAAGTATAAGAATAGAGTATAATCTATTTTTTACAGAGCTAGCAGTAATAGTATATATACTTAAGATACTTAAAGGATTGAAAGACTTTCAGATTACACTGATCACAAGTAATAAAGTAGTAGCTCTTACGTTAAGAAACCTACGACAACAGCCAGGCCAGGAATTTATCAGTTAAATCTATAAGAAAATAGAAAGACTACAGAGGTATAGGAATCAGATTAGTGTCTAGTAGATCCCTACTAGTAAAGATAACAAGCTACTAGGGCTAGCGAAAGAGCAGGCTAGAGCTATAATGTAAGAAGATACTATCCTACAAGGATAGGTCCCTAAAATAAAATCAATGACTCTAAAGATCGTGCGTACCTAGTTAAGTAATCCCTATTAGTAAGCTACCCGAGAGTATCGGGAAATATTTGAGATGAGTTAATAAGGCCCTTCCAGGAAAACACACGCGACAGCTATATGACCGATTATCGTGGAAAGAAGTAACTGTGCTAGCCTAGCTCCGTACGGGTATAGTAAGACTTAATAAATATCTCTTTTAAATTAATGCCACCGAGAGAGATCAATATGTATGTGGACAAGCAAGAGAGACGGTAGACCACTTTCTCTTTCGATGTCGGAAGTGGACCGTGCACCGGACGGGAATACTGCAATGTACCCACACTTACTGAAGTAACATATCCTTCTTCTTGGGAGGGAAGTCACCCTCCGATGATCAAAAGTAGAAGCCGAATTTAGAAGCAGTGCGAGCGTCAATACAATTCGCCATCGCTACAGGCCGACTTGAGGCCATCTAGACTTGCCGACGAACTGATAGAATACCTCTTTTTCCTAACCCCCAACACCTTGTGGCAAACAATAGACGCGCTTCAACTGCCGAGGATAGGATATTGAACACTTGAATAAGCGCCTTCAAGCCAGTCTAATAATCAATACTGACCCACAGGGACCGACTATGAGATTGGAAGCTAAGATATCAGATACGGAAGAAAGTACTGTATGGGCTCCAAGGAGACACGGCGTATATTCAAACATGCATATATTGGTATATCGGTGATAGTTGCCCTCTCGGCTCAGCCGCCGGACCTTAATGAATTGTGTGTGTGTGTAAGTCCTCGATGTCACTTCTTTCCACGCAGAAGCGATGTTCATGACTCACATGACCTTTTCTCAACATAAGCGGCTCTAATGATTCCGAGGTGCTTGCAGATACTCCATTCAAGGACCAAAGTCCCTCGACAGTACCTAGAGATGGCAAAAGCTCTTAAAATGGCCTCGAGAAGCTGTTTCTGATCTAATTCTGCTCATAATCTTCGTAGCATGCTTCCAAGACTCATTCAAAAATCAATTCCCCTAAGCGGATTTAGCTGGGTACTCACCATGCCACAAGTAGGATCAGGATGTTTAACTTACCCCTGTGCTTAGAGAAGAGATTCAGTTCTGAACTTAATGTAGCATGGAGAAAATTGTTGAAGTTTAGTACATTGAACGAGGAAGATGCAGCAATGAACAGGTTTAAATGGGAGAAAGTGTCTACGGTCCCAGCGTGTAACATATGTGCTTCAGGGGCTCCTGGGAGCTTAGATTATGATCCTGGGTAAAAATAATTCCTCTGCGTCCTGGGAACAGCCCCACTGATCATGGGAATTTAGGGCACACGCTAAGTGGATGGTCGGACTGACATGGGAATAAAATTGCCCCTGAGTGATTTAACTCCATCCTGGGAGATCGATCGTTCTTAATGAAACAAGACTTTTACACAAGCTTTGAACGCACTAATGATCGGTCTTGATTAATGCTTCATAATAGTCATATATACATTCGTCAGGGGGTGATTAGAAATACATAAAAGCCAAGGAAACAACAGAGCAAACCGCAACAGTTCCCCAGTGCAATGGACGGGGCGAGCTAAGAGAGCCACTATCATAGCCTATATTCGCGGAGTTGTTTCCAAAACCGACGGTTCGAAGCCAAGTGGGCGTTGAGCTGCTGTTGACTAAAGTGTCAGAGTGGTAAGAGTCGATGACCCCGAAGAAGGACACCTTGATCTTCCCCTGTACCTCATCCGGACCTAGTGGCTTTGAGGGATCGGATCTATTGATCAGATAGGGAAACCCAGCAGCATATCCATTCAAAGTGAAGTTGGCCGTTCGGCTATCAAATTGAAAGTCAACCGTGGGATATGTCCAGGTCCAACCAGCATTATTAGTCCAATCACGATCAACGAGCGTCATGCGATTCTGGCTGGTCTCAGTGGAAGTATTGCAGGGCTTGAGATCCATTTCAAAACTACTCATCATTAAGTCTGCGTCCTTGATGGTTCCTGTCAGTTTATATGGGGGCCCTTCAGTGTCTGGCGATAGGGTCAAATTGAAGACATCTTTGACGGAAGAATCGGTACCCGCATCGCTTTCAGTTAAGCCATTGTTCGCATAGTACACCCAGCTTTAAGAATTAGAATTAGTAAGAAAGTGTTTACAGGCTTCAATTTAGGGTGGGTTTTGACTTACGGGGCTGACTCGATATACCATTCTAGGGACGAGGAGGTCCATGGTGACCCCGAGGAGAGCGAGGTAAGGTTTGCATCCGAGTTCCAGAGGGTCAAGAGGGTATTGACTGGGTTTGATCCCAGATTGTAAGGGCCCCTCTCTGTGATAGCGAGTAAAGACTTATATTCCGCAGTGAACGTTTGGCCCCGAAGGTTTTTGCATACAGAGTTGTTCGCTGTCGATCCGATCTCGGGCGTGAACTCTATCTTCGTCGTGGCATTGTAATACCTACACCCGAAAGTTAGCAACAGCGATGTAGGTGAATAAAAACCAACATACGATCCAACCCAAAGATAAATATCACTTAGTCCTGTAATATTGCTCGGTCGGAATGGGAGAGAAGCATTGTATTTCGCGTCTCCTACCGCGGATGCGATTAGAGGGTGAAGGAGGCAACAAGCCAGTGTGGACAAAATTCGTCTCATCGTGCTATGTCGTCGAAAAGAAAATTGAACACCAAGGGGAGAACGCTCTCTGGGTATGGAGCTAAATGACAAAGAAAGAAATAGGAAGGATTAAAAGAGGCAAAGACGGAGGAAAACGTGAAAAGCCCACGGGTGTTTAGCTCAGTGACCGGGGTCGACCCCAGGCGCCCAACCAGCCCCAGAGAGACTAGGGCGGGATGGTGGCTGCAGGACGATGTGACCCTGAGAAAGTTGGAATAGGGACTAGCGACCCTGAACTGTGGCTGACTTACTTTTCTCCTTATGGTCCGTAGTCCCTGTGGACAATGCAACGCAAACTAGTCTGTAGTTAGGAACTTAGGACTTCAATTGGGTCCAATTTAAACTAGTTCTAAGAATTTGCATCGTTTTCGTCTAAAATCTCTGTCGGATGCTACCCCGCAGCTGCTTGGAGACCGAAAAGCCGAATTATCATGGCGCGGGGAGGAATCTATTCATGTCGGGCATAGTCTCTAACACAAGACCTCATGATCAGGGCGGGTCTTTTCGAGCTAACACAATGCTTAGCCCGGCTTAACCCAACTCGGCCTGGAATCTAGCCGAAACCCTAGCTGCAGGGGAGGCCAATGGGGTTGGTGATTGCTAGGCCTCCTGGGCTGGCCCCCCTAAATTTAGTGCCCTTTACGAAGTGCTAGAGACAAATACGAGGGTCCAAGGGTCATATCGAGGGAAAGGGGTCAACAACACCAAATCAATGTTCATTTTTTCTTTTCACTATGTAACTGTGTACTCGTTTTCATAATGCTAGTTAGTCCCTTCTCGGTACATGCGGATCCAACTAAAGGATTCCAATACAAACGTAATAGCCCAACCACAATGTAGAGCAGCTGCTGCCCACTTGAGTGTTCCATGCTTCAAACTGGGCCAAAGTAATACCCGCCGCATTAGCAATGGCCTGACACCCGTCCCCGCTAACAACTTCGTGGAATTTGTTACAGTTACTAACAATTCCAGGCTGAGTAGGGGTCGGAGTGGTAACCCCATTCCCGGTTGAAGTAGTAGTCTTCTTGGTAGTTGTGGGGGTGGATCCGATAACTCCGGTGCAGACATAATAGCCAAGCCAGAGCGAGGAGCAGCCGCTACCAACACCGGAGTTCCATGAGTAAAAGTCTGTGGTGGAGATGCCCGCTTCCGATGCAATGGTGGCACATGTATCGTCGCTAACTACCATATGGAAGCTATTACAGTTACCGACCATGCCAGCTTGGGTGGGAGTGGGAGTACTGATTCCATTGCCAGCGGTTGTTGTAGTTGCTGCAGTAGTTGTGGGAGTAGATCCGACCACACCAGTACAGACGTAGTATCCAAGCCAGAGAGAAGAGCAACCACTGCCGACACCGGAGTTCCAGGAGTAGAAGTCAGCCAGAACAATTCCTGCGGCTGTGGCAATAGTTTGACACGAATCACCACTGTCAACCATGTGGAAGCTGTTGCAGTTATCGACCATGCCGGTTTGAGTAGGGGTTGGAGTAGTGATTCCATTTCCTGCGGTGGTAGTCGAGGCTACGGTGGTTTTGCTAGCAGTCTCGCCGATGATACCAGTGCAGACATAGTAGCCAAGCCAGAGGGAAGAACATCCGCTGCCAACACCAGGATTGTAGTCGGCGAAATCAGTCTGGGAAATTCCAGCTGCGGAGGCAATGGTAGCGCAAGTATCATCGCTGACTACCATATGGAAACTGTTACAGTTGTCAACCATCCCAGCTTGAATTGGAGTTGGAGTAGTTACTCCATTCCCAGCCGTTGTAGTGGTAGAGGTGACAAATGTAGTTTGAGTAGAAGTGCTCGTGGTGGACGAAGCAGATGACGCAGAAATAGTGCCGTAATTGACTTCGATGCAGTAGTCGAAGCCAGTAATCACTGAGCATGAGCCACCTAAAACGCAGTCCGGGTTCTAGAAATGTTAGTTGATTGACCCAAACATAGATATAACTATAGTGAACACTCACCCAAGTAGCAAACTCTGCTGCAGTAATTCCATATGTGCTTTCAATTGAGGCACAGGTCATGCCCGAGGCGTAAGCAACCCATTCACTGCAAGTCGATATAGTGCCTGGGAAAGCAGTTCCTGGAGGAGCCACCAGATAGCCTGCAGCCAGTGGGGTGCCGACAATGACAGCCAAAGGAGATAGAAGGAGTCTCATAGTTACAAGCCAAGATCAAAAAGCCTTCGAATCTGTGAGAGGTGAGAGTTTCCTGAGAGCAGAGACCTTTCATTGATACGAAGGATTTTATACTCCCCAAGGAACACGGTACATTCTTTATGCCGCTTTTACCGAGGGATCATGGGCTAACTCTAGCTTGAAGCCATAAATGATAGTGGCCGTCGTTTTTACATCCGTGAAATCGGAGAGTTACAATGTTACAATGGAGATCCGGCCCGGACTTCGCATCTAGGGTCGCCTTCAAGCTGGAAGGCCTTTTACCCTCTGGATTTGAAATTTGAATACAGCCCTGGTGGCTTCATGTGGAAGATTAAATTCAACATCCCTGGCGACAACAAGGTGGGACATATTATGTACGAGTAGCTCTTAAAGTCACGCCCTTTTTTTTGTTGAAATCGATTATCCGTTTTCATGGAAAATCTTCAAATATCTCATAAAATGACTAGGAATATTTACTTCCCAAGTTTGGAAATCAAGTCCGCCTGGTAATTCTACCCTCCGAAGTACAGCTGTAACCGAGACACACTAGTTTTGGTTGGACTTGAATTATTTGATTGAGACTCTCTGAGCCTTCATTATCATTTAATTGCGCTGTCAATTGCGCTCTTCTTGGCAAACTCTCATAAGGTCCGTGCACTTCTTTCTTTCCTTATTTACCCGCTAGCCTCAGGCTAAGGCAAGAAACTAGACTGCGTTACATCCCGGCTAATTACCATGGCTAGAACTGGTCAGAACCCTAGTCGTAGGGCAGAAAGGAGGCTTTTTGTGGGCAAGGGGTCAGACTTCGTGTAGTGCGTTTAGAAAGCCAACATGGTCGTCCTCGGGGGGCGGAACGCTTTTTCTGTACGGAACACGCAGGTAATAGAGGTATGTTCATCTCACGCTCGAAAACCTGAGGCACTCGCATTTTTATTTGCTAAAATGTCCCTGTTAGCTCCAAAACTAAACTTCAAAACTAAACTTGAGCTGGAATATCTCATGACTCCTGTTGCCTCTGGAGGCGACAATACTACTACGATTTTCAAGGAACATGGGTACCATGCCATTATTACGCGTTCCTATAGTGCCGATGTATTGGGATGATCTTTCTTAGCGTACTATGCGAAGTAAGTCAGTGCCAAAGCGATGTAGCAGTCGCTAGCGTTTTGGGGCCGAGTCTTGGAATATAGATGCTTAGGCGTTCTTAGTACTTGAAAGTAACGAATGGAATCACGATATCCAGGTCAAATGGATACTATGTCCTCAAATTACCGCTATACTTCCTTCTGGCCCCCTGGTTGTATAGGACGAATGTGGAAATCCAGTAATCACGACAAGTGGCCTCGGTTTTCATCGCCGTCTCGTATTGAGTTAGACTCAATTGCTTCCAATTCGAGCTGAGGAAAAGAATCTTTTGAGGTGCCGGTCGTGCCGAAGTCACAAAAGTTATTGAATGGAATTTTCACGTTCAGTGTACAAATAAAAAGCCTGTTTCCTCGTATTATTTGCAATAAATACAACCAAACATTCTATCCATTCATTCGTTAATCCATTCTTTTATATTTCTACTTTGCATTTCCTATGCACCTATTCTATCCACTGTTGGCCGCGCTGGCTAGCCAGTCCTGGCTGGTCAGTGCGTTGCCTTCGGAATTGGATGATTACTTTCGTTTACACCCCATCTCAACTTTATCTCGCCCTGCAACCGCCCATAGTAGTCCAACTGCTACTATCCATAGCGTGTTTCAATCCAACCCTGCACTTGTCCGGGCTGCCCTAAGCCATTGTCCACTGAGCTGTAGTGAAAGTGGATCCAACCCTAGCAACTGGACTGTTTATCACAGCGTTGACCGTTTATCATGGTGCAATGAAACCATGATGCTCGACTTTGTACTTTTCAACTCACTTTCCAGTGAGAACAGTCAAAAGAGCATCCGGGCCTGTGCTGTCAATTCTGACGATACGGCGCTTTCTATCAGCAGTGTCTCATGCGAGGCCTCTGCTGGTACCACTGTGAGCGTCACTGCAAGCTTACAAGTGGCCCAGACGAAGTCAAGTGGTTCTTCAAGTGAGGTGTCAGATATTGTCGCTGTAACTCAAGATCTCGAGAAATATGTCAAGCAACAAGCCTCTTGTAATAAGACCACTGCCTTTGCCACATCTGGCAAGGCCGCGGTTGGTATCTACGTTGGCTCTGAGATACAAAGACAGGGCTTGGTAGATACCGCTGTGAAAGAATTTGTCGCTGCATTGAAGGAAAGCAACTCGCCCGATACATTCCTCCTGAGACTCTGCGATGAAACTCGTAGTAGTCGTTATGGATTTGGAATAATTGCCGATGCTACTGGTGACATTGCTGCGGTTCAACATGCGGTCCAATCATGGACCAAGGGCGATTGTGTGACTTCTTTTGGAGACTCTTCAGACCGGAAGAATATCACCTTCTCTATGCAAGTCCCGCACCAAGTTCCGGCCTCCACAATCCAACCCTCTGCAAGTCATGCAGCTCGCTCTCTGCACCCTCGATCGATTTGTTCCACCGCTCAGGTTCAACTTGGACAATTATGTGGTGATCTAGCAACGGCCTGTGGTATTACCCTCTCTCAGCTCTATGAGTATAACTCAGGCTCCACCACATGGTGCAACAACTTGATACCAGGCCAGCATGTCTGTTGTACCTCAGGCACACTCCCTGACTATACGCCTTCAAAGTACTCCAACGGTACCTGTTATACCTATACCGTTCTGCATGACGATACCTGCCAGGGTCTATCAGCTGCCTATGACATAGATGCTGATGATATTGGAAAATGGAACAAAGAAACGTGGGGCTGGTTCGGTTGCAATGATCTTCAAATTGGGGGCTATATCTGCCTTAGCGATGGTTCCTCCCCTATGCCCGCTCCGGTCGCCAATGCTGTCTGTGGTCCTCAGGTCCCTGGCACAATAACCCCGCCCTCGGGCACAAATTTATCCACAATGAACGAATGCCCACTAAATGCCTGTTGTGATGTTTGGGGACAATGTGGCACAACAGACGAATTTTGTACCATCACTGAATCCAGTACTGGAGCACCTGGCACTGCGAAGAATAACACAAACGGCTGCATCTCGAACTGTGGAACTTCAATTGTCAAATCCGATGCCCCTTCAGAATTTAGGAAAGTCGCATATTTTGAAGGCTACGATCAAAAACGTCCCTGCCTGAGCGCCTCCGTGGTGAGCATTGCTACTAAAGACTATACACATGTTCATCTCGGATTTGCTACTATCACCTCCGATTTCAAAATCAATGTGTCCGATATCACAGGACAGTTCAATACTTTCGTCAATCTGGACACCAACTGGAAGAAGATTCTTTCATTTGGTGGCTGGGACTTCTCTACGAACTTGGACACATACGATAGATTCCGCCAGGCTGTGACTGAGGATAACCGTGCTACCTTTGCCTCCAACGTTGTCGCTTTTGTGGAAAAGTATAACCTTGATGGCGTTGACTTCGATTGGGAATACCCTAGCGAGCCGGATATCAAGTACATTCCGGCTGGTAGTTTGCAAGATGGTATCAACTATTTCATGTTCTTGAATGAGTTGCGGTTACAGTTCCTGGAATCCTCTAAGCCTGGAGCATCCATCTCAATTGCTGCCCCTGCCTCATTCTGGTACTTGCAAGGTTTCCCAATCCAGGCTATTGGCCAAATCGTCGACTATATCATTTTCATGACCTACGATCTCCATGGACAATGGGACTACGACAACAAAAACGCCCAGATTGGCTGCCCTGCCGGAAACTGCCTGCGATCCGCTGTGAATCTCACGGAAACCATTAACGCCTTGTCAATGATCACCAAGGCTGGCGTAGCTTCAAGCAAGATCATGGTTGGTGTCACTAGCTATGGCCGATCTTTCCAAATGACAACGCCAGAGTGCTATGACCCAATGTGCACCTACACTGGACCCGAATCTGGGGCATGGAAGGGTTCATGTACCGATACCGCTGGATATCTCGGCAATGCGGAGATTTACTACGCGCAGTCTACCATGTCCGACTCAATCTACTTTTTTGATGCGGATAGTTACTCCGACACGCTGAATTTCGGAGACACGCAGTGGGTAGCCTGGATGAGTGATGGAAATAAGGCGGTCCGAACAGCACTGTATGAGAGTCTCAACTTTGGTGGCACAACGGATTGGGCAGTGGATCTCGAAGGAGACGAGAGTACACTCGAATCCCAGTGCAAATCTTTGAGTGCAGCCACTGGATCTTCCTTCCCAAGTTGTACCTCCAAGACTTCCACTACGGGTTGTATTGCTGGCACTGGCGATGTTAACTACAAAGATTTGTGCGAGTTCAGTTGCCAGTACGATTTCTGCCCGAGTCCCATGTGTACCTGCACCGAGAAGGGTACAATTATTTCTACTTTAATTTCAGCCACTGGCAGCTACTGCCCAGTCTCCACTTTGGACACCAGTTATTCTGGCCTTTGTGCCTTCAGCTGCAAATATGGGTACTGTCCAGAAGACTATTGCGAGCAGATGACAAGCTCAACTTTCTACTCCTGCGACAACCCCATGTCATTGGAACTGCTTGATGCTAATTTCACAAGTGATGCAAGCTGTGCTGACGTTGGTGCCTGTAAGCCATTTTCCTTCATATTATCCTATTATTGGACAGTGCTCTTGCATTTTCATGTTGTGGAGGAACTGATTGCTGACCTTGTTCCACAATTTTAGCTGGGATCATCGACTCCTCTATTTGGGATAAAATAGGAACCACTCTTGCATTGTCCTCATACCTGGATGGTTATAATGGCGACGATTTTGTCATGGAAATGATAAACTCATTGAGCACAGGACAAAGTGTATCAGGGTGCTCTAGAATCGATGACGACGTATGTCAGGCACCAGACTGTACGACGACAACAGAGGGTACAGGTTGGAAGTATTGCACCGCTCTGTCGATTGCTAATCTCAACGGCGTGAGTCCATCCGAATTTCAATCTTTCTATACCGAGGTACCTTGTTTTGCTGACATGCCTCTTATCTCTCCTCTAGGTTATGCGAGCTCTTTACACAGCAACCGGTGATATGCCCTCGAACTTCAGCAACCTCGCAGAGTCCATGTACAAAGACTTCACTTGGCCACCACCTCCAGACATGAGCCTCTTCTGGTCAGAATTCTTAACAGCAATTAGTACAATGCTTGTGGTTGTCACCACTCTTACAGGAAATGTTGAGGTGACGGCAGCGGGTGCTTTCCTCGGAGGCATGGTCACCGAAGGTCTGAACGCAATTAATGACGTTGATTCGACCGCAGCCGACAATCTGAGTCTGTGAGTAATTTTCCAGGCAGGATGGCGAAAGAAGTAAAGTATATGCAGCTTATACTGACAACGTTTTATAGCACTGCCACTTCATGGTCGGGTGCCCTTCGAACTCAGTGGATTAACACCTGGAAAGACGATATTGTTAGAGGCAGCAAGAAGATGATTGACTTGTTCGACCATGGTGTCTTTTTGGATAAACGGAATATTCCTATTATCAGTCCAAAGGCTTCGAATCAAATCAGTGAGCTTGAAATTCAACAGCATATTCTGTTGTGATATGAGGCTGGTGCAGATCAGGAATCAAGCCGAACCATCGGAATTAACTCCGTGGTGTCTATACAGAAGACCAAGTTGATTGGAAATCAACTTGGCTACACGTTGTATATATAGCCTCATCTTTCCTCCTAGAGTAAAAACACAATTTAATACCTCTGAACTACATCAGGTTATGAGCCCGGCAGCAACTCTCGGGTGCCGTCTCTACTCATCTGAGATTCATCTTGACTATCTTAACTATATATCTACCCCGCTTTCACAACCATAACCATGTCTGCTCTGGTTCACGACTCGCCCGACCGAGCCGTCACGGCCATCGAGCCCCTGACAGGAAGCGACAACTTCGCAACCTGGAAACGCCTCATGACCTCCTACCTCAAGGCAAGGCAGGTCTGGGATGTCGTGTCGGGCGACCTTGAGCGCCCTGACTGCTCTTTCAAGTACGCCAAGCCCATTACGGCGGACATCCACCCCCTGGTGGAATCGCACCTCGTGGGGGCGGTGAGGCAACGCGCCATCGAAGCGCGCCTCGAAGTGGAGGTCCAGGCATTCGAGCGCCACCGTGAATGGTCGCGCCGCGAGGCCGAAGCCTACCACACTATCTTCCGGTATCTGTCCCCCCATATCAGTGTCCATGTCGCGGGGCTGGAGACATCCCGGGACCTCTGGAATGATCTCGAAGAACGGTACCGGCGGATGGAACTCGCCACGTTCTGCGAGCTGTTCGCTCAGCTGCGCGAGACCACCGGCGAGCGCTGCGGCAGTGCACGTGAATTCGTCGATCGTGTACGGATGCTAGTCCATCGATTGAATGCGATCGCCCCTGGTTCCATCGGTGACAAAGCGCACATTGCAATCCTACTGACGCAGATCGGACCGGAATACATCCTGATTGTGGATGCGATCCAAAATGACAAGGATCCTGTCAACCCGGCCAATATCGGCAACCGTCTAGCGAATGCTGAGCAGACAGTGCAGCGAAAGGACGCTGCGACATTCCCGCAGCGAGTCTCCAGCGGAACAAGCAACCCTTCCATCAATACGGTGCAGAAGAACACCAAGAAATGCAACTACTGCAAGAAGCGCGGTCATGTAGTTGCGGAATGCTGGAAGAAACAGCGTGAACAACAACCGCCCAGGGACCATGCCCTGAAGACCGAACGGAGTGTTTCCGGCTCACCAAGAAACAACATGCAAAATATACCATCAAGCCAGATGGAAGATCGGCAGGGCCCGCCGACTTTCAAGAGACCGCGGATCAATATCGTGAGGGCGAGGGTGACGACCCTTTATACCCACGCACCGCAACCCCGGTGGATCCTGGACTCGGCCGCCACCAGCCACATCTGCTGGGACCGCAGCTGCTTCAGCAGTCTTCGGCCTCATCGCGAGATGTTGGACACGGCGGGCGATCCAGTGGAAGCCGAAGGGATTGGTACGGTGAAGCTCACGCTCCGGGGGAAGTTCAACCAACCCCTGGTGTTAAAGAATGTATACTTCGCGCCACGCGTCGGGATGAACCTGATCAGCGTGCCGAAGCTACTACGAGACCGCTACTCGGTGGTGGCGCACCCGCAGAACGTCTTTGTGCAACGCCGAGGACGGACGGTGGGGACCGCCTACCATACGGAGGAGGATCTACTGATCCTGCGGTGCCATGTGAGCAAAAGATCCCGAGAGCGAGTCCAACTGGCGAGGGCGCCGGCGACCCATGACCATGCAGATTCCCTGGAACCGCAGGCGGTGGCCATGGACGTCGACGACCCTCAGGAGTCAAGTGACGTAGAATGTACAGCGTCAACCTCTGAACTCGGTGGTGAAGCTCGGATACTCGAAGCAGATGCGGGCACAGGAGTGGACCAGGCCCCCGAAGCGCTGTGGCACGCTCGGATGGGACATCTGAACCGGGGCGACTTGAGGGTGGTCCTCCGGCAGACTGGCACTCCGTACCGACCGCTGACACAGGCGCAGCTGCAGGCAACGCCGCAGTGCCCAGCGTGTATGTCGGGTAAGCAGCATCAGAAGAGGAACTCCCGTGCACGACGGCCACGTCTGCATTCAACGAGAATATTCGAATTGATCCATTCGGACATCATGGAGATGCCGATGGCCAAAGAGGGCTCCAGGTACGTGATCACCTTTACTGACGACTATTCTCGAGGCTCGTGGGCCTATGCCATGAGATGGAAGCATGAAGCGCTCCAGAAGTTCCGACAATTTGAGGCCTGGGTGCACCGACAGTTCGGCGCCCAGATCAAGAGGTTCCTCACCGACAATGGAAGAGAATACCTGCCGATCGGAACACACCTCGAAAGCCAGGGAGTTGAGTTCGACACCTCGCCGCCATACTGCAAAGGACAGAATGGACTGGCCGAACGCACCAACCGCACTATCCGGGAGCGGATCAACACGCTCCTGTCCGATGCGAACCTACCTCCTTCCTGGTGGTTCGAGTTAGTGGACACTGTGGTCTATCTGAAGCTGCGCGCGCCAGCTTCAATCCTCCAGAAAAAGACCCCGTACGAAATTATCTACGGGAAGCCGCCATCACTGTTACATCTACGACGGATTGGCTCCCGGGCATGGGTCTTAATCCCAAAAGAGCATCGAGCAAAACTCGGAGCGAGATCGTCTGAGTGCCGACTGCTAGGTTATTGCGAGCCGAATCAGTACAAGCTCTATGAAATCCATTCGGGAAAGACGGTCTTTTCCCGTGATGTCGAGTTCGACGAGAGGACCCCGGTGGCGCCACTCGTCGAGGGGGAAACAGGCAATGACCACCCGGACAACGCTCCTCCATCGCCCGTCTTTCCATCAATGCCGAGCTCAGCCAGTGGGCTACCTACACCACCTCCATCGCCATTACCTCTGTCAGGTGATAAAGATAAAACGCCATCTGAGCGTGACGAACAGACACCTCCAGTGGTCAATCCAAGCCAACAAGGAACCGACTTGACATCGGATCTTGGGTATTCAATCTATGGTCGCAGACGAAGACCGTCACGGCGCCTCCTGGAATCACTCGGCAAGGTATACTCGGCAGGCACATTGAACACTGCATCGGACAGACAAGTTGACCCGACGACCTTTCGTGAAGCGGTGTCTGGATCAAACCAGCTGGAATGGTGGGCCGCCATCCAGAAAGAATATGCGTCACTTCTCGAACACGGAACATGGGAAAAGGTCCCGCGAAAGGACGTTCCCGCCACAGATCATGTAATTGGGTGCAAATGGGTCTTCAAGACCAAAGCCAACGGAACGCGCAAAGCGCGATTGGTCATTAAAGGCTACCGGCAGAAACATGGTATCGACTATCACGAAACATTCGCCGCGGTGTCACGGATGGACTCCGTTCGCTGCATTGTTGCCAGTGCCGTGCTGCGCGGATGGAAACTTCACCAATTCGATGCGATCACCGCATTCCTTCATGGTGATGTCGATTCGTCTATCTATATGGAGCTGCCCGAAGGCTTCGAAGAACCAGGATATGTGTGTCGGCTGCGCCGCTCACTATACGGCCTGAAGCAGGCCCCGCGGATTTGGTACCAATGCGTCCACCGCGTCCTGGCTTCTCACGGCTTCACCATGGCCCAATCGGACAACTGTGTCTTCTACAAACCGGACTGTGTCGTTTGCGTTTATGTCGATGACTTTCTTGTTGCTACGGCAAACACGTACGAAATAGAACAAGTACGGCGGGCCTTGCAAACAGAGTTTCGCCTAAACGACCTGGGCACTCCACAATCGTTCCTCGGGATCCAATTCGACTATCACATCGATGGGTCCGTGTCTATTCACCAACACCAGTACATTCAGAAGATACTCTCCGACTTTGGCATGGAGACTTGCCAGCCGAAGTCTACGCCGATGAATCCCAAGCAAACCCTTAACCATCGTCCAGAGGAACCTCCAGACGAGGAAGGAAAAGCTCGGTATGCGACTGCCATCGGTTCGTTGATGTATCTCATGGTTGGCACGCGACCGGATATTGCATTTGCGCTGGGCGTGTTGAGTCGCTTCACGTCCCAGCCGCAATCGCATCACCAAGTCGCTCTGCAGCGATTGCTTCGCTACGTCAAAGCCACGCAATCTCATCGCATTACCTACCGCAGTGGGCAGTTGATCGGGTACACGGACGCCGACTTTGGGGGCTCCGTCGTCACTGACGGAGCATACTCCACCTCGGGCTATGTGTTCCAGCTTGCAGGGGCGCCAGTTTCCTGGTCGTCCAAGAGACAGGGGAAGTGGCCACGTCTACGACACATGCCGAATACATCGGGCAGTACAACGCTATTCTGCATCTGCAGTGGCTCCGCACTTTTCTAGCCGAAACGCAACTGTATCGGTCGCCGGTTACTAACATCATGGCTGACAACCAGTCCGCCATTGCGCTTTCTCGCAATCCCGAGTTCCACAAACGGACGAAGCATTTCAATGTGAAATTTCACTATCAGCGAGCGGTGCTGGATGCAGGCGAGATTCAGCTTCAATATATTCCAACTGGGGAACAGGCCGCGGACGGTCTCACCAAACCATTGGGACCTATGGCCTTTGCCAAGTTTTGTAGTCTCTTAGGCGTCGATGCTTCAGAGACCTCGAGACACACCGCGTGACAGCGCAGGCGCTCTTTCCACTTTATTTTCCCAACATGGGTTTTGAGTGGTTTTACTGAGGCCTGACTGCTCTGCGCGAGTCCAGTATCGCCCTGCTAGCAAAGCGATTCTGAGGGGGAATGTTGTGATATGAGGCTGGTGCAGATCAGGAATCAAGCCGAACCATCGGAATTAACTCCGTGGTGTCTATACAGAAGACCAAGTTGATTGGAAATCAACTTGGCTACACGTTGTATATATAGCCTCATCTTTCCTCCTAGAGTAAAAACACAATTTAATACCTCTGAACTACATCATATTCAACAGATCTTCGAAGCTACGATTGTCAATAAGTTGTGGAACGCGGACTCGGTCTTCCTATACTGCTATCCAATGGATGAGAGCACCTGTAAGGCTTTGATTCGTCAATCTTCTAACAACAGGGGAAACTTGCTGAATTATTTTCTAGTCAACGGTCATAAAGACAAGTGGAACGAGAAGCTCCAGGCTTGGGTGGGCCACGGTGATGGTTACGGGTGCTACTTACAAGGGTAAATATCCAGGCCCTTGCCACGGTCGCATTACTCTACTGACTTGATTCTGTGCAGAATAAGCGATTATAATGTCATTTTCACATATGACGACCCTCCTGGCTACAAGGTAAGATGCAAATACGTTGGGCACCTCAAAATGGCCTCGAATATCTACTAACTGTGGTGAACTGTCAGGACTTGGACACCGGAACTTATAACTTCACGATTGACCACGTCATCCAGGGAAGCTACAATAGCTTTGTGACTGGAGGATTCAATTATACTCCACCGGTGGATACAAATGTTGATACAACCTTGAAATGGTCTTATTCGGACATTATGGAGAGGAAGATCTACACTCAGCCGGGAATGTTCAACCTGTTGATTTGCGACCCGTCAGATGAATGGTCCATCTCCAAATTCTACGAGAACATGGACTATCCTGGATACGGCTACACTGCTAGGTAAGATAATACCGATTCAACTCCCCGGCCCTCGCTCCGTTAAATCATGCGACAAAAAACTGATCAAACATTTTATGCTATAGCGTCTGCGGTTGCCAAGACTATGAGGATAAAAACGGGAGGAAGTTCTCTGATTATCTTACTACCGGTACTGGTTGCTCTTGCGGTGAAAGTGCGGGCTGTTGTGTTGAGACTGGCAGTGTTGCGATTTGCCCGTCGTGAGGTGTATTATCTGGTTTTAGGTTATAAGTTATGACAAGCGGCCCGTGAGGATGATATTGTTAAAAACAGATAGACAGTGAAATGCTCCAAATTTGTCTACATATGAGTGTTCATGCATAGTCGAACGCTCTGGAATTTTTTTGATGATGGATTCAAGTGATGATCCACGGGAAACAGTGCAATTGAAGGCCAAGCTTCTACAGCTTTAGGGCTCATTTCTGTGCGCACAAAGGTGAATCCACCGTTCGTCTACAACCACCAAACGTCTGTGTGCAGCCATATGTGCTTCGAGTATAAAAGAGAATATAAATAAATGCAGCCCCTATCGACTTGATTCCACTAATCTCAATCCACTCCCCTCTGTCATTATTCTTTATATTCATTATGTCTTTACCAACAACTAAGAAAGCCACGCAATAAGGGTCTGTCACTCCTCAGGTAGAACATGAAGATTTCTTGAAGGACAAAATCATCAAGCACTTCTGCAAACTTACTTTGGATCCTGACTTTCGGAAAGCATCGTCGACTTCTAGTCGGGTCAAAGAGCAATAGGATTAAATCCAGACTCTATATGAAAAGCTAGTCAATTTGCAGAAGGACATTAAAGCTCAAAAAGAGAAGGAATTGGTTATGATTAGCATATTCTCTGCAGTGAATCAGAAGATAACCACCTAAAAGGAAATTGCAGAAAAAGTAATTATTTCCCTTTCGCTTCTAATAGCCAGGATCTATTAATAAAGCTCCCAAATACGCGGCAAGAGTACGAAGGGAGCAATGATAAGAGAGGACTTGCAATGTTCAAAGGACATGGTTGAACTTCTGAAAAGTGTTGTTCGGCGAGTCATGCAGGCGGCTGAACGTGAGAAAAGTATTCCAGATGTTTATTGAGAATCGTTGGATTCGGAAGAAGAATTTCTGGATACTGTTTTAATGAAACCGCAGTTTTAAGAGATTAATTTAGAGAATTATGTTTTCAGCGTTTCCTTGTTTGCCACAAAAAGAAGATTCAGTAAGGGTTCCATGATAGGCTCCCAGTCTCGTTGGCTACTTCGAACTCAAACGTAAGAAAGACCACTTTGAAGGGAAATTGGCCTTGCGCAACTCGAGGAGATAGAATTCCTCTTTCACAAGCTGGAGTAGGATTCTTCTGCCAGTGTCAAGCTCCTTCGCCTGTTTCTGCAACTGGCGACGCTTCCTTCGGACAGCTGCTTCCTCCCCAGCGATTTGTTCTAGTTGTTCGTGTGAAAGGTTGTAGATCCACGAAGAGGAGAACAATTTCATCGGTGCGGCAGGTCCAGGTCGCGCTACCAGGGAAAGGCGTATCCGAGAGAAAAGCAGGCAACTATGTGGAGAAAAGCAATGCAATAACTCAATCTGATGTAACTTCATTACGCCCCTTTGACCGATCCTCTGTTCACCGCGGCACAATGCGCTTCTCAACAGAAAAATTATTCCGCAAAGCGCACGAAGGGCGTGAAGGGACACTTGGAATTACCCATGAAGACACTCTTGACTCGATTTATTGGCTTGGACGTTCTCTGTATGAACAAGGAAAATACACAGCCGCAGAAGAAATGCTCCGGAAAGCTATCGGTGGGCAAGAGATCACTCTTGGACCTGCTCATAATGATACCCTTGACTCGATTTTTTGGCTTGGAAATTCACCGTATAACCAAGAGAAATACACAGACGCAGAAGAATTGCTCCGGAAAGCTGCTAATGGGCAAGAGATCACTCTTGGCCCTTCTCATGAAGATACCCTTTTCTCTATTCATTGGCTTGGACGTATTATATATTGTCAGGGAAAATACAAAGCTGCAGAGAGAAAGTTCCGAGCAGCATACAAAAGGCAACAACAGACCTTGGGTCATGCAAATGCGGATACAAGGAATTTCCTGTCATGGATGAACAATGCTAAGGCAATGGGCCGCCGTAAATATTGAATGCTTCTTGTGGACTCTCCAAAGACGGACTGCCATTATCGTTCTTAGTATGGGTTGGATTTGTGCATCAGAAAGTTGAGACTAGTACGCCAATCTAGTGTAATCCCAACATACCAAACAATTGTTGTATATATTCGTTGGTGTCTAATCGTGCTATTTTGAACCCATCATTCTCGATGACATAAATAATCTAGATGCACGAAGATGCCATCATCATTTTCTTCTGCACTTCGCCATTTTTCTGTATTTACTATGGTGTTTTACGTGTCCCACTTAGCCGCGTGTCCCATTGACCCGTGAATTTCGTTGGTTAATTAAGTTGGGTGACGAGGTAAAGCATTCCAGACAGAGTACTTGATTGGGTCGCCGCGGGGCGGCCCGGTGCGGACGCGTAACCTAAGAGAAATTAGTCGTGAGTGTCGAATCTAATATTAACTGCATCGTGACGGTAGCGGAGGGCAATCGTCTTGACCGCTGTTCTTCAAAATCTCAAGTTGCATCATGTACTCCGTAGAGGGGCGGTGGAAGCTCAAGCCACTATCTATTAGGCATAAATGTAGATCCACTCGGGCAGAATGCTGTGAAGTTTTGATGGTTTTTTGTCTTATGTGTTCCTATAACCATGAGGTAGACTACTTATTGATGAGGCCAGGAGATATGGAAAACGAATCATCAGAAGGTGATGTCATTATTCGCCTGCCTAATAAAGAAGATGGTGTTCCTGATGTCCTCTTATATGTCGGAAATCAAGAATCAGCTGTTCTTGACGAGGCTTTAGATAGTCTACCGTGGTCGTCCCTATCATGGTCTATTTATTGGGGACTACGTGATATCCTCACTGCTTACTCAAAGCAGAGGATAGATCACCACCGGAATCGCCTAGCAAACACCTTACGTGTTGCGGTATTGAATCGATCCGAAAAGCTCATTGCTAGAGGATGGGACTCCCGATTTGTCAGTTGTGAAATGGCAGATATGGTATCAATTGCCGTTCTTGTAGGATAGGGGAACTCAGGGGATACTGTTCGTGTCGTGATAGATATAGCGGTAGCCCTATGGGACGGAGATATATTGGCTCTTGATGAGACGTACTTCTGGAGAGAGCTATTTTCTGATTCTGATTCTTTAATCTTGAGCCCAATAGCTATTATTATTTTTATTTAATATTTTATCTTAGAATAGAGTAATGATTTAGATTACTAGATGTACTATGATTTACTATTGGAGCTGTACCTTGGCTTAACTAACGGAATTATCGTAAACTTCTATCTGGCTTAGGTTTCCTATGCTTAAGTAGACTATATTGATAGGATTGGTTTCTTAAGGTAAGCTTGACTAGGTGGAGTAGATGTACTAGCGGGCGGGGTGAGGGAAGGAGAAGAGAAATACTGTTACTTGTCTCTTTAAATGATGATCTTAATTCAATCTTTTGTACTATCCTTCCTAGTATTATTTAACTCTGTTCCTGATCTTAGAGATAAGTAGGCGGTAAGTCTTAAGTTTATCACTATCTTATCCGATGTATATGTAATAGCCGGTAAATTCTTTCAGGAATTAGTTTATTATTTATATCGATGTACAGAGATATCTGTTAGAAATGATGACTGGTATGTGCTGTATAGGCTGATGAGGAAAATCGAAGTTACTAAGCAGACTAAGTTCTAAGTTAATAGGTGCTAAGCGGTCCTCCCTATATAATTTGTAGAAACCTACTAGTTATAGGTTCTATATAATTCTACTAAGCTTTTGTAGGTAATGTGTAATATTATGTAGGAAGTTACAGTCCTATACAAAGTATATTTTACAGTGTACCCAGTTTAATGTAATATACTTAAAATATAATCTACATTAAGGGCTTAGTAGTGGGGCTGAGAAAGAGAATCTTGGTATATACTAGTTAAGGTAATTTCGAGAATTACTGTATAGTACTAAGACAAGTAACGACTCTTAGATCCCCGTGGTGTTGGCTAGGAACCTGTGAAAACCTTGTCTGGGTAGTATTTACAGAGCTAAGAAGAGTTACTATTAGCTAGCACTGTCTTCTAGCTAGGGCTATAGCCAGAGCGAGAGCTTAGGGGTTAGGGGCTATGACCCTACGTAACAGATAATAAGGGAATACTTTGAAAACTACCTGATACACGACTGTGAAACTGATCCCATAATCAGTATATACTAGGGTTGTAGGATAGGATACCCTTGGGGTACTCTTAGGTTGCTCTATTAAAAGAAGGATATTACTGGGTTAAAGACACAGAAATGATATAGTCAAAATAAAAGTATAAACGATATAGCACGATCCGGCATGCTTAAATCTATACAGAGAATAACAAGGTACTTTAGTTAGTAGGAGGGGTAATACTGTGTTACTTAGCTGTTTTGATACAGAGAGAATATAACTGGGCAAACTCTTGTAAGATATAGTTGGTCTTATTAGAGAGATCTTACAAGGTAGCGTAAATTAGATTTGATAACCTGTGGGGTGTAGTATATAATGGAAGTGATGGAAGGCTGGGCAGGTGGACCATAGATACGACACTTTCTATATAGCTTGAGAGGACAGACGTACGTATTAGTCTACTGAGAGAATAGGATTCTGAAGATAGCTATTAAGGATGGAGTCTTTAGGGTGGCTATGGAAGTAGGCTTAAGGTATAAACTAGTATTAAATTGCGGAACCGGCTATGCTCCGTGAAGGATGCGGAAGAAGAATTAAAGGGGATGTAAGGTAGAGGATCTATATAGGTAGATTCTCTTACCTCTATAATATATTATCAGGCTTGCTTAGCTTAGGAATATAAATCAGTACTTACGTAGGGAGATATTCTAAACGAGTGAATATAGTACTTCTAGGGAAACACACCTGGTAGCTGCATAATCAATTATTGTGGAAAGAAGTAAGTATGCTAGCCTAACTCCGGACTGGTATAGTGAGACTTAACGGATATCTTTATCAAATTAATGTTGCTGAGACTGTTGAATACTTTCTCTTTTGATATTGGAAGTAGACTGTATACCGACAGGAATACTGTAATGTACTTACACTTACTAAGGTAATATATTCTTCTTTCTGGGCGGAAAGTTACTGTTAGTTGATTAGAACTGAATGCTGAATCTAGAAGTAGTGTAAGCCTTAATATAGTTTGTAATTGTTATAGGCTAACTAGACGCTACTTAACAATATTGACTAATATAAATAAATCCCTTTCTCTGAACTAACCCCTACCTACTACCTTGTACCAGAGACGGTAGATGTGCTTTAACTACTGAGAATAGGATATTGAATACTTGAAGAAATACTTTTAAGCTAGTTTACTAACAAAATTACTATCATATAAGGATCTAGTATAATAATAATAGCTAAGATAATATGTATAGAAAGTAACTATGTATAGACTGCAAGGAGATATTCTATATGTTAGGATATATATTGGTAGATTAGTAATAGTTACTCTTTTAGTTTAGCTACTAGGTGTTAATAAATTATGAGTGTATATAGTACTTTTCCACTATCTGTATTAGTCTCTTAAGCTATAAATTTTGAAACTAGCTTTCCTCTCTGATCCACCTAGAACCTATTCTAGGGCAAAGTTCTAGGGTCTCTATATCCACTATAACCTCTGTCCTATCTTAATCATAAGTTACTTACTATGTAGGGTGAGAAATAGATTGATAGTGTAAGAATATTGTAACGGGACAGGTCCCGATCTTCGGCCCAGGCTTGGCCTGTGCGATGTGATCTATCAGTTCCCCAGGATAGTTAGTCGCCATGGGTCGCCCCCTTTTTCTTACACTTCTCCAAGCCTTAGAAAAACAGCATGCAGGCACCGCTCAATTGAATCAATTCGGCTGTAGCCCTTCACATTTACGTAGTTTATCTAGTTAAATATCTACCTAGATAGTTCTCCTAAATCAGATATATATTAGGAGAACAGAGAATACTACTAGGAGCATCAAATCTCAATTGGTCCAACTATTTATAAGAACAAAATTAATCAGGTATATTCTGTTTGCAAAGGGAAAAATCACCAGTTAGTGGCAACATCACGAGGCTAATTCATGTACAGCAGTCAAACTAGCGTGTCGCGTTTTAATAAGCTAACTTACTCAGGCCACCTGAGTTACAATAGCCTAGTAAGCGACCTTGGGTTAGGGTCAGTGATCAGATCATGGTGCTCAGGGCAGGCTCACTGAGCAAATCAGGGTGCTTCGATCAGGCTCAGTGAGTGATCAGTTTGATTACATAGTGATCACTGATCAGCTCAGGCCGGTCAGGGGCGTGCTCAATTCTACTCAGGGAGTAAAAGCGGCGAGGGGGGTGAGCACTAGAATGGGAACGGAAAGCCAAGAATTGCCAGACATCATCCGGTATATATGTGCTTCGAATTATTCTTATTCTCTCATGAGATTGCAATTCAAATAGTAACACCTTTCTATCATCATAAATTTGTTCGAAATCTTCTTATTGTGATATACTGTTGTGAAGAGGAAACATGTGTCTGGTAGTATCATTGCTAGCTATCATAACAAAGGTACTCGGTGCTTGCTAGTAACTAACTAGGGCTTTCAAGTCTCACATGACTAGTAAGTAAACGCACTATATGCTTAACCCGTATAGCCATCTCTTTTCTTTCTGTTCATCATTCTCCCGTATACGCTCATGGCATTCCAGTATGATTAAAACTACTAATTATCCGCCAGAATATGGTTCTTAACCTCGAGATCATAAAATATCATTAAACTCTTGAGTACTCCCGCACCAATCCCTACCAAAATAGTAAACACTCGCACTTTCCTCTTTCAGAAATGATCATACCAGGTCCATTACCAGGGCCATGGATACTATCCAAGCTTAACCACAGACTCGGAGAGATACCTACAAGCCGAGCAACCATTTCTACCGCAATTCACCCGATGTCAATTTGAAGAAAACAGCCCAGTCCCAAGGTTGACACAGGTATTTCCAATCCACTCTTCCCCCACTCAAATATCATCGAATCGCTGACAATGATCAGCAAAAATGGTCTTTGAAAAAATGACCTCAGCCATCCAAAACCTCAATATCCGAAAAGCGTCGAAGATCACCCCCGGTGCTCACGGCCCGAGCACTGCCCTCAATCCAGCCTCACAACGTGAGTCCGCGGAGGGGCTCGATGATGCCTTTGATCGGCAGCAAGTGCCTCGACCACCACGCGATTTCTCAAAGCAGGTACCTTCGCCGGCGGCTCTTGCAGATATGAAAAAACCGCATCCCAGGTTGACACACAAGAACGTCGACAAGTTCGCGGACATGCAGATTGCCAAAGAGGCATACATGCTGGTCCACCCCTCGGAAACCAGGGTAATGGAATGGCTCGAGAAGGCTTCCCTGCATTAAGGGTACTATGATGATCATGACTTGGCATTGATTTTAATTTTCCATGTCTACAGCCGCGGGCATGTATCTAGGTTGTCATACTTCCGTCTCTTCTCTCATAGCACACCAGTACACACTTTCTTCATTTCGATGATCATCCCACCTTTTCTTTCTCTCCAAATATACCATAGCTCATGAGAATGGGTGAGAAGTTTCGTTGGCTATTGAAATCACGTCAATGAGATCAAGTTAGTACGGTTGCCACGAAAGTAAATGTAGGTGGCTGTGGCATTACTTTTACTCCTCAATTCCCTGGTAAACATAATTCATCAATTTCCCATCCCAAGGTTATAACCCCGCCATTTATTATGTACAATATCCTTCCTTAAGCGTGAAACCGCTTCCATTCAAGAACCCGAAACTTCAACAGGCGCCTGCTCAAGCCACGCCCACTCCACACCAACCCTCCCCAAATCAACATCGGCAACCTTCCGAAACACAGTCTCCGTAACATCCAAATCAGTCTCCTTACACCCAACACACCGATCAACGACCTTAACATCAACACTAACCCCATCACGCCTGAGCCTCAACTTCATCCCACAAAGCGGATTCTCATTCGGATTCGACCCCGTCGAAGCAGCGTCAAACAGAACATGCGAGACAGCGCAGATCAAGTCGGTCTCGGAATTCGTGTACCCGCACGATCCAAGGCCTGGATTGTAATAAGTGAGGTCGCCGCTATACGGGCCACCGTGCGCAGTGGGCAGGGCGAGATTAGAGCTTGAACTTGAGTTTCTTTCGCTGTTAGAATGGATGGATCGTATTGACCGAAATGGAGAAATGCTCACTTTTTCCCCACGGTCAGGCCTACCGCGAGACCTATTATCAGTGCGAGGAGAAGTATGCCAGCGACGGCGGCGAAGATGAGATATTTGCGCTTTTGCCTTTGCGGTGCGTTGTGGTACCAATTGAAGCCTAAGAGAGTGCTGAAGGTGGCCCCTAGTCCGGCTAATTTGGGTTTGCTTGCTGTTTCTTTGGTTGAGTCGGTGCTGGGCGCTGTTATTGGTGTTGGGACGGGTTTGCGCTTTGGCATCGAGGTCCGGAGATCGTGCGCATTGTCGTGTGGAGCTGATGGGTCTGATATTGGAGACACGGGGGGATTCAGGGTCCATGGTGGAGTGCTGGGGGTGTTTCTCTGGGGTGTCCATTGCGCCGGCAATTCATAACGGGGTTGAAGCGGGAAGTGGTGCGGGTGGCAGGCAACAGTGGAGTTGTGGAGAACACGACCAAGCAGGTCTTCGATTTTCGACTATGAGAGCTTAGAGTCGAGTGTGATATAGGGAGAGTGGCGGGGAGTTGAAAGAGAAAAGAAATGAGAGAAAGGGAAAGGTGGAGACGGGCCGTTTGCCGCTGCTCTTTAAGTTGGGTTGATTGGGTTCAGGGGCATACAACACTAGACTAGACTAGACATGCATGCACCAGATAGACAGCTTCGTCTGATTCGCCCATTAATTGCCCGCTAGTGCAGGCTCAATCACAATTGGCGATCCTTGATTATGCCCCGCCCTCGCAGCTTAATTGGCCCCCGCTCCTATCATATCAACCGTACAATTTACCTTGAAAGACAAATCATTGTTTGATGAATGCGGACTTCTAAACTTCTCGAATCTCAAATCGAGATCTTTCAAGGCCTATCTAATTTTCTCCTTTTTATTTTCCTGTCTGTTGCTGTACTCTTATTTTCAACTCCCATAAGACAGGTGTTGAGACACATGCCTCAACATCTCCAGATTGACCTATATCAACCTCCTCCTTTGTCTCTTCTGTGAGGACCTCAGGCATAGCGCTACGGGATACGCAGATCGAGCAACTTATTGATTGTAGATGTAGTGAACTCGATGGGTATTACTATTTGGCGTTGGTGTCTTGGTTGTGTGGCATCCGCCTAGGCACCACGCCTACACCGTACAACTGTAGCTTAAAGTAGTTACTTATCTCTCTTCTTCTTCCTCTCTCCTCAATCTCATTACTTTCATCCTATTCTACCACCCTTCACCATCTTTCATCCTTCATCCACCGTGGCTGTCCTCTTCAACAGTGTACTGGCCGAATTCAACGGGTTTATCCGAGACACCAAAGCCCCATATTCTGACCTGTGGATAAATGAGTTGAAGAAAGGCAGCACTGACGCCTTTGTCGCCTTCGTTTTAGGGCAAGCTCCGAATCTCCGATATCTCTACATAGGCCCTCCATTCAGTCAATCGAATGAATTGACGGGTATGGTCCTTCGGTCGAGACTTTTTGAGCGGCCGGTAGATCTACACCACTATGACACGACACTCTACTTCCAGCATCTTGAAGAGGTGACATTCACGCAAGATTACAACGGAAATAGCCAGATGACACAGTACAAAAATCCCCCACACGTTCAGCTATTCTTCTATCTGCCTAAGATCAAGCACTTGTCAATCTCGATGGACACTGTGGCTACATGGACCTGGCCTACCCCAAACCGGCCAAATGTGTCAACTATTAGATCACTCGAGTTGGCCGACCTCCGAGGGAAAACCTTAGCACCATACTTTTGGTCACCCGAAATGTTAAAGGACTTCGCTGGAAATTTTGTTTCGATGGCGGCGAACTCAGGGGCGTCAAGCCAGCTGATACATACGTTGTCGATCTCAACTGCATTGCTAGTGCAATCTGTCTTCTTCGCGATACGTTAACTCATTTGACAATTTCACCTACTGATATTGTAATTTGGGCGAAGGTCCCGAGTACCATGTTGGTGAGGGGCTCATCACATGCGCTAGTCGACGTGGAAAAGGTTAAGAAACTTGAAATCCCACGGGTGTTTGTGGCAGGGTTTAAGCAAAACTTGACCGAGCGCTTGCAGGATTCGATGCCGAGGAATGTCGAGTTTGTGACTCTCACATACGATTTGACATATGCAAAGATGGCAACATTCTTATGTGAGCATGATGGAATTCTCAACATGCTTAAATTTTGGCTGGTGGACTGGAGATCATGCACGCCAAATCTTAAAAGGGTTGTTTTTCAGTTCGCGGGGATTAGTGACTGTTTCACAAACTGGTGCTCCGTTCTGAGAGATAACTTCAGCATGCTAGATGCTCGAACTGAGGTTTTGCTTAAGGTTGTTTGCTACTAGATGGCTTGAGGGTTATTGCGAGTGATGCTAGGAAGAAGGTCCCCAGCCACCATCTTCTGAAGAAAATAAGGATAAAATTCTACTTAACATTCTCTTTCTGATGATTTACCCAGTTCATGAGGTCTCTTCGAGTACTAAGTCTCAAAATTTGTTTTGAATGATTCTCAGAAGGGTAAAGCCCCTAGGGGAGATCCCTCGAAGCGAATGTAACGACACAAGAATAGTTCCGCAATCGCGAGCTCTAAAGGTCATTCCCTGGCAGAATCCCTTTCGATTATTTTGCGAGTCTCATTTTACAATACTGCATATGAGGCAGCGTGGATCACGGTGTGGGGTTTGTCCCAATCAACTGTTTCTGACTTTAGCGGCTCTGCGCCGTCTACAGAGCCTCAAACCCCACAATATGCAAGTTGGGTTCATTCCGGAAGTAAGCCGTCGCCCCCATTGGAATGCGATCATTCTCGATATAAAGCGTTTGCCCAACACCCACAAACACGGTGATCACTCCAAATCCGTCGCGCCGAGTCCACAGCGGGAAAGCGGCCGTCAATGGCTTCTGGCTCTTTATTGCAGCCGGGAGCGTCTTTCGCGTTACAGGGGGCGTAAATGACTGTTCGGTTTATATGAGCATTGATGAGCTTCTGACACTTCATGGGAATGCGGTAGAAGCACTTACCGTAGTTGATAGGTCGAAACCGACACCTGTGGTGGAGATGTTCAAACCAGCCTCGGTCCATAGGCGGGATGGTCGGTACTGTGATACAACGACTGTTATGGCCTCGGTGTGCTCATTTACCACCCATATACAAGCGGGAATGCCCTTAATTCGATTGATTGTCCGGCTTAAGTATCCCTTTTGATTCGAATGTTAGACGGAAATTCGGTGATATCAAGGTGGGAGTTGGTGAACGAGGTGAACAAAGGCGACTCACTCTAGACGCTGGAAGGAGATGTGGGGGCAATTCTGGAAGGTCTTGAGCTTCACTGAGCATCGACGGAATAACAAATTCATTTTCATCATCAAATGGTTTATTGCACTTGTCCAGTAACTGTTGTTGTCCTGCCGGGCTATCAGAGTGTGGACTCGCGGCCTGCTCCCGTGCGAACACAGTAAGCGGAATATGGACAATGTCGTAAGCAGTTTGATCCATTCCATTGTCATCCTCCACATTTCTCCGCTCACCTCGACACATTTGATACAATTTGCGCTCCAATTTTGAGACAACTGTGCGCTGGGAGCTGACGTGGGGATCAGAGACCGCGCGCAAGTCCACCGGGGAACTCGTGATGAAAACCAGTAGATGCTCGTTGATAGGACGGGTTCGGGGTAAGTCAGCTGGCCAAGAAACCCTGAGGCCTTCTAGAACACCGAATCGAGTTTTTCGAAGTCAGTGTGAGCGTTGTGGAGGAAGCTCGATTCCAAGGGGACTGGACTTTGATATCAGAGATATCTTGCCCTGGACATTGATGTACAGGATGCTCACATAGGCAGTGGTCGTGCCATCATTTCGAAGGGATATGTATATTCTTTGGTCCTCGTTGAGATGATCGCGCCCTGATCCAGTCAGTACCTTTGTCGGCTGATGATTCTCGACCAGTCCGACTTTGATATCAACCTGGTGGCTAAACTGCTCATCAACACTGTTGTTGTGGAAGGCAAGGAGATTTTGAGCACAGGCCAGACGATCTGCATCTGCCACGACTGCTTGGTATATATGGTCTGTGTCTGTGGGGCAATCTGGATCAAGAAAACGTGTCGTAAGCTGAATTCCATTCTGAGACTGGATGCCGATGAAATTTTCCCGGTGATATACCGAGATGAGAGCACTGCCTTTTTCATTCTCGTCCAGAAATCTAACGAAGCGGGATTGGTGAACGTTAGGACTGATAAATGGTAGAACCGACTCAGGCGCTGATATAGGCCACCGGTAACGAGCACTCTGCTGCAAAAAGGCCAGGGCTCCTTCGGATGGAAGTTCTTGCGCAGGGTTCGAAGTCGTCTGAGACAGCTTTCCTTCAGCTTCGAAGGCATTCACATTGATAATTTCGCACGAGGCTATCTGCCTTTCTCTCGAGAAGTATTCGACATCTAGGCCTGTAACAGCATAAATGTCCCCTTCCGAGACATGCGCAACACGCCCAGCTTGGAGCACGGGTCGGCCATCCTCGATTTTGAGGTGAATGCCGTCTGAAATGACCTCTTCAAGAGAGAAATGAAGGCGAGTATGTGGACCCTCCACCCGTGGATGCTGACGAGGGAAATCTTTCTGGACCAGATCTTGAACTCTTAAGATACTTGTTCGCCATGGAATCCGATGATTGTGTGTCTCGCCCAGAACCTGAGCGAGTGCCGAGGTAAAAGACCCCATCCACCTTCCCTCCCTGTCCTGAACCTCCCAAGCTGTTTCAGAAGGAGCTGTCGCTACTACACGAACTGCATCCGGGTCTTCATCCCACTTAATAGGACATGATTCTTTCGGGACACTCTTTGCATAAGTAGTCAGGAACTGAGCGACATCCTGATAGCGTACGGATGGGACCTGCTTGGGCCCTGCCGCTTCCCCGTATCCTGGTGCTCGAACCATTCGTCCTGAATAGCAACAGTCGAGAATGACGGTGACATTGCGAGTTTGCGCGGTGGTTGAGCGAAGAAGCTGCGCGAGTTCGACATCAAGGATTCCATTGAAGCCACCTGAACTGGGGTCCTCAAAATCTACAGGCACGAGAAACTGGTGACGCCACTCCTTTCCATCTTCCTGGTTGACTGGAGACTCCACGATGCCCCCATGTCCCGAGTAATATATGGCAACGAAATCTTCGGAGGAGGTCAGCGAGATGAGATGCTGCCATGCCTCCAGGATGCCTTTTCGCGTTGCTTGGGAACCGTGGCAGGACATGACTTGAAAGCCGTACTGTGCTAGCACTGATTGCATACAGCGCCCATCGTTCTCGGTGCCTCGGAGATCTCCCCACGGGCTGGTAATGACCAGGGCTCTCTTTGTCTGTGTCATCGTATCATGAGAACCAGAAAGGTCAGTTCTTCCAACCAAATAGGGCAAATCAAGAAAGCAGCGGCGCGAGGATGGGTTTTCTTCTTCGCATGTTGGAGTCTTGAAAGATCAAACACACGCGATGCAACATGACGTGGCACTAATAGAGACACGGCTTCATTCGCTATGAGGGCGACCCTGGCACGCATATCGCCTTTAATTGGATGCCTTGCCGTGACCCTTGAATGCAGGCAGCCATTCAGCCGCACTAATGGATCTTGCAACGTAAGTGCTCGCCCGCAAAACTCGCTCGGTATTTCTTCACGTCCCGATCTTGAGCTTTTGAAGTGTCGAACAGAGCAATGAGCACTCTACGCGGAGGAGGAAATCTAAGATTGTGGGGGTTTCGCAAAGAAGATGTGAAAGTCCCCCAAGCGTATTCACTGAGCGGGGAAGCATCGACCGCCCTGTACCTCGTCTCTCAGCCACTGCCCAACAATATCTCGAGCATTCAGTTCGAAATCATCAGTCGTGACCAGGGATATGGAAATCCCAAGAATGGATTATGGTCTTGGTTTGAAGTGTCCATTCTGGGATCGTTGTCGGAGCAAACAGTCGCTGAGTTCCACAACCTGTCGGAGCTGGCCCATATTAGACCGACTCCAGAGGAATTTGGAGACTTGATCCAAGATCAAGGACTATATTTCAAGGACATTCCTACACATCTCACTCGTTCCGACTCTGAAATTAGCATGACAATCATCGACAATGCTATTCGACCGGATTGGCAGCATCATACCCTGACCTGGAAACGGGGCGGTGACGATGAAACCGTGGAAGAGTTTCTCGATCTCTTCGAGGAGGGAGATCGACTGGCAATTTGGGCGAGGGCAAAGGTATTTATTCCGTTCAAGCCGGATGAATCTATTCGACGAGATGCTAAAGAGTCGTCAGTACCCTGGGTGGATCAACATTGTCCAAGAGGCTCGAATAATGATATCAACTTGGGCAAATGTGAGCGAGGTGAGTTCTCCAGGTGCACGAACAGTCTTTAATCCAGTGTGCTAGACCTTAATGCACCCAGATAACTGACCTGATTACCCCGGTCGCATTTTCCAGATTGACATTAGTTCATCCTCGGGTACCGTTACTGAGCAAGGCGAAATCAACCGGATAGAATATGATGTGCCGGCAGCCCTTGAGCTCCTTCAAGGCTGGCTTGCTGCTGGCCGCTCCTCATCAGTGACTACAGAGGCCGAGCCCACATCTCCAACTCGAAATCATGCAGTAAGAGAAGGCGTCGTTGGAGACGGCTACAGGCTTCCATTATTCAACCTACCTGAATCAGATAACTCCAAGTGGCTTCCTATGCTGGAGTGGACACTGTCTGAATTGCCCAACGACCATCATCTCCAACCTCAGGTTCTTTATGTCATCGGGCTAATATACTTGACTGACTGCGCCGAGGGCTCCACTCAGCAAAACTTGGAGAAAGCGCTCACATACCTCCAACAGGCTGCTCTTATTGAGCCTGGAAATCCTGAATACCGAGTTAATCTTGCTTTGGCATTGGCTATGCGATCTTCTAGAACCGATAGTATTGCAGATGCCGATCTCGCAATCATCGAGCTTGAAACAGCAATAGGAAGCACTAATGAGTGGCCGGGGCGGGTTAAAGCATTGAACATCCTTGCCGGCGTTTACTCGTGGCGCCATTTCCACACAGGGAGTGCAGATGACCGTCAGAAATCCTCAGAGATAATGGGCCAGCTGCATGATTCGACGCCAGAATCCCCCAATAAAGCCGTAATATCTGGCCGGGAGAGCCAATTCAAAACTTTTGGTATTGAAGAATTGGCCATTGGGGCACGATTTGACACGGCAATTGGAACCACAGAGCATGCTCTCAGTAGTGTGCCTAGTGACGGGCATACATATGAGAAGCTCCTGGAAACTCTTTCCCGGCAGTACGCTCATCGATACGATCAAACAGGCCACAGTAGGGATCTGGACCTTGCAATCTCCAGGGCTGAGTTGTGCCACTCCCGCATACTCGAGAACGGTCCATCGATCCTGGGCGCAGCGTTCGGGATGGAGCTAGCTTGTCGCCTGTTATTGAGATGGTCTCGTCATAGGTGTTATTCTGATATAAATACAGCATTTGACCTGATGAGCAAGGCGGCAGATGCTGCTATGCCAGGCAGCTCATTTCAGTTATCCTGCCTCGTGCAACGAGCTGCGTGGCTACCTACACGGCCAGATGGGGCGGACCAGGTACGCGTCCTACGAGACTCAATCGAAGAGATTGAAAGCATACGGACTCAACACAACGATCGCATAGGTCCTGGTTTTAAAAGAGGAATTTTTAAGATACTGAGCGCACAATATTCAAGGCTCTATGATTGTACCAAGGAGCTGACTGATCTTGACAAGGCGATCGAGTCAATGGAGAGCTCGTTGGACCTCGCCGAAGAGACTAGCCAGGAGAAGTACTCTAATCTTGGCTTTTTGGGAAATTTGTGGATCAAAAAGGCTTCTCTCACACGAGATAAAGCCGCTCACAGGCGTGGGATCCAATTCCTCGGGCAATGCTGCTTATCTGACCAAGCCTTGCCCAGCCAGCGTGTTCGAGCCGCCAACGTCCTTGTACACAGCGCGAACCATGCGGGGAACTGGGATCAGAGCTGTCTAATCGCAGAGTCCACCTTCCCACTGATGTCGCTAATCAGCAGCCGGGACCTCAGACATGATGACAAGATTCACAATCTCCGAAGCATCTCCGGCCTTGCCAGCGGTGCGTGCGCTGCATTTCTTAGCCTGGGCTATCCTAGCGACGCACTTGAAAAAGTCGAGCTGGGCCGGGGCCTACTGATTGGAGATCTAATAGACATCAAAAACAATCTATCAGACCTAACGCGGGAGCACCCTGATCTGGCCCAGGAGTATGACAGGCTTCGTGATGAAGCTTTGGGCTCGATCGAGTCCAATGACGGGGAGTGTGGGGAACAACATCTAATGAACTCCCGTCGAGCTATATTTCAGCGAATGCAGCATTGCGAGAATAGAATCCGAGAGAAAGCAGGCTTTGAGTCCTTTCTTCGGCCCCTGAGAGCCCCAGAGATGGCTGAAATCTCCCGTGAGGGACCGATTATCATTGTGAACGCAACTTGTGTCACTGCACATGCATTAATCCTCACCCCATCAAAGATAGGCAATATAAAGTTGGAAAACATGAGTAGCCACGCTATCCCACAATTTCGTCAGCAACTGGCGCGGTGCGCCTTGGAGCCAGGCACAAGAGATCTAGAGAGTGACTTGCCGCCCGAGGCGAACGACGAAGAATTGCTGTCTTGGCTGTGGTATACCTGCGTCAAGCCAATTCTCGAGAGCCTTTCTTCAAGGGGAGATATCTCCATATCTGGGGAGAAGAGTCGAGTCTGGTGGATGGGAGTGGGAGCTGCGACCGGGCTTCCGTTTCATGCCGCCGGCGATTACAGTAATGGAGCCATCGACGAGAACGAAAACTGCCTTGATCGTGTGATTTCTTCCTACACACCGACGATCAAGGTCCTTCGAAACGCCCGGGAAAGGGCAGCAAGGACGATCTGCCAGCCAAGAGAGAAACACTCGCTCCTGGTCGCAACAATGCCTGATACCCCGGGCTATGGGGCCTTACCCGGGGTCCGTCACGAAGCCCAAACCATCCTCAGCACAGTTAAGCAGGACATGAATGTAAAAGAACTCAACAGTCCCTCTACCGATGATGTCCTCGCTCAACTGCAAAATTACGAGCTCGTGCATTTCGCTTGCCATGGGTACTCCGATCCTGGCGACCCTGATCATAGTCATCTCCTCCTGCAGAAAGACAGCGACTCAGGCCCTGTGGTAGACAAACTCACAGTGAAAAAGCTTCTTGACTCCCAATCTATGTCCGGTGCATGGATTGCGTATCTTTCAGCGTGCTCTACAGCTGAAATTCGTGATACGTGCCTGCAGGAAGAAGCGCTCCACATCACCAGCGGCTTCTTAATTGCGGGCTTCTCGCATGTCATTGGCTCTTTATGGCCGGCTGACGACGATGTGTGCGTCGATATGGCAGCCTTTTTCTACGAGGCATTGATTACGAGGCGTATTACTGCTACTGATCAGAACCGTGCGGTTGCGGAAGCGGTTCATGACGCAACGCTTAGGATTCGAAGACGGTATCTTCACAGTCCGCTATCCTGGGCATTGTATACCCACATGGGAGCTTGACTCCACCACGCCGGAAGATTGAACCAGTGTTGCAGTAATCCTGGCCTTGATGAAGTACCGTGGAACGTGGCTGCGAAATCACTTCGGTTATAAACGTTGGCCTTACTGTAACGACGGGACCAATATTGACCATGGGGGATTGAAATACATGCCGAGGATCAGTTTTGGCCGATATGTGGAGGTTGAGTTAGACCCGTGATGACTTCCACGATAGAAAGATATAGTACAAATGAAGATGACTATGGAAACGTTAGACGCTTCAGAATCCAATACTTCCACGGCCTACATGAAGAACAAACAAGAGCACTATTGTCGCAGCTCTTATGCCACTATCGCTGAGCCATCCAAATTCTATCTTTTAACGAGTTCTCAGGGTAGTTCGTACCTCCTGTCGTCTTGACCTGCATGATTCGGGGATATTTTATTCCCAGCTTGCTGTGCGGACAATTCATATCGTGAGTCCTCGTGCTCGGCTGACTCTTCACATACAGGAGGCAGGATAGTCTCCTGCGAATCATCAGATAAAGTCCCTGTCTTTGTCTTTCGCCCCCAGAAAAGGAATGTAACAACGACACTTATCGCAACAACGACCACTGAAACTCCAATACCGCTGCCGACTTTCGCGCCCATCGTAAATCTGATGAAGAGCCCAACTCCGATGATTCATTTGATGTCGGAGTCGATATTGGAGTCGAAACTGACGTCGGGGTGCTGTTGAACTTCGACAGACGCTGGTCAAGGTGGAGATAGTTGTGAACGCCTAGTGCTCAGTGACACCCAGGTATAGCACGTCGTTTTCATTTCCACAGCAATCAGTCAAGGTCCCACAGCACCACTTTACAGCTGTATCCGTCCCATCACAAGGGGTCAATTGAACGTCCAAATTGTAGATTCCAGCTCCCGCACCACTCTGGAAATGAATGCAGGTGTTAGCGTAGCTATCAGAAGGTATTCAAATTCCAAACAATTCCCACTCACCGCACAGTACTTACAACCGGGCCTCGAGTAGGTTCTTAGTATTCCTTCTCTTGTACTAGCTTTGCATAGTCCATTGTCCAGGCAAACATCCGAGTCGGACGAACTACAACACCGTGATATTGTGGTGTCATTCACAACGTTAAGGTTGCATTCTGTGTATTCACTGGGTATGTAGCAAGGATACCCTACTTGTATAGACAGTATACACATGCAGGAACAGCCAAACAAATCTGAATTTGTCTTTGACGTGTCAGAGGGGAAATATTTCGATAGTTATACTTTCAATCACTTTTTGAATACTAATTTGCTTTCACAAGACTAAAAAGTCTCCTTATGACTCCTCTTGTGAGGGTCCACGCCAAGGATCGCTGCGGCTTGCCGCCGAAAAAGCAAAATCATTTGGGCTAAAATTCCTACCAATTATGTAGTTTGGTGGAAATTGAAACTTGGCTGATTCAGTTAGGTCTCAGTTGACCCATGATGAACTAGACGATGTGGTGCACCGCTCATTTGGTCTAAATATTCTCTTTGGAACAATTTCATGCATTTATTCAAACCTTCATATTCTACAGATTACGCCAACGATAGCAAGACGATGATACCGTTTTGGCCCCACCGTGAGTTACTACACATCTAGGGATATCAAAATTACTTTCGTACAGAGTGTATTTCTATATACAAGGTCTCTATTGCGCGACACTGGGGATTACCTGATCCCTTTCATAAAGCATATTTCAAATACGCAATCGTCATGAAGCATTAGAATGGAGGGCTCCAAGCCCACTTATTTGGTGGTGACTTCCTGGCGTTCCTCTTGGTGCTCAGCATGTTCAAAGTTTTGCTTCTGCAAGGTCGCCTCCACATCAGCTTGTCTCTGGATCTCATCGACAGCTCCAAACACAAGGTCCATCTCTTCCAGAGTCTTTCCCTTGGTCTCCTTCAGGAAGAAGGTGACGAAGATACCCATGCCAGTGCAGAAGCATCCGAACATGATGAAAGTCTTCCAGCCAATGGAGTTGATGGCGCGGGGAGTGATCTCCGTGATGACGAAGTTGAAGAGCCATTGAGTGGCAGCTCCGAGGCCGACACCATACGAGCGAAGACGAGTGGGGAAGATCTATATGCGAATTAGTAAAAGCGTTCATGAAGGGATAGCAAAGATGCCGCATAAAATACATACCTCGCCGAGATAAACCCAAGGTGTGGGGCCCCAAGAGAAGGAGTAGCCGATGACATAAAGATAGATCATGGCAACCATCGCAATCGAGGGAGAAGAGACTGAAGTAGCCCCCGTAACCGGTGGGTGAGTGGCCAGAACAGCGCCGATGATGAACATCATGACCGCCATCCAAGCAGCACCGCCCATCATACTGTACTTGCGTCCCCAGCGGTCAATTCCAACTAACAGGAAAATCGCTGTCGCAATAACTTTAACGGTTCCATAAATACCGGTCGCGAACAGGGATGTGTTTGTTGCACTGATACCGATGGAGTTGAAGATTTGGGGAGCATAATATCCGATGCTGTTGGTGCCAGAGAACTGCTGCCAGAACATCATCACGAATGCAATGATGAATCGGTATCGGTTGCTAGGCTGCAGGCATTCCTTCCAGGTCACACCCTCGGTGGCAGTAACCTCCTCGTCGATAGCAGCACGAATCTCAGCCATCTCCCGTTGCACTTCTTCGCTGTCCTCGGCCTCATTGCGGATGTAGGCAAGAGACTTGAGTGCCTCTTCTTGTCGGCCTTGCTTCATCAACCAACGCGGGGACTCCTTGAGGAAGAAAAGTCCGATCAGCATCAAGCCGCCAGGAATGAGCTGAATAGCAACTGGGATCCGCCATTGGCTTGTGCCTTCAGGGATGCGTAGAGCCACACCGTAGTCGAGCCAGTAGGCGAAAGTACTACCAATAACGAGGAATTCCTGGAACAGACCAGCAATTCGGCCTCGCTGTTCGGGAGGACAGTTCTCGCTAACAAAGACAGGCGTGATACTAGACATGCCACCAATACCAAGACCGGCGATGACACGTCCAGCGTAGATTGTGCCGATCTGGTGGTGGGAGCCGACTTGGACTGCTGCGCCGATCAAGAAGATCACGGAGAATAACATAAGTGAGTAGCGACGGCCGATGCGATCGTTGATATATGCGGCAAAAATGGATCCGAAAAAGCAGCCTGCTGTCAACAGACTGACGACGTTTGAAGAAATCGAGGCGTTCTTTGTGCTGGCGAAACCGGACTCGTCGTCTGGTAGGCCGAAATCTTTCTTGAAGCTGCTCAGGGCGAGCACTGAGCCCATAACACCCGTGTCATAACCTAGAATAAAATTGATTGTTAGCCTGTATCTTCATAATTGGGCTCGTCAACCTTGGAAAACAAACCGAAAAGTAGGGAGCCCATATAGGCCACCGAGGTGAGGATGTACACCCGGTAATTCTTCATAAAGCGAGGCTGCACCATAATGGCGGCTGTGTGAGAATTATCTCACTTGTGTGGGTGTAGAAGTGGATGAATGGATGAATAGATGAAGGGGTAAAATGGGGGGAATTTGTGGGGAGTAAGCAAGCTGATGACCTAGCTCCTCATAAACTGGAGAAGAAAAAAAGGAAACTCATCTCCTCCGGGGATGGTCTTATATATTGGGTATTGGTTCACCCTTTACAAAGGTATCAGCGGGTCAACCGATGACGGCTTCGGCAAATGCTAAGCATCTAAGCGATCTAGTGGCACTTTTCCCATCCTCAGACCTGCCAATTTGCGTGTTGATCAAGGCTTTTGGCTGGGGACGCCACACCAAACTGGGGGAATACGGGGCCGAATGGGGGAAATTGGGCGGGGAGAAGCCGCGGGGATGAGTCGTGGGGAAATCGCCGGTCTCTGGACTTCATTTTTCCGTCCAGTCAGCTTCGAGACAAGCCCACTTGGCGGCCCAGAGTAGCTAGCATGTGGCATGAGGTCCCTCAGGGCTGCGAACCTAATTGGCTTCATTCAGCGTGCATGGCACGGGCCATTTCATGCCTCTCGGGTGGCCGGGACTCAGACTGTGCGCTTTGATTCATGGGATTCTGGGGAGGAATTTGTCCGTCGGCCCACTCGGTATGTTATCTTCTGGATTAAAACCTGGGGATGCCGCTGTCTGGGCATCAAACTTTTTCTACATCGTTCTTTCAAATATCCGTACCAGAAACTGATCACAATCTCGTGTTTGCTTCTCTTGAAGCGATTAGAAAGATGATCGTCTGCCGATATACCCACCAATACGACCCTAGTTTTTCAAATGCCGTAGTCGGCAAGCATGTCAATTGCCGACATGACCATCGATAGGTAAAAGATACAGCGCTATGGCGCTACAGATGCCTCTTTTCGATGCCACATTTCATGTTGACATATTAAATTGATCGTTTCAAGCCTCCTCATGTCATTCCATGCCTCCTTATTGGAGATCGGGTATGCCGAGCAATTGACATCCACCGTCGAAAGTCTAAATAAGCGATCCGGAAGTTCGGAGTCGGTGTGGGAGTGGGACATCTAGAGTTTTGAATCTTAATATCGGCAATCAACAGAATATCCAACTGAGTTGGTTTCCATGCAGACTCGGGAGATCCGGGAATGTATACCTACTAGTTATGCATTTGATTATGCTTCGACGACTCCGAGTCGGAGTAGTAGGCACTACCTGACCCGGGTCTTCCAATCTCTAAACTTGAAACTGCTCAGTCCGCTGAGAAGACCTCAATATTAATGGCTTGATCCATGATATCAGCCAAACTGGATGTTCCCCTCGCTATTCTCCATTATTCCCCTCCAACCTTGGAACTTTAGGCACTTGTCCTCTTTCCGTTCTGCCCAGGTGCTTTATAGATATTTTATATAGGGGTAAAAACCTTGGAAATATAGCGTTCGATTTTAGAATCATAATTATTATTGAGACTACCTCATTCAAGTTGTGCGCCCTGATTTAATTGAAAGTCCATGCAAGATGACTTGTCGTGTTGACGGTTGAATTCTCTTCTCAGTATGGCCCCACAATTATATCGGCAAAGATTGACCAAGACCTCACCAATAAGCTCGCGTAGCTCAGTTGGTAGAGCGCGGCACTAGTAATGCCGAGGTCTTCAGTTCAAATCTGGACGTGAGCATTTAAATTTTTGCAGTTTCCTGACTCTCAGCATTCAATTGACTATTTTTTGCTGCTTCCAGCCTCGTGTTGAAGCCAGAGAGCGGACCCCCGCGACTTAGGACGACCAAAGGAGCTCAGCAAGGGGGCAAGATTCTCGATCCATGGATTCAAAGCCAAAAATAAGATTTATCCCGATGTCGATACCATGAATTCAATTTTTTTTGCATAACCTCTCAAGATCATGTTCGGATTTTGCCTTGATCCTAAATTCTAGATTCCCGCTGAAAATGATTAACTTTCGTGTTGGCTTCATCGCCATGGAAGGTTTAGTAAAAATAAACAAGTTTCGTGAGAGCTGGGAAAACGTAAATTCATAAATTGGAATTAGAAAAATTATTATCTTCAGACGCACATGGCCACTGATTCTCTTGACTGTCTGGACTCTGGCGCCTCGTAGTGGTTATTAGAGACATCATCATTACTAGCATAGTCCTCGGACAAATCAATGATCCTCTTCCCGTCGATAGAAGAGTCTCGCCTTCTGGGTCGTGTATTATGTGAGGAGTTAGTTGCATGTCGAGAGTTGAGCTCATGAGTATTCCCAGTGCTTATTTTTCGGCTGTTGGAGGAGCGGAACAGTGACCGAACGCAAGGGACTGAAGCTGTGATTATAACAAGGTAGGTTTCGATATACAGCCAGCGATCGTAATTGACGGTAGCAATGGTCGGGTCACTGTCGGAGGTTCCGAGGACGTGGGTTTGGACGGTTTTTATTATGGCTGCGACCATGGCGCTATAAAGAATGTTAGTTAGCATGAATTTCACAGTTCAAATAGAATCTTCCAACGAACAAGATGCCCATGCCCAGTAAAGCCACCAAGCCTAGCTTCACACGTAGCTTCAAGTTCAAGTACCAAAAAATGTACGTTGAGAAAACGGCAAGGTATAGGTCTGTCGTGGCATTGAAAGCTATTTCGCAGTCCGTTGGTTAGCATTGGTAATTCAATCAAGTTTGAAGATTTGCACAACTCACCTCCTTGGAAGTAGCCATAGTATTCTTGGACACGAAGATCCCAGCATTTCGATTTGCCGGAATGGTCCCAAATTGCCGACGCATGTCCAGGGCATTGAACAAATATTATGATGATCACCATGCCGTTGACGATCACCTGCAGGGCAGCCAGGGCCCACAGAACAATTCGTTCAGACAACCTCTGAACCAGGAGTCCAACAATGAAGACAATAAAGGATACTCGTCCGAGTGTCCCACCCGCAAGACTGAATGTTTGCGAAAGATAGTCATACATAATTATCTTCGATACCTCCGAGTCATTCTCAGACGCTGGCCGACCGAATCCATATTGTATAGCCAGGGTAAGCAGAATTGATCCTATCAAAGCCAGACACTGGTGGTAAAAAAAAGTTAGGAAAATTCGCCACAGAAAGGTGAGAGCCGACTATTCTACTCGGATCTCAATTGCGAGCAGGAGGTTTGGGCTGACCAATGCAAATGTCATGAGCAGATCATCCGTTCCGAATTTCCCGATTCTCAATTTCGCGATAATCCTCAAAATGACCATCAGAATAGCCACTGCAGTTAAAGCCCAGACATCTCTGAGTAATTGAGGGCCATAATCATTCGATGAATCTCTGCGTAACAGAGGCATCATGATTCTGGATTTAGAGCATGACAACTCGCAACGCCGACAAACAGCCCATCAATTCAATGATTATATGCCGGGAGCCATATCAGTTCGTTATCATCATGGACGAGACAGAATCTCGACCATCGGAGATCTCCATGCTCTCCTTATATTCCAGACCCTGACTGACTAACAAAGTCTGGGGCCTGGAATAGGGTTTTTCGGAGGTCTCCGCATTTTGCCTCTTACGCCTAGTCCACGCGATAAGAGACCGCATCCGGTGGTTCTCGTGTCACGAGGCGTTCGAGAAAGCTTATTGTCGATGCCAGGAGTTGTGATAATGTGCACAATCTTTATTGGGCTCGTCTGGGTCATTGATATGTCGGGTATCAGTTGGAGATAGAGCGGTCGCACAGACCTATTTAACCCGCAAGCCATCGACAGATACGATGAGCGATGCGATGAAAGTTGAATTATACTAGTATTTTCCTAGAATTACACAATTTCGCTGAGGTCGTTTATTCAACCTCCAGGGCTTCGAATCTGAGTGAAGTTCATTCATCTGTAGTTAAGCCGATCTTCTGCGGAATATCTCCCAATTTCCTCTCTCTTTTCAAGGTTTGGAAGCAGGAATGAAGATCAGCTTGTTTGCTTGGTCTCATGGAGATTTTCATTAATTCATCTCCATCCTATCTTCGATTATTCCCCCTCTCCGGAGTCGCAATGGTGTATTGATTGCGAAACCAACAAAACCACTCGTTCACTGGTAAATAGAAAGGTATGCTGGGTGTTAAAATCTAGCTCGCGCCACCCGCAGCTTTTACCATTGATGAATAGATGTTCTGTAAGCCTCAAGCGATCCATTCCAAGAGATCAAGCAGGAACAAAAGCCAAATATTCTAGGTCCGATCGCCCAGAACCAAAACTGGGAAGGTAATGGCGAGATGACCGGCCCGGTTATTCCCGTCTGAGGCCAAAACCCCATAGACTGAATCAATCACTTAACTATCGTTGATTTTTGTGGGTGTCGCAGTCACTTTTCAACGCCTTCCATATGCCCCCCTTCTCGGCTATTGCTCTCTCCTCATCAATTGTCATTTCCATGCTATCTGCCTGTAGAATTTCTGACATAAACCACCTTTCCGAATGCTCAGCCTCTATGTAAGCAAGACCCAATGCTGAATCGTTTTTTTTTCTGGCTCCTCTAAGTCCTTACGGTCTCGAGTACTAAATTGTCAATGGAGTCCCCCAAAAAATACACATGTCAAGTACCGGAAATTTTTGAGAGGATAAATCCCGGTAAATATTACGCTGTATGCTACCTAGGTAGTAGCCTGGGTGCTGCCCAATAATACTTAAGATTTACTTATTTTGTACCAGTGTGTTTGAATATTGAAGCTGGGGATCTCAAGGCGCCCCTGGCCCCCGGGCCGTACTTTGGGGGCCACATTCTATCGCGTAGACTGATTACTGATTTCCTTGCTGAGCTGACAAATTCCTATATTATCTTGACGGATGAATTATCGGACAAATGCACGCATGACTCGTGTGTCCAATAGCTACGACCATGCTAGGGTAGTGTTATCCACCCTCAACAAAACACCACTCAGCTCATCTAGGATATTAACAAATATAAATAAGGCGTTTCTGCGACCTCAAAAACGAATTATTAGCAGTATTTTTATTCTGAATAATGTCCATCGCCAAACTTTGTAGCGCACGCTCGCAGTGGTTCCCGCCAACTCCTAGTTTCACCGAAGTGAATTTGCCCTCACAAAAGGGCAAAGTTTTTATCGTGACTGGTGGAAATGCCGGTGTTGGATATGAGCTCTGTAAAATTCTGTATACAACAGGTGCGATCATATATATGGCATCACGATCAAAAGTAATTCTTACTTGCTTGCTTATCAGCTTTTCCCTTGGTCACACAAAGCTAATTATCAACAAAGGAAAAAGCCGAATCTGCGATTGAATCGATCATATCTCTCAAACCAGCCCCTAGCACCCCCGGGAACCTCAAGTTCCTTCACCTCGATCTGAACGACCTTGAGTCTGTGAAACAAGCAGCCAATAGCTTTGCTGAGCAAGAATCAAAACTCGACGTTCTCTGGAACAATGCAGGGACTGGTGCCAATATGGTTGATCCAGGGGCAAAAACGGCCCAGGGCCTCGACGCCATGATGGGAATGCATTGCGTAGCAACATTACTCTTCACTGAGCTCCTCGTCCCGCAACTCCGAGCATCTATCGAACCCGACAATCCAGGGTCAACTCGGGTGGTTTGGACATCCAGCTATCTAGCCGAGGGTGCCTCGCCCATCAACGGAATTTCATTCGAACATCTCAAAGATGGGATTTCCGACCGAACTGCCAATTATGCCGCATCAAAAGCAGGAACGTGGATTCTGGGTGATGAGTTTGCGAACAGACACGGGAAGGAAGGAATTCTGAGTATCATCCAAAATCCCGGTAACTTGAAGGCGGGCTCATATGCGGGTACGCCTGCGCTGGCGATGTGGTTCATCAACCCTTTGCTCCATCCACCTAAATTTGGCGCTTATACCCAACTATACGCTGGTTTATCCCCTGAAGTCTCTTTGGATAATAACGGTGCATATGTTATTCCCTGGGGAAGAATTCGACCAAATAACGATTGCCCCGACAAGATATCGTAAAAGCCATAACTTCGACTGAACAGGGAGGATTAGGCTATGGCAAATTATTTTGGGAATGGTGTGAGGAGCAATGGAAACCATTTATGTTATAAACTCTGTTCGCATGTAGAAAATAAGAGTCGGATGTCAAACAGACAGTGCTCAAACCTCGTAAAATGATGCGAATTTGGCTAAGCTTATATTGTGAGGAATATCTCGATAGAAGGCTTGAAACGTCCTTCCTTCATCTTAAAAAGACCCCATCGGCCCAGGTCATAGGCTATTTCTGAAAATCTGGGGAATTCGCGGAGTGAAAGCGAGCAAGTGCATGCGCGGGGTCTTCAACGCCAATCACAATGCAATCATTTGGCCGATCGCGGGTTAAAAATCCACAATTCCATTTCGAGGAGTCACAACCGCGTGTAAACCGCCCATTTCAAGCATCCCGCCAAGGTTACATCATTGTGAAGGCCTCTCTCTAAACCCATTTGGGAAGTTCAGAAATATCGGAGATGAAGTGGAACCATAACCTAGAGACCTTATAAAGATGTGAAATATCCCCAGATATTCGTTCCTGTCTAAATCTTCCACCTTGTCAACGTCACGCCACTTCTATCAATTTACAAAATGCGATCTACCTTCTTTTCTCCGCGCGGAATGCTGCTTGGAGCAGTCGGTCTCCTTGCTGCTGCAACTGAATGCTCCGCCATGGGAACTGCCAACAGTCTCCTGCTCACGCAAATTGCCGAAACAGTCCAGCTGCCCATGTTCACCTGGTCCGCCAATGGAACACACACTGCCAAGGGATTCACCAGCAAAGAAGCGAACACCGCCAGCGTCGAGGGTCTGAAGGAGGACTGCGACAATATCAACCTAAACAAGAAGCTTTCCGTCGACTTCCGCAGCGATGTGTTCGGCGAGGGCCTCATTGGCTTCTTCTACAAGTGCGAGCCGATCAGCCACGATACCAATCTATACTGGTTCACTATTAGCTCGGGCAACCGTTCTCAAATCGACAAACTCTGCAGCCAGAAGTCGAGCTATCCCATTGTATACGACTCGCAACACAACACCTGGTTCGTTGACGAGCCCTTCGATTGCACGCAGCGCACTTCTCCCTCGAATGTATTTTAGTTGTTCCAGACTGCTTCTCAGTGCCTCTTAAGGTTCTCGCACTGAATTAGGTGTGAAATGGAAATTATCTCAGTACAACACGTCTTTCCAAGCTTTCAATGCTTAGTATTTCCATGATCTACAAATTACTTAAATACCTCGAATATTTGAGACAAGGATTTTTAGAGACCGAAAATCCAATTTGTGCAATTACAATCAAATACAGAAATGTCAAAGATACAGATACAATATCACTCAACGCCATTCCGTACTTCAGCAACATCCAACCCCCACTCAGACTTCACCTCCGCGGTAAGAATACCCGACTTTCTCAAAATATGTTCGGCAAGCGCAGGCAAGGAATCGCTCGTCAGAATCTCAAGAATCTGAAGATTAGCCTCCAACTCCCGAGTAATCCAGTTTCTAATTTCAATCGCAACCAATGAATCAAGACCGTAGACCGAAATTGGCGCTGAAGGATCCATCTCCTCCATAGGACGCATGAGGATACTTGAGATTTTCTGCGCAAGAGCGTTGACAGTGACGGCTACAGCACTCTCACGGCCACGGGATTGACGAATCGCGGATGCAGGTGAGATCTCGGTATTGGACTGCACGGCATCGACCAAGTCACCTGCGCCAGCGAGAGTAGACACGCGAGCAAGTGCGAGAGCTTCGTGTCGTTGACCCAGAATGGCTGTTCGCTCGCGGGGTATTTCTTGACGCCGTCGAATCCTACTACGCAGTGGCCGGCGCAGGTATCCAGCATCTCCTTGCGGATGGCAGCTGCAACAAGGCCGCGAATCTCGGCCGCACAGACGGATTCAGTTCCGAGTTGGGAGGAAATTTGCTCGCGTTTCTTGTCGTCGGAGAGATAGCCGATGCCACGGACGACAGGGAGATCGATTGTCGTGCAGGGAATGTTCGAGGTTTGCGAGTATTGGGCGAGGGCTGCCATGAATGTGCCACTGGCTGCGTATGCTGCCTGACCCATGTTTCCGACAAAACTGGCGGCTGAAGAAAGTGTGACGAAGAAGTCGAGGTTACCTTTCTCCAGATTCTGCAGGGTATTTTGCAAGTTCCAAATGCCGTGAACTCGGGGTTTCATGACTGTTTCGTAGTCGTCGAAGCTTTGCTTTTCGAAAAGCATGTCCTGTTTTCAAATTAATACAGTTTCTTCGTAAGAAGTTAGGTTGGATACTTACTCGAAGAACCATCGCACCGTATACAACACCTCGAACTGGAGGTAGCTCAGCGAGGAGCGCAGACAGGTTCTCTTCGACGCTTTGCTGGCTTGAAATGTCACAGCGAGCCACGTCAACCGTAACACCTTGTCCTTCCAGGTCGCGGATCGTGTTCTGTGCCATCTCGGTTGCCGCGCCACTTCGAGATACCAGTACAATGTGACGAGCACCCTTTTGTGGCATCCAGCTGGCAATATCAAGACCGATTCCACTAGTTCCACCTACAACGATGTAGGTAGCGTCTGGTCGAAGAAGCTTTTCTTCTCTCCGCGCCGGGTATACCTGCAGAAGTAATTAGTTCAATTCCACACGACTAGATTGAATACTGTGACAAACCTTGACCTTGGACTCATTCGTGATCGAGACAACCATCTTGCCAATAACTTGTCCTCCTTGCAGAGCACGGAAGCCAGCTTCCACGTCGGAGATCGGTAGTGTAGTGATAGGCCAGCGCGACTGAGCTCTGGAGTTGGCGAAGATCTGGAAAGAATTACGGAAGAGGCGCTTCAGAAGCTTGGGTCGCTTTTCTCTCACAATACCCAAGTCCACTGAAGCAAACGAAACGTTCTCATTGAAGTGAGACATCTCAAGCCGAGAGTTGGTTGTGATATCTCGCTTGCCAAGCTCGATAAATCGTCCAAATGGCGCAATACACTCGAATGTAGCCTGCAGAGCATCACCACTCAAAGAGTTCAGAGCAACGTCCACGCCTTCTCCGCCAGTGGCACGGCGAATGCCCTCGGCAAACGAGGTATCACGACTGAAGAAGATCTGCTCATCCTTGAGATTGTATGTGTTCATCAAGAATTTCTTCTTCTCTGCACTGCCGACTGTTGCATAAATCTTAGCGCCAATGCTTTGGGAAATTATAATTGCGGCTTGGCCAACACCGCCGGCTGCTGCATGGATGAGAACACTCTCATCTTGAACCAGACGGCCCAGGTCAACAAGAGAATAGTATGCAGTGCAGAAAACAGCTGGAATTGAAGCTGCGACTTCAAATGACATATTGTCTGGGATGACCCATGCACATGATGCTGCACAACGCGTGTATGTTGATAGGGAGCCCGGCGACATGGCGCAGACTCGGTCTCCCGTGGCGAAATTGGTCACTGCTGAACCAACCTTCGAGACAACACCACTGCACTCCTGCCCAAGTTTATCTCCACGAAGCTGGCCCATCGCCATGAGAACATCGCGGAAGTTCAGACCTGTGCAAGTGACTCTGATCTCAACGTAATCTGCGGGAAGTGGGTCGTTCCGGGCATCATCGTCAGTAAAGTACATCTCATCCAAAGTTCTGCTGTCTCCAGCAGTGAGACGGAGTGGACGATCCGCTTGCTTGAATAGTTGCAAGGCTGGTGGTGCGTCGGCTGTTTCTTGTTGAACGCTGATATTCAGCTGATGGTTGTCGATCAGACGAGGAACACAGACGTGACCATCCCGGACAACGAATTCCATGTCACTCTGCATCAGTTGCGACTTGTGGCAGTAGACGCCCTTGAAAACATCCAGCATATGATGAACAGCTTGAGCATCCGACATGCTCTCCTTTTCTCCCAGGTCGAGCGTTGCGAAAGGCAAGCCGGTCTCTGACCGAACCGTGCGAGCCAGTCCAACAACCATGTTTGCTCCGAGCGATTGGCTATCAAGCTTGGTGTGGCGGACAATCCATAGAAGACCACGAGCACGACTCATGAGCCGTTGGAACTCTTGGAACTTCTCAGGCGTAAGGTGTGACAGCAATGACTGATCCATGCCAGCGAGGAAGATGCACCATTTTCCAGACACGTCAACCGATTCCAAGTCAGACACAATTGTCGGCTTCACGCCAGTTGAATCGGCTAGGCCGGCCTCAAGACTCAAGAAGGAAAGGCTTCCAATGTTCTCACCTCCCACGATGACGATATCTCCGGGGTTTGTAGGGCCGGCGACAGGACCATTGGCAGTCGACATTATCAAGCAACCAGACTGGAAAGAAGCTCCCGGGTACTCTTCGACGCAAAGATCGACTCCAGAAAAGTCATTCGCCTTCATAACATCGTTCCATCCTTCACGAGTCAGAAGGGGCCCATCAGGGCGGACCTCGTCACTGGCTAGCCACCATCCAGGCAACAAAGCGAAGGGGAAATGGCGGGGTTTGGAGGCAGTCTCTTCAATCAACATAACCTTACCACCGGGTCTCAACAAAGCGCGAATATTAGCCATAGTCTCGTTAATCTGTGGCGTAGCGTGGAGAACATTGCAAGCGATAACCATGTCGTACGATCCAAGCTCAAAGCCCTGATCAACAGGATCAGTAGAAGCGTCCAAGGTCTGGTAAGTCATAAGGTGACCCCAGTCCTCGAACTTGGACTTTGCCTTCTCGAAGAATCCAGGGGAGATGTCGGTGTAAGTGTAGTGTCCAAACCGGGGAGTTGACCCAGGCTCGTTGCCTCCCAGGCTCTTCAGAATCGGCATTGTGGCTCCTCCTGTTCCAGCACCGATTTCCAGGATATTCATGTCGCAATTCTGATGGGCGATTTTGTCAATAGCGACCGAAGCATTTGCATACGCCTCGCGGAGACCATCGAGGTCCTCGTAGTATTTACTGAGTAGATCCTCCTCAAGCATGAGGGTAAGCGCATCAACCTCACCACGCAGGATCTGGGGAAGTAGCTCTCCAACTTTGCAATTGAATTCACCGGCACCGTTCGCATTGCGTGTCTGGTCGACGATTTCTGCGGGCAAGTCTTCCGCGATGTCTGCCTCTCTGCATGTTTGCTGTGCCCAACGATAGAATCTTTGTAGATGATGAGGCAGAGATGGGTATTGATCTTCGGGGACAGCTCGCAGCATGCGTCGCAGCCAGTTCTCTGCAACTCGGTCGAGCTGGTGCATCCTCTGAACACCCTTCCCACCGTCACTGACATCAGGTCGCGGGAGTTGACGGTAGGTATCCTCCGACAGAAATTCGAAACATGGCTCCCAGTGAAGCTTGTAGCAGATTTGATTTGGCGCATTGTCCGTTGACCCCTTGATATCGTTCGAAATAGGGACCAGAGTGATGCCGTCGATTTCAACCGCGATCTTTGAGGGGTCATCAGAGTGAGTGGCGAAGATTCGGTTATTCAGAGGCCTGCTGGCTGACTCTACGCCGAACTGAGATCCGTATACATTTAGCGTAGCCCCGTGACCAATCTTGGAGTTCAGTGATACAGAGACGTGCTTCACATGCGAAGGAACATATGTCACATGTGGTCCTGGCTCGCCAAACCCTTGAAGCAGCCACATTGTTTGGGTGCAGAGATCAAGGGTCACAGGATGAATGATGCAGTCGGTTTCATGTTCATGGGGCATGCACTCCTTGGTATTTGGGACGTCAATCGTGGCAACAGCTCCCTTCGTTGTGTTGACAGAAATATTCTTCAGGCCTTGGAATAGAGGACCATAGTGAATACCGCCGCTGGAAATATTTTCATAGAGGGTGTCGGTATTCACAGTCGTTCCACAAGAAGAGTTTATCTGCTGCACCGTATTTTCAAGGATGCCGGCAACTTCCAGTTCTTCCCGGGAACCGCTCACAGGGTTGGCTTCTTTGGATTCTTGCACCATGACGAAACCACTGACATGTTGATCCCAGCCTCTCCCTTCAGCCCAGGAGAAGACTTTGAACTCATGCCAGCCGAGAATAGCTCTTCCTGGAGCATCAGGTCGCACAGGGCGCAGACTCAACATTGTCTCCACAGTCGCATTGTCAGGAATCGGAAGGACTCGACTGATGAATACATCGCGGAGCTCAATCTTTCCAGGGGTCAAGTGGTGTAGTTGTGCTTGTTGTGAGATTGCTTCCATGGCCATGGCCAAGAAACCAGTCATGGGATATACATTGCTGTCGTGAACGCGGTGCTGTCTGATCCACGGATGATCATCTGCCCGGATAAGATTCCTCCATCGAGGCTCGAAATCAATGTTTTCTATGGAGAGCTTGCCGAGAATATCGTTGCGGGCAAATTGAGGTCGGTAGAGGTTATCACACAGCCTGGCATTTATCCAGTACCTTTCCGAGTGGTTCCAGGGGTATTTGGGCAGATTGGTCAAGATGGCAGGCTTCCGTTCGCAGGTATTCAGATTTGGGAAGTTGATCTCCTGGAAGTTGAGAGTCATCATTCCAGAGTTAAACAGAGACATTGCCAGGTTCTGAACTGCTTCTATGGCGTCGAGCTTTCTGTTCAAAGTATGTTCAAACTGCATGTTGCGGTTGGGGGCGTGAGTATGGACAATATCTTTCGTGGGTGTTTGTAGCGCAGGATGGGGACCGATTTCGACCAGCGTATCGATCTGTCCTGTAGATTCCTCGGTGTTGAGCAGGCTCCCCACTCCTTTGACGAATTCTACTCGTGAAACAAGATTCTCAACCCAGTAAGAGCCATCAAGGACAGTTCCCGGGACAAGTTTGCCATACACTGTGGAGTGGAACGAGACTCGGGATGGCTTGGGTGCAATCTTTCCAAGTAGTGATAGGTACTGCTTAGATACGCTCTTCATGTGGTGAGAGTGGTAAGCGACGTCAACGTGAAGCATACGAGTGAATATTCCTTCCTTGTCCAAGGCGACCTGGAGGTTTGAAATGACGTCCTTGTCGCCAGAAAGAGTCACACTGGTATGACTGTTCTCGCATGCAATGACCGCTCGCTTTCCTTTAATGGCGTCCAGGATCTGCTGAATATCAGAAGCTTTAGCACCAACAGCCAACATGGCACCATGGATACTGTCATCGTTGGCAACGATGTTGGCAGCCACGCCTCGACAGTATGCCACCCGCACACACTCTTCCAGAGTCAAGACACCGGCAGCGTATGCGGCAGCGATCTCTCCACTAGAATGACCCACAACTGCCTTGGGTTGTATTCCCCATGACGACAGAAGGTCTACCAGAGCGAGTTGGACTGCCGTACATGCCGGCTGGCTCATGTAGGCGGCGGAAATCTTGCTGGCCGTTGAGTCTTCTAAAAGGAGTTCATCTGCAAGGCATTGTTAGGAAATAAACCAAATATAGGCTAGCGACATCACATACCAATGATAGAGAAAGTTGACCCGAGAGATTTCAAGCAAGTATCCACATCCTGCATCGTCTTCCGGAAAATGGGATACGTGCTCAGAAGCTCTTTGCCCATGCCATGCCATTGGGCACCCTGGCCAGTAAACACAAAGCCGATCGATGGCTCACGGGATGAGCGAACAGGCTCTGGGATTTTCGCCCAGGATGCGCTAAGGTCCGAATTGTGCGAAGATGCGACGGCCACGCGCCATGGGTGGAAACTGCGTCGCTGGCCCAGAGTGTAGGCCAAATTATCCATTAGACTGTCGTTAAAGATGAACGGGTTTAGATCCATGTATGTTGCGAGTTGTTTGATTGTATCGAGAGCGGCCTTCTTGTCGTTACCGGATGCAACAAACACCTTCCTCTTGAGCGGATCCGTATTCTCTGATCCTAGACCTTTGTGGCGAGGGGCACGCTCCATGACAATATGGGCATTGGTCCCGCCAAAGCCGAAGTTGTTCACGCTTGCGTAGTTTTTACCCCGGGGCCAGGGCTGCAGCTTTTTCGGAACCTGTTCGAGATGAGCAAATGAAATAACAAAATATGTCCTCGTAATTCCTCACCTTCATGTTCCACTGCTCCATTGGGATCTCCTCATTCGTCTTTTGATAATTGCAGTTCGGCAAGACAAATCCGCGCTCCAGCATTAAGGCCGTCTTGATAACCGCGACTATACCACTGGACCCTTCCAAATGGCCCATATTTGACTTTATAGAACCAATAAGTAACGGCTGTTTTGGCGTGCGTCCTTTTCCAAAGACAGCATTCAGGGCCGTGGCCTCGAGTGGGTCGCCAACTTTGGTACCAGTCCCATGTGCCTCGACGAATCCGGTATTGGCGGGGTCGACTTTTGCTTCCTTGTAGACAGCTCGAATCAATGCCTCCTGGGCCTCCCCATTAGGCATTGCGATACCTCTTGTCCGACCATCCTGGTTGATTCCGGTATTGACAATGACAGCTCTGATGGCATCTTCAGCGGCTTGAGCATCCTCAAGGTCCTTTAAAACGATGCATCCAGCTCCTTCGCCACGACCGAACCCAGTACCTCTATTATCAAAAGCATAAGATCGACCCGAATCAGCGAGCAATCTATATTTCCAATCAGCACTCGAATCTCACTCGAGAAAACTTCAAGTTTGAAACACTCAGACCCACCTCGACCGCGTCATAGATATAAACATCTCAGGGACAAGATTAAGATGACACCCCCCAACAACCGCCATCGAACACTCCCCTTCCTAATACTCTGCGCCGCCAAATGCAACGCCGTCAAACTCGACGAACAAGCCGTATCAACAGTAATACTAGGCCCATGCAGATTGAAGTAGTAAGAAATACGATTCGACTGCAACGCAACCGACGTCCCCGTCGAATCATACATGGGAATAGCATCCGCATCCTTCGTATTGTTAACCTCATAATCCGGAAACGAAGCACCCGCAAAAACGCCAATATCCGCGCCAGTAATGGACTGGCTCGAGACGCCGGCATTTTCAAACGCTTCGTACACGCATTCTAGCATGATGCGGTGTTGCGGGTCCATGGAGCGCGCCTCTTGGAGCGTTATGTTGAAGAATGGCGCGTCGAAGAGTCCGACGTCTTCGTGTAGGAAGTGCGCTCCTGTTGGGTTGAATGAGCCTGGTCGGTCTGGGTTTGGGTGGTGGAATGCTTCGGCGTTGAATCGGCTCTTCGGCATTGGTGACCAGGCGCTTCGGGCTCGAGAGCATAGTTCCCATAGTTCGTCTGGTGTCGTCACCTCACCTGGAAGTCGACAGGCCATGCCGATAATGGCCAGCTTCGACGGCGCATCGCCAAGGTTTTCCTCATGCTGCTCCTGCTGTTGCTGCTGCTCCTCCTCCGGCTGTCGCTGGTTGACACCATCGGGCACAGGCGTGCCAGTCCCATTAATCGGTTCTAAATGCATTATGGGTTTCGGTTGAAATCGTCTGTCTGGCTGTTCGAAGATCAAACTATGTACCCTCCACTACCGATATCGATATACGGCACGGCACGTGTTGACAAAAAAAAGAAAACAATGAAAAAAGAGTGGCAAGTGGTAGGCGAAAAAGAAGAGTCGGAAAGCAAATTTCCTGTGTGTTTGGGCAAGGGAAGAAAAGGAAAGAAGTTGTATGTTCACACAGAAGCCATGGGGCCCTTTTCCACGATGTATGTGGCGAGACGCGACAACTAAAGACAGGGCAGGACCTTCACGCCCTCCCACGAGAGGGCTTGTTATGGAGTAGATAGTCGCCCTTGCATGACGATCAAGTGCGTGACTGTAGATCAGTGGTCCACAGAGGCTCTCCAGCCGGGGGTTTTTCGAGACACTGTTCAATGATAGGTGGATCGAAGGGTCCATGCCTTCTTCCCTTGATGACGGCAACTGAAATCTAATCCCCATCCCGCGCAGTCCTACCTGCAGACGGGAGTACAGTATCGAATCCCTCGATAGTCTATTCCCGTATGTCTCTAGGGTCGCAGATCGGGGTCTCCAGCATCTGATCACACCACAGACACAGACCATTCTTTGGCGAAACTCCTCTCACGCTGCTGGTGCTTTTGGTGGGCCCTTGCTCAAGTGAGGGTGCATTCCAGCGAAGGGGCAAACGGTCACCTTTCCCCGGTCCTAGCGAGTGTACTCTCGCAAGGGCCTACTATTATCTGGTGGCGGTAAGCTTTCTAGTGCATATTTGCTTTTCTTTTTTAGTACTCCGTATCCTGGTTCCTTATTACTTAGGCTGTCTGCCTGGGGGGGCCCTTGGGAGCATTGAACCTCATTCATATCGCCACCATGAAATTTCTCTGCTTACTGGGGGCCTACTGCAGTGCAAAGGTATGTTGTTATTGCCAGTTTAGTTCTGCCCCCTGACTAACGGCTCCTTCCATGCAATTAGGGATTCAAAGCGCAACTCGGTAAGCTGCGTGAAGCAAGAAGCCAGTCAAAGATGCAGGCATACTAATGCGAGTATCCATTTGTATATGCAGGCCCATTCATCACTTCACTTCAGGACAATGGAGAAGCCAAGTTCTTCTTTGTTCAGGGCGAGATAGAAGTGCATCCACCAGAGGAACATGCGGCGTTCTTCGGGCCCCCGCCATATTATTCATTCTGTCAAGCCACGAGGGGAAATCTAGGCAAATTCAATATGAGCGACTTTCCCAAGCGCGAGTCGGCAGAGGTATCGATGAGAGAAGCCATCGAGCTCGCAGATAATCCGATATATCTTAATATCTCAAGCGTCCTGGATCGCTTAATCAAGATCGTTGATGCGGAGGGTGACATCGATGCCGTCATCGGATACTCGGAAGGCGGCCAGATAGCTGCATCCCTGCTGATTGAGGAAGAGCGAAGGCGAAAAGAATATGGAAGAGAGCCTCGTTTGAAATTGGGCATTCTGTTCAGTGGCTGGCCTCCACTCGACCCAATCAAGGGCCACATCATGGTCGGAGACGAGGATGCGGATGAGTATGAGATAACCGTTCCAACATGCCATGTCATCGGGGCTCAAGACCCGTTCCTGGACGGATCGATGGTTCTATACAACATGTGTGACCCCGATACCTCGGAGATCTATGATCACGGCGGAGGCCATATGATCCCTCGCGTGAAGAAGACGGTCGATGATCTGGCGAGTTTTGTCCGGGAACAAATGGACGCAATTGTTGCTTGATCAATCCTGTACATAGTACATCTCTGGTACTTACTTCTCTTGTCCATCTCATTCAAGCTTTCATCTCACATTCCTTCCAAAAGAGGCCTCGTTTCGCCCCCCCTCGTCCAACCCTTCTTCCCCTTCCCCCTCCTCTCCAGACCGTAACACCCTCTCACCCCCACGCCCAAACATAAACCCTACAAACGAAGCAAGTAACCCAATATTCAAATTCCCCCGATCATTCACTCGCTCATAATCAGATTCCTTCCATCGCCGTCGTACCGACCTCACCAAGTAAAACCCAAAAACCCCCATCCCAACCAACACCACCATCCCCACCACTGTCCCCACAACAGACAGAAACGTCAACGTACTAACATTACAACCAAACGGCAATGCCCTGAGCTCCCACCGCTCCTTAGAGCCGAGCGGGCAGATCTCTGCATTGCTGATGGGGGCTATGATCGGTAAGCGTGCGGGATTAGGCACGCAGGCTGAGGACTAGGTTCGATACGAGGTTAGTTAGCGATGGGTTAAAAGTAACGGTAGCCAGAGTAGAGTACACCGTTCAGTACTCGGTACAGAGTGGATGCAGTATCATCAGGCAGAGAGGAGTACAAGCCCAATCCCAGCAAAGCGACGTTTCCCGGAATGGGGCGTGAGAATGCAAGGGAGAGAAAAAAAAAAGGCGAAACGTTATATCGGAGAATGCGAAGCGAAGGAGAGAAAAACAGAACAACTTGAACCTTGATGAACCAGGGGGTACATCGCATGGTCACGGTCCAAATGGCCATTCACAGGTAAGATCATATGATAGTGTAGAATTAAACATAAGCAGTAAAGGTTCGGGTTGGTGTCACATACTGTTGCGCACCAACTGCAGGCGACATCGCCGGCCAGGCAGTACGAGCACGACTGGCGGCGCCAGCAGGTGAAGAAGAGCGGATCGCTTGTGTCGAGGGTCAGGGTATCTAGGGATGAAAATGGAAATGGAGATAGGTCGGATTCGGATTCGGATTTGGAGTGGTTCCTGTGTTCAAGTTCGAGGGCCATGTCGGCTCGATCTTCATGTAAGGCACCACTTTGCGATCGGAGGTGTCCTCCAAGGAGGGTGAAACGGAGGTTGGGTGGTTGTTCCTGGGAGGTTCCAATATATAAGCTCCTTACGTGCAGGTTGTTGCTGCAGCGATGCGGATGAAAGGAGGAACAGGGCAAAAGTACGAGAGGAGTGGAAGTGGAAGTGTGATGCTGGGCGGAGGGGACTTCCTTGGGGAGAGAATGACTACCACAACTCATTCGCAGAGCGGTTTTCAGAGCCCAATCTGATAGTACATCATAAGATCAGAAATTATGAGGAAGTTCTCTAACTGGCTGTCCTTGACCGTTCAGGGCTTAGTCATGCGCCTCTTTCTGTACGGGGCATTTCTCGGCTTTGTATACATTTCCATCTACAGTTATGACTGGTGGTATAGGTATATTAGAACTATCAGATGTTTGCATGGCACCATGACAATAAAAAAAAAAGGTAGTAATCATGAGAAATGGTTGGAACACATGGTCACATTTCCAATATCCACATGCAGACCGTCATCGCTCAGCAACGCATTTCATTTCTTTTCGACAAAGGGTCAAGGGGTAAGTAAAAAGGGCGGGAAAAGGTCCCAAATGCGAAAGATCAGACAACACGCTTGACCTAGATCGACACAATCGGATTAGTATACAAGTCCACTGCGCAGCATCGCGCTGCATATCTGCTTTGCAGTGCAGTGCAGTGCAGTGCAGTCCAGTTCAACTCACCTCGAAAAAGCGCTTCAACCACCACACCTGGAAGATACCCTCTCCAATGACAACAAACAGCTGGAACAAACTCCACCACTTAACACGGCCATTGGTGCTCTCGGCCGTATTCCGGTGCACGCGCTCGCGAACAACAATGTACCCCTGCTCATCGCGGACCTGAGCCATGTTATCGGACAGTTTGCGGACCTCGGCCTCGAGGGGATCTTGCGACATCTCCGCCTCGGGCACGTAGACGATGCCGTGGACGTTGAAGGAGACCTCCTTGGAGTTGGAGGTCCAGCCCTCGTTGCTGAAGCAGTAGTTGTATTTGCCGTCGGTCTGGGCAGTGAAGGAGTAGTCCTCGTTGGAAATGGCTTGCTTGTAGTATTGGCGGTTGCGGGAGGGGGGTCCTCAACCTAGAGAGAGCGGTTAGCAGGAAGTCAATAATAATAGTTTCGTCAATGTATCCTCTGTTCTTGAACTTGAAATTGACTCGGACACCCCCCGACCCGACCAGGGGAAGGGAACACCCGGAGTAAAAGACGTACCCAGAAATCAATCTCCAGATTCCCACTTCCTCCAAATTCACGGTCTCCGACCTGGAACGTAACGGTCATGAGATCATCCTTGTGTAGTGCTTCGTGGAAGCATTCGCGCGAGTGAGCCTTGAGTTGGATGGTGTGTGCGGTCGCGACGGAGAAGAAGCCCAGCGCCGAGACGAGGAGGGAGGCGGCGGAGAAGCGCATTGTGAATGTGAGTGAGTGAACGGGTACCCGTGCTAGGTAGTAGCCCTGGAGGAATGATTCTCGCGACGAGGTGTTGGGGTGGACGAGTGTTGATGTCTTGGAACCTTGGAAGTTGGCTCGGCCTGCGGAAGGTGGAAGGTGTCAAGTCGGAGGACGCTCGGACCACTTTCGTAAACAGGCGGTGTTTCTACCTACCAGTAGTAGTTATGGAAATATCATTGTAAATTTTAGTGCTTGGGTGGTTTGATTTTGCAATTGAGAGAATAAAATCGAAAGGGAGATACTACTAGTACCTAGGGAGCCCCTGAGCCTTGGAGTTTAAGCTGTTCAAGTTCAACGAGGGGACCTGCAGTGGTGGATATATACACGCACCAGGTTGATAGTACTCCAGCCCTGGAGGGCAAGTAATGTTACCTAGGTAGGTATGCATCATTACCTAGGTACCTATCACCTAGGTAGGTACTACATTCCAACGTACTAGTAGCAAAGAAGATAACAGAAACCTTGGAAATAGCCCGAAGTGAAATAGTACTAGTACCTATCATATATACAACTTGAAGCCTCGCCAACCTCCAGTAATTACACGAGTACTACTACTAGTACCAAAATAAAGAGCGAACGTATTGATTAATATGTAATTTGAAGATAAAAATAGGACATGAAAATAGGTAGAAATATACATAGGCCGGGGTGTTGAAAAAAGCAATGTAATGTAATGTATAGCATAAACAGAAAGTCAACAAGACAGAAACAGGGATGGTATCAAATCAAATCAAATCCGAAAGGACATCACAAATCACAGATCTGAGTGAGAAAGAAGAAGGAAAGAGAAAGAAGGATATGTAATGGAACGAATGGAGGGTGGCCCTGATTTTGTTTTTGCAGGTCGAGTGAGTGGAGTATGTGTGTGTGTGAGAGAGTGAGAGAGGTGGAAAGGTAAAGGGTGAAGTGTGAAGAAAACGCTGGAAAAAAGAAACGAAGCAGACATCAACTAGATAGGCATGATTTTCAACAGTCTATTAGAAAAGGAAAGGGAAAAAGGGAGGATGTAAGTTGAGTGAGCCGGAAGGTAAGGAAAACATATCAGATCAGATCAGATCAGATCCCAGCCTGAGCCCGAATCTCATTTTCAACCTCAGTCTCCGTCTCCTCGCCTTCATCCTCATCCTCATATTCACCCATGCCCAAGACCTCAGCATCACCCTCATCCTCACCAAGACCCCCGATTTCAGCCAACGCATCCGCATCAGACGTAATCCGCGGCCCAAACGGTCCATCCTTGGGCGAATCAGAAACAACCCCATCAACCGTACTCTCAACATCATCCGCAAAGCTGCCCTCCTCGTAATTCCCCGGCTCAGCGTCATGATCATAGCTCGAGCGACGGAGCAAAAGGGGTGTCTTGGGCAATTCAACGACCGGAGCCTGGACCTCCTGACGCGTCGACCCACGGCGCGGCGTAGAATTGAGTCCCCTCAACGGCCGGGTCTCAAAGGTAGACGGAGATGGAGCAGCTCGACCCGGTCTCCCAGCCGCAGACCCATGCGGCGCATGCGCAGAGCGCGCATGCGAACTAGGCGGCGTCAAAAGCCCGGAGAGGAATCCGCCTGCATTGCTAGATTTAGACGGCGTATTCTCAGCCGAGCCATTCGCCGCGTCGCGGGATTTGCGCCAATTGCCCCAAGCCGCGGCCGCAGCGAGGGGCAAGGCGGCGCGGGGTGAGGCGGCGATGTCTGAGATTGAGGGGAGGGAGAGAGGCGAGGAGTGGCCTCCTGTTAGTGCGCGTTCGCGCTCTTGCTGTTGCATTTGCAGGTTGGCTTTTAGGCGGATTGCGGCGTCGCGGACGGCGTGTTGGTTGAAGTTTGGCTGGGAGACTGTCTTAATTATGTCTGTTAGGTCGTCGATGCGGACGCCGAGGAGTTCGCGGAGCCAGGTTATCTCTGTGTCCTTTTCCTTGATCTTGTTGGGTGCGTCTTTGTCGACAGAGGCGACTTCTGCTTCGAGTTCTTCGATGCGGGTCTCGCGTTGTTGGAGCTGGTCTTGTAGGACGAAGATCGATTCTCGGAGGGCCTGCGGGGAGATGCGTTCTGGCTCGTTGGAGCCTTGGTTGAAGGTCATGGAGGGCGAGTGTGCGTGCCTTGGGGCTGGTGCTGTTGGGATCGGGGTTGGTGCTTTGCCTTTGGCGGCGGCTGCGGCATGGCGAGCGGCGGACTGGGCGATTTCGACCTTCTCTTCGAGATGTTGGACACGCTCTTGCAGATGCTTGTTCTTTTCGTTGGCGAGAGCGAGGCGGTCTGTATTATGGGCCTCGCCGCGAGCACGATCTTCAGAGGAGTTGTGCAGAGCACGGGCGTGGCGTTCGCGGAGATCGTTGAGAACACGCTCGTGGGTCTTGCGCTGGTCGTCAAGTGCAAGTTCCCGGGACTCCTTGGCAGCAGCTAGAGAAGTCAACCTGACCTCGTTGGCTTCTTCCAAGAGCATCTCGTAGCGCTCGCGGGAGGTATCAGCATCCATGTTGACACCGTCTAGCTGGGTCTGAAGACGAATGACCTGGGCCTCAAGTTCAGCTCGGACAATGTTGACTTGGCTATTGGAAGCTTCGATATCAGCCTCCATGGCAGTACGCGTGCGCTGGATTTCCACACGGCTACTTTCACGAGCTTCATTGAACTCGCGCTCGAAGCGAGCAGCCTTAATCTGCAAGTCGTGGTTTTCAGCGCGCAGAGCTGCGACGGTCTCCTCAAGCTTGAGTTTCTCGTGTTGTGATTGCTCGTGGATAAACTTGATCTTTGCAGATTCCCTCTCTTGCTTAGCAAGATCGATAACCTCCTGCTCAAGCTGTTGACGCAGCTTAAGTTCCCGAGCGTGCGATGCACGAAGCTCATTGTATTTGGCAAGTTGCTCTTCCTCCTTTCTGCGGAAGTTGGCCTGCTCAGTCGTAACATCGGATGTAACGGTGACCATATCATGCTGGAGACGATCAAACTTCTCAGTAATGTTCTGGCGAGCAACCATGCTGTCCTCGATGCGAGTTCTCAAGTGATCAACAGTCTCATGGAGAGACTTGTTCTCATCCTTAGTGGTCTCAAGCTGACGGCGGAAGTGGTCGCTAGAAACACGGTACTCGTCCAGAGTTCCCTCGAGAGCAATGTTCTTAGAAGAAAGCTCAGCAATCGTGACCTTGAGAGTCTCACTCTCTTCGCTGAGAGACTCGGTGCGGAACTGCATCTTCTCCAAGTGAGGAATCTTCTCCTCCTTGAATTGCAGGAACCGGGTCTCAGCATCCTCGGCGGCAGCGCTGTGTTGAGCAGCATCCTCTTCAGCAACCTTGAGAAGACGCTGGAGCTCAAGAACAGAGTCCGACGCCTCGCGACGAGCTCTGTACTCAGCCTCGGCGCGTTCATCAGCGAGACGCAGCATGCTCTTCAGCCCGTCGATTTGCATCATCAAACTGTCGGCACCAATCTCTTCGGCCTCGGACAGACGAGGGGTCTGCTGGGCAAGCTGTCTGGCAAGAGTTTCCTCGAGGATCTCCCGCATGTCACCGACGGGATCTTGAGCAAGCTTCTTGATAGTCAAAGCTTGCAGCTCGGCGATGCTCTCCTTCAGAAGTGCTATTTCACTGTGGCTGGAGTGTTGGAAATTGCGGTGGGGCAGCTCATGAGTGAGCAGGGCCTCTGTGACAACACTCTTCAGCATCTCCAGCTTACGATCACGCATGTGGTGAGGCGAACGGTCACGGACAGTGACTTCGCGCTCTTCCTCGTCATCTTCATCGTCGGCATCGCTGTGTTCCACATCGCCGGAGACGCTGCGAATTGCTCTTCGGCTAGCAGATCCAGAGGCGATGGTAGCCACGGAAGTTTGAATAACAGCCAGAGCACGCTCCATGGGACTAAGACGATCATCGAGTGTGGAACCAACAATGTCGTTAATGCGGCGGTCGAAGAAGCGGTTGCGGTTGAAGAACTTCTCATCCTCACCAGAGGAGATCATGTCATCCCAATCACTGACATGGTCGTTCTCGGTGATGAGATGGCGAACCGGGGACTGGAGACGAGAGACAATGCTCTTCGGGGGGAGAGAAGGTGAAGTTGCTCTGGTCGTCGCCATCCGAATGGATATTGGGAATATCGAGCTTATGTGTCTTTGGACCACCGCCAGGGCTGGGGCTAGGAGCTTCGGTTCGGCCCTCTGCAGGACCGAACTGGCGTTCCTTTGTGGGGGCGGAGTCCGAAATCAGCTGGCGTGGCATGGGAGTGGTCTGTCGCATGATACCGACGTCAGAGTCGTCATTGAGTTGATCCATGACAGCGTTCAGCTCATCGTCGTCGAGAGATTCATCGCCAGAATCGGAGTGGAATCCCTTGTGCATTTGACGGGCAGGTGTCTTCTCTGGCTCGGGGACTGCTTGTTGAGCCTTTGGTGGGCTGGCAGTAGCGAAGCGAGAAGCCATAAGACCACCACTTGACTTCGTCTTCTCAACGGACTTGGGCTGCTCTGGCTGGGGTTCGGGCTCTGCAAAGCTGGAAGGCTTGACAGTCGTAGGGAAGAAATTGGGAACAGCTGGCTTGAACTCGAAAGGCTTGGCCGTTGCCGACAACGTGGTGCTCTTCACGGAGCTCTTAGAATCGGAAGGACCGTGCTGGGAAGCCTTGAAGTCAACCTGAAGACCATCTGCAGAGCGCTTGCGCTGGGGTTGCTTAACATTCTTCTCGTTCTCCTCGGCGTGTTCAGCCTGGATCGGAGATGCAGTGTGGGATCTGGCAGCTGCACCTTCGGTCTTGTAATCGAACAAAGTCCAGGTCTCAGCTTCGCTGTTGGGTGTGCCCCGGCGTTCAATAGTTTTCTCGTCCGGCGAAGCGTTCTCCTTGCCCTCAGCAACCGGATGAAGCATAGTCGACGCTTGAGCGTTACCAGTCTCACCCAAGGGGTGAGTGGAAATGCTATAGCGAGCTTCACCATCAGCATGGCCGATTCCGCGACGAGCACGCTTATGACGATCAGTAGGAACTGGTCGATCACCGTCCTTATCAGTGGCCTGGTCTTCGTCGGCGTTCACAGCTTCAGATTCATCGGGTCGGACAATTGGAATCGCCTTAGACTCCTTTGAAGGTTTCGAGATCTCATTGAGGTCGATGTCGCCGAAGATCTTTGTCCGATTGGCACCTGGATGCTCCGAGCTAGCGTTGGAGGTGATACTAGCACCGGGATTGAAAACAGGAGCGTCGACGTTGAAAGATGCCGCGGAGAATTTAAATGCACTTGGCTTGGGAGCCGGGTTGTGCTCGATATGATCGCCCATCATGCCATTGGGAGCAAAAGGGGCAGCAGGAGGAGCAGCAAAGCCAAAGCCTTGATTCATACCACCAAACTGGAAAGCGCTGTTGACAAATGGCGCGGGCTGGGATCCAAAGGATGCGGTTGGGTCGAATTCCTTGGCCTCCATGTTAAGAGACGAATTTGAAAGCTTAGATTGATGGCCAAATGACTCGTGGCTTGGCTTGGAATCATGCCACGCGCCGTGATCTGGCAGAACTCCGCGGGTATGGGGCGTTCCAGCAAGGCTGGGGTTGGTGTCGATGTCGGAGCCTTCATGGTGGTTGTTGCCCTGGCCGAATTGCTCATGGTAGAATTGGTGTGGCTGTTGGGAGAATGAGTGCTGGTCATGCATCTGATGTTGCTCATGCTCCGGCATACCCCAGTGAGACTTGAGCATGTTGGCATTGAGTGCATGGTGAGCAGCATCGTGGTCATTCTCCTCCAATTGATGATCAACAGATTGGTCCATGTGATAATTATTGTGGCTCATCTGCTCCAGTCCTCTTTGTAGAGTTTCGCTCAGGTTATGGCCATGACCACGGGGAGTGGGGTGTGCGATCTCAACATTTGATGCATGGAAGTGGTCTGGAGCATTGACGGGGGTTTGAGGAGTCTGGTATGGGAGTCCTTGTTCATGACCCATATTCGCGAACTGCTCATCAAACTCATTCTTTCCTTCAAATCCACCACCATGGAAACCGCCCTGGTCGTTAAATGGCGACACGGGTGACATGATCGAGTTGAAGTTGTGGAGCGCTCCAGGGACACCAGATCCGCTAGCTTGGCGGAGGTTGATCAAGCTTTGAGGGGTCATGGTACCTTGTGCAGGGGGCGTGGGCTGGAATTGGAAGGGGAATCCAGGCATCATATTCTGGTCCATACCCATGTATGGGGTCTGGACGCTGAATTGCGAAGCTGGTGATGCCAGGGAGCCAATGCCACCACTCGTAGTTGCAGTAGACTGGCCAAAGTGCGGGGAGAATGGATGAATGCCACCGAGAGGGTTGCTCGCTGCCGAAGCGGTTGGAATAGGTGGCGATGCGAGGCCGGGGAATGGCGTTTGAGAAGCATTGATTGATGGTGAAATAGAGGGCTGGGGCTCGGGCTGACCAAAGTCAACACCCAGAGCTCGTAGCTTTGCCTCTTGAAGCTCATTCACATAGTCATCCCACACGGCCTTGTCAGGGAATTGGATATGAGCCTTTTGGCCCCTAGTTTCTTCCCACAACTCAGCTGGGTCCGGGAACAAGGCGCGGCTGAGACCACCAAGCACAGCGGGTTGAGATTCATCGACCGAATCACCAACGGTGAAACCGCGGGTGTCGTATCCATCCTCCTCCCACTTCTTCATCCGAGCTTCGACATCGGCGGGGGTCAAAAGGTGGATACCGGATTGCTCTGTACCACGTCTATCATCCGCAGGCAGCTCAATGATACATGCTTTCCCGCGCCAATTAAGCTTCTTTCTTCTCCTGGGAGTCTGAGCCGCCGATCGATTCACGGCTTCAGGTTTTAACTCCTCTAAAATGCCAGTCTTTGTATTCTCCTCTACCTCCACGCTACTTGACGGAGGAGGCGGCAGGGGCTTCTCTGTCGGCGATTCGGCATCAAATATCACCTCGCCGGGAGGATGAGATTCCTTGGTATCCGACATGATGTTTTTAGACGGTTCTTTATCGTATGCAAAACCCCAAAAATCTTCCTGGCGCAAAGTGTCGGTGCGCTTGTGCACGGTTTTCTTCCCTTTGGTACGAGCAGCAGCTCTTCGACCCACGAAATCGGATAGGGTCGGTGTTTTCAGGAGGTCGTTATCACGCGTATTATCCTCCAGACCAAGCCAGTCGTCCGAAAGGTCGTCGGCAAGGTGATTCTTCGCGGTGAAAAACGAGGGCGCCTCGCTTCCAGAGTCGTCGCTCAACCAGTTGCTGCGCTCGGTTCTCGGCTGACCGGAGAGATACTGATTAATCCAATCTTGGGTGAAATCCCGGATCGATTTGCCTCCTCCTTCTTCCGCTGGATCGTCAAGATCGGCTGAATTGACTGCGACGCTTGTTCGGCGAAGCTCTGGGATTGCGACCGAAGGGGCGGGCGAGCTAGCCTCGGATCCGTGGTCGATACCGGCGAATTGGCTCAGAGTCAGAGAAAGGCGACGTGTACTGGGTGCGGCATACGGAGACCCCCAGGCCGTGGTATAGTAGACACTGCTTTCGGCTCTGGTGTTCTCGGGAGAGGCAGTCAAAGATTCCACGGGCCGGCGACTTGTCGAGAAGAACGGCAAAGGCGGGGGATCGAGAGTGATACTCGGGGAAAATTGCTGGGAGGGAGAGCCAATATCCGATGGGCTCGATTCCCTTGAGGAGGGGGAAGACAAGAACAGCTCCGGGGCGCGGCGTGAATTGTCACGCAGGTTGCGCGCGTCCTTGAGATGGAAGGACGGGGAAGACGCCGAAGAGGCGGCAGAGACGGAGGGATCTAGATCTGATAAACCATGAGAAGTGGGATGGTTAGCATTCCATGACGAATTTAGAAGTTCTCCCTTTTTTTCTTTTTTTCTGGAAGTGGAGGAGGGGTTTCAAGGAATGGAATGAAAGGGAGAATCGCGTGGCGGCGCGGGTCCATGACTCGGGGTAATGGACTGAGCAGCAGCGGATACCCCCTGGAATCGGAAATGGAGATGGCAATAGCAATAGCAATAGCAGACAAGTTGAATACACACCTTCCGTGTCGACTCCTGCAGCAAGCACTTGCTTGCCGCTCCGGTTATTGTCCAGAATGTTGACGCATGGAACGGGCAGCGAAGAACAGACAACCCGTGATTGGCGGTGGGAAGAATCGCGTCACCGAAAAGGAGGGATGTGGTAGATTGAGAAATGCAAATTGGCAAGCAAATTGCAGTCACCAGATCACAGGAACACAGAGAAATAAATCACGGCAAGACCTGAAGCATGGAGTGGAAAGGGGAAAAAAAAGAGGTGTGGCTATTATGTCACGTCACGTTGAACTGGGGAAGTACCAACACGCTAGTTAACTGGTGAACTAAGTCACTCTACTTCCGAGGTAGCCCCTTTTCCGTATTCACAGAAGTATCAGTACATATGGAGCATTCTACTTCTTCATTTCATTTAGTTCCCCATTAGTCTTTCGCGTTAGTCGTAAGGTGGGCCCTTACCTGGAAGGGATATTCACTGTTCAACGTTCAACAGTACTGTATGGAGTACTCTTCTCGACTCTTCTTTGTTCTACTCTACTCTACTCTTCTCGGCTCTGCTCTACTACAGTACCCACTCCCTTGCAGCAGCAATGCCATCACAGTGCATCACATCACACAGTTTCAGTGGAATGGTAAACAAGCAAGCGCGGTTCGTGGGGGATTTGGGGGGATTCAGGGGTTGCCGAACCACGGTTCTCTATGACTAAGCATACCATAGGTATACCATAGTATACTATAGTATAGCATAGCATCGTATACATATAACTAGTCAGTATACTGTAGACCGAGTATCTAGATTAGTACATTTCTATAATAATACAAAATACTCTCACTCTGCAGATGCTGGGTGATCTCCTGCACCCGCCCACATATTACCTCACATTCACATGGGACACGTCAGGTCAGGCCAACGTGACACACTGGCACTACACTATGTACACAACCTACACCGCAAGCTGCCCAAGATCACCAAATTAATATTTCCATTCAATCCAATTTGATCAGACCCCATCTATCTATACGGGATCCACAAAACTGAAGAACATACAAAACCAAAAAAAATACAACGAAGAAAATGTCCACAGCTGTATCTGCATCATATCTACCACTCAACACCGCGAATCACTTCCCTATTTCGGGCAAGTGGTGTCGAACTTCTTCACACGCTTATCGGTGAAAAGACCCCAGTGCTTCTCATCCTGAGCCTTACCGTTGTCACCAACGCTATCAGGCTTCCAGGACTCATCAAAGGCCTCAAAGTAGAACAGATCCACGTTCCACGCCAGCATACCGCAGATACCGTGCTTCCAGAAAGTCTTCGCATTATCGGTGCCGGCAATGGCAGCCTCATAGTCGGAACCACCATCTAGAAACGAGTCAGTCAGTCACAATTCATCATTTGAAAATAAAATATCACATGCCCAGGCCAGGGTACATACCGGTAGGCCAACCCGTCTCGCCAGTAATAACGCGAATCTTGTCAGCATTATCGCCAGCAACCTTCTGGATGTGCTTCATAGCACCGGACATATCGTCGAAGTAAGTCTGATACGCCTTGTCGGCGGCGGTACCCTGCCAGTACGCAAAGGCATTGGCAAGCACATAGGTGACCATAGGGTTATCATCGGTGTTGGTAGTGAACAGGTCGTCGGCAGTACCGTCAGCGAACTTGTTCCAGGAGTCCGCCGTTCCGACAGTGGTGCTGGGGAACGCCTTGCCCACGGTGCTGATGTACTTGTGGAGCTGGGGGCCGGTCAAATCGCCGCGGTACAGGGTCTCGGAGCCGACGGTGATGGCCTCGACCTGGTCCTCGTAGCCGGGGACGTATTTCTTCAGGGCGGCAAAGTCCTTGACGAAGGAGGGGTCGTTGGTGCTGGTGTCGGTTTTCTTCTGGGCGCCGACCCTGAGTGAGAAGGGCGTTAGTTTCTGAATCGGGTCTTACGTGACGGAGGGTGAATTGATGCGGGGAGACGTACCAGATACCCAGGACAACCTTGAAGTTCTTGGCCTTGGCGGCAGGGAGGATCTCTTTGGGAGTGTCGCACTCGCTGCCGGAGTAGGTGCGGACCAGGGAGGTCAGGTCCTTCAGGGCCTCAAAGTCCTTCTCGTAATCCTCGGTGGTCTTGCAGTCTCCGCTGGGCAGCTTGTCGCCGAGGGAGAATCCGAGGGTACCTCTGGCTGTGACGGCCGGGGCCGCGGCCAGCATGAAAGGAAGAATGCTAGAAACGCGCATGGTGGGTTCGTGGAGGCTCGAACCTAGAGAAAGTGTGGGGGAGGGGAAGGAATTGATCAAAAGAATGTGGGAATGGGTTTACAAAGGAATGTAGAAGGGTGGGAAGGGTGCGAATGGAGAAGAGAGAACGTCAGATCAGATGTGGAGGAGGGAGTTACAGCAACAGGCTACCAGTGCCATTGCCTCTGCCCAAGGGTCGTACTCCGTGAAAGTCCCCTGTTTGTGGGGCTCAGGGGTTGCCCAATAGGAGTCCATTTCGATGAAACATTCAAGGGTCTGGACTCCACTCCTTTGAACTGTGGCTGAGTACGAGTACTCCTACACCTTTTGTTTGTTATGGTTTCTGGATTCGAGACTGGATGCAGACTGGATGCACATGAACTGCAGATCTTTCTACACAAATCTGGGTATAGATAATTAGGCACTCGCCCTGAACACCTGCATTGACCGAGTTTGGCGGTCAGATCTCCCTGACTCAGACGCAGTAAGGGATCCATCTGCCCAATGGATCAGTACTCCGTAGCAGTAATTACTAATTTAGATCCAAATAACAATACAAACATCCGAAGACTCTCCCAAGGGTTATTTTCAAGGTATATCATCACGTAGTATTCAAGTTGTGGGGTTTGTGCCAAAATTAGGCTTTCCATTCGTACCATGGTATGCCCGATCTATACCAAGATTTTAGCACAAGATCAATAAAGCATCAACTTCAAGTTAAATGTATCTTCCTACTTTCCACTAAAACAGTCCTTGAAAAACTTCTTGGTTTTGATCATCTAGATTCGGGTACTTTCTCAAAAGACGCAAGTCCCTCCAGAATCCCTTGGCATCCTCATACGCATCTCCATGCACACTAAACCGCCGCTGGAGTAGTCTCTTCCACTCAGCATCATCCTCAGTCCACTCCCAAGAAGCGGAGACATATTAATTCTACAAGGGATAATACGCAGCGAATTCCCAGTCCAGTATCCCAGCCAAGACCCCATCTTTAACCACAATATTCCCCAGGTTGAGATCGCAATGGGTAAGAACATAAGCCTCACTCATCGGCATCCGTCTCTTCAACTCTTCCAATGCTTGCCGAGGAAATGTTTATCCAGGCAGATCGTGAAGGGAAAGACATATCGCGTCCCAGAGCTGAGTATCAGAACAGAAAGGCCCATGAGGATCTCTATGCGAGAAAAGTAAACCAGGATAGCAAGGGCCCTGATCGACATTCTGCATAGACTCCAATGTAATTAGACTCCGATGTAATTTGACGCAGTTGCTCGCGTACACCAACAACCTGGTCCGCGATAGTGACCTTCTCAAACTCCGATAATAAAGGCCAAGCCTGCTCGAGCGTTTGTCCTTGGATGCGTTCCTGGAGCACAAAGTAGCGGCCGTTACTATCGACCCAGTCACGCAGGACCTTTGGGGCCGGGATGTCCGGGTAGTTTGTGAGGTGTCGGAGGGGTTTTACTTCGCTTTTAGGGCCCTCGTCTGGTCGTTCTTTCATTATTACGTCCGAGCCGATGGATCATACGCCTCGTCTGCTTGCGCCGTAGAATAGTTTCACGTGGCTTGTGTAGAAGCATTCGTCTTGTTGAGTGGTTGTCCATCCGCATGCAATACAGGGGTTGTCGGGTGATGAGGTAGTCATTGCGAATGATTTAATTCAAGTTCTAAGCCTATGGGGCTGAAGGTGTGATTGTCAGAGTCGTGGCGAGGGGATGGTGTTTCGTTTGTATACTATTCACCGCTTCTCGACACCGTGACCAGCATCAACCGTCCAAATCGGGACGAGACGAGCTACTTGCATAAGTCAAGGTACCTACCATTTAGTTAGAATCCATTGGTTATCGTATTATTTCATGAATGGTTCGTTTAGTCAATTGCAGTACCAGTGGTTTGATATAACGAAGGCATGAACTTGGACTCCTTCATTACTCTACACCCCACGCCTAGAGAGGGATGTATAAGCAATGTATAAGCACCTGCACTTTGGAGTTTCTTTCTCAAGAATCAAATATGATTCAAACACATAGTTGAATGGATAATTGCCTATCATCGCTAAAATAACCCAGACATGGAGCCTTGACCCTAGGCAAGGCCCACCCTCCGATTCAATCCCAATGTATATGCCTATCGAGATAGAAAGACATTCCAATAATTCACAAAATGCAATCGTAAGCATCACATCAAGACAGCAGCTCCCATCATCACAGATGCAAAAGTCCCACCAAAGACGCCAATAAATACCAAAAACACCACCCTAGGAAATCCAAACTCCATCCTTTACTGCACATGCCAAAAAAGGGGGAACTTAAAAGATAATATACCGCTCGTCCCGGTATATATCACGGAGAATCTTCAACTGGGTCACCGACATCGAGTCCGGCAAAGAACCGGGTAGATCGATAATAGCCCGATGAAGAATGTACACACCGAACTGGCCCCAGAAACCGATGATGCGATCGCCCGAGTTGAACAGCATTGATTTGATAAGCATGACCTGGGTATCTGTGATCTCGGCCGTAGGAATGGATAGCAGTTTCTGGATAGAGGACCAGAAAATGGTATTCGGGAACGGATTCTGACGCTGCGCTTTGCCAAAGTTGCGCAGCGTGATGGCGGCAAAGCCGCCGCCTAGGGCGGTCATTCGGTCCAGATGTTGCTGTTCGCCGATGTGTTTGCCTAATTCTCTTCGCCAGCCTAGCGCGTCTCGGCCAGCTTCGGTGTTGGGGTTGCCGTTGAAGCCCCACAGGGCTGGGCAGACGAAGCGGATCTTTGCCCAGAGGATGTCGGACATGTGGATTCCGTTGTACATGAAGTTTGGCATTGAGAAGATCTGGGCGGCGATGATGCCGATGGGTTCGGCGTGGGCGGGGTGGAGGGATGCTTCGGCGATGAGGCCGGAGATGAGCTTTTTGGAGAGGATGTGGAGGCCGTAGATTAGGAGGGCGGGGACTGGTTGTTCTGTCTGGGCGATGTTTTCGGGTGGGAATGCGAGGAATTGTCGGACGTCGACTGTGGGTTCGGGGACGGTGAGAGCTTGTTCGAGCTCGATGCGAATGTCTTGAGTCTGGTGGGTCGAATCGAGTTAGCACCTCATACAAGTAGTGCTAGAGAGAGAGACAGTGGGTTTCTTACCTGTTTCTTGTTCGTGCCCTTTCCATCACGGAGTTGACCAACACATTTAGTAATGTTTCGACGCATTGTACCGGCGCTCTTCTTGAACGCGGGGTTCTGCTTGCCATAGTCCTCGAGCAGCCACTTGCGGAACTTCTTCAGATCTTGGTGCAGCTGGAGATATCGCTCATGCACCTTAACCTCTTCGGGCGTGACTATGCTAGCACCGAGTTTCTTCTTCTGCTGAGCTTCTTGCTGAGCCTGCGCCTCGCGCTCGGATTCCTCCTTGGCTTTCTGGGCATCTTCAGCTTCCTTGCGCTTCGCAGCTTCTATGCGCTCGCGTTCTTGGCGTTCTTGAAGTGCTTTCTCTTCGGCCGCAGCTTTGCGGGCCTTCTCAGCCTCTTCCGCAGCCTTTTTCTCAGCGGCTAATTGAGCTTGTCGTTGAGCTTCGGCCCGGGCGGCCTCTTCCTGTTGTCGGCGAAGTTTCTCCGCCCTTTCACGCTCAATGCGCTCCTGTTCCTTGCGAGCGAGTTCTTCTTTTCGTCGGCGCTCGTCTTCTTCGGCGCGGATGTATTCTTGTAGGGTCTCTTCGGCTTCCTGGCGGACTTGCTCGTGGTAGGCGGCGGCTTCGTCGAGGGCAGCTGTGTGGACGGCCTCACGTTCGCGGTCGACTCGGTCGAGATTTTCGTAGTAGGAGTTTAATTCGTATTCTTTGACTTTCTTCAGGTCTTCGTTGAAAAGTCTCACGTTCTCGAATTCGCGGGCTAGTTCGAGGACGAGTTGTTTGGATGGACTGTCCAGAGGCGGGACGTGGATCTTTGGTCGCGTCATGATAGTAGGGGGTCTTGAACTCGGAGAGGATTTGAGAGGTGGTGAGGAAGAGTCGCTGGAGCGGAGTCTTCAGCCTCAAGGGCGGGTGCGGAGAGAGGAGTTGATACACGCGGCGAAGAGGAGATGGGACGAATTCGAATCGCAGGGGAAGTGGCCGAGAGGGGTGCGAGCTAACTTGACAGGGGACGTTTATTCAAGGAGAGAACAAAGACACGCAGGACATGGTCAATTGTTTGTGGAATGGTGGTGATTGTGGGTGTGGTCGAGAAGTTCGGGAGTTGTCGCAGCTGTCGAGGTTTCGAGTCAATTTGCCCAGCCACGTGGGTGAAGGAGCGACAAGTAGCCAGATGGATTACCAATGATGGTAGCAAAAGGAGAGAATGGAATGTCGCCAAAGGAATAAGGACAGGAGGGAAGCTATGAGAAAGAGGATAGCATAAAGTGAAGCATAGCCAAGGTCAATAGTGAATGGTAAATTGATAGACCCAAAATAAAATACATGAGTCAGCAAGACCCACCGTCAAGTTTGGTTCTTCCCTCGCATCATTGTGATTGTGAGCATCATCCACTTTTCAATGAGCTATAGCTATAGATAGCTAGAGCTAGCTCTGCCTGGCCACTTCTGAATGTTAAATATACCCCATTTACCACAGATTCTAGCTGTGTAGGGCTACTGTTCACTGTTCTTGACCCAGTAAAGCTCGTATCGACTGATCTTGTTGCAGCCACTCGGACCATTCCCTTAGCGCGAGCCTGTTGCTCCAGCTTAAATGGCCCTAACGCCGCAGACTTATTAACCCATTGTTCTTCATTAGCTGGACCTCATAATTAAGAGGGTAGAATAGCTGTTCCACAGAGTAGAAGTAGACTCTCTGACTTTGCGCTCTTCGGGACGGACATCCTCGATGCTGCATTGGGATAATGATGAGGTGGGCAATGGAGATCATCCACCGCATCCGCCATGGGGGAGTGTTTGGAGAGTGTATGAACATGTAATGACAGAAATAAAGTGGTGTGGAAGTTCCAGCTGAGTACGTGTAATGACAATACCAATTCCATACATACGTATCCCCCACACCCGCTTTGTATGGATCCCATCATCACCTTTTGTCTTCTCCTTTCCCCCTCCTCGACTCCCCTTCTCTTCTTCCCATCTCTCTCTCTCTACTCTCTCTCTCCCCCCCATCGTTCCTTCAGTTCGATTCGGTTGATGCTTTCATCCTCCGTCCCATCCCTCTTAACAGCTCTTGTTGTCATTCTCTTCGGGGAACTGCAACCCTTTCGACCCGTTTGCTAGAAATCCCGGCATTCCTCGCCGACCAGAGCTCTCCAAGCTTCTTGTTTCGCCCTCTCGAGGCTCAACCCCGCCGGCTCTCGCCATTGAGTGCCCATTTTGCTTTCATCCCACACCTTTTTGTGCCCCGGTGTCGTCGCTGTGCGTTCCTCTGCACTGTAACGTCATCCGCCGCCTCGGTCCCTCTCAGCTCCTAATCTTGAATCGAGCGAGTCTCGTTCCTTTCATTCGGTTCGAAGGACTTCCCCGTTCCTGGTGCCTTGAGCGTGCAATTGACTTGAACTGTCCGTTAGGATCTCGACACTCTGACCGCCGACTTCCTTTTCACCGCTTCACTGGCCTCTGGCAAATTTAATCCCACGTTGGATCTAAGCGCAGACGTCATTTTGGAATGCTAGGACCCCGAGCTTGTCATTAGTTTCTCTTACAGGTAAGGGCTTTCCTTTTTCGGTGTTTTGCTCTTCATGCAGTCCCCATCCACCGATCTCCAAATGAACAACTGGCTTGCGTGATGCTCTCGTTGGCTGCCCATCGCCCCTCCCTGTTCAACCCCCCTCCCCATTCCCACACCCCCAAACAATCACTTCCACTCCTTTGAACTTGTTTGCTTGTTCGAACTGTTGCCCCGCCGTGGAATTCGATCATCGTAACTGCCAACTTCATACACCTTCCCTACCTGGTGCCTTCTGTTGTTGATTCTACCATTCACTCTACTCCACCACTGGGCCCATTCATCCCTCTCCCGCCTTTGCCATCTCCATTTGTTTTCATCTCGGAATCTCTCTTTCGCCGTAACTGACCCACTCGTTTCTCTTTACCACTACAGTTCTTCACCATCCTTGTGTTGAAACTTCGTATTCGAACATACTCAACCCCTCTGCGATCGGTTTGCGATCCAAATAACTCGGTTCGATTGCCTTTGGAGGCAACGCCAGTCACTCCTGAACTCGGATCCCCTCCGACACTTCGCATTTTACACACTTCAATAATCGCCGTCTTCATCCAGGATCATGGATCAACAAGGCGGCCAGTCCGGGGTGCCAGGCCCCGCTGGGCGCAAGCTCCATATTGCTCACCGGAGAAGTCCCTCTGAGCTGACTCCTTTGATGAGTATGTCCTCCACCCCCTGACTGAGAGTTGTGATTCATCTCAACTAATAACTTTGGGTTTTCAGTGGAACAATTGGCCATTCAACAACAGATCGAGCTGCTTCAGCAGCAGCAGCAGCAAATTGCAGCTACACACCAACAATACGTAAACATGGGACTGTTGCAGCCTCAACAGCTGGGCCAGGTTAACGCTTTCCAACAGGGTGGCAACATGGGAGGTGTGAACCCCCAGGTCAACGCCTTCCAATTTCCGCAGCAGCAGCAACAGGGACAGCAACTGAATGTTCCCATGAACCAGTCCGCCCAACACTCGCATCGCCGTAACCAATCCGCCCTTCCGGGTCTCGCTATGGGCCCACCTCCTGCTCCATCTTCTGGAGCTTCTGGTTATGCCGAATTTAATCAGCAAGGACAGAACCAGAAGCCCGAAAACAGCGGCCACGGCCGCGGTCGCGGAGGCCCCCCCTGGCGGTGGCCACCAACGTCGTCACTCCCTGGCTTTGCCTGAAGCTAAGAAGGCGGCCGAGCTTGCTCAGCAGAAGAGAACTGCTTCGGGCTTCCAGTTCCCAGCTCCTTCCCCCGGTGGAGCCACATCAGAGAACCAGGCTACATCAGATGATAAGCCTGGCTCCAGCACCTCCCCAGCACCCCAAGGTCTTGGTATGCAGCGCGCCGGAAACATGCGAGCCGGCGGTCATGGCCGGAGCCAGTCGATGGCTATCGGTGGCAACCGAGGCTCCATTTCAGGCCGTGGTGCAGGTGGATTCCAATTCCCAGCACCCAGCGATGCCGGTTCCGCTGATAACCAACGCCGAGGCAGTCAGCCTGGTGGCCACGCTCGTTCGGGATCTCGTAACTTTGATGGCAACTGGCGCCAGCCCAACAACCAGAACCAGGGTCAAGACCAGCAGAAGTCATTTGGCCAGCAGCAGCAGCAGCAGCAGCAGCAGCAAGGTGGTTTCCAGCCTGGTCACCGCTCCCGGGGCTCCGTGAACCAGTCGATGGGATCCATCGGCCAGTTCCAATACCCCGGCCAGCCCCAGCTTATCCAGTTGCCACAAGGAATGGTGATGGCACCACCAATGTTTGCCGGCAACCAGCAACTGAACCCGATCCAGCTTGCTCAGCTGCAGGCTATCCAGCAGCAGCAGCAGAACGGTCAGGGCCTGGGCGGTCTTCAGGCCAGCCAGCACGCACCTCCTCAGCTGTCTGTTCAGCAACAGCAGCAACAGCAGCAGCAACAGCGCAAGACGCTTTTCACTCCTTATCTGCCGCAGGCCAACCTGCCCGCACTCATTAGCAATGGCCAGCTTGTCGCTGGTGTTCTCCGTGTTAACAAGAAGAACCGTTCAGACGCCTACGTGACTAGTACAGACTTGGATGCCGACATTTTCATTTGTGGCAGCAAGGACCGCAACCGCGCTCTGGAGGGTGACTTTGTCGCCATTGAGCTTCTGGACGTTGATGAGGTCTGGTCTCAAAAGAAGGAGAAGGAAGAAAAGAAGAAGCGTAAGGATATCACCGACGCTCGTTCCGGCAGCAATGCTGGAAATGACAAGCTTGGTCGATCTGACTCCAACAACGAGAAGCAAGAGATTGGTCCGGATGGAAGCATCCGTCGTCGTGGCAGTCTGCGCCAGCGTCCTACTCAGAAGAAGAATGACGATGTTGAAGTCGAGGGACAGAGTCTTCTCCTTGTTGAGGAAGACGAGATCAGCGATGAGCAAAAGCCTCTCTATGCCGGCCATGTTGTTGCAGTCGTTGAGCGTATTGCTGGTCAAATGTTCTCTGGAACTCTGGGCCTCCTGCGTCCTAGCAGCCAGGCTACTAAGGAGAAGCAAGAAGCTGAGCGACAGGCCAGAGATGGGGCCCACGGTCGCCACCAGGACCGCCACCAAGACAAGCCCAAGATTGTCTGGTTCAAGCCCACCGACAAGCGTGTGCCCTTGATCGCCATTCCCACCGAGCAGGCTCCCCGTGACTTCGTGGAGAAGCACCAAGACTACGCCAATCGCATCTTTGTTGCCTCTATCAAGCGTTGGCCCATCACATCTCTGCACCCCTTCGGTACTCTCGTGGAGCAGCTCGGAGAGATGGGCGACCTACGGGTTGAAACCGACGCCCTACTCCGTGACAACAACTTTGGCTCCGACGACTTCTCTGATGCCGTCATTAAGAGCATTGGCTGGGAAGATTGGACTGTTGCCAACGAGGGTGAAGCCCTGGCCTCCCGTCGTGATTTCCGTGAAGAGACCACCTTCACCATCGACCCGGAGAACACCAAGTCTCTCGAAGATGCCTTCCACGTCAAGAAGCTTGCCGATGGCAAGGTCGAAATTGGTGTCCACGTTTCTGACATCGCCCACTTCGTCAAGGGTAACTCTCTTGTTGACCGCGAGGCCAAGAAGCGAGGCACCGCAGTGTACCTGGTGGACCGCGTTATGAACATGCTCCCGCCCCGTGTCTCCAATGAGCTTTGCTCTCTTGTTCCTGGCGAGGATCGCCTGACAGTCAGTGTGGTCTTCCACGCCAACCCTGACACCGGCGCCATTGATGACGATGTCTGGATCGGCAAGGGTATTGTCAAGAGCGCAGGCCGTTTCAGCTACGAGGCTGCCAATTCGATCATCACTGGCCAGTCCAGCGTGACTGGCACTGATGTCTCTACCGAGAACGTCCGACTCCTGAGCGCCGTTGCGAACAAGTTCCGTGATGCTCGTTTCGGAAACCGTGTCGCAGACATTCCTCCTTTGCGTCTGATCCAGCAGCTTGACGATGAGAACGTGCCTGTTGAATTTAACATTTTCGACTCCAGCCCGGCCCATGAACTGGTCGAGGAGCTCAGTCGCCAAGCCAACCACTTTGTCGCACGCAAGCTGGCCAACGCCATGCCCGACAAGGCCTTCCTGCGCCGCCAACCATCCCCCAACTCTCGCCGCCTCACCTTATTTGTTGAGAGAATGAACCGCCTCGGATACAACTTTGACTCCTCCAGCAGTGGAAGCCTGCAGAGTGCTCTGTGCAATGTCTCTGATGTGGATCTCCGCAAGGTATGTAGATGGAGCGCTACCAGATCCAGGTCTGCGAGAATTTACTGACAATCCTCTTTCAGGGAATGGAAACACTCCTTACCAAGGCCATGCAACGTGCCAAGTACTTCGTCGGATCCGGTCCTGTCGATGAGCAGCGTCAGCACTACACCTTCAACGTGCCAGTTTACACTCACTTCACCAACCCATCTCGCCGCTACGCCGATCTCCTCGTGCACCGTCAGCTTGAGGCTGTCCTGTCCGAGGGCGCCATCGAGTTCACTGATGACATCGAGTCACTGAACAAGACCGCCGATCTGTGCAACAACAAGAAGGACTCGGCTCACAACGCGCAGGAGCAGAGCGTTCACATCGAGGCTTGCCGCAACATGGACAAGAAGGTTCGTGAGATCGGTGGCGACCTTATCACCGAGGGTATTGTTCTTTGCGTCTACGAGTCTGCCTTTGACGTTCTGATCCCTGAGTATGGCTTTGAGAAGCGTGTCCACTGTGACCAGTTGCCTCTCAAGAAGGCCGAGTTCCGCAAGGAGTCGCGTGTGCTCGAACTCTACTGGGAGAAGGGTGTTCCTTCTTCTGCTTATATTCCCGAGGATGAGCGCCCCAAGCCTGGTAACTCTCGCGCTGCTCAAGCGGCTGCTGCTGCTCGTGAGGCCGAGGCTGCCAAGGAGCGTGCCCGTGAGCGCGACGAGGCCATGCGTAAGCAGACGGAGACTGGTACCATGTCTGCGGACGATGTTGACGCTCTCTTCGATGACGATGACGAGGATGTCGACGAGGTGACCGAACAAGTTGCTGGTGTCTCTCTGAACTCGGCTGACCGGTCGACCCAGAGCATGCCGCCGTCGCCGACTCGCAATGGCCACCACCAGCAGGGACCCCACCGCACCCGCTCCGATCCTAAGATTGCTTCGAGCACTAGCGATGCTCCTGAAAACAAACTCACCAACAAGGAGAAATACCTCAAGCATTTCAAGCTGAGAGAGGAGGACGGAGAGTTCATCCAGGACGTCACTGAGATGACTCGCGTTCCCATCATCCTGAAGACTGACCTGAGCAAGAGCCCACCGTAAGCTACCCCCACCACGATATCCCAGACAGATCCTCACTGACCATTCCTCTAGATGCCTCACTGTTCGGTCTGTCAACCCTTACGCCCTGTAGGGATAGTCTCATAGATGGTTTATCCTCTCCTTGGGACATATTATTGCATGCGTATCCTGCAGATTCTCTGGGCCGTCGTCAGATTCCTGTACTTTTGCAGACCGATTTGACTGACCATACCCACGAACATAATCCTCACCCCTAGGCGCGGATCGAACATATCATTATCGAAGACTTCATTGTCTCTTGGTACCCCCCTCCGCTATTTTTTTCATCGATCGGTTGCTATTCAAACCCAATCAATGACCTCAATTCCTTCATCCCCCCTATGTTCGAACGTCCTCCGGGGCTCGTATACTTCCTTTTTTGTTATATGCTGTGCAGCGGTTGTTTGTCTTTTTTTGTGAGCATTTCAAATCTTCAGGAGAGAAAGAGAAAGAGAAAGTATCCCATGCTTGAGCTTGTGTCTCGGTCTTTCTTTCACCCAATCGAGGTCGTGGTCATCATTGATTGATTGCTGGAGAGATTCGAGGGGAAAGATTGTTGCTCGATAGTTTCCAAAGTGGAATTCAATTAATCCAGGTATTTACATAGTTCTTCTGTGTGGTGATCGTAGACAGTAGAATTGGTAGCAACTACTACTAGTAGGTAGTAGAGGTCGACGTAGAGGTCGACCGTGTAGATCGATTTCAAGTTAAAAGGGATTCTGCTTGATTACTACTACTACTACTACTACTACTACTACTACTACTACTACTACTACTACTACTACTACTACTACTACTACTACTACTAGCTCCTAGAGTGTACAAGGGCTCGGATCGATATCTTTCGATCAGCAACAATAAGAAACTTGGAAGGCCACACCTCCCAACTGGAATATAGTCTCGAAGCACCGCTACTATCTACAAGGATACACACACACTGGTAACTTTCACCTTCAGAACAGCCAAATAACAAAACCCCAGTATCAGAAAATGCACAAAAATAATGATTTCAACTCCGAGTTCCTAGACTACAAAAAAAGCCACATCTAAGTCCTGAACCATCGCAGGACAACCCATGGGTATCAGATTAAAATCACATCCGGCTCCGACCATTTATGCCGCAGAAATAGCCAAAAAAAAAGAGAAACAAGGCCGAGAAGAAGAATAATGTGATTCTTCCAGATATCCACATCTTCCCAGCACTGGCAAAGCGCAGCGCAGCATCAAAGTCTCCGCACACCGATCCTGGGCTTCGCCTTCGGAGCACCCTTTCGAGTGCCGGAAGGACCCTTCTTCACTAACTTCTGGATCGGAGCCGTGAGGGATGGGATGGGCTTGATTCCTGTTTTGGCGTTGAGGAGGAGAGGTGCTCGTGCTGTATCACCGCGGTGCGGGCTTGGTAATTCGTGGACATTGTGTGGCATCCCGAGAGCAGGAGCAGTTCCGAAACGAGATGAGAAATCGGAGACAGTGCGGTCTGGGACGTCTTCGTAGATTTGCAGGTCATCTCTGAGTCGGAAGGGGGGGATTGTTTGCGGGGTGGGTGGTGGTAGGGGTTGTTTGCTGAGGAAGATGCGTTTTGGAGATTTGCGCGGGGAGCGAGAGCGGGAGCGGGTATTTGGGTGGTGGGTAATTGTGTTTGCTGTTATGTTTTGGTCGGAGGTTGATGGGTGGTTATTGTGGTGGTCTTGGTCGTCGTCTGTGTCGATGATCATCATTTCCGCATCTTCGTCTGGGTATTGGAGGGAGAGGACGGAGAGGGGTCGTTTGCCGGGGGCTTTGCGAGGGCTTGGTGGGGTGAGGGTTTGGTTTTGTCGGGTTGGGGTTGGAGAGAGGGAGGGGTTGTTTTCTTTGCTTGCGCTGGCTGGGTCTTCGTTTTCGCTATCGCTCATGTTTTCGTCTTGAGATGGTGTGAGAACGGTTGGTGGTTGGGATGGGTGGGAGGATTGTTGGTTGGTTGGGAGTGGAGGGGCAGTTGGAGCTCTGCGGGTTGATTTCATTGTCGTTCCGGTGTTTAGACGGGGGTGTTTGCGAGGTCGGGGGTGGGCTGTTGTCTCTCTTTCCTCCTTCTTCTCCTCCTCGGAGATGGAGTCCGGATCTTCGCCTCTGTATTTTGCCTCTCGAACGGCTGTTGCGTAGTCCGGTGGGACGGGGGCATGGATGGAGGTCATGAGTTTGGCTTGGTGGGCGAAGGTTTGAAAGTCTTCTCGTAGGAGATTCCCTGCACTGGAATTGAGAGCGGAGTCTGGGTTCGGATTGATGAGGAGGCATGAGATTGTCTAGCGGAGAGAGGTCAGCACAAAGTATCGTGATACAACAGACGAATCGAAGTCTTCAGCTTTATAACTTACTACAAGGACATCACGGAGGGTCAGTTTTGACTGCCAGTCTCGCTTCAATGTATCCACGCATACTGCGCCTGTGTTCTCTTCGACATTTGGGTGCCAGATTTTGGTCCGGAAGGTCGCCTTAGGCGGGCTCTTGGGGTAGTCTGCCGGCATCTTGAGATGTAATCGCCATAGACCCTGCGAATATGGAGTACCCGCCGGACCAGCTAGGAGAATGGCGAGCTGTGACAGGTCATCGGCGAGGTGGCTGTCAGCTGGTGCCAGCATGTAGTACGGTGGTAGCTCGTGGTGGAGGGCAGCATGGTCTGCTGCCAACCGGCGCAAGTTGGAAGGCTGAATAGAACTGTTAGAGATACTGTGATAGCTGCATTGAAGTAGCGAGCACTTACCATGACGAGGATGATGCTGCGATTGCGATGACGAAGTTGGTTGATAACAACAAACAGAAGAGTTGGTTACTTCAACGACGGGTTGGGGGCTAGTCCCCTTTGGGATCACGTGTTACGCGACGCGACGCGTTTCAATTACATCCCAATTAGGAAGGACTTGCACGATTTCTCTCTTGACACTACGCTCGATTACACCCTCTTACATTCTATTACACAATATTGTCCTTGATTGTACTTTGTTATCAGAGTTCTCCGTATCTTCAGAAGCCACAATGGACAGGGAAGAGTGGATACATCACATTCCATGGAGTGGATCTATCTAGTAGAACGGTGGAGATGAGTTCTTGCCCAGTGCATTGCATTGTGTAGATTGCAGGATTAGAGTTGGATGGAGCAGGTGGATGTATCTCCTGCAATGCAATGCACCTGACTGATATCTCACTCTACTTCTACTTCAGATCGATTGCCCAGGGGTAATTGTCATCGATTGTCACCAATCTTCTCATATTGACCACGAATTAAGCTAATCGTACCTCAAAACCATGAATGTAAAAGAGTAGGATCAAGAGGCAGAGTAGAAGATGCAAACACCATGAACATGCCATCACATTCACTGCATGATAAAAACGAAAAATCACAAAAAGTTCGAACCAGGGCCCATAGATGATGGAATTACATGTCCCCCCAAAATTAATAAAGTGTCAAAGGAAAGGAAGAAAAGAATTATCTCGCTTGCATTTTTCATATCCCTCGTCTCGACCCGGGATAAGGAGTATTCACTATTCCCGAGTCGAGTCCGCCATTCAAATGTATCCCAGCATAGCTACAGATAAGTAGCTCGCTTACAGAACGAAAGCAGCCAGGGCAGCACCGGCGACGAGACCGAGGCCAGCGGGGCCAGCAGTAGCAGCGGCACCGGTGGAGCTGGAGGAAGAGCCAGTGGAAGTGCCAGTGGCAGTTCCAGAGGAGGAGGAATCAGTCGAGTCGGTGGAGGTACCGGTGGAGGTGCCAGTGGAGGTGGTGGACTTGGTGCGAGTGCTGGTGGTCAGGCTCTTGCTGCCGCTGGCAGAGCTGGAGGCAGAGCCAGATGCGGTGGACGAGCCGTGAGCAGAGGAGCCGGTGGCAGTAGCGGTGCCAGTAGAAGTGGCACTGCCAGTCTGACCGGGGTAACCAGAGGCACCAGAGGGCTCAGAGGTCAGACCGGCGGGGATGCTGGCAGCGGGCTCCTGGGAGGTAACGGCGGCAGCTTGGGAGGTGACAACATCAGGCTGGCCAGTCACAACACCGTTGGAGTTGGTCTCGGTCAGATACTGAGTGGCAGGGTTGCTCTATTAGGTCTGAAGTTAGGGACATGGACTCGAGATGGTGGTTGAATGTTGGATACTAACCTGAGCAACAACACCCTGGAGGGCGAGAGCGGAGAGAGTAGCGAAGACGACGGAGTAACGCATTGTGAAAGTGATTAAGTCAACAAGTAACGAGTGTTGAATAGATTAGACGGAGTGAACGACCGTGGGGTGTGAGGGTGAAGGTGAAAGTGGAAATGGAGGAGAGTTAGGGTAAAAAACAAAAACAAGAAATGGGTGTCCAGGAGATACGACATGGTCTTATATGCCAGCCCCCGGCCCTGAAATGGCATCAGCTCTGGCCAGTCAATGGACCAGTGAGCATGCAGACTACAGCCTGGCTGCAGTTCTAGTGCGGCGCTGGATCTGCAAGGTCGGTACTGGGCTGCTATTTTGGTTTGGTCCGTCACACCGGCTGCCTGCCGTGCTGCTTCGATACGTAAGCCGTTGAATATTCAGTGTTTACGGAGTATTCTGTACTGTTCCATCACTTATTCCCTCTGTCATTCCTCCTCAAATCTGCTGATGCTTGGCTAACTTCCAAGTTTAGCATCGCCCCACACCGTCATCTATTCGCGGGACCCGAGTCGAGTGGCGTTGTTAGTCCGAAAGTACATCCTGCCGAGCCCCAAAGGGAAAACAAGAAATTAGGGGTGGCAATGCCTCCTCTCCGTCCTGCCTGAAGACCCTTCAGCCTAATCTAGGGTCACAGTAACCCTGAATGCTGCGTTGTTGACTTTGTATCATCCGGGGTATATGGTACCCTCTTGGGTGGACCGCGTGGAGGCATACGAATCTCGGGCTTCGCCAGCCACTCACCATCGACCCACAGACCGACGATCCAAACATTTGGCCTCCTCGGTCCCAAGTCCGATTTTCCAGCTGTTAGAGGCTAGACCTATTCTCGATCCTCAGTGGCGCTGGTGAGACAATAGAGACCACTCTCCCGTCTCCAGCGATCAGCACCTGAGACATCACATTGACCATTCGTTTTTTGTTTTTTTTTTCTTAGCACATACGAGGGATAGTTTTCTTTTGTTGTTGTCTTTCGCGATGTCGCGATCGACCGAGAAAGGATCGCCTGCGTCTTGCACCTGACCCAGTCGGCATGGCGTTTGATTATTGCAATATTCTGTTGATCCTGCCGCAATATGCAAGGCCCTTCCCTTTTTCTTTTGTTTTTGACAGAGCTCCACTTCCTGCTGCCCTACTGACTCTTCTCCACTCACAAGGCATAGATCGACATTGATTTGTCTTGGAGAAAGACAACCCCGACCTATTAATATACCTACACTCCGTACACAGTGCGTTTGTCAAAGTTTCATGCATTCATCGCGAGACCCTACTCCGTACTCCGTACAGTGCCATCTTGTCTCTCCCGAAAAAATTATTCAAGGAATTCTCGAAACATGCCTCAAAACCCTAAGCCCCTACCCAATGTCCAGTCTGTTTGATCCTCCGCACCGCCTTCCGCAAATCCTCCATGTAAATATCATGCTGTCGCTGCTTGATACTCTGCGGGATCCACGGGTACATGAGTCGAGTAGACGCCACAAACGCCTGATAAGCAACCCGGCTCGCGGGAGTTGGCTGGAGATCATATTCCAGCGCCAGACGCTCCGGCAGCCAGTTGACAGTGATAATCCGCGCTAGCGGCATAGATGCAGCCACACCGAGCGGGAGGTTGGTTGGATACAGCAAGTCCCGACTCAACTTCCGTGCCATATCAGTGACCTCCAACGTGGCAATATTATGATCCCAATAAGTCCAGAACTCCGCCAGCGTGGCCGGCCACATCTCTGGCGGCATGCGGAGTGACGTTCCGAAGATAGCCGACTCTTTGAGCAGCACCTCCATCTCCGCGTCGGACATCTTGCCGAAGAAGGCTTCGCGCACTAGGATTATGCCAAAGAAGAGAGTCGCTGCTGTCCACTTGTGTAGCTCGGGGTCATTTGCGTCGTAGTCGTCGCCCTTGACGCGCGCGTGGTACTTGTGGATGACGGAGAAAATGGCATGCTTTTCCTCGGGGGTACCGCATACGGCGGCGTTCAGGAAGCGCGCGGTGTTGCGGAGGCGTTGTGGGATTCGCGTCGCGAAACTAGAGTGCTTATAGCTGCCCTTGGCGAGGGCGGGGTGAGCGAACTGGCATAGGATGGCTACTTGCCCTCCTAGTAAGTAGATGTCATTCTCCACAACGTTCCGGAGTTCCTTTGGTTCTGTGATGGGTTGGAAGATGGGCGCTGTGTTTGTGGGTTTCACTGGGGTCTCTTCATCGTTCGACATTATGATGATTTCTTTTGCAATATTCTCAACGATTGCTGTGCTCTATACCTGGCCTTTGCAGTTCATGCAAGGCGTGTGTGGAGATATATCAGATCTTCTCAGTAGTGGAGCCGCGGACCGAGGATCGCGGGATGGTAGATTCGTCTAAGGGAAAGGGTCTGAAGATCGTGTGCTGTCCACTCTGCACCTGAGCATATGAAGTTGACACCTGCTATTTGGCATGAGCGGCTTACAAAGTTCTAAGATTTCCCTGCGATCGAGGTTCCCCGTGATGCCCATCTGCGACGAATCAATCTCGGGAAGACTTTCCCCTCCTTCCAAGCTTCCGGCTGTCACATGCTGGGGGAATTCATAATTTGTCGATCACTGCACATTTCCTCTAGGCACTAATTTTCTTTCCCGTCGGAAAGCCCTTTCCTTTTCGCATGGGAATACTGTCATGACTCATTTCTCTACTGTGGTCTAACTTCGATGAGAATTCTCACACATAATCAATCTATTTCCCCCTAACAAACTGAGTGCATAGTTAACGAGGAAGTCCCGTTGCTGTATGTTCGTACTGCTGACTTTCAGTAGATTAGCTTAAACTCACTCCACACTATCTGGAGGCTGCGTCGGTGGTATAACATAAACAGACCTGTAATATCGTTCTAGAAATATTGTATCTTTGAATAAGCCTTGACAACTTTCTCAGCGGCAAGACCTCGTGACTCCTTAAGAGCTGTAAGCATGTGAAATGACATGTACCTTTAGAAAAGGCCTGCTTCAATGTGATCCAAGCCTGCTTTTCATAGGCTGCTGCGTCTCACTCAGACTTGAAATAACTTTGATAGCACGAAAGCCCCAGTTGCTACGTAAAATACTTAGTGTTGTTTCCGGAGCGGGTAGAGCTGCACAAAAAGCTCTCCCCTGGTACATTACAATAGTCTACCTCTCAAACCACCCGTATTCATTATACGCTTATAAGCTTATTATTTTCCGCACTATGTCAATGCCAGCGTCAGTGTCGGCGTCGGTAAACGTCATCACAGGTAAAGTACACATTCACTGTGTCCCAGTGACTCGAAGCTTTAGCAGCACGTATTCACCTGAGCTAAAATTCTGACGAGTACCACTTGACTGATCAAAAGTGAGCTAGTACAGACACAAATCGAGCTCCGAATCATGGAAAGAAAATAACTCCTACAGGAAGCCTTTTCAATACTACGTTCGGCAACAAATCTCTTGGCATTGTTTAAATTCCCACGATTGCGTAGAAGGGTGGCATTAAGGACCCCATGTCGCCTATGCCAGAGTCTGGAGTGGTACATCCGAGAAACAAGTGAATAATATTTATCTTCAAGTTACGTGGGGGATAAAGTCTGTTTAGTTTACGAAGGCCGCAAGCTCCCATAAAGCGAAACAAGACCTTCCACAGCATTGTGATATTTGAAATTGTCATGTGAGCAGAATCTTCGAAGAGGCGCTCTCAAGCTTTTAGACCAGCCTCTTGAGACCCTTAGAATGCGAACTTGCATGCTTGCATGCTTGCAGCTCGGAATCTGACCCCGTATCATTAATTTCAGGGTTCTAAAGTTATACCCTACCACTGTAGCTTGCTTATCCTGAGCTTCCTTCTTTTGGAGGAATAGAATAGCGGGGACACATCATATCTGACCGGCCTTTCTGGATTAAATCGTCCGAGTAAGCTGAATTATGGTCGAGGGGTTGAGAAACAAGAAGGAACAGTTGTATCGCTGGTTAAGCCTTTCATAATTCACATCCAAATTTGTTAATCACACTGACCTATCGATCTCATATCCAGTGACACTAAATTATCTTATTTCTCATCCAATATGATTGTCATATCTATCTTCATGAATATTCTTTTGTGCCTTGCCTCTTAGCCACGGCGAGTGCAGTACTGGCACGCAGCGAACAGGGAAGCAACTCGACCCGGAGTCTCGTGAAAAAGCTGACCTTGTCTGTGAAATTGTGCATGTTGTAACCACTGTCGACTGCTGGTACTGGCCAAGCCACGCTAGTACCTGACATGGAAATTCAAATTACATCGTGACCGCGTTTGCGGGTTCGACCTATCACAACTTCAACTGCTATTTGAACGGCCAAACCATTAGAGGAATTGCGTAAGAATATTTTGCTTTACTAGAGAGATATACTGTAATACATGATCTTTTTTAGTGCTTGGGATTATGCCAATGACTACGACTGCTTCGTTCCCGGGTATTATACTGATTCTCATTGTACCCACGGTATGTCTTGTCTATTTGTCTCCAATCTCTTTTTTCGGAATATTCTAATCTAATAATTCATCGAAGCGGCCCTCGAGACATGTCCCTTTTAGACTCACCGAGCTGGGATTTATGGCGATCCGCGATTTCGGTTTGGGTCTTGGGTGTTGAGGTGCGCTGGCGAATTGGTAGTTGCTATGGCTTCTGGTTGGGCATAAATTGCTGGAGGCAGAAAGAGGACAAGATGTTAGGTTTGTTTCACAACACAATATTGAAAGGAAGAAAAGCGAAAAAAGGAGAGTAAAAACGAAAAGAAAGTCTTTTTTCAGGGTAATAAATACTATTTGATGCTCTGAGAGAATTTCCGATTTAGATTTCATACCCTAGAATCCCCAAGCGGAGTCAGGGAGATTAATCTGTTATATACCGGTCAATTATTCATACTTGATAGATATAGCCGGTAGGGAATAGAGTATGGCTTACAGGGTCGGATATCTGGATATCCGACCAGCAACGATACTAAACACTTACCCCAGCCCGGTACTTTGCTGGTGATTATTTGCCACTCTCCGTCAGAACTGCAAGAAAAACAAAGACCAAGGGACGAATGGGCTGTCGGAAACAGGTAGTGAATTTAGTTGAAAAGCTCCTATTTGTGGAAGGATTTCGGGCTAGCTTCGTAGCGACATATTCAACCCCATACCCCGCAATCCCCGCATCTACCATACACTGCATGTTGACATTTGCATAAAAGCGATATTCCGCGGCGGAAGAGCGTTCATCCAAGATACGTATAAAGAAGCGAGTCACATAGCTAGATTAAATAGCGAGTCCTCAGGGCTGATTCGAAGTCACTCCATTTACAACCGAAATGTTTCATGAATTGATTATATTATCCCTGCTATGTCTGGTGGCAGCAAGACGTGCAGAACAATTCAATGAATCCCTGAATGTTAAGCTTCCAATATTCACGGTTCAAGGCGCCGTATCCGATAATTCCTCGTCGGTCCGCGTTTTTCGTGGTATCCCTTATGCTGAGCCTCCTCTCGGAGACCTTCGTTTCCGACCTCCTGTTACCAAGAAACCCGTATCCGGTATCATTGATGCGACAAAGTACAAAAATATATGTCCTATCTGGAACCAGGGAGGCCCGAGTGTCTATAGCGAGTACATTACTGGCGATCAACCCTATTCATACTTGGAGCAAGGGGAAGATTGCCTTCATGTTAATATATGGACTCCTATCAATGCAACATATCACAGCAACTTGACAGTCATGATCTGGATTCATGGCGGCGGGTATATCTCTCTACTCAGTAACTGCCGAGCTCGCATGAGTCAAACTAATAAACCTGTGAACTAGAAATACTGGTGGTAACGCCGCTCAACCATTCAAAGAAGGCACTTTCATTGCTCAGAACCAAAATGTCATTGTAGTCTCTCTAGAGTAATCTATTCCCTGGGCTCCTTTTTCCGAATCGGGAAATTATTCATTTTGCTAATTTTGTGCTTTTGCTAGCTACCGATTGAACATTTTTGGCTATCCTGGCTATGTACCCGCATTCGGAGGTAGCAATCTGAATCCTGGCCAGCTTGACATTCGAAAAGCCGTCGAATGGACCTATACATATATCAGATTTTTTGGAGGAAATCCAGAGAGTATGGTTCTCTTTGGGCAATCTGCCGGTGGAGCGAACGTTGATTACTATAGTTACGCCTGGTCGACTGATCCCCTTGTAAAAGGGTTTATATCAGAAAGCGGCGTCGCAGGATCATTTGGGAATTTCGACCTGCCTGGTAACAACTGGACGTATGTGGTCGATCACTTTAACTGCACTGGCAACCAAGACCAACAGCTTAAGTGTTTGCAAGAAGTCCCGTGGAAGGACTTAATTGACCTCTCCTACTCTTACAATACCACATTGAATGATGGCAAAAAACTGAGTTTTGGCCCCCAGCCGGATAACCAAACAATTTTCAGCGATTACAATGATCTCAGGCGGCGGGGACAGTATGCAAAGGGTGTAAGTTCGAATCAAGCAGTTTTTCATGCTGGAGCTGAATCTAGAATAGGGCTATCTAACTGGTAACAACGCAAATGAGGGCGAAAGTCTCATCACGCCATTTTCTGAAACAAGTGGACCGAATCAGACCTTGGTTTATGTTCAATCCGATCTACTTTTCAATTGCGCAAGCAATTCATCAGCAACGTGAGTCCCTATTCTCGGCCGGATCGTGCGATAAATACCTAACATCAATTCTCAGTGAGCGCTCGGACAATGAAACTCCGCAATGGAGATACTATTACCGTGGGGTGTGGCCTAATCAAAACCCCTTCTCTTGGCTTGGATCCTATCACTCGAGTAGATTAACCTCGAAAATGTTGCGCATGAGTCTTGGCTGACCTTTGTCTCAGGTGAAATTCCTCTGATTTGGGGCACCGCCGAAACCTGGGGAGGTAACAAGCTCGGTGGTCCTAATACACCCGAAGAGGCCGCTTTTAGCCGGTACATTCAGAAGGCATGGGCAACCTTTGCTAAAGATCCCATCAATGGTCTTTCCAGTTTAGGCTGGCCAACGTACAACATAAACGAGAATACATTGATCCAGCTAGCGTATAATGGCTCAACAATCCCACAATTCGTGAACCCTGTGGTGGCTGATGAGAACTGCACTTTGCCAGGACACTGTATGTTGATATTTCCATTCCAGCGTCGAGGTTATTATTAGCTGATAAAAGTCTAGCGGCCTAGCGCCTGGAGGGTAAGTCTTGCTAAGAAAGGGGCTATTACCTATAATACATTCAACATGTGAAAGGAAGGGGTGTCGAAAATTTGAGAGATGATTTGATTAAAATTTATGCCAGCAAGATAGCAAGTTCTCAAGATGAAGAAACGAAAAATCATAAGGTAATTTTTATGGCTCGCGTTCCGCAAAGAGTTTGTGCGGTTTAAGATCCGAAAATTAAATTGCAATTGGTAATGTCCAAATATTCCATGAATCCTAGTACTGAGATCTTGAATCTGGATTATTTTTAAAACTGAGCAATCAAATCCCGCATTCAGAATACTAGAATAATCTGAAAAAAAAGAACACAAGCCCCTGACAATAAACAAGACGGGGAAACAGATCAGGTACTTCAAGCTCCGATAATACGAGCTAGACAGTGGATAATTTTCTTAGCAGAATTCTGGAATGAAAATATTGAATCCCATGGTAGCAATGAAATTGATGTAGCCAAAAGGATGTGTTCCAAATCTATTTCAGTTCGTCACATCGCACTGCAATTATCTCCAAAGCAAACACCTCTCACCAAGACTCAATCGACTTGACTGCAAGATTAACTCACACAACTCTCTATCCCTGCTGTGATATTATCGTGTTTCGGGTTCCTGCTGAAAAAGGAAGACGGGTGCTTATTTAAGAAAATTACACTAGTACCCATTGATATTATTAACACAATAATTTGGCAGCCTCTGAAACCCAGGCTTTCTTTTGCCCGCACAAGTCGGGCCATTTCTTGGTAATGGTCAGATAAAACTGCAAGATAAATGGAGAGCTCGAGGAACCAAAATCTTACATCGTGCCAAGAGTGCATGAATAGCCGTCGGTATCAACAGCGAATGAGCCCGCATTTGTTTGCCATTCCTTTCTGATCGAATGAGCCGTTCCAGGTCCTTTACATTGGCTGTAGCAGCTCCCCTTGAAGTTGAAGTCATGGCACACTCGGATTCTGACACAAACCCTCGGCTCAAGGACTGTAGTCTCGGATTCGGCTTCGGGAATGGCTTCGGGGATGGGATTAGGGTCGGCTATGGCTGGTCAATAGAAGTCCATATGGATAGGATTGATTCAAGTTGGATGAGTGGTTTGAGTCACCTTCAGCCAAGGCCACGGTTCCATTGGTCAAGAACCCCAACATTGCGATCAAGGCGAAGAGTTTCATTTTGACGTTTCTTGTGATCGGGTAGAGGCCTCGTGTATTTGATGTAACCTTCAAATCAAAGGCTAGTCTGAGAGTAACTATCAGGGTATTTATAACCTTCCAGAAATTTCATTATTATCTGTGTTACATTATACTCACTTGGCCCTCACGCCGTGATATTTTAGTTGCATAATCAAAATGTAGACTTTACAGTGATTAACGCTCAAACTTAACATGAAACCCAATAGCTAGTTCAGCAGCATAATACATACAAGATCATTACAAGAGGCGTTTCAATTTTTATCTCGCCTGCAGAGTCTCTGCATCCTTGCCCTGCATATCTTTGCCGCTTCTCGCATTTTTAAGGCGGTTGGTTGCCTAAGCCACACCATGTAACCACCATGGAGAGTTGATGGACCTTTCCAGGTCGCCAAGCTAAAATTCATGTCATTTGTACCTATAGCCATGTATCGCACAGCCTCGTATATGTCGCTCAATATCCAAGCATCCCACGTACTGGCTCCTACTGCACATCTGTTTTAGTAGAACTTCAGCCAACCTGTTGAGAAGGGCCTATTAGTTTCGCGATACATGATGAGGCAGTCAAAAAAAATCTTTATTTAATAGTACTCTCTACTCCCTTCATCGGCTTTAGTTGCTTATGCATTATTATCTCCAGCTTTGATAACGAAAAGTTATTTGATCCCCAGAATAACACTCGGTAGTTAGCAGGCTTTTATGACTCATAGTTTTCGAATAACAAATCAGATGTCAACAAACCAGCCCTCAGAAAAGCGTCGTACAGACGATCTCTCGTGTCCGCATCCTCGCTGGACAGACACCTCTCGTCCTCATTGGAAATATCCGAGGTACTTCCCATATCTGCCGACAGAATAACGTCATGCTTAGCGACAATATCTTTATACAAATCTGCCCAGAAACCACCCGAGTTGAAAAATGGCGTGTTGACATTCACAGGCGATGGCCCTCCGAAGAATATGGTCACACCAATGGGGAAGAGATAGCCCGGTAGGGATAGAACCCATTCAAAGAGAGTTCCCATCCGTAGTCCCTCACCCTGGCGAGGCCCTCTTGATCTCTTAAGGCTCACTCCTTCAGCGTTCACACTCCTCGTTATTGAAGCAAGTGTAAATGCCGGTGGTTGTTGGGTCAACATGCGTCGCCAACTTGCTTCAGGACGAAGATAGGCAGACTCTTCTGTTGGGCGGAGAGCAATATCGACGCTTGTGAGGTCAACAAACTCGGTTGGCTGATTGATGGATCGGTCATTTTTGGGAATTAATGTCGGAAACTTGGTCGCTAGAAGCGGATTGAAGATCGGCGCTAGACTTGTTTCTGTTGTGCTGATTGGGCGAAGAAATAATTTCGCTTGCAGGGATGGAGTGTCTTTGATGACGGCTCTCCACATCCGAGAGACTCGCTGGGCGGAAACAAGCAGCGTTTGCAGGTCTAGTTCTTGCAGGACCAAGGTGAGGATCTCTGGCAACGCGAGCACCCTAGTCTGCGCAGCCATCTTGGCACTTTGCATTATTGTTGGTTCTGGAATGAAGTACGCTGCTGGTCCGTTTCCTAGTATGATGAAATGAAGAGACTAAATTAATCCACAGCATTTAGAAATAAAGGTTGTCAGCTGGGCCTGGGCTGTGCTATCAAGGTGAAGGTTGCCTAGTCAGCCGCATGATATGGGGTTGTTTACGCGTCGAGTCCGGTCGCAGCCTACGATCACCAAGGCGACCGAGTTTTTATAACTATCAGCCATCGCTACCATTGCCTCAATCCTGTAGTGAAGTTGAATTTAGTACTTAATTTTTTTGACAAATATTCCAAATTTTAATTTTCTACGGTGCATGTGTGGGTAGTGCTTCAATTCAACAAAGTAATCATCAATCTATCTCATTCAGACGAAAAGGCTTGTGTAAGTAGTCGCGTCACTAATAAAGCAATTCTGTCTATAAACTCTTTTGGAAATACTATATTATAGATATTAATAAACTTAATCTCACGACAGAGTTGCCAGACCAGAGCTATCAACGTTTCCATAGATCCACTGGCTGAAGTTGCTTGGGGCGGCCTGGTTGCAGGGAATACCGGAACCCTTCTTGTTGACGAGATTTGTGCACTGGAACAGCTCGCGCTGAATATCGGTGTCATAGTAGGGAAGACCAAGCGAGGCGTTGACGCTCGTGATGTTCACATTGTCGAAAGTGATGTTGGGGCAGGGACGCTCATCGGAACAGTAGAGAGACGCAGCAATGTTGAACCGGGATGTACCGCGAATATCTTGCCACTTGACGTCTTCAATCTGGAGCTTCGATGTGTTGCAGCCCTTGTCGGAATCGGCCGAGTAGACACACTGCGACATTTGAATGGGCAGTCCCACATTCTCCATCGTGAAGTTGCGGAAGGTAATGTTCTTGACCAAGCCGGTACCACCACCACCCCAGTCACCATTGCTAGGGGTATAAATGCGTGTTCCTTGCCAAGTCTTGATGTATGCACCGTCCATTGCGTTCTTGATGTGAACGTTTTCGAAGGTGGTGTTGAGGTTGTAGTCGGGGGTCTCGGGGTACTGTCCAATAGATCCAATTGTGATTCCGGTACCACCTTCACAGTAAATGTTCTTGGCGTGTAGGTTTGTGGTATTTCCCTTGGCAGCAATACAATCATCACCTGTAATAATTGTAGCATTTTCCACAAGGAGGTTGTCACTCTGCCAAGAGTCGTAACCGTCACAGTTCATCGTGTACCACTCGCTATCACTAGTAGCGTTCACGAACAGATTGGTCATAGATACATTCTTACTCGCCCAGACAAAGGTGGCCCAAAATTGAGGTTGGATGATCTTGAGCCCATCAACCCACAAGTTGGTTGAGTTGTAGAATGTCATACTCATCGGACGTCCAGGCTGGTTCGATTCGTTTTTGTTTGCATTGTACCAAGCTTGGCCTCCGCCATTGTAGAAACCGCCCTCGCCGTAGAAGTTCACGTTGGTACCTCCAAATAGCCAGGCAGTGACTTGATCTTGCAGAACGACACTGATGGCATGGGTTCTCCAGTAGGGGATGTTGGTAGAGAAGCGCAATTCTCCACGAAGATGAACATCGCAGTTCAATAGGTTGGTTGTATTGAGAACGGTGTTGACATGGAAGACGTTCTTTGAGAAGATGACAGTGCCGTTGGTGCCACACATCTCAAATGCTTGCTGAATAGATGGCGAGTCATCAACAGCCTGGCCATGGTGGACAAGGGATTCAGGGTACAGAGTGCATGTTGTGCCTTGGTTGTCAACCCAGGCCGCAACCAGGGTGACCCAGAGAGTAAGTCCCAATAACAAATTCATAGCTGTTCGTCTTGAATTTGTAAAACCCTAATACATAATATCCTACGGCGGCTGGCAACCTCTATATACTACTCCAATGCACGATTGCATGCGGTATTTCCCGCCGTATACCCCCACAGACATGGAGTTTGTCGACTCGGACGTTACATCATACTATCCACAGTCAACTATGGTTAAACAAATAGCCTGCAATTGCATATTTTTGTCAGGGAAAACGGCAATTGAGATGATTTATTTCAAAGGCCTAGTCAAGCGGGGTGACAAGGTCGGCTATTCTCCGAAGTTGATGATTCGTTCCTTGTTCAGGATGTCAGTAAAGCCCCGCATCTCCAGCCAGGGCCTTGGCGATAAAAGGCTTAGCTTAGGACTATCTTCTGGCATTCTAAGCCACTTACGGTATCCGGGGTGATGATCTTGATGTCTTTCTCTTCCTTTCAATAGAAACTTACCTTGGATATTTTGACCTGATCCAGGTATACAGGCATCTCGGGATATTGCTAGCCCGAATGGCATGCAGATTTCGTCGCACGCATAGGGAATTTGTTAAATGAGGATGAAACGGGAAATAAATTGACTCCCGAGTCTTCCTCGGGCTCTTCGTCATTAACTAAAGACCCCCACGGGACGCACAAGGGCACCCGCACCCCGGAATTTTCCCGAGACGAATTTTGCGCTGCAATATCGGGCCCAACCCCCGCCTCGTAACGAATTCTTACCCGAGATCGGCACCTGCTAACCTCCCCGAAATCGAATTGATCAGCGCAGAACTCGGCAATGAATCCATTCACTCCGTAGCCGTCCGTGAATGTACTCCATACAGCTTCTACTCTTCAGGTAGCCATGGATGGCGAGTACCAGCTTTTGAACCAAATTAGATTTCCAAAGGATAAAATGGTCCTCGTAAAAAAACCTTTATCCACACCAACGAACTCTTGAGCCTGTCGAAAATTTCGATCGAAATCAACCTACGACGCTCAGTATGCCCCATCGCGCTTGTGCCATTGAGAGATCGGACTCATTTCGATCGGCCGCGGGTAGCTGCTTTGAATCACAGGACCAGCAACCAAATTCAAATTTTCCACTTTCCCACCACCCTTCTCCAGTGCCCATAGACTCACAGCAAGATAATTTTCACCATGGTAGTCCCAAATACCCTCTGGAACCGGGAAAATATCTTGTGGTCCAATATTATGAATCCATTTGCCAAATTGATACCCATTTACATAGACCTGGCACCGGATACTGCTGGTTGTGTCGGTGCTGTTTGCGAAAGATAACGAAATCGGAATATCGTATCCAGTCGGAATGTCAAGTTTGAAAGTGGTCGCGTAGAATGCTACTCCTGGTCCACTGAGCCCCTCCATGGGGCCCAGTTTGCTGTCTTTCCAAGAGGAGATCGGAGCACCTGGTAGATGGTAGCCTTGTCGTTCGGCAAATAGTCCTCCTGCAAACGCGTTAGAGACTCTCGCGTGACACACTTCTATGAAAGATTTTGCTCCTACCTTCGTTCAGTGGACCTCGAGTGCGATCTCTAAAGCTTTCTCCACCCAGGTTGCCGGTGATCTTCCAGGACAAATCCGATTGATTGAATCCGGAAAGCGAATAGTTTAAAATTCCACGTGGGGTTTTCATGTCGCTCGACCCAGCTGAACCATTTTCCTCATATCCCATCTGGTCAATCAGAATAGTAATGGTATAGGTTTCCCCATTTTTCGCTGGGAGATCAAAGGCTTGATTCCACGAATAAGCTGTGATTTCCCCAGAAAATGAATCCACAAAGGTCTCGTTGAGCCATATAGAATGCCCATAAGCTGATCCGCCCTGGGTTTCTAGGCGGAGGCTCTTCCCTCCATTTGAGGTGAAACTGGTCCGGTATATGAGATATCCTGAATGGAATCCATAGTCCGAAGCATAGAGAGATATCGGGGTACTCAGATTGCGCTCAGTATTGTTGCTGCTAGATAGGGAAGCTTTTGTCCAGCGGCTATCATCGTAGTCTAAATATGAATAGATCAATTTTGGGATCCGTCAAGAATGGTGGATAATTGGCTGAATCTTCTGACCTTTCTGTATTTCTGGCAGAGCGTCGAGTACCTTCCAGCCAGTCTTTGAGAGGTCTGGCAAGGAGAAATCGGGTCCTTTGAAAACGACTGTAGCCTTTACAACGCCATGACTGTCTTGCTGAAATTCTGTTGGCGCATTATTCACTATCAAAGACTTGATATCACTTTCGGCACCGATGATCTCAATCTCTGTAGTAGAATTAAAATCTCCCATGAGATGCAAAGTGTTATCCGTAGCTTTGATGTCCCGAATCAAATACCCAGCCTTGATTATAGGAGTCGAGAGGAATGTAGTAGTGTTGCTATAGTTTCCCGAGACAGGATCGCTTGACAGATCAGTAGACCAATAATTGTAGGCAGAAAAGCGATCTAGCGATAATCAGAAGAGGGAAATTCATCTTTCAAGAGGTACTCACCAAGCAGGTAAACATAGAGACCGTTCGATAACTCAACAATTATTCTCTGATCACTCACAGTATACTGTAAGATTGTTGAGCCCTGCTTCTGGTCAAATTTGATAGAATGCTGGTCTCCCTCCAGGATGTGAGGGGTTCCACCACCGTGAATCCCGAGCTCATTGGTCTCGCCTGGCCCGCCATAGACGACGAGAATATAGCGATTTCCAAATTTTCTCCATGTGAAAACCTCCGCAGTCGAGTATAGCAGGTTGATACCACCAACATCGTAATCTGTAACATGGAATTTCGAATCGCGGCCCACAAGAGACAAGGATCCTCCGAGCTGGGGTATAGTAATATTTCCTTTACTCGTTGGCAGTGTGATATGATACTTTTCTGTGGACGTCTCAGTATAATCTGCATGTCGAAGAACAAAGAAGTTTGTTTCATTTCCAAACAATGCCGTCGTTGCGATCTTCATATTTCCAGTATAGGAGCCATTCGCATGGGTGTTGTTTTGCGGAATTGCAGTCGCATAAGCAGGAGAGGACTGAAGAAACATCGCCTGTAGCTTCAACTCGCTAAAGTTCTCCCGCTCGACGGTTCTCATTTCAGTGATTGGCGCGCCGTAGTCATAACTGGTATATCCTTCTGGGTATCCCATATTTCCCCAGTTAGTTCCGCCAACACCCATATAGACGTTGAAAATGGTGACTCCAAAGCTATAGAAATTCTTGAAAAAGACACGCTGGTACTCTGGTCCCTGCCTTGCTGCTGTCTTGTTGTAGCCGTATCCGCCCCAGGGATCCCAACTTCCGCCCTGACATTCAATCACCGAGTACGGCGTATTGGGTGCCATTTCTTCGTGCAAATCCCCATAGTTAGTCGGCAATGCATCAACCGGCCATTCTGATATGTCATCATTGAACCCTTTCACACGTTTAGCTTCACACTGATCCTTCTCCGATGCTGGTATATATGCCACTTACCCATAGGGTAGCTGTCATGCCCGTAAATCGGCCATTCGGGAGGTCCCTGGTCATAAAAAAACCCATGTGGGCTATTATCGTTGCTGATGAAAGGAACAACGATACCAGCATCACGATATTGTTGCTCGACAGCACGGAAATAGACAGGGTCTGGAAAAGGCGGGTCTCCTGATGAATACTCGTTCTCGGGCTGCACAAGAATCACGGGTCCCCCGTTTGTTATCTGCGCTTTCGCAATAATCGTGCCGATGCTGGAAACATAGTTTTCAGTTGCATCCATGTAAGTCGAGTTCCGCGTGCGAAGTCCTGTCGGAAGGCGAGCTAGCCATCCTGGAAACCCACCGCCGCTGACTTCTGCATTGATGTAGGGTCCAGGTCGTGCGAGGAGATAGATACCTTCGGTCTGGGGTTAATCTTCTGATTATTCTGTAAATATCCAAGCACACGCTCGATAGCTTACCGGCTGTCTTTGCCGCTTCGAAGAAAGGCTCAAGTGCAAATACTCCCTCTGTACTGAAATCACCCTCTTTACCCTCGAGCAGAGCCCAGTTGACGTAAAAGGAGACGCCATTGAATCCCATAGCTTTTACTTTCTGGAGTACATCCAGCCATAGCCCGGGGGCTGGGAGGCGGAAGGGGTGGAATTCCCCAGAGAAAAACATCACGCGCTGGCCGCGAACCATGATAGAATGCTTGACAGTTGGATTAGACTTTAGTTTTTTTCAAGGTAACTTCAGGTTGAAATTGGGAGTTTTCATACCTTATCCCATGTCACAATGTCCTGAGATCCTCCACCAAGCGATGCATTCGAAGCAGCAACCTGCTGCACGAAGATGCATGCCACTGACAAGGCAGCCAAAATAATTCTCAAAATCATGATTCACTGAGAGCTGGAGTACTACCCCAAGTCTTCGACGCAAACGAGCAAAATCTCTCACGAATGATGTGTCCGACTGTTTTTCCAGCAGGCGAACCGAGAAGTGAATAGTTGATTGGAATGTACTAATATCTCTATAAACCGAATTTTGCGGCTTCCTAGTAATGCATTTCCTGGTCGGGGTATTCTTTAGCGAATGCAACTGCACAGACAGTGAATTTTGAATGTAGAGTTTGGTATGTAGTAGATCTGCATCCTCGCACTGACGCTAAGCCCGTTCAGTCAGGAGGAGGAGAAGCCCAACGGCCTATGCGGGTCTACCCCAGAAGGCATAATCGCGCCGTAAACATGAAATTGGGGGGGGTTCTCCTCGAATCGACCAACAGAATCAATGCACTATTATTAATATTGCGACTTCTCGGGTTAAATGCCGCCGAACATGCGTATATGCAGTACAACTGGAATTTCTAACAAATGGCAGCGGTGGCCTGTATTTTTCTCAAGTAGTGTATTCGCAGACACGATGAAGTGGAGATATTGTCCGATTAAATCTATTATGTATAATGTAGTGGAGTTATGGGCCGAGGGCAAAGTTGAGAGGTAGAGGCCGAGAAGAGAGGGGAGAGCTTGAATGAACCTATCTGTCCAGCCCAGTTGCTTGACACTAAAATCCCGAAATTAGTAAATAATGTTTTGATGAGCAGAAGCTTAATACTAACCATTTGCCAGTACATGCCCTTGCTGCGCAGTAGCTCCTGATGCGACCCCTGCTCAACGATTGTCGACCCATTTCCATTCTGACTCTCTCCAAAGACGAATATGACATCCGCTTTCTGGATAGTTGCGAGTCTATGTGCAACGGCAACGATTGTCATACTTCTCCGCCCAGCTAGTCGCTCGAGGGCAGCCTGGACGGTCTTTTCAGAATGCGAATCGAGACTAGATGTTGCTTCGTCCAAGAGTAGGAGGGTCGGCTTTCGTAGCAAGGCACGTGCGATGCAGAGTCTTTGTCGCTGACCACCACTCAGAGCTGTCTGGGCTTTTATCCCTAGATCTGTTGAGTATCCCTCGGGAAGGGAAGTGATGAATGTATGGATCTCAGCATCGATGCATGCTTGGATTAGTTCTTCTTCGGTATATTCCGAGTTGTCAAGCCCGAGAGTGATGTTGTCCCGGATGGAGCCTTCAAAAAGACGCGGTTCTTGAGCAACCAAGGACAATGATCGGCGATAGGTAGCTTTGTCTATGTTGGCAATGTCTTCTCCATTGAGAAGAAGAGTTCCTTGGAAAGGATCGTAGAATCGCTCGAGCATCGAGATGGTCGTTGTTTTACCACAACCCGAGGCACCAACGAACGCGACAAATTGGCCACTTTCTATATTGACATCAAGACCGGTGAATAGTGGCTTCTCCTGGGAGTCATACTTGAAGGCGACATTTTTGAACTCAATATGTGCTCCAGATCCACAGGATTGATCAATCTCACGCTTCTCAGGGCAGTTCTCAGAACTTTCCAGGGAGGGGCGGAAGTCCAGCATTCTGTTCGCGGCAGCGGTTCCCTGGGCAATGTTGGGTCCATAGCTGAAGAATTGACCAGCTTGCTGTCCACCTAGAATGATGGACATGTAGACAACAAAAAAGGCAGTGGGCTCGTATTCTCTAGATGCGAGTAGCTGGCCACCATACCAGAAGGTGAGGGCCATCGCACAAAGCTCAACACTGTCAGAGAATGCAAACACAAGAGTGGCGTACCAGGCTTTCCGAAAAGCCTTATTCTGCTGTTCTTGCAGCAGAGTCGAGTAGCGTTTCAAAATAGAATCTTCCATCGTCAGTGCTGAAACGGTGCGAAAGGCCTCGATGGCTTCAGCAGCGAACTGAGAGCTACCCGAGTAGACGGCAGAATTCATCGCATCAAATTCCAGCTCATACCGGATACGCATGTAGGCGGCAAGGAAGACAAAAGGAAGAGCAGCGAAAGTGGCCACAAGACTCAATTTCCAGCCAAAGGAGAAAGCAATTGCAATGCAACCGATCATGCTGCATAGAGAAATGACGGGGAAGACCCCGTTGATTCCGATCAGATCTTCGATTTGCTTGGGGTCGGTGGCCAGGCGTGAAACGAGAGATCCGGAGGCATTATCGCTCAGGTCGTAGAATGGAACAGGCTTTCTAAGAATATTTTCAAAGTATTCTCTTCGTGAGGTTGAGGACATTTCCTATGATATCGTCAGTTCTGATTATGCATTTGGACTTGATTTCACCGACGATAGCGAGTCTGTTAGCCGAAAATCCAATTGTTGCGTAACAGGCTGCAATGCCTAGAGCGAGGACAAAAAACCACAATGCCCAGAAATTGGCGGCGTCAACCAGTTTCTGATCCGTAAAAGAAAAGACTTGAATGAGCTTGGCGAAAAGCCAACTCTGTAGAGGGTAGGCAGCTGGTCAAATTAGCTTTAGCCAGGCGAATGAGTCTCTTGAGGCAGTACTTACAAGCAGCGCCCAAAATTCCGAGCAATGCCAGCAAGAAGAATTTCCAATGGCTTCGTGACTCGTACATTAAAAGTCCAACACTTCTGAAGAAGCCACGCTTGTCAACTTTCTTCTTGTTGTTTTCTTGTGAATCTTCCAAGGCCGTCGTAGAATAGTCAATCTCTTGCTTCAAGGCTTCTGTAATTTCTACCGTATCCTCGTCGTCATCCGCAGCGGTGTCGAGTTTCTGGGCATTGACCAGGCCTCTGTAAAGGCCTTCGTCCATCGCTAGAAGATCATCATGGGTTCCTTCTTCGACATTCATGCCTCCTCGGAGAACAATGATTTTATCAGCCCGCCGAACAGTGGAGAGCCGGTGAGCAATCACAATAGTTGTTCGATTCTTAGAGACACGATCGAGGGCTGCCTGAACAATTCTTTCCCCACGGACATCGATGGCGCTGGTGGCTTCATCTAGAATCAAGATAGTCGGTTCTTTAATGATGCTTCGGGCTATAGCCAGGCGTTGTCTTTGACCACCGCTCAATTTTGCGCCATTCTCGCCTACCAGAGTCTCATATCCCTATAAAATGTTAAAAATGAAGACAAGAAGAGAGTAGCCAACTAGGTTTACCTTTTCCAGTCGATCGATAAACTCGTCAGCAAATGCTTCTCTGCATGCATTCTTCACCATCTCCAATTTCACAGAGTCGGACTCGTCTTCCCACTCGGTGCCAACCAATCCAAACGAAACATTTTTGAAGATTGTATCATTGAACAGAAATGGCTCTTGCTGCACAAGCCCAATATTAGATCTCCACCACTTGAGATCCAACTCTGCAATATTGCGCGGACCGACTGAAATACCGCCACTTTCCGGCGAGTACCACCTTTCTATAAGTGCGACGATCGTGCTTTTTCCCGATCCAGATGGGCCCACGATGGCAGTTGTTTTCGCTCGTTCGAATCGCGCATTCAAGTTGAAGAGAATTTGCGTATCCGGTCGTGCCGGGTATGAAAACCGAACATTTTCAAATACGATATCTCCCGAAGCCAGCGCGTCTGTATCCCGGTCTCCGTCTGCGGCAATTCTCTCCGCGTCGATTATGTCGAAGAATGAAGTCGCAGCACTGGCTGCTTTGGAAATCATCATCAACGGCGACGCGATACTTCCGAGAATACTCACAGCGATCATGACGGAAAAGAATACCCTGTAAAAGGGACGATTAATTATGGAATTAGCCAAGGGGAAAGGTTGCAATACGTACGTGATGACTGTGTCAATGTTCGGGATATGGCCCTCCCGAAACAGTTTCAATCCCAACCAAAACGCCAGGGAGTAGCTGGCATACATGGCGAAGAAAAGAAGGCCAAATTGAAACCCCATGATGACAGATAGTTTGGTCCCTCTTTTGCGCGATTCCTCGACCCACTGACAATACTTTTTGGCCAGGGGCGCCTCGGCACCAAGTGAAATCACTGTTCGGATGGATCCAAAGACCTCCGCTGCGATCGTTGAATGCTTTTCATTCGCTTTGTCCACCTCCTGCTGGATCTTCATAATCGCCGGAACTGTTAAAGAGCAGACGATCACGATAAAGAGGATGGCCGAGCTAGTCGCAAGTGTCAGAGCCCATGAATATTTGAAGGCGATGATATAGGCCGAGATCAATAGCGCGAGTGATTGGAATAGAATTGCCAGTTTATCGGATATACTTTGTTGAATTGAGTTCGAGGAGGTAGTGATTGCATTGACAACGGTGCCGACTGAAACTTGGTCCAGTTTGCTGATAGGCTGAGCAAAGAGAGAGCTCATGTACTCCAGTCGCAATGCTGCAGAGACTCGAAGACTAGTAACGCGAAAGCAGTACTGCAATTAAGATTTGAACCGATCAATTTCAATTTCCCGTGGCACACTCATATTGCGGGGGTTTTCATACCATGGAAAAATAAGTCAAAACGAACTTTGCAATGAAAAGATAGACAATAAACAGACTTCGAAGGTTAGCCATGTAGTACCAAAGCAGTAATTATCAATTTAGCCCACCTTAATCGACTGACAGAAGCTTTGAATTCGCTTTCAGTTGTGGTTGAGTGGGGAAGAAAATAGTTCCCGAATTTACCAACCAGCTGACCGAAAATAATATTCATCAGAGGCAGTGGCTGAGGACAGGTTAGTCTCTTTTCTCGGGTAGTATTCGAAGATAAATCAAGGCACAGTTAACGTACCACTCCGGAGGCCATCGAGGATATCAGAGCGACTGCCAGGACCATGCGATCTTTGATAGTCAAGTAGGACAGGATTCTCTGGGTAGTGTCAGCGATGTAGTTCCATGAATTATTATCTCAGACATCTCGATCGTACGAAATAATTTCCCAACGAGGCAGCTTGCTCGGCCTCATCTTTCTTCTCCTTATCCTGCTTGGAATCTTCATCGACCTTGATAACATCAAGTTCCAGTTGTTCGTCATCTGGTGAAGATGAAGAGGGAGGCACCTCCGGTGTATTCTGCCTCCCTGAAACAAGAGCTTTGGGCTCATCTGGAGAGGCTCCCATAGTCAGAAGAGTTGATTTTTGGTATAGGATGGATGAAGAAAAATCACCAATAAAAACGGAGACATTGAAGAGTTATATTCAGAACATTCTAGGCAGGACCTCAGGCTGCAACCTAGCGGCTATCATTTAGTGTACACTGCCAAGGGGATCACCGGACAGAACAATACGAAAATACCCGGACATAGCTAGTGTATCAAAAATTCCCTTTACCCTGATTGGCCCACATGTCTTTAATGACCGTCATAGTTAAATTGACAGCATGAGAGTCATAATTCACGGGGCGCCTGGTGATTCCTAAACAGGGATAGCGCGTCCCCTAAACAGGAATGGACATTCGGGGTTTCGGTATCACCGAAATCCCGGACCCACTCAACACGAGCGACGTCAATGCGTCCAATCAGAGTGAAGCAAATAGATTAGGGATCTTTTGGTCTTTCGGACTTTCGGGCTTTTCTCTTTCCCCGCAACATCATCCTACGTGAAAACAGAGACACCGTAATAAGTCCCAAGATGGACACAGGCAGTGCATTAGCCAGAATCTCGGTGAGAATTTTGTCTTGACGCGTGGCTGGATTTGAACTGACTTAAGGCTATTCTAGTGCGGACGCTGTCAATCCAAGAAGGTACTGAACCGATATAGTCTTGGCAGCCATTGCTACGAAATAGTGCAGCCTGGTTAATTGAAGTGCAGATTCGTTGCAATCGAGTCACCCCCCCCATTGTGACAAATGTGAAGCTGTGGGAGCGCATTGTATCTACTCAGCGCGAAAAGCACGATCCAAGAAAAAAGAGTATATTATTCTCTACCTGGGAGCTAACCTTAAGTACTTCTAGCGGGAATTGAGGAGCTGACAAACTATCGTAGGCCCGAAATTTCCGAGAAGAGACTTCTCTTAGAAGTTCTCAGCCGTCTCAAACGCCTAGAGGAACATTGCGGCTTGGAAAATGTTTCCAACACGCGCACCCAAGGCAATGGCGATGACGACGATTCAATGTCCATATCGTCCTCTGTAGAATCAGACGACGATCGAAATATGGCCCTGGTGCAAGCGAGAGACACTCCAAATACATCCTTGCCAGTTGCAGATATACCAATTCCGATTACGCTAGTCCCGGCTGTGATACATAACGTTGTCAGCCGTATAAAAGACGAGGGTAGCCGATCCATGCTCCTCTCCAATGTCTTTTGTCATCTGCGCTCAGTAGAATCCTGCTTTTTCGAGAACGAACAATGCATTCGTGCCGTTACGTCCGCAATGTTGGAGATCGATTTCATGCAAAGCACGCAAGAAGCCGAGCCGCTAAGAGACCCGGTCATTCCAAAGGACCTAGCAAGGAAATTTATTGAAAGTAAACCATTCCTCTCTTCCCTCTTCCAGCCGTGGTCTTCAAGTTATTTGCTAACAATGGCTAGATTACTATGACTGCTACCAATACGAAGGCTTCAAAGTCCCCCTCGAGAAATCTTTTCTATCTTCCATCCCGGATTTGATCGAGAGTCCTCACGTCAAATTGGACTTTACTGTCCAAATAATCTACTACGCCGTCCTTCTTCAGGGAATTGTTCTAGACCCGGACGCCTATTCAGGAAACAGGGGTATCATCCGAAATCTTTATCTAAAATGCGTCGCTCTCAGTGAGGACTGGCTGGCAAATATCCAAGATACCCCAGCGGATCTCTTCGCAGCTCTTTCCATGGTATGCATGATGAGATTTCAAATACAACCAAACACGAATAACAGTATCTTTCATCACGATAGATCTCAATGGCCCTGGAAGGCTGTAACACCGATCTATCCTGGAAGGCATTTAGCCAAGCATGCCGGATATCAAAAGTACTAGGATACTTTACCATCGACGAAACGCCACTCGAGAGCCCCAACCAGCACCAGCAGCAGCAGCAATCACATCTTCCAGCACCAGAATCACAATCCCAATCCCACCCAGAAACAACCCCCCACGAAACCGAAATCGAAAAAAACCGCAAAAGATTCGAATTCTGGCACATCCTCCGCACAGATTCTCTCTTCCGCACATCCTTCGGCAAACCAACCCTCATACCACCCGGTTCCTGGGCTGTAAACTTCCCAGACACAACAATAATAGGAATCGACTCCTCGATATCACGCTTCATCCAAATCCACTTCCTAGCCTCAATGCGCCTCGCCCTAATCGTGATGAAATACCTAGACTGGATCGACAGCGGCACAGCATCTGAGTCCGAGCCCGAGTCAGACGTATCCCACGACACCACAATTGACGGATTCATCAACGAGGTCCAGTCAATACTATTAGACTGGGACACGGTTTGTCCCCCCCCCCCCTCCGTCCCGTCCCCCAATCGCGCACGCTAGCTGCTAATCCCATCTCCTCGCATCTAGGAGAGCCTCCTCCAAATAGCAACAAACCACGTCGACATCTGGTTCTGCGTCGACATCCTATTCAGCAGCTACAAAATGCTAATAATCCTCTACCAATCAAAGAGATGCAATCGAGGCCGCACCCTGCCCGCCGGCGCCGTAACAATTGCCAGAAAATCCGTCACCAAGTTCCGCGCTCTTCTGGGTGTGTCTATGCACGCTTTTTGGGGAATTAGGTACGTAAAACGTGGTGCCTTTTCAAAACTTCAGCGTCTGGCTTGGTGACTGATTTCGATTGAATTGCAGTATTATATTGCTACACCAGTTCGTGCCGTTTTTCATCCTTTGCTTGGATATCCTCGGGAATCCGGATCACGAGTGTCTAGACGAGGATCTTTCTTTGGTGTCCTGGTTAAGCGAGTATGTAGCCGTCGTCGTTGAGGAACGCGTTGAGTTGAGGCCGATTTTGATTATTATCAGGGCTATGGTGACGGCTTGTGAGCAGACGAGGATGGATCGGCTGTGCGCGGGTGAGTAGTTGTGCCGTTCCAGGAACCACTAGTTCTAGAATATGGTGAAAATACAGTATGTACATTCATGGAGTATTCTAAACCAATTTCTAAATTTAGACAAAATTTTATTATAAATATTGTTTTATCTAGGTATTTTATCTATCAATAAATATTACGCGTTAATAATGACACAACAATAAAGACGCGTCAATGACAAGATCTCAAAGGTTAGCAGAGAAGGTGAGCGGAGAGATTAGTACCCATCAATGTCAAGATCTTCAAGATGAGTAGTAGTAGAGAAAGAGAAGAATCTTGGAAGTTGAGAAGAGGAAGATAACTACTAGTAAGAAGAGAAAAATCAAGAGTCTGGAGCTCTGCAGATATAATATAGTACCTGCACCTATTATTTCAAAATTTAGCAGATACAGAAATTCAAGTTAAGATAGTACAAGTTGAATACTACACTACAAATACTAATTATATCTTCAAAAGATTTAATATCAATACCGTGACTACTACTACATAATTATCATATTTCTACTATTTGTATTTTAGAGATATGGTGTCAGCTACTGTACCTAGGTATCCTGGATATAGTTAAGGGATCTTGACAACCTTGAAAGGAAAACTAGATTGGGAATTACCTATCAGTCTGTTCTATTCGATTTAACTATCCAGTGGAACTTCCCGGGTCCACATTTCTATTTCTATTTCTATTTCAGTCTAGAGCGAGCAAAGCACCCGAGGCCTGACATAGTCTATAAACAAAATCCAGTCATATTCAAGAAAATGACCGCTGATGCTAAGAGATAACAACAAATAAAAATAAGCCATGAAATACCACATAGCCAATATCAAGATAAAAGGAAATGAAAAACAAAAATGGAGGGGTATTCAACTATGCAACAATATCCTCGTCTATCAATCATCACAAACACATATCCTTGCGCCATGTGTTCATTTTTTTCCTCTTCTTCTCCCTCTTCTACCACGAAGCCCATGCAACCGGTCCCTTGGGGAATAGGCGGACCAGCAATTTGCGCAACTCGTCCATAACGAGGACGCCAAGTGCGAGGCCGAGGGGGATGAACCAGTATTGGATTGGCACGGGGGCGGTCTGGAAGAGGGACTGGATACCAGGGACTTCGGTGACGAAGATGGCGATGATCAGGGAAATGAGCATCGCGAGGGGAAGCCAGGGGTTGCGGCGGGCGGGGCGGATGGGATCGGCTTGGAGGATAGACATGCGCTTGCTGCGGACGGAGAGGACGTTGCCCCATTGCATGATGACCAGTGTGACAAAGTAGACACACTGGCCGGTATTAACGAAGCTGTTCAGCTGATCCTGTGAGTAGCCGTGGAATCCGTCTGTGAAGTTCTCAAAGGAGAAGACAAGATCGGAGAATGGGATGCCGGCTGCTTTCCACATGTAGAGGAAGAACATGGCGTGGGCACTGAAAGCCTCCATGACACCAACGAAGAGGTAGGATTGGCCGTAAATGCGGAAATTGATGAGGTGGTCTTCTTTAGGACGACGAGGTGGGATGCTGAGAAGATCGAACTCTTCCTTTTCCATGATGATCGAAAGCGAGACGAACAGATCGGTAAAGACACAGATAATGATCATCAGGAATGTGCTCAGAGGAGAAGGGACTCCGAAGAAGACGTTCATGAGCACAGGCCAAATTTCGGACCAACTTCCGGCGGGCAGCAGGTAGGCGATAACCTTTTGCAGGTTCTGGAAAACAAGTCGGCCAAGACGAATAGCCTCCACGATAGAGTCGAACCCACCCAGGAGAACCAAATCGGCCGCTTCAATCGCCACGTCGCTACCAGAGCCAATGGCAACACCAACATCGGCGGAGCGAAGAGCGGGAGCATCATTGACACCGTCGCCGGTGACAGCAACAATGTTTCCTTTGGCCTGGAGCTCAGATACAATTCGGAGCTTCTGCTCGGGGCTAGTACGAGCAAAGACAATCTCATCGTAGCCGCACACGGTGACCCACTCATCGTGTGTCAGCGAAGACAGGCTGGTACCCTCAAGAAGCAGGCTGTGTCTCGAATGGGAAATCTTTTCCTTTTCTTCCAAATCCTGATCACGAAGATCGTCGATAGTATCTGGCTCGGCAACACCGTCAAAGATACTGATATCCCTGGCGATAGCAGCTGCGGTGAGACCAAAGTCACCTGTGACCATGAAGAATCGAATGCCAGCGCGACGGCATGCAGCGACGGTTTGGGCTGTTTCCGGTCTGGGGGGGATCAATGATACCAAAAATACCAAGAACTGTCAGGTCATGTGCCCCGGAGTTCATGATCTCGTCACTGAATTCATTGGAGCCAACCTCCTGTTTGGGGACATAGCGGCGCTGGCACAGAACAATGACACGCTCAGCACGGCGAGACAACTTAGCCTGGAAAGCGGAAAACTTTTGACGGGCCTCATCATCCATTGGTCGGACGGTGCTGTGAATTGCTGACCAGTAGGAGTTGCAGCGAGGCAAGAGGACATCCGGTGCACCCTTGACATAAACCAAGTATCCTTCCGCGCCTGTTGGATCCTTATGCATGGTTAACATCCACTTGTTCTTCGAGTTGAACGGAATTTGGTGCACACGGTCATATGATGCAAGGTTCTTCGGAGCTGCGGCGCCAGCACCATCTGCAAGACGTAGAACAGCAGAATCGGTGGCATTGCCGTTGACGATGCGATCGGGGATAGGTCGGTCCATGGTTGTCGGGTCATAGGTCGCATCATTGCACAGAACTGAGGCGCGCATCATGTTGGCCAGACCATGGGAGATCTCCATACCAGCGGCTAGATCGTCGAGGCTGTATTCCCAATCGACCATACCGACAGATTTGACAAACATGCGATTCTGGGTGAGAGTACCGGTCTTGTCGGAGCAAATAACATTCACGCAACCGAGAGTCTCAACTGTCGCGAGACCCTTTGGTAGGATATTAGTCTTCTTCATGCGCTTGGCAATCATCATGAGAGTCAACGCGACAGCAACAGGGACACCTTCGGGAATGAATGCGACAACACACCCCATGACGTTGTTGAGCATGGCAACAACGCTCATGTATGTTGGATGATCCCTGTGCAGCCATCCCAACCAGGTGAACAAGATCAAAAGGGCGAGGAAAACTGTCAAGATGACAATAATAGTAACAAAGCGATTAATCTCCTTCTGGATTAGGGTGGGCTTCTGCTTGACTCCGGCAGTCATCTTCGCGATACGGCCCATAACAGAGTTGCTTCCAGTGAGCACAACAATTCCAGTAGCATTGCCATTGGTAACCAACGTTCCCATCATTGCGATGTTGCGAGTCTCCAGGAAGTTTGCATCGGTAGCATCGGTAGCCCCATCGATCTCGTCAGACTCGCCAGTGAGGATTGCACGGTCGAATCGAACATCGCCGGAGGTCTGCAGCAAACGCATGTCCGCTGGTACTTTATTTCCCACGCTGATCTGCACAATATCGCCAGCCACTAGGTCGGTCGCGGTGATACGAACCAGCTTCTCATCGCGCATGACCAAGGCTTCTGAGGGAAGAAGGTCCAAGATCGAGTTCATAACTTGCTTCGTGGACCAATCCTGGAATGCGGAAAAGCTGGCTTGCAATGTAATAACGATCATGATGAGAACCGCCATGGCAAGGTTGGTAGGAGACGGCGGGTTGCTGAGTGGCTTCCAACAGATGAAGAAGATGACCACTCCCACCCACAGGACGGAGCAGAATCCACCAAAGACATAAAAGAAGATCTTCTTGAGGTAGTTCTCACGGTGATGGGCGATGACATTCTTTCCGTCCCGTTGGAGACGCTGAGCGGCTGCGCTGCTGCTCAAGCCGGTGCGCTGATCGACATTGAATTCCTGGCACACCTTATCTGAGGGTATCGAGTGAAAGTCGAGAGTTTCGAAATAGTCTTGGTTGGGCACTTTCTCCTTGGGTGGCTCCTCGACGACTTGCTTGGGGGCATTCTGCGATTCGGAGATCTGGATTGAAAGAGTGCGAAACTCGATGGGGAAACCAGCATTGGCTGCTGCAGCCGTCTGACTGCTGCTGCGAGTACTGCGGATGGTATCCTGACTGAGGGAGCGAGTGCGCCTGATCCCAGGTGGACGATAAATGGAACGGTTGACTTCGGCATCGGTGGTCGAACCATCCTCGAAGGCAATCCTTGTGGAACGCCCTGTGCGCTCCACATCGTCTGCCTCGATATCGACTTCGGTTTGGATCTCGTTGAGCTTGCTATGAGGGGAGCTGGGGTCCATGGCGAAAGCTGTCTTGGGGGAGGGAAATTGAGGTGGGGGGAAGGAAAAGGAAGCTAGAAAGCTAGCGAGGGGAGAGAGGAAGGCAGACAGCCAACAACCTAGAACGGGTACAGCAGAGGAGAGAAAGAAATTGTGTGTGAGAGATGGAAAGAAACAAAGAGAGAGAGGTTGAGAGAGAATGTGGTAGGTGCAGGCTGAGGGATCTTATGTAGTTCGATGCAGGCACCAACTAACCCAAAGTTGGATGGTCTCCAGACATCAACTCGATCTGGTCGTGACTACTTTGGGTAAACGGGACGAGCAAAAGGAAAGAGAAAAAAAGAAAGAAAAAAACTGGTTCTCGTATCACATCGGAGCCACGCGAGAATCACCACGAGGTGTGCCTGCTGTAGCCCGCTGTAGGCCTACTATTAGCGCTGCATCAGGAAGCCCATTCCAGCAGGTGCAAGCCGCTGCATCATAATTCTCCGAGCTCAGACCTCAGAAGGAATGGAATAGTGGTTCGGAAGGTGGGTCGAATTAAGGTACCTAAGAAGTATAGGAGCTCTCCATAATTTAAGGAGTACCTATGCTACTGGTATCATACAAATAAGTCTTTGGTCCAGGGAAATCCCTCACGTTGACCGTTTGATATCCGCCTGTTACCGTACCTTAACATTTGTTACCGTTATATTACCGCGCGAACCTCCCCCCACCCAATGATAAATCACAATTCATAGACTATTGTAGACTGTGACAATACGTTACTCACCCCAATTCCCTATGGTATAGTCCAGCCCTAAGGATTAAAGGTCTACGCCACAGCAGTCCCTTGGGAATCAAGGGCGCCAGGTTACTCTTTTTTTTTCTTGAGTGAAAGCTTGGGGTGTGAAGAATTTTTACATACGAGAGAAAGAAATGGCGCATGCAATGACTGAGCCACAATAGAAAAATTAGAAAAAGTGGGATCTGTCACTGTCAGATTTTCCCCGGGTCGTCTGCGCGATTTTTTGTCACCAAAGGATAGCAGAACTACCGAGTACTCCGCGAAGTAGGCTACTCTGCGGAGGGTTTCATCTAAGGGAAAATTCTTTCCTGATTTTTTTCCCTCTTTGCTTATTTTTTTTTTCTATTTTCCCTTTCATTTTCCCTTCCCCACTTTGATCTGACAGCTTTCATTCACGGCCATAAATCGCTCAATCCATCAATGGGGAAACTAGCGTGGAAAACAGCCGCGATCATCGATTGCGCGGTTTGCCCGGGCCAATCGGCGTAGCTTGGATCAATGCCAAATAGTTCCCATGAGGCTGGCCTGTCTTGCTTGGTTCTTCGACTAAAACAACCACTGCGTAATCTTAACGATGGTCTTGTGTTCTCCCCTGTCATCTCCCAGCAGGCTTTGGTTCATCTCTGCCTAGAGTCCTCCTGTGTTACGAGGGAATATCCGTAGACGACTCACCCATGGTATCAATTGTATTCATGGATACCCCCGTCATCAATGGGAACTGTTTTTATAAAGGCAGCCAGTTGAATGCCAAACCTCATGTTAAATGTTATTTTGCTATTTAGTTACTATAACTGCACTCTGGATCCTTTATTTTAAGTTTGCCATTTCTTTTCTTTTTTCGCTTACCTTTTACTTGCTTCTTCCTCTTTTCAATATCGTAATCGACCCCATCCATGAAGGATAACAGTCGTCACTACGACGCTTGGAATGGCACTGCTGTGCACCGACCCAAACTCACCACACATTATCATTACGTGACACGGCCAAAGTGGTCGCCTGGCGCGCAAGATGGAAAATCCTCCCAAGGCGCAAGGAAACTTAGCTGGCCCTTCTTTGGCAACGAGCAGCCAGCTCTCGCATCTGTATCAACCGATCGACAGCCATTAGTACGAGAAGATACGGATACTACAACGCCCCTAGACCTCGAACCCACTCTCTCCTTTACAGAGAAGTACGGCCGCTGTCTCGAAATACTACACTACGGATCCAGTAGCACAACCCGTCTCCACGAAAGCAAACCAGCCACTGGCAACTTATCTTCCAAACACAAACATCCTCACCGATTCCACGCAATCAAAGTATACCGCTACAATATCCTGGACTCCAACAATCCCCTCTCTCACGCCCGGTCATGCTCCCAACTCTCAATATCAAATCTCCACCCAGACCACCCCAACATCCTCCAAATAACAGACCTCCTCTACAACGAACGCAAAGAACTCTGCCTCGTCACGCCTTTCTGCGGAGGCGGCGACCTACATGAACTCCTATCCCGCCACGGTCCCCTCCCACCCACCGAAGCAGACTGTCTCCTCGCCCAAATCCTCCGAGCTCTCTCCTTCATCCACACCCAGAACACCGCCCACCGGGACGTCCGCCTCGAAACAATCCTCCTAACAACCACCGGCACCGTCAAACTCGCCGGTTTCGGCAACGGCCACATCAGACGCCTATGGAACGAGTCCGCCATCCAACCTGAGCCCGAAGCATCAGAATCAACAACCCACCCACCCCAACACGCCCACTCCCAACCATCAACCTGGTCATTCTCACTCCCTTGGCTCTTCCCGTCCAAACAAGACCACCAAACCACAGCCCGCGGCAACGGCGACTACTCCAGCTCCACAGCCTCATTCCCAGGAATAAGCATGCCCTACATTCCACCCGAGGGCCTACGGTACCGAGCCCACCGCTCCACAGACGAATCAAGCGACGTCTACGACGGCGACGACCCCCGTCCCGCAGACGTATGGTCCGCGGCGATAATCTACCTCGCAATGATCAACGGCCGTCTTCCGTGGCGCTCGACGCGTCCTCGTTGTGAGGATGCGAGATTCTTGGAGTATTTGAGTTGTAGACTTGATGAGGATGGATATCCGCCTATTGAGGCGTTGGGGAGGGTATGTTGCTTTCAAGTCCCCCCCCCCCTTGGAGCTAAACTTTATGTCAACATATCGTTGGACTAGCTAACGCGGCCCGCGCAGAGACGACGAAATGCTATTTATGCGATGTTGCATCCTAATCCGAAGAAACGGATCACGTCCAAGGATATGCTCAAGTCGGAGTGGATGGATAGTGTTTCTATTTGTGAGGCTGGGGATGCAGGGTATCAAGGTTCAGGTATTTAGGAGCTCTTATCTGAATATAAGGTTGTCTAAGGTAGGGTGGCGAGGTACTACCCATAGACATAGGACGTACAGCACCGTGGGGAGGTATACCAGTGTGCAGGGAGATAACTAGCTTGTCTCAATAACGAAATAATGAAATTGGTAAAGGACGAAGTTGATGTAATAACGGCCATATTAACAATCTACATTTTGTCTTGACCTTCATTTCTATCCATTGGGTGCGGCTAGCACGGATTCGTCAAAAGTCACTCTTGAGTCTTCAAACTCAATGGTTCGTCACCGTCTAGATTGGAAATACTTTACATTTATGCAAAACTCGAAAGAACCCGGAACTAATTCGCAACACCTATCTCACAGCTCTACTCCAACTCCAGCTCACAGCTTCGCCTTGTCTGCCAGAGCCTCACTGACCGGAGCAACCTCAACCATCATCTTCCCAGTATTAACACCCTTGTACAGATCAACCAGAGCCTGAGGCGCTCCCTCAATTCCACCAGGCACAATATGCTCCTTCCGCTTAAGCTTACCCTGCGCCAACCAAGAGCCCAACTCCTGCACAGCAGAAGCATACTTATCCGCATAATCAAAAACAATGAATCCCTTCATCGTAACACGTTGCGACTATAAAACCCCATTAGCATCCATTCACATCTCATCCAGTCCGGCTGGCCCCGGTATGATAAAAACTCACAATAACAGTCATAAAACTCGCCGGCCCCTTCGGCTTGGAAGTATTATACTGCGAGATAGCCCCACAGATAGCAAACCTCGCATCACGATTCGCCCTAGCAAGACACGCATCTAGTATCTCACCGCCGGTATTATCAAAGAAAACATCAATATACTCCGGCGTCGCATCCTTGAGCTGTCTCTTCCAATCCTCATCCTTATAATTCACCGCAACGTCGAATCCGAGCTCCCGGACCAGAAACTCGCATTTCTCGCGACTCCCCGCAAGACCAATTACCCTCTTCGCGCCCTGGATTCGCGCAATTTGTCCCGCGACACTGCCCGTTGCGCCCGCTGCCCCGGACACAACGACCGTGTCGCCCGGCTTGATCTTGCAGACCTCCGTGATGCCAAAGTAGGCTGTTAGACCCGTCATGCCGAGGACGGACATTGCGTCTGTGGGCCGGCCGCCAGCGGGCACGGTGAAGGGTTGGACTTCTTTGGCGGAGAGGAGGGCGTACTCGGTCCAGCCGGAGTATGCGACGACCCAGTCGCCGGGCTTGAATTTGGAGAGGGAGGTGCCGACGGAGATGATTTGGGCTATGCTTTGGCCGCGCATGATGGCGCCTAGTTCGACGGGGGCGATGTAGGAGCGTTTGGCGGTTAGCCATTGGCGCATTGCTGGGTCGAGGGAGAGGTAGTGCACGCGGATGAGGAGTTTGTCTGCGGGGATTGTGGTTGGGAGGGGGACGGTGTTGAGGCGGAATGTGCCATTGTTGGTTAGGGAGGGGTTTATGGCGTCGGTTGGGGGGGTGTTGTAGAGGATTTGTTTGTAGGACATGGTGACGGTAGTAGATGTAGCTCTGGGATAGGTAGGTAGATGTGGAGATTCGGAGTCTGGGGAAGTGGTGGTAAATATATTATTGAGTTAGGGACCTCGGTGCAGGAGGAGTGAGGAGTGGAGGATGGATGCAGGGACGGAGGTACCCCAGATTAGGAAAACTGCTCCATGGACCTCGGCTGGTCACTGGCTGCGATTATTCAACACCTGGGCAGCTGGGCTAGCGAATTAATGTAGTATATCTACTAGTATATACAAATGAGACTTAAAGTCTGAATACTACTGGTAGAATTCCCCAGATCGAAGAACTAAAAAAGTATAAGCTTATCTGAGATCAGGTTGACGTCATGATTTTTATGAGTGTGAGATATATAGTAGCACACCTATGTGCTACTACTATAGTCCATTATATATTATAAACTCATCATTCAAGTTTTATATCCTAGGGTATTACTACTCCAGGCTAGTATTCTAGCACTGCACCAATACTATATCCATCTCTGCTACCTAGGTACCATCATGTCCAACCGGAACAAAACCGACACAGCCGGCGCCGGCCTTGCCCAAGGCTCCTCGACCGGCGCCCCCGGCATCCCGACCGGCCTCCAAGATCAACGCGCTCAATACGATCCCGCCACAACCGGCGTCAATCCAGCTACCGGTGCCCCCTACACGAAATCCGACAAGGGCGCATCTAGGAAGAGCTTCGATGTCGCTGCCGGGGACGATCGAATCCAGCACGCGCCCAGCACGGCCCAACGGGTCCAGATGGAGGAGCAGCAGGAGAAAGCGGCGCGCGATCGATCGAGCAGCTCGGTGGGACAAATGGGGAAGGATGTTGGACGTAAGGCTCAGGGAGTGATGGCGGGGGTACATGTATGATTTACTGTTCTAACTTCTCAAATCACGAATGATTATGCGAATGTTAATGGTAATGCTAATGCTGCCACAGGGAGCGCTTAACTCGGCAGTGGACCGCGCGTTTGGATCGAATGAAAGCGCGGAGTGGAATGAGGAGATTACTCGTCGTGAAGAGGAGATGCGCACGGGCAGATTGGGCAAGTGGACTTGAGCTGTGCGTACTGATGAGGCTGTATGAAGCGCCGAGTCAATACTGGTCAGATTTTAGTAATTAAGCTTTACTTGTCTGGGCTTGATGATGGACTACGGAGTACTTACGGAGTAACCGGTTCCTGGGCTGCACTATTACGTCTTGAGTGGATCGAGTAGAAAGTGTAAAAGCTTGGCAGTATACCGAGTTACATACCTAGTAGCTGCTTATTTTGCTCAGTCTTCTAGTCATTCTACTAGACTGCATACTGTACTCTGCTGTACCATGGGCCAGCTGATGATCCCGGCCGATCGGTAGTTATATTTACCAGTGTGGTCACATAGAGTAGAGATACTACTTATATGAGGATACAGTTGGCTGTATACAATGTATACCAACTATCCATACTCGTATACTCATCTCATCCATCTTCACGTGGGAGCCCTGGAGCAAAATTGAATCCATCCGGCTCAGCCGAAGGCTGTGCTGTGGAACCTTAACGAATCCACCGTTTCCGGCTTATAATCACTTGCCCCCAACTGGATTCATTCCCATTCTTCAATTGACATTTTACAATAATCGAGGATCGGGTTTGAGCTTTGGGCCATCCAAGTCACAGCATTGCAGTCCATTGCACTACACTGCATCACACTGCACCACTACACTACATCATAGTGGACCTGTGGACCTGAATAGCCCGGTTTGGGACATCCTGGGAGATCTGGAGATCCTGAAGATCTTCCCACGGGCACAACAGTTCTTGTACGACCTCATGCCCTGAATCAATCCCTAGGTAAATTCCGGAGGATATACCATGGCATCAACCTCCGACCATCCCGCTCCGGTTGATCTGCCGCAGCTGCAACCCCCACCACCGCAAAATCAATCAATCTCCTACTCCTCCGAATCTTCCTCCAATGTCCTCGCCTCCGATTCCCCTTCGCCCTCGCAATACTCCTCCTTTTCCAGCTCCGACAGCGATGGCGACGACCATATCCCCGGTGCGACCGAGGTCGTCGACGAAGACGATGCCGGTGACGTTGTCGGCGTTAGTATCGGTCGCTTCCAAAGCCGCATGAAAGCCCGTGCCACACCTGCCGAGGAGAAATCGCGTGTGCTGGAACAGCAGGGGGGCTATTTCACCACGGTGCCGGATCAAGTGGGCGAGGACGGCCTCTTCACCTCTGAACTCACCGCCGAACCCGAGTCCGTTGACCCGGACAGCAACGAGAGCACAATTACCGAGTTCGAGCGAGAAGGGAAGACCAAGAACCGGCGAGCGACTGCCAGAAAGCCCGCCACGCTTCCACCCGCCTCCTCCATTCCAGTGGAGCATCGCACGCCGCGTGGCCCCCACAAGGAGCTCTCCGCGCCTGCGCCCAGGTCCGACTCCAAGGATAATGGTTCGAATCAGCGCTCGAGCTTCACCCGGTCCTTACTGAAGACCTCCTTACCACGGAGACCGCGTGCTTGGTCAGGGGAATTGAAGAAGTTCCTGCCGGACCTGGGATCCCTGGCGAAACGGCCTTCCCTGTCTTTCCGCTCGAATAATGGCCCTCGAGCTCGGAGCCAGACGGTGGCCACAGCCGCGAAACGAAGCCCAGAAATCGGGTCAACAACATGCTCTCTGAATCGACACTCGCCGTTGCCATCGCCATCATCATCGCGGACGCTGAACGGCAACGCCGAGACCAATGCCGCTGTTAATCCCTACGAGGATGATGAAGGAGATGATGCGCGGCCACTATCAGAGCTCCGATCGCTCGATGGCGCATCGGCCGTGAAGCATTCTTTCACGCGCCGGCCTAGCGCAACACCAAAGCGGCCGCCGAGTCTGCGAAGATCTTCTTCGGATCAATCGTTGTATCTGCGCGCTTCGTCCACAGCGTCTTCTTTGGAGCAACGACCACTCTACGAGAATGTACATTCACAGGTCAATAGCCGGTTTAAGGCCATCAAGGATAGTTTGCAGGATTCGAGCAGTCGCTTGTTGAGCATGCCCTCCTTGCATCTGCAGGATATTCGTTATGATTGGGGATCGCGCCCATCTTTCTTCAATGAGAATGGTCCGGAGCCAACCACGACCACCGCCGACAGAGGGATCAATGTTCCACATGCTCATACGGCCCCGCCACCTCCGCCGCCGAAAAATAACCCTCAATCGACACATCCGATACTGGAAGAGGCCATGTCCGAATTGACCGGCGATGTGGTGATTCTGGGAGGCTACCGCGGCTCGATATTGCGGTCTGCAAAGCCGCCGCATCGGCAATTATGGGTTCCGATGAAGGTGGGCTTGAATCTGCGTAAGGTTGATCTGGAGGTTGGTTTGACCCGTGAGGACGAGGAACGCATGGAAGAATCGATCATTCCCTCCGGAGTGCTATCCCACGTCGGCCCCGTGGACGTCTGCCGCCGCCTAATGAAACGACTGCGTAAATGCGACAATTGCGTCCGTGGAGACCTCCGGGTCTGGGACTACGGGTACGACTGGCGACTGAGCCCCGAGCTACTCTCCGCAAGGCTAATCGACTTCCTGGAACGTCTGCCCTGCAACCGGCCATCCCTGGACGGCTCATTGAAGACCAAGCGCGGAGCTACAGTCATTGCCCACAGTCTGGGCGGCCTCATCACCCGACACGCAGTGAATCAACGACCCGACCTCTTCGCCGGCGTCATATACGCCGGCGTACCGCAACACTGCGTCAATATCCTCGGCCCCCTGCGCAACGGCGACGACGTCCTCCTCAGCTCACGAGTCCTAACCGCCCAAGTCAATTTCACCTTCCGCACCAGTTTCGCCCTCCTCCCCGAGGACGGCCACTGCTTCATCGACAAGCAGTCGAAAGAGGAATTCCGCGTCGACTTCTTCGACGCGAAGAACTGGGAAGAGTACCGCCTATCACCGTGCATGGGTCCAGCCCTCCAACCCCCCACAAACGGAAGCGTCTTCAAAGACTTCGCAACAATAAGCAAACGCTTCTCCCTCGGTCCGAGAGACTCCCTCCCAGACATCCAGGACCCAAATGACCTCAGTCACACCGAAGAAGTCGACAACGCCTCTGCTTCCCACCGCCCGCACAGCATCCCCAACCTCCCCGACACAGCGCAAGAAAAGGCCTCCGAAGCCCTTCACCACCAACCCCAACCCCTAGAAGGCATCGTCGGCCCCTCCGCCCCACGAAGCAGCACAAGCGCATCCAAAATCTCAACAACAGTGACAATCCCCCCGGCCGCCGCAGCAGAATACCTATCCCGCACCCTATCCGAGGTAAAGCGCTTCAAACAAGCCCTCGAGTTCCAGCCCTCCCACCAATCAACCAACAAATACCCGCCCGCAGCGGTAATATACGGGAAATCCGTACCAACCGTCTACGGCGCACGCGTGACATCCCGCGAAGCGATCAAGCAAGCGGACTGCTACGATGATCTGGCCTTCGCGGCTGGCGACGGCGTTTGTCTTGCTAGTGCGGCGATGTTGCCGCCGGGGTATCGGATTATTAAGAATGGGCTTGTTAAGAGTGATAGGGGGCATGTGGGGCTTTTGGGGGATCTGGAGGGTGTGGGGGAGTGTTTGAGAGCTGTTATTAGGGGAAGGAGAGAGGGGGTTGGGATGGGGGTGGAGGATGCGTCGATGGTGGCTGTTTAGAGTGTGCAGGATTGAATTGGATTTGGGAATTGGGATTTGGGGTGTGTTTGCATTTATATTGCGTTTTTATATATACTTCTTTGATGATACCACTGCCTGTGCATTATGAGTTTGGGGATGATTGGATTGGATTGGATTGGATATGATCATGATGGATGTTTAGTTGATGTATGATAGAGTTGATGTCTATGTCTACTATTGAAGAAAATAAATACTTATACATATCCTTTAGTTCCGATGAATGAGGTAGATTGCTAGAATTCACGCACCCTTCCAAGGTTAGAATCAACTCCAAGCCTTTATCAGAATTATTCATTCTATTGAGACAAGCTTAGTTATCTCACACTGGCATGCCCCAATACCTACGTGTCACAGGAGCCACCCGAAACAATACCAATACTCAAAGATCTTTGTTAATGACTTTTTTGCTTCCCTCTCTTCTTCTCCTCAATCTGATTAGGGTAGAATATGGAGCAGAAGAGAGAGCAGGAGAGAGGGATGAAGAGAGAGAGAATATTCCAACAGCCCTGGAGGATCTCACAGAAACCCGTATGGATACTGGCAAGGCAGCCACGGAGGACTACAATAGTTCAAGCTCCTTCCTCATCTGAGCGTCACTACACTATAAAACGCAACACAATTCAACATGACAAATACCATCAAAATAAATACTTTAAGAATTCACGGCCAAAGAAGCCACAGTTGAACCACAGCAAGGAGGTAGACGGGGCGCTGTGGCCGATCATCCAGTTCAAAGCCTCGTGCATCTTCTATAACTTAGTGCATCCAAAGGCCCGGCAATTTAGTAAACCTGGACTATCTCCTTCAGGGCTTAAGTATACTTACTTCTTGGAAGTACAGAGTGTATAGTATCATGATACTAGTAGTACAGATTGGTGTGAATGGAGCAATATAAATAGTATGTGCCCAGGTGATAACTATGTACTAGTACTATGAAGAGAGGTGGAAGAAGGAAAGGAGGAAGCTATAGTTATAGACGGCTGTCTAACAGAGCTGATGTCTACAAAGAAAAAGAATAAGGAAAACCTTAGGTATATGATCAATTTTTGGTAAAGTTTGAGACCTCCAAGTTTGCTTGCTATATAAACCCAACTCTTCTATGTACGATGGACATTTTGATCTCCCAGCATCTAGCAGACACGAACCCCTAAACCAAGAAACAAACAATATTCGAAAAGGCTGAAACACAAATCATTATTCAGAAAGAAAAGGGCAGAAAGAAAAAGGGAAAACGCCCGATAAGAAAACAATGGCTTGGCTTCACAGACCAAGCAAACAAATCATCACTAATCATCCTGTACTGCCATCATACGTACGAAGAATTCCTTAGGTACTATATAACGGCACACTACCCAGAGAAAGACCTCTAGTCTGTCCGGGAGTTTGCGATATTCAGAACGAGAATATCTGTCGCACCGACCTTGATCAACTCATCCATGACGGTAGCAACGCGCTTCTTCTCCACCATCGAAGAGACAGCCACCCAGTCCTGCTCCTCAAGAGCAGTGATCGTGGGGGCACGCTTGCCAGGAGTAATTTTGGTGGCAACGGCCAGCTCAGCGCGGGGGATATTGTATTGGCACAGAACGAAGCGCTGGGCGGTAATGACACCACGAATACGCGCAGCGAGCAAGTCGAGGATATCCGATTTGGAGTTACGGGACTTGACGAGGACGGCGGTGCTCTCGACGACGGTGTCAATGGCCTTGAGGCCGGCAGCCTTCATAGTTTCGCCGGATTCTGCGGGAGTCAATTAGTCACGCAATTCAAAAGAGAGACAATCGAGTTTTGTTGGAGGAAATTCGTTCAACGTACCGACAAGATCGACAATGCCGTCCGCAACGCCCAGCGCGCAGGCAGCCTCAACACTACCGCCAACATACTTGATCTTGGTCTGCAGCTTCGAGCCCGGCGCAACACCCTCCAGCTTAGCGAAGAATGCGTCGGACAGCGCGGTGAAGCTGGTCACGACGTTGCGACCAACCAGCTGGGAAGCGTCGGTTATGTCGCCCTTCTCTGGAACTTGGACCTGGAGCTTGCAGCCGCCAAAACCGAGGTCGAGGATCTCCTCAACGCCGGAAACCTCGCCAGCGGGCAGGGTGGCATCGTGTTCGGCGACCTGGTCGCGACCAGTGATACCGATGTCAACGCGACCCTCGCCAACGAAGGTGGGGATGTCGGCGGCGGGCAGGAAGATCAAGGCAATGGGGAGGTTCTTCACGAGGGCGATGTCGAGGCGGGTCTCGCGGCGGAATTGAACATCAGAGCCGGCGAGGAGATCGAGGGTTGCTTGTTGGAGACGGCCCTCTAAAGAGAGTGTTAGTAATTGGATTCGTTGGTTGGTGAATGACTGCCCCCGCGCGGAGGTGGTAGAGCAGTGTTGGAATTGGGCACGACTTGCTCTTGGGGACGGCGAAGAGGAGTCTTCCTTCGAGGCTGAATGAGGTGTTAGTGGTGAACTGGTATAGCTTCTTTGTTGGAGTGACTCACTGGTTAACGAGATCCATTTTAGCGGGGTGCGGGGAGGGAATTGAGCGTGAAAATTGATAAAGAGGAGGGATTGGAGGTAGAGAAAAAGAAAGAAGATCGTGTGAATCTGTCAATTGCGCGACAGGAGGAAGGGGAGTGCAATTGAGAATAGAATGGAGAAGTGACGAGGGGAGCTTGTTACGGCAGAAATTGGAGGGGCAGCCGATGCCGGCCGGTGTACCACAGGAGAAGGCAGAGGCGGAGCCAGTGACAGCAGTGGACGACACACGTGTAGATAAGATGGAGGAGGAATTGGGATATGTATGAGTAAAGTGAACACAGTTGAGCTGTTTTTAGACAATTACAATGAATATACTCCAATTTTATCCTACCAAGTAACTATTGGAGTTCATTTTCTACAGAACTCTACTCTACTAAGACCCTCATTCTGCCTGACAGATAAGGCGGTAAGGCAATCAGGCAGTCAGATGTCAACCCCACTATGAGTCAGCATGACTGAGTCATCAATTCAATATCATGTGACTCGAAATCCATGACTCAGCTCTGCTGACTCCCTTGCTGACTCAGATTCATGCCTGTCGGGTCAGGTGTCGACAGCCCTGAGCCCTCGCGTAATTTGGAACCCACACAAGGCAAAATCATCTTCAACCACCAACTTCCGTCTACCCCGAAACTACCAACCTCGTTCGAGCTCACCTATCCCCTCCAAAATGGATTCCGCAAAGCAGCCCGTCAAGCTCGTCAAGGTGACCCGTGTCCTCGGCCGCACCGGTACGTCTATCCTCCAGCTCTCAGCACCGCAAAATTCTCCCACAAATTCGAATTCGATCTCCGCCGGGCCATTGCCCTCCAACGATCGCCGATGGCCCGGATAATACTCGAATTTGGAATCGCGACTCTTGAAAAGGCATCGAAGGCTAACCTTTGTTCGATCAGGCTCCCGTGGTGGTGTCACCCAGGTCCGCGTCGAGTTCATGGACGACACTTCCCGTTCCATCATCCGTAACGTCAAGGGCCCAGGTATGCGATTCGATAACCCCGGTGCGATGCAGTGTTCAGGATTTCCAAAATGTCCAAGAAGAGGAGGAACTACGAATCATCGAAGAAAAACAAACGACACCGATGTCACCTTTGAACGGCAAACCAACAAATCATGAAATTGCGGAATTTTGGATATGGAAATTCTGGACACCCGCATCCCACCAACATCCCACCACCAAATCACGCACAACCCCGCTAACCCACCTACAGTCAAGGTTGACGACATCCTGTGCCTGCTCGAGTCCGAGCGTGAGGCCCGCCGTCTCCGTTAAAAATCCCCACCAATTCACTCGCGCCATGTCTTTCGTCTCTCTTCGTCTCTCACATATCCCTCTCGTCCGGTTTCATTGATCGTTCTTCGGCCAAAACTGTGTCCCACGCTTTTTCTTTCTTGCCGTATCTCTGACTCCCCGACCCCCTCCACCTCAACCGCCGCGCCGCCCATTTGCACTCGCCTCTTTGTCGTTTCGAAATCGTCCTTCTCCGACCTTTTGATGCTCCATCGGACGTGGTGTTAAATTCTGGGTGGATGGACTTTATGGAATAGGAAAGGGGGCTTTTTACCCCTCCTACTCCTTTTTCAGCAAAGTTCCTGAAGTCGATCTGGGCTCCGTACGGGAGAGAGAGATGGAGAGAAAACGAGCAGATTCAATTTTTAAAAAAAGACCCTGTTGATATGAGAAATGAAATGAGGTTGCGCGATCGCTGGTTTGTGGAATTGTGGGATTGGTTAGGTCTGTTCTGGTCTTGGTGTTTTAATACATTTACGCGTCCAATTTGGCGTGTGTGCATGGGCTCAATGCGACAAACGAGGTTGTGATGTGCATTTCTTCTTCTCTTCGCTTTCGTGCTCGAACTTAGAAAGAAGCCGAGACTCGAACCAGGTCTGGCCGACAAAAAGAACAATGGAATCCAAAAAAATTTGAAAATCCGGTTCTGCCATGTCGAAATGGTAATCTGTAGCGCCTGTCGAGTACTCGGTGTAGATTCTATCTATCTGTAGGAGCAAATGTGCTTTCAACTGATCCTCCAAGTCCATATGTGTGAGTGCCCGAGATTGTCATCGAATAACCTTTCGGGTTAGTCATGGCCGGTACTGCGTATAAAACCTAGTCGTAACGACAGCAGGACACTTGGTCCTGGTCATGATCAGAAAAAGAACACAGGGCCTTTGAAACAGCACAATTCGAGTATTAACTAGCACCCCTCATCTTTCAAGGTCAATTTAAGCTCATCCGATACAATGGACAAAGATCAACCGGTATGTGCTAGCAGCCCGACAGCCGCGCCAACTACTTCATGCCGAGGGATCCCCAGTTTCCTCTTGCACCCGATCTGATAATATCGTCCATGGTTCAACCCTGGAAGAACCTTGAAACAATACCATCACATCGTAGTAATATACTAATAACTACACAGAAGAAGATAGTCACCGCAGAGGAATACCAAGAAGCACGCAAGCACCTCCTCACCCAAGAAAAAGCATCAACCCACCTTCTCCAAAAGCTCGCCGAAACCCGCCGCAACCTTCCCATGGTCCGAATCACCAATCCCGCCAGATTTAAATTCGACACTCTCACCGGCGAAAAGACACTCCTCGACCTCTTCGACAACCGCAAACAACTGATCCTCTACCACTTCATGCTCGCCCCGCACGAGAAAGTCGGTTGCGTGGGCTGTTCTCTGTGCATGGACCATATTCCCCCACTAGGCCACTTACATAGTCGGGATACATCCTTTGCGGCCGTGGCGACTGCGTCTATCGAAGAGATTGCTGATTTTGGCGAGCGGATGGGGTGGGAGTTTCCGTTTTATAGCTCTGCCAAAACTCATCGGGCTTGGGAAGAGGCTGAGCGGAATGGGGAGGTGATTACTTGGAAACCTGGGAATGGGTATTTTGGCCTTTGTTCCTTTTTCAGGGATGGGGATGAGGTCTTTCATACTTATGAGACTTCGTCGAGGGGGTTGGAGATTATTCTTTCGACTTATCATCTTCTTGATATGACTGCTTTGGGGAGGCAGGAGGTGGGGAATGGGATGGGAATGTTTCGACGACTTGATGAGTATTGATGCTGATGGGGTATCCATGTCATTTAAATTAGTAGGTCTTGAGTTTTATTCTCAAGCTTTGAAACAAAAAGGTTGTGGGGGATGGGTACCTAAGGAAAAAATGTTCAAGTTTATAGTTGGTTTCTGGATCGTACAAATGCGTATTTATTCAGCTGTCCGAACTGCCCATATTTATAATAAAAAGAAAATGTAGAGATGTCATTGTTTCTACAGCTATAAGAAAAGAGTCTTCTGAAAATAATATGGAATGAACAGAAATACTAGCTCCCTCAAGAAAGACACGCGTCACCAATTTGAACCTGAATGGGCTGCTCCCTGCGTAATTGTACCGCTGTTTTGACCAACTTGGAAGCCACGGTTGTTGTTCCCGAACGTGATGGTATTACTATAGGTGTCCCCATTATTATAGGTATTCCCAGCCGACAGCACTAGAGTGACCTTTGTTTCTTTCTCAACTTGAGCCGGGGCAAGCCGATTTAGCAGGTCCTTAGCATAGGCCGCGGCAACCATCGCCGCATAGCCTTGCCACTCTTTATTTTTGTGGGAATCGGAGTAGTCACAGATACCACGTATCACAAGACAAGGGAAATGATTGACCAAACCAGCTGCTTCCATCTCAAAGCATAGAACATCGTTTTCTTTGACAAATCGATCCCTAATCTGAGCATCCTTCATAAGATTGTCGGCGGATGCGATCAGACCGTAGTGGATCTTGGGATTATCGTCATATCCGGAACGCTCACGTCTGATAATTAACGAGGATTTATCATCGCTGCAAGCAGTATGGCAAGGTGCTTCGCTACCAGACGGATGGACAACATCACTCTTATATAGTCGATCAGTCGCAAGTTCCGGCCGTCCAAATTCTGCTCTCAGCCGCGGATAGTTATTGAGAACTTCGTTGACCATCTCCTCAATCTTATGACCCTTGATCTTGTGTTGTTTGCTGAGTCCCTGTACCGCCCCAAGTAGGAATCTAGACGGTGCTCGGATGAAACCAGTGGGCTTAAAGCTTTCGCCTTGGATTGTCTTGCCAAAGTTATATTGCAGAACGCCAGCTTCGCCTTGACCAGGAACCCCAACAACTATATCACCAAGCCGAATGTCATGCTTTGAGCTTGGTGCACCACCGCCGATGCCAACCATGAGGGCAACCCGAATATTGGCGAAGCTACGGATCATATCCTTCACAACGCCAGTAGCTGAAGATATGCCGTATTCTCCCTTTGGAAGAGCGGAGATGACCACATTGTGCTGCCCGATCCTGCCCCAAGTATAATCGTTGTCGTCATCAGACGATAAATCGGTAGGGCGCTCGTGTGGTTCATCCAGAAATAATTCTGCCGCAACATATTCTGGCTCGATGGCCGAAATCCAGCCCACGCTGTAGTCCTTCGTGCTCAGGCTTGGCATTGTAGAATCCATGGATGAGAGTACTAGTATTAGTACCTAGGTACTAACTTGGGTTGATAACCTTGGAAAGTCGGGGGAGGAATTCAAGGGTTTAAGGGGAAACAAGGTGGTCGTTTTGGCCCCCATCGACGAAAAGCCTCGCTATTTATTCTATAGCGCGTAAATTGTAGTCACCTGATGGTGAGGCTGAACACTGCCCCTCGTTTCAATAATTATACCCTAATCCTGTTTCATACTAGCCGCATTAGAATGGTTTTTGTCCAGGTGTCGTAAGCCCCAGTCTCTAACATGTTTGGATGATAGCTCTACGAATACCCAGCCCTTGTTCCAAATGTATAGTACAACTTTGGAAAACAATCTTCTGAGTCTGAGTTGGGTGAAACTCAAGTCCTAGCATCCATAGTAATAATAAAACTGTGTAAACATCCCTGGCATACTACTCGCCTGACCACGTTATCGGAAACACCAGTTCGATAATACGGCCTCTTCAGCTCCACCTGCAGGCTGCTGGTTGGTTCTGCAGCTGCGTAATTACAAATCCATAGCCAATCGCACGAAGGATCTGATGCAGTTCGATATTCACGCATGCACTTTACTCGTTGAGTTGCCTTTGTTGATGTGGGTAGGCGCTTAGACAATGCAGCCCTCTTCCACCGCCTCTCTGGTGCCCAAGGCTGATTGCAGGGTGTCTACGGTCTCTGGCATCTCTCTTTGCCCTCCATGATTCTGGGACCTTCTAAAAGGTCTTTTTTCTGGGCACATGGTATGCCTTGTTGCGTATCTACCTCGCTAAGTCTACCAAAAACAGAGATCGCTCGAAAGAGTTTCAGGAAAATTTTGACCTATCAAGGCTCAAACACGCCTAACTGCTTTTATTCGCTGCTTCAGATCGCAATGTTGTGATTGTATTTAGCATTTCCATTGCATCATCAGCTTGACCCATTAATTCCCATGTTTCCGCCAGGCCTTCCATGGCAGCTAATGTGTCTTCGTGAGACTCCCCAAGTATTTCTTTCCGTATATTAAGAATCTTCATCTGCAGTGACAAGGCTTCATGCCACCTCTCTTGCTCCTTATAATTTCCTGCCAACTGTCCCACATAACGCAATGTAACTGAAGCATTCTCACCATGTTGTTCGGTTGCCCCTTTCACAAGCTTGGCTATAATCGGCTCTGCCTCATTCAGCCTCCCTTGAATATGATAAATACTAGCCAGAGTGTAGAGAGAAAGTTCTTGCGAGAACATGTCTTCTCTAGCATCGTGGTGGCTGTCTTCTCGAAAGTTCCTTTCCGATGCCTCGATGGTATTTTTCAATACCAACTCAGCCTCACCGAATCGAGAAAGAATGCAATAGGTGAAGCCCAGCTGGGATGAATATTTAATAGTCGATGAGTGCTGTCTTCCTATCACCCTGGAGCATATGTCGACGATTTCCTCCAAAATTGGCAGAGCATCTATGAAACGACCTCGTTGGATAAAGAACTCAGCTAACTCAGCCGAAGAACTTATTGCCGTTATGTGTTCGTCCCCTAACACTGCACGGAAAACGTCATTGGCGCTTCGGTAAAGTCTCTCGGCCTCTTCAAAATTGCCTTGTTTCGCATAGGTCCTCGCCAGAGCATGACCGAATTCATGGGAGCGAAGATTTCCTTTCCCAAAAAAAGACTCGGCAGAATTCAGCGCCTGCCTTTGCAGCGTCGCAGCTTCTTGGTATCGTTTTTGAGCAAAGTAAAAACGAGCCAGTGTACTCATCGAGCGCAAGGTGGTATAGTCCCGTTCTCCGAGATTTTTTATTGCGCCCTCCATCGCTCGTAGAGCTAGGTCTTCGCCTTCAGAATAACGACCTTGTCGACAGTAAACATTTGCAAGAGTATGCATGCAGGTCAAAGTGTCACGTTCGCTTGGGCAAGATCTGTTCGTCGTTCCCTCTATCGCTTTCTTCAGTAGTGGCTCGGCTTCCAACTGTCGGTCTGTGAGATGATAAAGAAGCCCAAGGGAGTACATTATTTCGGTCCTAACATGTTCCTTGCATGCAAGGTCGTTGTCCGAGTCTGCCAGCGCTGTTTCTAGCATAGCCTGGGCATCATTAAATTTACCTCCGATGATCAGGGCTGTTGCCATCATATTTAAACTAAGCAGGGTGTTGTCGTGCTGCGCACCAAAAATGCTCTTCATCGTCTCCAATGATTTGGAGGCCATTCGGAGGGTATCTTGATGGTTTGAGTTTTCCACGGCATGGGCTGCTCCTCGCTGCATCAAGGAAGCCCATGTTTCCAAATGTTGCGGTGAATCTGGGCGGTGATCGAGCGCAGACTTGACATGAGGAAAAAGAATCTGGCGTTCTTGCCACCGAGCGTATTCTTCGTCAGAACCACCAAACTCATAGCTGATATTTTCAATGAACTGGTTTCGCCATCGGGAGATTTGGTTATGATCCTCAAGCCATGATCTTGTCGCGAGTTGCACAAGTGCATGCATTTGGAAGGTATGTGGAACCTGAGTTGATGATATGAAGGAGAAATCTCTCAATATGACGATATCCTCTCCAAACTCATAGTCTGCCTCGAATTGTACATCACTATCTGTCGAATCTCGTCGTCTCTTTCTAGAACTCGTCTCATCTGTTTTTTGTGCGCCAGAGGAAATTCGAAGTGCACTCTCCACGATGCCCTGGTGATCGAAAAAACTCATAAGAGAGAGAAGATCTGCTGCGGACGCTCTGATCTCCCGAACGTGCTCGAAAGATATTTGCCAGGTAATTAGGATCGAATTTGAGGCCTGTTCGTCGCGTTGGAGGCCTTGTCCCTCATTCTTGAGGAGTTTTGTTCTCTTGCGATCATTTTTCCGAAAATTTTCCAGGTACTGAAGGGCTGAACAACGCGGTGCTCGTTTCTTGATATATGCCCCAGCTTGGACGATTGCCAAAGGCATGAACTCAAGTGTCTCGCACAACTCTTCGATACCCTCCTGGCTGTATTGATTTCCGAGACTGGCCATCATGAGAGAAGATGCTTCCGACCTGTTCATCGAATCAACGGTAACGATGCTAGACTCTCTGACCAACCTTGAAGCCACGCCTAGACTCCGAGTCGTGACCAATATACTACCGTGAGAAACGCGAGGTAGAAACTGCAAGATAGTACTGCCCGAGATTCCAGCATGGCTGCAGCCATTAAACTGAGAATCCAAATTTGCATCCAAAGGGGAGCTTTGAGAGCTAAAAACCAGGGGCTGGCGAAGATGGCTATCATCGTCGACATTATCAAGGATAAGTACCCAAGGGCCATGCTTTTCAACACAGAGCCAGCTATACACCAGTCGAAAGATGTTGACACTGGGGCTCTGACACCCTGGTATCTTGACGCGGTCGGCAAGCATTTGAAATCCTTGTTCGATCCGTGCTGCATTACTAGCATGGATCCAGAACACCCATGTCTGGGGAGAAGAATCTCGTATTCGATAAGAATATTCAATCGCTAATTGTGATTTTCTTCCAGAACGTCAGTGGTGCAAGCGCAAGTGAGCTTCGCTTCGATATCACGAACCCAATGCCACCCAAGCCAACAAGAGCTACTCTCTCCCCTGGTAGAGAAAGCTTGTCTCGGATATTATCGAGCAAGGCCCCACGCTCGACGAAGTCTGGATCTCGTGGAAATGGAACTGTAGACAGTGGGCATGGAGTCGGCTCTGGCTGTTCTATGGTAGAAAGTGGTCATCAGCACAACTCCGCAAAAAGGCATTTCAATCTGATATCTGCGAACCTAGGGCATAGTAGTGAACTGAACCGCTATTGATCCCTAGCTGAAAGCCAGCATTACCACTCCCAAATGATAGATCCGACATACTAAAGCCCTGAGGACAGCATAAGCTAAGTGACGTTTGAAATGAACCCGAGAACGTTCATCAGCCGCATCTCGTATTTGGCCCCGGTCCGAGCGTGGCGGGGCAATTTACTATACTAGTATGCATCAAGACTCGATAGTCTAGCACCACCACTAGCGCGTGTGTTTGGTATTGTGTATACATAGTGCTCACTGCCCAGCATTAAGTAGTGGTGGTATTAAGTCTTCAACCCTGATTTACCAACTTAATCCCAGACAACTCTTTGGAGCGAAGTTGATCACTCAATGCAGCTTAATTTGGTATAAAAGACACCTAGAAACCCCAATGCCCGAAATAATGTACAATGATGAGGAAAATACAAAGCGAATATAAAGCTAAACCACCTCAACACTCGCCATCAAACGATTAAGTAAATCATCATCAACATCACTTCCATCACCCTCCTCCACAATCCTCCCAACAGCCCCAACCAGTCCAGCCACCCTCTTCCTCCGAATAGACTCCTCAAGCTCCGAACTCTTCCCCCTCGCCACATCAATCACAGAAGCCGGCAAATTTGCCAACCTCGCAACATTCAACCCATAACTACGATGCGCCACACCCTCAGTAACCTCATACAAAAACGTAATCTCCTCATCGCCCTCAACACCCGACTCAGTAAACCGCATATGCACATTCCGCAACTCCTTTCCGGGAAACGACCGCACCATCCGCGAAAGATGCTGATAATGCGTAATAAACAGCGTCAACGAACGAATCTCGCGCACCATGTGATCCAGCACAGCCTGGGCAATAGCGACGCCATCATGCGTGGACGTCCCGCGACCCAGTTCGTCGAGAATGACCAGCGAGCGCGGCGTAGCTTGCTTGAGAATATCCGCCGTTTCGGACAATTCGACCATGAACGTTGACTCGCCGGCGAGCATGTTGTCGAATGCGCCCATGCGCGTGAATACCGCGTCCAGCAGGCCGAGTTTTGCCGAGGCGGCGGGGACGTAGGAGCCTATTTGGGCCATTATTGCGATGAGGGCGACTTGGCGCACGTAGCTTGATTTGCCGCCCATGTTGGGGCCTGTTACGAGGAGGGCGCGGGTGCCTTCGCTTTCGAGGTTGGTGTCGTTTGGGACGTAGGCGTCTGTTAGGATGCGTTCGACCATTGGGTGGCGGCCTTGTTCGACGTGTAGGCAGGGTTCGTCTGTGTATTCTGGTTTCACGTAGCCGGGTTGTTGGGCTATGGCTGCGAGGGAGAGGAGGCAGTCTAGTGTGGCGAGGGACTGGACGCAGTCTCGGAATGATTGGTATTGGGTTGCGATGTCGGCGAGGAGGGATTTGAAGGCTTTGTCGCAGGCGGCGGCGAGTGCTTCCTTGTGCTGGTCGCGCTGGCGGATCATTTGGATGACTGCCGGCGTGTGGAAACGGGAGACTTTCTTCGTGCCGCTGACTTTGACCCATGATGCTGGGATTTTGCGGATGGCGAGGGAGTTGTTTTCGATTTCGATTAGGTATTCGATCCCGGCGACTGTGACATATTCAATTTTCTTTCGGCCTATTTGCTCTTCGGCCACGGCGAGGTGTTCTTGTAGATCGTGCTCGATGCTGGCAATGCCGCACTTTTGGTCGCTGATGTCCTCGGTTTCTTCTTCCTCTCGGAAGAAAGCATATTTGTCGTCACTTCGCGCGGCATGCATGTTTATCTTGTCCAAGAAGCTGGTGACATCCTCCTGAATGGTAGGGAGGGAGGCAATGGCTTCACTAATGAGAGTCGAGTCAAAGCCTGTGTCGGCTGGTGACTTGATCTCCGAAAATTCCATTGAGATGGTCTGCATGGTTTGCAAAACAGTGAGGAGTTCAGGTCGAGTACACTGCACTCACCGGGTTAGTACAACATTCCATTTCACTGGGGATAGCTCGGAATCACTAACCTTGCCGTAGTAAATCCGAATCAAACTCTTCTCGAGGTCACTCTTAATCTTACTCAGTAACCTCTTAACACGCTCCACAGGAACCGCCCGAGCAGGATTGACCAGCTCTTGCACGCCATTTGTGCGCTCTTCCAAGCGTGTCCTGTCAAGCAAGGGCCTTCCAACCCAGTTTCGAAGAAGCCGCTGCCCAAACCGCGTCTGCGTCCGGTCCAACGTCCAGAACAAACTCCCCTTCGCAGAGTGATCGTTCTGATTCTGGTAGATCTCCAGACTAACCAGGGTATTCCCATTCAGCAACATATGCGATCGCGCCGAGAAAGGCTGAAAGTACTTCGTCAGATCAAAAACATGTTCCAACCCATACTCAGTCATATGCTCAATCATCGAAGAAAGACAAATCGTCACATTCTCCGACAACCCCAGAACATTCTGCAGCAACTTGGCCGCAACGATATCCTCCTCCTCGCCCGTAGCCTTCATCTTGCCCGCATAAAAGCCCGAAACATGACTATGCGCCTCGACACCCTTCTTCTCTCCGACCCGTTCCAGCCTCACCGCATCGCCAAAAACATTCATCTTACTCCCGGACAAATGCCGCACAAGCTTCTCGCTTGCCTTGGACATCTCCCCCACAATCAAAATCTCACACGGCGCAATGTGCAAAAGCCGCGTCTCGATCTCACTGCGCATAAAACCGTCTTCAAAGTCGTCATAGATCACATCGCCCGTATTCGGCTGCACGGCCACAATCCCAACCTGCACCCGCTCATCATTTCCCCAGCCCTTCGCCTTGTTCTCCGTAATACAAAGCATATACCCCGTAGCCGGCGACGCACCCCCAGCCGCAGGCGCAGGACCCTGCAACCCCTCCACATCATCAATATAAGTCCCCTTAGTGTAGAGATTAGTCAACTTGCGCACGAACGGCGCATTGCGATTATCGCCCGCAGCCTTGAGCGCAGCCGTCTCGATCTGCCTCACAACGCCAACCTTATGCCCCGCCGTAATAAGCCGCTTAACATGAACATGCAACCTGTGCACAGGAATACTCGCCGAAGCAAAGCGATCAAGGTGCGCCTCGGATGAATCTAACCAAGTCAGTAAGAAACTTCCTTTCCACTGGAAAGAGTGACATTGGAATTGGAATTAGAATTGGATGGGAGACACGCACGCTCATCGAACCTGAATTTCCCTGGAATGCACACAATGCCAAGTTCCTTCGCCGCAACGCGCGCGTCGTCTCCGAAAAACCGAAACTTATACCCGACTTCAATGACGAGGACCGTGTCCAGGTGTTTGCGCTTGATCTCGATGACTTGTTTTTCCATCGGCGTCAGTTTGCTGCCGGTCTTCTTGCCTTTGCCTTTTGGTGGTGGGGCTGGTTCGTCTTCGTCGTCTTCTTCGCCTTCGACTGCGCCGGTGGAGGCATCATTTGCTGCCGGGGCTGTGCGTCCAATTCCAATCAGGCAATCTGCTCCTCCGAGCCTCCGGACGAATTTCTGGTGTAGCTTTTCTTTTTCTTTTCTTCGGTCGGCGTCCTCGGCGTTGGTGTTGGCATCGGGCTGGTCACCTTTTGGTGCGGTGGCTGCTGGTGAGCTTTGGAATTTGAAGATCTCTGTTCGTTGGCTGCTTATTTCGGTGGTCTGGGTGTGTGAGGTGGGGGGGTTGGGCTTGAATGATATCTCTAGAAACAGAAATCGCTTCTTCTTCTTCCGGGACTTTGCTCGAGCTATCCTTGGTGGAGGTGGAGGTAGAGGTGACTCTAGCACGTTTAGAGGGTCGAACCACAATGTCGTCATCCTCGTCGTCGTCTTCTTCGCGGATGGGCTTCGCTGCGGGTTTCTCCTGTTCCGGTGAGGCTGCTCGTTTCTTGGATCGTTTTTCCTGGGTCGTGGTGCTGGTCGTTTCGGAGGGTGTTCGTGGAGAAGACTTGCCGCCAAAGAAGCTGGAGATGGTTGCTTGCTTGCGCTTGAGAGATGGCGACGGTGCCGACGATTGCGAGGAATGGGGCGCCATTATTTCTGTGAAGCCTGGACCCTGAGCCCTTAGCTAGAAAACTGAACCAGAGGAGACTGGGGGTTCTTCAAAGCCAAACTGCAAGATCAAGATGGCCCAGTTGACTCCGCAATCGCGGAGCTTCGACGCGTTGACGCGCGGAGGCGTTAATGGGTTGCTGACTAAGGTGCCCTAGCTACATTAAAGCTGCTATACGAAGTTATAGCAGAACTACTCGAAGTTCAAGTGAATGAATCATACCGCAAATTATTAATACGGAGGCTACATACAAAGCATAATGCTTGCGCAGTGAAGAGATACACTTGAAAACAAAGTCCCCATCCCCATAATCCAGACTCCAGTCTCCGAATCCCGATTTTTTCCCAGGGTTGATAGCAATCTCCAATCCTAAGGTCCCAACCCTTCCAGGGTTAGCCATCAATTGATAAACCCGTCAGATACTCGCCCATAGGAAGAGCACAGAAAGCAAAAACAGGAAAAGAAAAAGAAAGAAAGAATGTTCGGTGGCAGCCAGCTCGTGTCTAGTCATTCTGCATGGCTCCTCGTGATGCACAACAATTGAACGTGATCGACAACCTCATTCAGCCCTCGACCCCAGCACTTCAGCACTCTATCTAATCTGCGCCGCCAGCCAGATACAGCCGTGCAAGTTCCTGGTGATCTTCCTCCGAAATGGTCGCTTCCGATGATTGCGCTCGATGCATGTTCCAGCTGGCATCAGCTACAGAGAAATCGTCATAGCAGCCATCTCCAAGGAGACCCATGCCCCCACTCCTGAAGGTCGGAGCAATCAATGGGTTGCACTGGAATGAACACTTGCCCTCGTCTTCCCCTTCATCCTTAACGAAAAAGAATTCAGGAGGGTAGTTAGGTTGATTCGTGCCAGTTCGCTTAGCGAGTGGTGAGTCCCAGTCACTCATGCCCATGTATCCATGTGGATCTAGGATTGGCTCGATGTTTTCCTTTTCTTGCATATCTCGGCCATCACCCTTTCGTCCGGGATTCTTCGGGATGTTTCCCCTATGGTCCAAAATAAGCCGGGCGGGAGTGAGAGTTTGCTGTATCGGATGTTGCTTGGAAGGCTGGTGGCCTTTGAAAGCGTCCCTGGCCTCGTGTTCCGGGTCTGCGAAGATACGGAAGCCGCCACGCGGTCCCTTTGTACACTTTTCAAAGGCCTGAAGAGAGATTTGGAAGTCTGGATCATCTTCGGCATAAGGGGGCTTGATGACTGTCGGACGCTGTGGACGACGGCGAGGCGTTGCGACACTCTGAACAGGTTCGCGTTTCTTGGAAGTGCCAACCGCTGCCTTCTTTCTGATGCGTTGTTCAATCGGCAGGTTGGGGTCGTTCTGGGCAAGAGGTCGTCTCTGCCTGGAACGAGACGGCCGCTGCTTGGGGATTGGTGTCTCGCCTTTCAATGGGGTCTGGTTTTCATCCACATCGCCAGAAATGTAACGCTCTTTCAGTAGATTGCCCTCGGGAGAAAATATTTGCTCCGTGGGTGCCACCATCAGGGATGTGGTCTGCATGCGTCTGACGACGGTGCCGTCTTTCTTCTGGTTACGCTTGCGTCGCATCTGGCCCGTTGCTGAGTCGAAAATATCCATTCCAGGCCACAAAATGCCCTTCAACCGGGACATTTCATCCGAACGCTGTTTCTCGGCTTCGGTCAAGGCGTCTTCATTGCGCTTCGGGTTTGCTTCGTCATCTTCGTCTAGAAACAAAGAGTTTAGCTGCTCCTCGTTAAGGGGTGTCTTGGTCATGCAGCTTCGTTTGGGTCGACGACTAGTAGTCTTGGGTGTGACTGGTACGAGAACAGGTTCCATGAGTCGGGGATCCAGATAGTTTGGGAGTTCGGCGAGAAGGGGAGGGGTGGCGGCGGGTTTCTTGACGCGACAAGACCGTTTGGCTGGTGGCTGAAGGTAAGGTTCGTCATGGCTTGACTGGGACTTGCGCTTGTTCTTTCGTTCGTCTGTGGTGGCTATTCTTTCGGAGAGAAGAGCTGCGAGATTGTTTTCGCGGAACCAAACCTCATAGTCCTGCAGCAGCTGAGTGGCGTTCTCATCCTGGTGGCTGCGGACTTGAAGTCTGAAAGTGTTTGCGAGATGGCCTTTCGAGGAGATATGAGTCAACAAGTGAGAAACGTCGCTGAACCGGGGTTGCCCAGGGCAGGTAATGCAGTTCAGATTGGAGGCGTCCATTGGTCCAATTGGAGGGATTGGATGAACCAACCCAGCATGCAGATGCAAGCAAGACCAAATTGGAGATCAAGATGTCAACGTCGAATTGAACGTACAAAAGACCAGAAAATGCAGAATAGTAGAGAAACAGGGAAAGAGAGAAGTGAGTATTGAGAAGGAGAGTGCCAGACCATGGTTTGTTGTGATTTCTCTTGTTGTGGTCGACGGCAGCCTCGAGTGGACGTGACGAGGAAGGGACGCAACAACCCCAAAATGGGGAAGGTGCAGCCCTCAACCCAGAATTTCCCCACGGGGAAGGAACGATCCAGAGTTCAGGCATTCCATCTTATCCTATGCGAGGTATGTATATGGATATTTGTTGGGAGCGGATCTCATAAGAGATTCTGATCTGTGTAATATTCAATAGTAGGCTATGCTAGACAATATGTAAGAATGCAGATAAAGGTAACTATGTATGTACCACGATGTCTTAACAGCCTTCAGGCAATTGTGGGAGGGTATGAAGCGGAATAAGTCAAAGTGGAGATGCTCTCCTCCCACATTGTATCCCATGATCCATGGAGAAAAAGAATCATGGGTTATTAGATTGTGGGAGGGATGGGCCCATGGGACGAATGGTTTCGAATGATTGTGTCATAAGATGCATGAGATGATTTATCAAAAAAGATTGTTCACCTGGCGAAGCACCGAGCAATGACAGATTTGGGCATACAACTGGGACCATGTGAGCTTAGCTTCATTGCAAGATGAGGAAAGAGACGCCGCTTACTATATTGGATCTACTTCCTGCAGTCCTTCCACCACACCAAGCAGACTCAAGCCAGCCAGACCAAAATGGGTGTGGTAAACATCAACCATATTTCCTGGTCGGTCAGCAAACCCACCAGCTTCGGGGTCCTGTATCCGTATGATTAGAGAAAAGAAGAGACGAAAATGTGATCAGGGAATGGTGCACTAACCTGGCATTGCAATACATAGGCAGAAAGCTTCTGGCGATCGATCCAGTCCAGCCGGTCAATCATGGCCAAGCTTGAACCAACCCACCAGGTATAGCATGCATCAACAAGCTTCTCTGGACGTCCATTGAAACCGCCGTTGTCAACCTGCCGTTCGCTAAGCCAAGCTCCGAGACGGTCCTTGTTCACCAGATCTAGACGGCCAGCAATGGAGAGAGCACCAATGCAAGTGAACACCTGACCTGCATGAGACTCGGTACCCGGGGAGATACCATAGGCACCATCAAAGTTCTCGCAACTCTGGACATAGGTCACAGCTTTGGGAACATCGACAAGCTCCATGAGACCGAGCAGGGAGAGCGCATTCAGGGCGCCATAGAGGAACCGAGTGTCGGTCTCACCCCATTGGTCTCCCATGAAGGAGCCGTCATTCTTATTTTGCAAACCGGCGATGACTGGAGTTTGTTTAGTACAAAATGGGGACAATAAAGAGGAAATCATCTGCAGCGAGGGAAGTGAATCGTACAAGACGCAACTTTTTCTTTACCGCCACGGCCTTGCTTCTCCAGCTCATCCACAGCATTAATAGTTACCAGTATCTGGACCGCTGATACGGTGTAGAGCATGTGAGCATCATGGCCCGGGGCAGCTCCGAAGCCTCCATTGTCGCTTTGACACGAAAGGACAAAGTCAATGGTTTCTTGGCGAGGCAATGCATCGGGATGGCCGAGGAGATGAAGCGCCGTCAATCCCCAGTATATGCCATTGAGTCGCAAGTGCTCGGTCAGCCAGTATTGCAACTCATCCTTGCGCTATTATCACCGTCAACGGATTGTCCGCAAAGTGGATGGCCGCTATGAAAGAGTAGGACGCACAGTATCCAGGTTTTTGATGTACGCCACGTGTTTCAAGGCATGCAGTTCTTGATCTGATGAGGACCCTGAGAGGCCACCAGCCCTACCAGGACCGTGTGCCAAAGACATTATGGTTTGCGGATGATGGCGGTGGCTGGAAAGCGAGGGGAACAATGATTGGGCGAGGGGAGTGACAGGTTAGTAATTGCGGGACGAGAAAGAAAAGAAAAAAGACTGTCAGGGTTAATGTTATCCGCGCTCAGATCATGCTGTCATTGAGCGAAGATGCATGAGCGGGGGGGAGCTTTCAAGGGCAGTTCAGAGCCGCGACGCTAGTCTAGGATCAACCGAGTTCATCCAGTGGTTGCCAATGGTCGCCCGCGAGGCAAATTGTGGCTTGGAGCGAGGCCGAATCGGGCCAGTTTTGTGCTGTGTGTGTTCACGTGAGGCACGTGACTGCACGTGAACTCGATAACGGTTGCACATAACTGCACATGACTGCACGTGCCTCTACGATTGATCGATTGATCACATGATCATGCCAACTGCCACCCCCGTCAGGCCAACCTTGGAAGGCTGAGATCCACTTGTTTTTGAAATCCACAATGTGAACTCCACAGACGCCACAATCCTTGCCCCCTGAGGTCGCACTGTACACTGCTCCGTGCACTCCAATCCCCCGCTAGTCTCAGATCGGCCATGCCATGTTTCAGAAGAGCCACCCGGAATGCCCGTGCACCGCCATGTCGAAGCACATGGAAAGGCAGGCAGAAGAATTCGCTTCGAATATTCCACATTGTGGACACTCGAGGATGAGAATAGCATCTGACGAGTACTAACGAGGAAATCGCCGTTTTTAACAATGCTCAGCTGTCTCCACCTCGCTTCCTTGTTCGTGCTGTTAAGTACTCCGTCCTGATATGGGCGACCGCCGAGCGCTTCCTTGCAATCAATTGCTGCCGATCCAGGATGCACGCGATGTATATGTATATATTGGCATATATACTTCGATAAGCCGCTGCATGCGCCCGGGAAAATTGTCTCCGGACTTGGAGTATCCAAGGGCTATCATCCGTGATAAATTTCGCTGAATGTCACGCATGTGCTTGTACAGACCCAGGTGGCTTATGTGCGGCAAAATTAACTGTTACAGAAGACGCCGGAGAAGACGCCGGAGTGCAGTGACAACCCCGGAATAACTCAGGCGCAGGCGCGGATGTGGACGCAACGCAGACCGCACTTCCCCGACAGGCAATTGGAGCAGTGGCATGTTTGCTTAAAAAAGAGACACAAGGCCCACTCCAAGGCAGTGTAAATACGGAGCCAGTGTGGATGTGGATGAAGGTGAGTGGGCATTGACTGAAACTCGGGCCAACGATGCGACCAAGTGGAGGAGGGGCCCTCCTCAAGCGCCCGGACACGTTTTTGTCTGACGACTGCTACCCCTGATCCGATCCTGTCAGAATAGGCAAACGAAAGAATTGAAAGGCAATCCAGGATATTCCATCACGTATGCTTATGGAATTTATCGTCAATTGATGGGGATCAACTTGGGGATCAGCAGGAATTGACAATGATATTCATTTTCCCCATGCAACAACAGAAGCTGGTTCGCCCGGCCAAATCGTCCATCGGCCGACCAGACAAGCACAACCATGGATTGACGACAGGAACAGAATGCACACCGCGGATTTGTCAAGGAGGCTTACAATCTCCACCATGCTCCGGCTGATCGGCCAATCAGCCTGTTCAATGAGGCGACGCAAGACAAGCACATCATCCCGCCCGTGGCTCTAACTGCCTGACCCAATGGTGATTGTGGAGGTCGATCGGTGTGAATTGTATGTATTCTGGGAAGAGAGGAAAACGAGAGCGAAACAGTTTGCCATCGAATTAATGTACATGATACAGCGATAGTGGTGGAGCACGATAACACCTCTCCGTATGGAAGTGGAAGTGGAAGTGGAAGTACCGGACCAAACGGACCAAACGGACCCCAAAATGATTGACAAGTTAGATCACCTTTTGTGTACATCGGCAGATGATGTTGCGTACCGTCACTATTGGGTCCTTCTCCGAGGCGACCCTTGGATAGAGTGACGTCGGCCCCAGGGGAGCATCAGATTGGAAACGATTGTATTGTTTGGAAGATGAAATTAAACACAACCCCACCGGTCTTTTTTTTTCTTCTCTTTTTTCCGTTAGAACCAATCTGTTTATTAGTTCGAATCAAATTATACGATAAGGTAGCAATTAAAAAAAAGTAAGAGAAATGATCAGCTTCAAGTAGATCCCCCCCCCTCGTTGGGCCATTATTGCATGACTCTTCTCTCTGTCCGTGGAATGTTTTTCCTTTTCCATCTCCCACACAACTTTATCCCTCCAACACCCGTTATATTTTTTTTTCTCTTCTCTCCCCTCTTGTCTTCCCCTTAGACGCATAATCCCAGAAAGGTTTAGTGGCTGTCAAATTTGGGCCATTTGATTACTGCTAGCGTGCAAGTGCAACTCCCCTACCGCCGCTACGCCCAACGCTAAAGTCCGTTAGGGGACTTGTGCACTCTCTCACTCTCCGGTCCTATTTCTGTCTCTGTGATTCTCCTTGATCACCATACCTCATATCTTCAGCTGGCTCTCCTCTGACCAGACTGTTTTCTCCTTTCTTTCTTTGCATTCCTTACGTGAAACGGTTTCCGACCACTTGGGACAACCTCCTTGTCCTGTCGATCCCTTGACCCGCCTAAAAGAGGGGGCTCTGAGATTCCTCGTCTGGAAATTACGCTGCAAAGGGGAATCACTCTGTCTTTGAGACATAACATGAGGGGTTTGGTGAGTGTCTTCCCTTTGAATCGCATCTTCATTGTTATTTCCCACCAGTTCATCCTGGTACCTGGCCTTGTCAATCAATATCTCCTAAACGGTCGTCCTTTGAACAACAACCCCTCCCCGTGCCCCCCCTGCATCTGTCATGGCTCTATGCGGTTTCACTGGTCTTTTTTTTAGATGCTCTGGTGACCTTCTTATCTGTTGGAATGACCTTACTGATTGTATAACCGTCTTGTGCAGATTCTACACCCTCGATAGCATTTTCTCACTGCCCATCCCCGGCGGATATCCCAACGACCATCCCGGCATTATAGGCATCGGCAAGACCGAACAGCCTGGACAAAGTGCTGCAGCTGAAGGTCAGACACGAGATAATAGGTGATCCAGAGGGATCTGGAGTGATCGGGTACGGCTCAGCTCTTCAGCTCTGGTCGCCTGGTTTCAAGACGCACGCTGACCAGATATCTCCTACAGCCAACAACCCTGTTCGACTTCCAACGTCACACTCGAAACACGCGCAACGAGCCCGGTGCCTCTCGCTTATAACCCAGTTCGTTTCCCACTATCAAGGACCGGCCTTACCCGACGAGCCAATATGCCTTCCCGACAGTCGACCGTGCCCAATCTCGACTTAGGCTCGTTGAAAGTGGACTCAAATAACGGAAAACTTTCGTCGCCTATCACACCCGGTGCGCAAAGTTCCGATTTGCCTAGCCCCTTATCACCCTCCTCGCCCAAGTCCGCGTCCAGCTCTCCGCTGTTCAAGGGTGCCACTATCCGTCCGGTCACCCAAGATAGCAGCAAGGTGAACAGCCCGACAATTCCAACCTCGCCGGGGTCCTTGGCAGCCGAACCCCCAACTCCTGGTCTGACGGCCATTCCTCAACATTTTCCTTCATCCAAGGACTCGTCAAAACACAGTCGCGATGCTTCCAAATCATTCTTCGGCACGCTAAAGGCCCCCAAAACGTCTCATCGCCCGCAAAGATCAGATGGTTCAGATCACTCGACCGAGCCCCCCAAGAGTCGGGGAAGCTCTCGGGATCGCAAATCGTACATGCCACCCAAACTATACGAGTCGAGTCCCGACCTGCCGACTGTGATTGCCCAAGCAGGGGAGAGCGAGAAGAGTGAGAAGAGTGAGTCAAGAAGTTTATGTCGATCACATGTACCAGCGAGCTAACAATCATGTTTCCTGATAGATGGACACCAAACGAGCGAAAGCAGTACGCAACAAACCGGCCACAAGAAAGCAGGAACCGATCCGGAGCAGGCAGCCTCGAAAAAGATGAAACCAAGATTCGGCAACCTCCTGGGCCGCTCTCGGTCAATTCGTGTCGATGAATCTTCCGGCAATCGCGCCGCCGGCCGCCGACCTTCGACTGGTCTAGCGAAATTGGAAGAATTCAGCCAGAAGGATACGACCACTGCACCGCATCATGCAACAGTGCGCCCTGAACGACCTCCGCAAGGTGGCCTGCAACCTCCTCCTAGCCGCGGAGGAGATGGTCATTCCTTGCGAAAGGAGAGAAGCCACGGGGGATCTATGGTGACATCAGGCTCGTTGAGCCAAGTTTCTGGTGCATCAGCCGCTATTTTCAACAACCTCAAGCAATCATCGTCCGGTGCGGCAGATCGTCTAGGCAAGGCTGGAAAGGGATTCTTCGGCAAGATTACTCGGAGCGGAAGCACGAACGAGCGCGAGCTGATCAACGACGACAACTACGTCTGCTCTGTGATCAACCTTCCGCTGATACAGCAAGCGAGGAAGACTCGTATCTGCAAGAAGCTGGAAGCCTGCCGCGACAAAACCGAGTTCTGGATGCCCGCGCTTCCATATCGTTCTATCGATTATCTCAACTTCAAGGGTTGCGAGGAGGAAGGGCTATACCGAGTACCAGGAAGTGGCCGAGAAGTCAAGCACTGGCAAAGGCGGTTCGATACAGAATTAGACATCGATCTTTTCGATGTTCCGGACCTCTATGATATCAACACGATTGGATCTATGTTCAAGGCTTGGCTCCGTGAACTCCCCGACGAGCTGTTCCCCAAAGCGACCCAAGACATGATCGCCGAGAAGTGCGAGGGCGCTACAACGGCTCCGCAATTGCTGAAGGACGAACTCTCCAAATTACCACCTTACAACTACTACCTCCTCTTCGCCATCACCTGCCATCTCAATCTCCTCCACTCATATGTGGATCAAAATAAAATGGACTATCGCAACCTCTGCATTTGCTTCCAACCCTGCATGAAGATCGACGCATTCTGCTTCCAATTCCTGGTCTGCGACTGGAAGAATTGCTGGCAGGGCTGCTGGACCGAGAAAGAGTACGTGCAAAAAGAGAAGGAAATGGACGAGGCAGAACAGAAGGCTGTTGCAGAGAAAAACACCGCCAGCCGAAGCAGGCCCGATCTTCCCCAGTCTTCATCCAGTCACGAACGCGCCGTCTCCTCAAGTTCCAGCTCGCAGGCCGAAGAGGAACGACCTCGACCAAAAACTCGTGGTGAGGCTCGACCAGAAACCCGGAGTGAGTCTCGACCTGAGACTCGGGGCGAACCTCGAACCCGAAAGGCAAAGCCCAATAACATTGAGACCGCCCATACACGAAGCATTTCTCAGCTCCCGGAACTCGGACCTCCCCTTTCTCCCATCAAAATCTAATTTGCATAGGCACATGCACCGCACTTTCCGCGGATTGACATGGACTTGCATCTTCCCAACACAATAAACCCATAGATGCCACACATGGCCTATGGACTCACTTCTGGCCCAAAACCATGGCGTTGTCATCACTCATTCGGCTGGTCCGCTTTGGGTATACTAATGGCAGTCTCGAGGCCTACGGGTTCTCTTGACACCATTCTCTTCCCGTTTGATCAAGGATTGGTCAAAGTTGAGACCCCCATTTCACTTTTTCCCTTGTTGCTCCATCCTGCACTGGGGGTTATTTGTTTGACCTGCCAATTGTCATTTGGTCTCGAACCAGCATTTGTCGGAGTGCATGCCCGGCGTCTCCGTTATTGATTTCTTTCTTACCTTTCCAGTTCTCCGTTGTATATGTTGTTGTTTTTTACTCCATGCACCTCTGGTCCCGGCGAAATGGGAGGCGGATTTTCATTCTCTCTTGTGTTATTCTGATTCGTTGTTTTATCCATCATCTTCTCTTATTCGCACCACGCGCACGCTCTCCTTGGCCATGTTCTATTTGCGGCAACAGGGCCAGTTTGTTCTTTGCTTTTGCTTTTGCTCGATCTCTCTGTTTCTCATCTCAGATTCCCCTCGACGGTCCTACATGTCTATTTCTTTCGTGTTCTTTGATCTTTTCTTTGTCACGTCAACTCTCTTTTTTTTTTTTCTCATTTATGGCGTTCTTTGCGGTGCTTTGTACAATAGCGCAGTGGGCAGGCAATTTTTCTCGGTTCAATGATTACCAATTTGGTTTCAACTATCAACTTGAAGTTTCATCTATCCATCTGATCCAGTAATTCCTCTGACATCTCCAAATTCGTGTAGTATATCTGTGGATATTGGTAGTGATTTTATCAGGAAACCCTGACCCCGTGGCCGTGGATTACTACCAGTACATTAGTACTACTAGTACTAACGTTCACTACTTCAAGTTTCGTATTGGTGCGATTCAGGACAGGTCTTCAAGTTGTACAAGTATGGATGCAACATATCGTTTAAACAATGCTTTTGATGTAGGAAGATTCGACCGTCTTAGGATAGGCCCAGACACCAGCCCCAACGCCAAGGACATGAATAGTAGAAAACAGAGAATACGGAATGTACAAAAAGGTCCACCAGGCAAGGTAGGTAGGTAATGTAGGTAGCAAGCAAGCAAGCAGGTATTTCGTGAGCCCTCGGCTATAACCAGGCTTACCTACTAGTTACCACCCTTCCCAGTCTTAGCCCTGCGATCATTAGCGCGCATCTTGCGCTCATTCCGCTTAAGCTTCTCCTTGCGCTCCGTACGAGACATTCCACGGATATTGCTACCCTTCGCAGCAGCATCCTCCTCCTTCTTCCAGTCCTTCTCATTAACCTCGACAAGCCACTGGTTGTCGGAGTCCTTGTTCTTGCCCTTGTATCCCCACCGCGGCACCCACTCGCCGCTCGCCTCGTCGTAGACGAGGTTCTTGCGGCGCTCCTTGTCGGCCAGTGTTGCGCCGGGCTTGGTGTTGAACTTGCCGATGCCCTTCTTGCGCGCGAAGAGCTCCCACTTGGTGGGTGGCTTGGGGGTGGGCAGGGGCTTGTGGCGGGGTGTTTCGATTTGGGGGGGCGGGGAGGTTCAGCAGGACGCCGTTGGCGGCTGTTGAGGTGATTTGGCAGGTTGTGAGCAGTTGGTTGAGGAGGGATTGCGTGCCATCGCGGGCGATTGCTTGGAGGGAAGTTTCTAGGTCTTCGGATGCGGGGAGCTCGAGGGGGTTGGGGTCGTTGGCGAGGATGTTGCCCAGGTCGAAGGTGTAGGGGGTGGGCTTTGAGACGGTGATGGGACTAGTGGTTGGTGGAGTTAGTAATGGTGGTTTTTATATATCTCGCGGTTTGAGGCTTCATTTTGATATTGGATGGAGTAGCGTAGAATAGAAGCAGGGGGAGGGTTCAGAGAGAGAGGCGGGGGGGGGTTCGTACAGCTTCTCCGGCTTGGATTCAGCAGCGCTGTTGGCCATTTCGACGTCTCCCATTTTGAAGACTGGAGAAATGGGTGTAAAGGAGGATTGATTGGGGCGGAAATGCGGCGGTGACAATCTGTTGCTTCTGAACTTTTTTTTTCTTCGGGGACAATCGCCCTTTTCTGCCGGATGACTAAGGAGATGTGGTGAGACACCGCCTCCTGTATTAGGGAATGAGGAATTCATCAAATTATTATGGGCAACTCCGGACTTGCTCCAGGGCCTTTCGTCAATCACATCCACCCTCCCTTCAATTCCTCGTCTCGAATTGATTCTTGCACCGGCACGACTGCCGGTGTTTCTGAACAATGGCTTCCGCCTGGTGCTGGAGCTGCCTCTCGAGACTGCGCCCGACAACACGAGCAGTTCTCCCTCCGCCGTCCGCTATTCCCCGGTTAACGAGTGCCCCCTTCCACTCGTCTGCGGTTCAATATGCCCCGCCTCTCAAGAAGAAGTCCAACAGTATGACTCAGATGAAGTACCGACAAGGTCAGACCCTGCGGAGGAAGAAGAAGAAGACTGTTGAACGCGCGCGTCCCCCGGCCCCAGGCGAGCGCAAGGCGTTGCGGAAACGCATTATCCTGAGCAACCCCAATGCTTTGGAGGTCGAGGGTATGCAGGAGATCTCAGTGGAGAACATCGTTGATGCTCGTCTCCGTGGCTCCGTGCTTGGTCTGCCTGTTCCCATGCTTGACCAGCTGCGGGCTGTGCAAGCTTTCAAGCCGAAGCAGGGTTGGTCGATATTCCGTCGGCCTGGTGCGGTTGTCCGTCGTGACACCGTTGAGATGGGTCGTCTCTTTGAGAAGATCTCTGGCGAGGGCGATGCTGCCGAGAAGGGTAAGGTCGTCAAGAAGGTCATTACTGGTACAAAGGGAACTGGAAAGACTGTGCACTTGCTGCAGGCCATGTCCATGGCTTTCTTGAAGAAGTGGGTTGTGGTTACTATTCCCGAAGGTAGGTTCTATTAAGCTCTTTGTCAATTCATGCGCTTTTGGGGAAGTTGCTAATTTTGGACTCTCTAGCTCGCGAGCTTGTCTCTGGTGATACCGCCTATGTACCCGTCGAGGGTTCCAATCCCATCCAATACAACCAGCCCGGCGCCACCTCTGCCCTGTTGATGCGTACCGTCGAGGCCAACCGCGAGGTCCTGTCTGGCCTCAAGGTCTCCCAGAATCACCCCGAGATCAACGGCGTCAAGCCCACTTCGACTCTTGAGGACCTGGCCAAGCTCGGATTCCAGGACCCTGCCGTCGCCTGGCCCGTTTTCAAGGCTCTCTGGACCGAGCTGACTGCTACTGCCGCAGCTCCCGGAATGGAGAAGGATTTCCAGCCTCGTCCCCCGATGCTCGTGGCCGTTGACGGCCTCGCCCACTGGATGCACAACAGCGCCTACCGCGACACTGATTACAAGCTCGTCCACCCGCACGACCTCGTCTTTGTGAAGCACTTCCTCTCTCTCCTGCGCAACGGCCAAGCCGAGCTAAAGAACGGTGGTATGCTTCTGTACGCCACCTCCACCTCCAACAACCCCGGTGTCTACGCTCTGGAGGTTGCCCTGGACCAGATGACCGCTCGCCAGGCTGGCATCAAGCCTACCTCCCCCGAGTACCCCTCAGCCGAGGCATACAGCAACGCCGACCCCCGCGTCCTGGATCTGTTCAAGCCCATCGAGGGTAAGGAGCCCCAGATGGAGCTGCAGACATTGGGTGGTCTCACGCGCGACGAGACTCGTGGCTACCTTGAGTACTTTGCCCGCAGCGGTCTGCTCCGCGAGCCCGTCAACGAGAACTGGGTTGGCGAGAAGTGGAGTATGTCCGGTGGTGGTATCATTGGCGAGCTGGAGAAGCTGGGCCGTCACGTCCGCAGTGCGGCTATTCCTACTCCTGCTGCGAACTGATGTTGAATATATCCATCCTTCCCAATCATTGGGGATCCATAAGTGGATCCACCATGCTGTACTGTAAATGGGATGTCTGGGCTTCCTTTTTTCTGTTTCTTCCGTGTACTTTACAAGTTTTATCTCCCTGGTTCGTGTTTTGTATGCATATAATGAATATGTTTCCAAAAATCATCTTTCATTTCCAAAGTTGTTCTTATTCTCGCCACTATTTTACTCTCTGAGAAAGGTAACGACCGTAGGATTTGAGGTACTACCGTGATTGCAGTACATATTAACTAGTAACCTCGAGAAGTATACTCCCTAGTATTTACTACTAGTACTAGTAGTAGCCCCTCAACTTCAAACCTCCTCCAAAGTCTTAACCTTAGGAGCTCTCACCAAATCAGGATAATCAACCCGAGCCGCAGAATTCATAAAAGTCGAATTACCGGGGTGCGCCTCCTGACTCTGACCGCGGAAGAGGAAATTCATCGGGAACCCGATATCAAACTCATAAGCACCCTCAATCTCCTCAATATCCGCCTCAGTAAGCTGAATCTTCAACGCATCAATATTCCCTTGCAAATGCTCGACCTTGCGCCCGCCAACAATCGGATACACATAAGGAGCCTTCTGCCTGACGTACGCAAGCGCGATACTCGTGATGACGGTGTCGTGTCGCGCAGCCACCTTCTCGAGGACCTTGGAAACCGCCACATCGATCGCTCGCGGCTCGACCTGTCGTCCCGGGTTACCGCTCTTTGCGATCTCCTCGCGCTGGGCGGTTGTTTTGAATGTGCCGCCGCCGATGGCGGCCCAGGGTGCGAGGCCCATTCCCTCGGCAGCGGCCATGGGGATAATCTCGCGTTCAAAGTCGCGGCGAGCAGCGTTCCATTGGCCTTGGTAGACGCTGAATGGGCGTAGACCGTGGTCACGGGCGTCTGTGTATGCATTATTTAGTTCTCTTTTCATCCTAGTATCGTTGCTTCGGCGATTCTGCGCTCACATTGGTTCGCACGGCTGACAATCCAAGCTGGCGTGTCACTGATTCCCAGGTACAAGACCTTGCCAGAGGTGACGAGCTGATTCAGCGAGATCATGACTTCCTCGATGGAGGTGCTGAAGTCCCACCAGTGAACATATAGCTAGACGGATAGTTTCTTTAGTTTTCACGCCCTGCCTGTGGTCGTGTTGGTTGGTTCGTTGCTCTTACCAGGTCGACATAGTCTGTCTGCAAGAGCTTCAAGCTCCTCTCCAAGGAGGTTCTCAGACTCTTCGAGTTATTCCCAAGGTAGTTGGCCTGGATTCCCTTGTTGGTGTGTGTTTGGAAGGACGAGGTATACTTGGTTGCCAGAACAATCTCGTCGCGCACGCCTCGGGATTTCATCCATTCGCCGAGCCATTGCTCAGAGTCTCCGTTTTGGTAGTTATTGGCCCTGTGGGCAGAGAAAGAACTGTTAGCATTGGCTTATTTTAGCACAACCATGGCGGAATAATCTTACGTGTCGATGAAGTTGCCTCCGTTCTCATAGAATGTATCGAGGATCTTGAAGGAGTTCTCTTTATCACATTCACCTAGTCTCTGCTGCCTGTTGTTTTGATTTAGCCAATCGTAAAACAATAGCATCTCTTGCTTCAGAACCTACCAGCCCTCTCCAAAGTTCATCGCTCCCAAGCATAACGGACTCACCTTCACGCCAGCCGATGGCGCAAGAAGGCGGTAGCGGCCAAGAAGCGATTTGGGTGGCTTACAAGCGGGGAACATTTTCGCGGACGTTTTTGTATTGATGGGGTGGATTATGTAGCTCTGGACTGTTCCGGGTCTGAATAGTCTGAGGCAACTTTTGTTGAGAGAGCCCTGGAGGAATTGATCTTGGGAAGTGGAAAACTTGAAATACGGTGAGAGCTGCAGGAGCTTTATAACCAAGTGGGAGTCGGGGTTATGATGTAAACAACGGGGACCAAGCACAGGATCAACTTGAACAATCATTGTACTACTACATCATCAATCAATACATATTCAACGACAAGGTTTTTGATTCCATGTGCCATGTTACACTAACTCCGTATAGATCACCAGTCTCGCTGACAATTGTGAAGGCTTTAATACCGGAGTCTACAAGTTATCTCCGATGGATTGCCCCGACCCCGACCCCGCTGCAAAACAACATTATTATTAAGCTGTGATGCGGATATTGTGTAGATCCGTTAAATTAGCCTAAAATCGCAATGAAATCATAGTTGAGCTTCTCGTATCCATATCATGACAGCCATCATGGCTATCATTGAATTGGTTGGTAATCATACATATTTGAATGTGACGAGTACAATGATAGATAAATTGTAGGAATGTACGCGCAGTAGTGGTGGAAGCAATATGTTCAGCGCTATGGAAAGATAAAGAGAGGAGTGGAAGCCCTGGAGGAAGCTATGGAGAGCTGCCTAACACAGGTGATAAGAGAGGCAAGGGGGTCCTTGATGCGTTATAGCTTAGAAATATTCGCCTCGATCCGATTGAGAATAGCCGTATGATCTTTCATATAAGTGTCACCGTCTCTAAAGATCACTTCACGCACCCAAGGTCCACGAGGATTGAACGAAGCTTTGAAAGGTAGCGATCGCATAACCAGGCCGTAAGTGCATGCAATTGGGTCAACGGCAGTAGGCTCACCCGTCTCATCGGATAGTCCAGCCTTGATATCGAATGACCAAATCAATTGAGCAACAACGATCCAAATAAAGTTGCGGGCAAAATACCGTCCGGGGCAAATTCGCCTGCCATATCCGAAGGCTGCCGGGGTAGCGCTTTGAGTGTCTTTTTATCGCCGTCGTTGATCCAGCGATCTGGTATGAAACTCTCAGGTTCCGGTCCGAATAACGCTTCTTCTCGAGAAATCGTCCAAACATTTGGTACAATGACAGAGCCCTTGGGGATTTTGTATCCATTGTACGTAGTCTCTTCCTTGTTCATGTGAGGAACCCCCTCAGGCCCAGCGGGCCGCCATCGGAATATTTCCTCGACGATAGCAGTGATGTAAGGAAGATTAGGCTTGTCATCTGGAACTGGAAGCCTAGAACGTCCGACAAAAGTATCTAGTTCTTCGCGTGCTTTGGTGATGAACCCTTGGTCCTGCGTAACACATGCTACCACAAACCACATGAGGCTATCTGTAGTGCCGTCTAGTCCAGCGTTGATGATGGTACCAAGCTCAAATTCGAGCTCACTCAAGGGCATCTTGAGACTGTCCTTTTCGATGCTCTTCTTGAGATACTTTGCGATATTCCATCCGTCCGAAGACAGGGCCTGCCGGAAGTTCTCGCCTTGCATATTGACCTTGGTCGTGAAGTGATTCTCAGCTTTTGCCTTCCATGGAGCTAGAAAGCTGGGCAAATTATTGAGAATAGGGAACTGGTCAACAATATTTGCGCCGACTTGTATAAATTCTGAAAATTCTTCGTTCAGTTGAACAGCAACTTGAAGAATTGGGTCATCGCAGTCTTTGATACGGAAGCCGTACAGCAGTGTATGCATCATACTTGCGACCGCGCGTTGAAAATGACATCTCACATCGGTACCAGCCTCGCCAGTATTGATCAGAAGATCTTGCATCAACTGCTGTGATTCTAGGGCTTGTAGAGGGTGATAGGCAGCTGCGGGCGTCGCATTCAATACCGAGACCTCTAGCGTCTGGTGTCTTCGAAATTGGTCTGTATAATTCATCATGAGGATGTTAAGCCCTTTCAAGGCTAGATCGTTTGCCAACTTGATTTATATTAGATCATCTCACCCAATTGGAGATCAGAAGAGGAGACTCTTACAAAAAGATGAGGCCGGTCTGAAAATGTGGCCCCGCGCTTCGCTAGGAGATCGTGGGCTGTTTCGGAGGTATTCAATATGACCACCGGCTGTCCAAGCATATTGACAGACACGATGGGTCCATACTGTTTGCTCCATTCCTGATATGTTCTCCAGGCGTGTGATTTGGGAGCTTGGTGGACATTACCAATGATAGGCAATGGTTTAGGGCCCGGTGGTAGAGGCAAAGACGAAGTTGTTTTGCGTCGTTTGAGAGTATACACACCAATTAACAGCCCGAAAATGGCCACAAATATTAATGAAATCATTTTGCCTCGCAGTTGAAATAGTTTGCTAGTAGCGAAAGAGTGGGAGATGGCAGTGGGTCAATTAATATGAGGTTCCCAACTTGAAGGAAATGCAACGGCCCCAGCTGAAACAAAACCCGATATACAGAGTAACTTTCTTGGGCTTACTTCAATGCTTACGTTTGGTCAAATGGGTGCAAGTGGGCCCTGAAAACTATCAATTATGGGGTTAGGCGACCAACCAAGCTTTTCTGCTGTCTTCTGTAGCTTCATGCTGTTTCATGATTGGAAGGCATTCTGAAATGAGCGGCTAACCTATTTTGGCAGGCAATGCGATCATAAACTGTCAAGGGCTGGTGCCCAGCCGGCGCCTCAGGTATACAAAGCATCCCAGGCTGCCCCTGCCTAGATAGCTTCATCCTTCATCTCTAGCTCTCTCTCTTCCCTCTGATCACCAGTTTCGTGCTTGGGCTTCCTCCTAGTAGCACCTTCCGACTTAAACCGATGAGTCGTCTCTGTCATGTAGTGAGATCTTGTTCTAAAGCTATTAAACTCTATTCCATAAATGATTTTGGGGCAGCCATCGACCTTGGAAATCAAATTGTGACAATGATCTTCTCAGATAAATCTACACTCTTCCCACAAAGGCTGCAACACATGCTCACACACAGACTTTCGAAATGTTGTATCATTCCAGTCAATTTCTACAGGGCCTCCAGGATTCGTCGCAAAGTTGCATTCGACACATCTTTTGATCACCTTATGGTGAAATGGCATGATGTGGTCAATACTCTCATCTGCCCATTGGCATGCAGCATCATATCGGCATCCAACGGTATGGGAAGCAGAGATTTTGGCATCGGCAATAAAAGAGGCAAAGGTCTGCTGGTTCCACAGTTCGAGTAAAAGTATGCCTAATTCTAGCATCGTGCGCCGAACGCTGCAATGCGGCTTTTGCATTGTAGCAAATATGAAGTTGTGTTTTATCAAAGGCTGAAGTGGCATAGCGGGTGTCATAGAGCCGTTTGAAACCAGAAAAACCATATTGATATTCAAAGGTAAGTCAAGCCATGGCGTGGAATTGAGCTGCATCACAGATGAAGCCACGCTCAGGCTTAAAGTCATCCGCTGGTTCAATGATAGATTTCCTGCCTGCAAAGCGAAATCGAGTGGAATTATTTCGGCAGTATTCACGTTCATTGATGAGATTGCCGGTGGAGAAGAATGACAGAGAAGGCCTCCTTTGGACAGGAAAAGTTCTTCGAAACTCAGGCCGGTGGAATGTTGACATAAATCGTGAATAAGTCTGAGCTGCGGTCCTGGATCCTGACGGTTGTCTGTAGACTGAAAAGAAACTTTGGACTTTTCACTTCTTTTCAAATTGGCTGGAATAGGCATAGCAGACGGGTGGGCTTGGCTTGCAGAGGTGCTATTTTGATCGCTTGAACTGACGATTTAGCTACCAGTTCTAGCCCACGAGAAGGCGATTTTACACGTACCTATCCAAGCAGTACGATTGCATCTCTTCTAGTACTTTGATCTCCGCCTTGTAGCATAACCTTGGCTTAGCAGGTCCAAAGCCTACCATAAATGCCAACGGTATCTTTTTGACCGATTTCGGTCTTTTCATTGAATCTGCTCTATGCTGAATGAAAAATTGCGCTTCATGGCCCTCTGTGTGACAATTTTCTGTATAACCAATGGAAATGGCGGAATAAAGATGATATGCATGCTTGGCGACCATGTCGAAAAATGAGGTTATCTTTGAGACCGTTCGTGAGCCCGACGGGAAGGTTGGTTCGAGATGTGACTTGTATCGTCGAATTCGCTCGAGTTTTGATGTATTGAGATCCAGCTCATTGATTTGACGCTCCAAATCATCCTTGGCGATACTGAACTTTATTTTTCTAGAAAACTCGTAACGCCCGCTTCTCTGAGGGTAGATCTGAACAAGGGACAATAAACTCAGCTGTTAAGAAATTGAGTTATTAGGTTCATCCATAAACTTTGAAGTGTAATTCTGCGGAGTCACTCGGGCTCGAAATATTATACCGTGCGACATACTTGATCATTCGAGGCCAAACCAACAAGCCTCTGAGCTATTTTCATCAAATTTCCTTGACACCGGGCTAGCTCTGTCATATAAGGATCGAACCCATCCCCAAGGAAATCCCTGATCTCATCTGAGAGCTCTGGGTTATTAAAAACCGTGGGAGTCGGATTCTTGAGTAGGTTTTCAATTTCTTCTTGGTCGATCGAAGTCGCTTTCAGAGTCAAAGAAAAGTCGGCTTTAATGAAGAACTCCTGTTCTTTGAGACTTCGAATCAACTCCTCCACAAGTGTTTCCTTCTGTTGATAAAACTTCAGTGTTCGACTAGTGGCTTTATACTTCTCAATGGCCGATATTAGCAAAGGTATTGCGCCTAGCACTACACCTACGACCTCGAAGCCACTCATTGTGATAAAATATCAAATTCAGTAGATCTTGCTCACTTAGGCCGGAAAGGAGGGGTAGTTCAGTTGAGCCCCTCGCCTTAACACGTGATGGGCCTGGACAACCCATCAAACTTGCAGGGCTATTCCAATTTCTGCTCCTACTAGTACCCCTAGGTCATTGATTGACATTTTCCCGTGAAGATGAATACATCAATATCTCCAAGTCCTGCCGAGGCTTTAGCCAGCATTGGGAAACAGATACACACTGGGTTTTCTGACCTCGAGAAATTTGATACTCAATCCGGCTCCACAAGCAAGGCGATTTCAAACGAGCAGCAGCGCTTCCAACTGTGGGCTCGTAATCTTGGTCTTTATCATCACGGACACAGCTCTTTGGATTACCGGCTTCGGGATTCAAGTTTCCTGTTCGACTATACGGTTGGGCTACTTCGTGATCTTCAAAAGACTATTTTAAAGCGCAAGTTAGCTCCAATATCCGTATACCAGATGGCTAATTTACTTTATCTTAGTTGAAACTACGTTGCAGGAAGATGCCAATCACTATGTACAGTCTGAATATGCTTCAAACACAGCTTTCAGGTTGAAAGATGACGAATCAATAGACGATAGCGATTCCGAGGACTTATCTTCCTACGAAATTGAACCGATGCCTATAGTTCTTCTTACTACGATCACGTCTATCATTGATAGGCTGTATCGACTTGCGTTTAAAATTCGAAATCCAAGAATACGCATTGGTCGTAAAAGATTCTCGCTTCATGGAAACGCAAGCTCCGAGACAGAAAGCAATCTCATAGAATGCTTTAGAGATCTAGATGTGGCTCGTATCTCTGATCTTCTTCTCTCCTATCGTTCAAATCAAGATATTGCACCATACGACTACCTCATTCAGCGGCTGGTAAGGGCTAATGCACAACGAAGGCGGCAATTCGAATATTGGAAACATCGCAGAGATCAAGTTGAAGCTCAAAACAATTTTGAACTTGCGGGCATTGCAGCAACGATGTCACAGCCAGCAACTGCTACCGTTCCCGACACAGACAAAATTGATTTGAACGATGACCACTCCGCAACATCTTTGAACACGTCCATTATATCACCGAGCGAGGAATCTGATCAATACATAAGCATTCCCAGGCCTCCTCCTCTCGAGCCTGGAGCTAAAGAATTCGAGTGCCCCTACTGCTATTATCTCCTTCCTTCAGATACACAAAGCAGATCCAAGTGGGAGTAAGTCATCCGACTCTTTGTAATAAATAAAACCATACTCAGTCTCTGGAAACCTTTTAGATTGCACATATATCGTGACCTACGCCCATACATATGCACTTTTGAAAACTGCAAAGATCCCGACCAGCAATATGACAGTTTTCATGACTGGATGGCGCATGAAGCTTCGGAACATACCAATATGTCTCAGGTATCTAGTCGTTCACTATTGCATTCCAAATAAAAAATTGACTCTGAAACATCGGTCATTAATAAGCTAGCTAAGTTGTTGACTCGAAAATGTGCATTTTGTGAGAAAGAGAATGCATCCGCCGCCCACGTTGCTTCGCACCTTCGGCGCATTGCGCTTTTTGCTCTTCCGCGTTCATCAATCGACGATGGCCAAGACGAAAACTCCATGAAAGACTCCGAAGGAGCGGCAGTAGACTCTGATAGTTCGGGGGATTCATTGTTTCAAATGCGTGACCAGTTGAATCAATTTACGATGTCATCTCATGAAGGCGTTCGAGATTTCCAGAGTCCCACCGAATCATTAGGAGAAGGAGATATAATTAAACAACAGCCGGACGCAAGGACGGTACAGGAAGAATCATTGAAGCCAGCAAAGGCTAAAGCTTCATTTATGACGTCTCGAGTCTCATCGGGGTCCGATGGAACAAACGTTTCTCTACCTGCGAGCCATAAACCCCAAGAAGGCGCCAACCCTTTCGGTCCAGAAAGTACATCTAAATCTCAAGTACAATCCGACAAATCATTCCGCCGGTGAGTGTATGATATTGACCAATAATTATCACTATAATATCTAATACGTGTATATCGAAAGTTTGAATAATCCATCCCAAGAGCAAATTACGTTGGATGAACAACCTGTGGATCCAGGCAGAGCTTGGAAGAGTTCAGCCGGTTCCAACATCACAGACACCGGCGCAACATTAAGTCGGAGAAATTCAACAACGAATGTAGAAAATAAGGACCCCGTGGCTCTTTGGTTTTGTTGTGGGTGCAACTTCGGTCCCCATAACTCAAGTCTGTACAACAGTTGCGTCAGTTGTGGGGAGGAAAGATGTGCATTTTGTCCAAAAGAAACGTATGATTGAGACAATCAACAGGAGATATTCCAGGATACCAACATGAGCTTCGATCTGTAAGGGCATACTAATTAATATAAGAGCACATGGACAGGCCCCGGTGCAAAATCCGAAACGAAAATGTTTGAACTGAAAATTGGCAACACGTACTAGTACTAATTGTAAATCCTAAAAAGCTACACATTTAATTAAGCTTGAAACCCTCCAACTCTCCATCTGCTAAGTACGCCCTCTATTTCTTCTTCTTAAACCGATCCCAGTGGGTCACTTCCTCAACATACTCTGGAGCCAAGACTGTCACAATCTCTATGGGGTCGCCAGGGCTTCTCGCTACTTGTGGTACATCGACATATTCCACCATCTCATGGTCTTCCATTTCCTCCGCCAGTTCTCTAAGCCTGTTCGCATCTCGGTCGTTCCTGAGAGCCAATCGTTCCTTCGCTAGCCACTTCTTGTTATCCTCACCTGGCCTCCTCGGAACCATAGGGACATAAGCTTCTCTCCTCCTCGCCTGTGTCTTTATGCTGGCGGATCCAGCTCCGCTTGCTATAAAATTCTTCCGTTCATTTTTTTCGACTTCTTCTTTCAGTGTCAGTAAGCGTCGGATTGCAATTCTATCCTTTTCGACTTTGGCATACTCCTCGTATTTCCTTTTATTGCGTTCCGGAAGTTCATCCTCGTCCTCTTCGTCCGAGTCTCTTTCTTCCTTCTCAAATTTTACTTTCATTCCGCCGCCTTTCCGTCTTTTCCTCACTTTGAGAATTTTAGAATTTACTTTCGGTATTCTCTTTCCCTTTGGAACTGATAACTTACCTTCGAGCCCTGACATTTTGGTACCTGAACTTCCTCCTGCAGCCCCGTAGCGCTGAGGATTTGAATTTCCACCACCACCACCCGAGTCGGATGACCACGAAGACTCTTCATCTGAACTTTTTTCGTCCAAATCCATCTCGTCTTCGTATTTATGTGCTGCATTGTTGGGGCACAAACAAGGATCGCCCAGGATCTGCCGGGCGTCATTCTTGGAACCGAAATGATCACATTGATAGCGAATTCGAATTTCCTCTCCTGCCCGGATATCCTTATGTGCCCACACAATCACTCTGTTCAAAATTTGCGTGTCATAGGCCCACTCTGCATTCTGCATTCCCGCACACGTATGATTAAACATGTTCAATCCAGGAAAGACGTATAAGTTCATAAAAGAAGGGTCCCAATCTTCGAAAGTATACCCGTTCATGAGTCTCCGCTTCTGTTCCGCTGGATTTTCAAGCTTTCTATCTTCCTCCTTGGGATCCACATCACGGACATCTCCACGACGTTTCATGTCCCAGGGGACTGCGTTGACAAGTAGTTTTCGCAAAATGGTTTGCAAGGCCCACGTGTCAAAAGTGAGATCACGGAAGATATTCACGCCCAGGAACGAGACTATGTCGAATGGGATAATGATGTTCGCGGACATGGTGAATGGGAACCAACTATCCCGCCACGAATGGCTATTCCGACTAATAATTAAAAGTTCGTCGATCTCTTGTGGAGCCAGACCCGGCTCGTCATGATCTTGTCGGCGAAGAAGAGTGATTTCAGTCACGCTTCTTAGAAGTAAGCTCAAAAGCGTCCCGTGCACCTCGTTACTGTGGGAAATATGCTCTATTTGTCCCCATTGCCAAACATTCGGTCGCATGGTATCGTACAACCACTTCCAGTCTCTACCACAGCCATCGTAATGATATAAGTCATATGAAATGCTCACACACGTCTTTTCCTTCGAGCCTGATGGGCAGAATATAAGTCCCCTTTTATCGGAAGGGTTTCGATTCCAATGTTTTGCGCAACTGCAATACGGTTCTTCCTCCTCGTCATCATCACCGTGTGTGCGTTTATTGTCCACGGAAGGTCTTCTGATCGTGTCATCGACCTCGATTTTGCAGTTTTCGCATCGTATGTCGTCCACGCATGGCGTTTTCGTCCTGTCTTTGTTCAAACGACGGGCTGGAAGGTGGCCTCGAATAGTGGGCTCTTCCCAGTGAATCAAGTCACCTTTCTTGATATCCTTTTTCGCAAAGACGCCTAGCCCTTGCTGATTTAGCTTGCATTTAACCTCGCAAATGTCCGTCGGGCCAGTGGGGCTCTCCTCTGCTTCCTGTTTATGCTGAAAGATCTCTTCCGTGAGCTTTGTCGCCAGGTTCTTTTTAACCGGGAACAGGTCCAGAACATCATCCTTCTCGTATGGATATATGCTACTAGCTGAGATTGCGCCCTGGTGTCGTTCAAACCAGAAAAGGCCCGGGCGGCGCTTCTCCTTTCTCCATGCCTTTTCTGCTTTCTTCGATACTTGCTTTCGTAGATCCGCCACGAACCTCTCTAGATAGAGGCGGTTGGTTCGGGCGGCTAGTTGTCTATGATAGGAATCAAAGTCATCCCAGCAGTTGAGTGCTTCGAGGCTGAGACAGATGATATTGAGAAGTGTTTTCTGCATGGTCGAGATAAAGATGTAGATGCCCTGAGGTTTTCGCATCTCAGTGATCAACTCTGACCAAACTTTATCTTCATCCGTAGGTTCAACCAAGATATGCTGCTCCATTGCATGGTGGATCTGCGTGTGTAATCCATCTTTCGAGAAGCGATCCTGGGCCTGTTCGATAGTATTACAGAGGATCTGCGCGCGATAGGCGTCTCCAAGCGCCAGATCGAAAAACCCTTGTTGGTAATGGCAGTAAGCTCGACTAAGCCAGTAGGCTGGATTGTAAGGACTGAGGTGGATTGCAAAAGTGTACATGTCGATCGGAGTCATGGCTTTATTGGTCGCTGGCTGTAAGATGTACTTGTTGCTGCGCTTGATCCCTAAGTGTGACAGGTTGGAGACAGACATGACACCGCAGCGTTTTTGCACCTCATCATCAATGAGTCGCTGCTGAAGCTCTTCGGACTTTCCAACTTTCGATAATTCTCTTTCTTTCAATTCGGCTTTCAGGGCGTTAGTGCTCCAGTTGGCGACTCCGCGGATCGAACTATCGGCTATGATCTCGGCTTTCATCGATGCAATCATGGCCGCAGTGTCCCATGTTTTCTTCAAGCCCTCTTCTGCAAACAGCACCTTGGCTTCGTCTCGATTCAAAGGCAAGATTGCAAAAACCATCAGATGCTCGTACACGTTACGGGCCAGTCCTGGCTCCTCTGCTTCGGGAGAGGGGTTGTGATCGGGGCGATCTTTCCATGCTTTTCCCAGGGTGTCATCGGCCAACTTCCACACTTGGTAGGCCAATTTTGCATTTACTTTCGATACGAGAGGACCAAGTTGGATGATCTTTACGGTATTATTTGGTCTTGGGGGCCATTCTGCGGATTTTATCGAGGTCCATGGAGCTTGTGGCAGGAATGATTTATCGAATCGCTTGAAACCGGGACCATCCGGATTGTCTCCCCAAGCTTGATCGTCTTCGGTTTCCTGGCCGTTTTTTGGCCGCTTCTGGTCTGCTATTCCTCTTCTGTCTTCCATGAGAGCAGCCTTAATTATGAAATGGGAGGATGAGGTAGTATGGTTATACTGGAATATGTGCTTTTTATGAAGAGTCTTTTCCGGCGTAAATGAATACTGCTAGCAGGAAGGGCACTTGCATGCTGAATTCCTCGAGTCTGGCAAGGTTTTAAAGGAAATTTTGGGGTGTGAAGTGTGTCAAAGAGTAACGCGACAAAGAAACCTAGATCTTCTTTCATAATTACCGCATGGCTACCCTCTTGTTTAGCAGGGCAAATCAAGTGCTATGGATGATTGAAATGGAATCAAAGGGGCCAAAATGGAAAAGAAGAGTTGGTTATACGGAATAGCCAGTAAGTGCGAGGCAAGTGTGGTGGTTTAGTTTGTTTCACATGGTACAACTTTAGGGCCGTGGGGGCTATCGCATAAAGCATTTAACTCGGGGGATATCCACTTTACATCCCTAGTGTCATCTGGACTTTTTAGTTCGTTTCTAGAAATAAAAATAGATATTCTAGTATGCCGTGTGACTTTTGTGTACATCTACATGCTGTATCTTTATTTATCATGTGCCACTATCATTTGGTTGATGATGGCTTAGAGTGTCACGTACCTAGAGATATCTTTTAATTTTAATTTTCTTAAAAAAATTTAACTCTACTAGTATTATTCAAATTTCTCTTTCCCACTAAGATCCTCATAATCAACAGAGTTCGCGCCCGATAGTTTCGGGGTTTCGTTTAGTTTCGGCTTACTTGGAGTCTTTTTAGGTGGAGTCGAATGTGCCTTGGCCTCCGCTCTCTCCTTTTTTGTTTTTGTTCTTCCCCCCATCTCTCTTGGCTTGCGCTCTCTTCCTCTACCTTTCATATATTCCGAGTTCGCCTCTGGAATCTGGTAGTTTAAGACGATGAACGATAATGTACGGTCAACCGCCCCAGTCCGACTCTTCTCAGCCAGAATGGCGACTCTCCCCACGCCCCGCCAGGAATGATGCGCCTCTGCCTCCACCTCCACAACCTCCACGTCCAACCAGCTCAGTCTATACGCCAGCTACTTATGGTCCGATCTCAGGTTCGAATACTGTATCACCAATAACCCCTCATTCAGGGTCAGGAAATGATCCAAGGACGTGGGGGGTGCGATATAATCAACATCAACACATCCACCCCATTCATGCCCCGCCTCCACTGCCGGTAGGGAAATGCGCCAACTTCTTTGTGTTGACGAGAGTCGGGCTGACTCTCTCGGAATAGCCTCGACCATCGAGTACAAACGAGCAACCATATGCCTATACTTATTCCCAACCATTCTCCCCGCCACCGCCGCCGCCACCACCACCACCCCCCGCACCCACATCAGCTCCGGTCGTCGACACCCACTCCGCACCTACAACACATGGCTACGAATCTTTTGGAGATGCTCAGTCCCCATCAACAACTAGCACTATCCCACCGCCATATGTACCTTCGCACGGAGCCCCTGCTCCTATCGTTCCGGCCCCGCCCCCGAAAATTCCTCAGGGGTATCAGTATGCACCAGTTCATCCGCCTAACCCAATAGGGCAGCCCCCATTGCTTGCCCAGGGTGCGGGTCCTGCTGCCACGCAAGGCTCCTACGAATTTCGGCCCCAAAGGATGATGAGTATAGCTCCCCAGACAAGCTCATCGGCTTTGGGGCCAGGGACCCCGTCCGATTGGGAACACCTTGGTCCAACCCCCGGTGATTTTGATGATTCGGCATGGTTTCCACCCAGACAACCGGAACCGATTCCCCAAGAGGTCATTCAAACCCCTCCGGGGTTTTCGTCCGGTATACCTACTCCCGGCCCTACTCCTGCCCCTACGACCGGTCGGGAGAATCATGCCGCCAATCCTCTTCCACATGTAGATACCAACTATCATTACCAGCACCGATATCAGCAGGCTGCCCCACCTGCGGAATATCAATTTGATCAAACGCGCCGACATGACTCAGTTTCGCCTATTAGTCCTATGACTATGTTGGGTGCTCAGAATCCCCCGCCTCCTCCAGCTCGAATGGGTAGTACCAGCTCAGGCACATCCATGAGAAGCCATGCTGACAGTATCGACAATGTCATCGATGCATGGGTGAAGCCTCTGGCGCCTACCCCTCGAACAAGCTCATCTAACCAGGCCGATGCGCCATCTCGTTTGGATCCTCCAACGGATACCTCACAGGAGGCGTCTGAGAACAATTTGAAGACCCCCGTCGAAGTCCCGCCACCTCCTCAGAATATTCAGCCCCCTGTTCAGGACCAAATAGCAAGTCCAGGCACAACAGCTCCAGCGGAACCTCAAGCAGCCCTTCCAGCAATCAAAGCTGTAGATCCATATGAGGACCTCGATCCATGGTTCAAGTCCTCTCTCACTCGCTATGTCGCTACTTTGCGCAAAGAGGCAGTCGCTGACTCGGATGAAGAGCGCTACAAGATATTCACGGCGTTCATGGCAAAGGAAGCCAAGCTCCGCGAGATCCTCTACAATATTGAACCAGAGCCACAACAACCCGAGCCATCCCCCCCGTGTCTCCGCGCCGTCACGACGATTGTCATCACTCTCGGAGGATCGAACTTCGACTTATGAGTCAGGTCTCATTCCGGTGGAGACAGAAGACACAGTGCCCCCTACGCCAAGCACTGTCACAGATGAAGGCAACGACATGGATGACGTGGTAAGCGAGTATAGCGCCGGTGGGCGGCCTATTTCCGCCAAGCGAGCACGCCGAGGATCTCAATGGACGCCAAAGCTTTCTAGTCTAGGCCCCGAAGAGAACCCGACGACTCGCCTTTCCAAGAGTTCTCTGGCCCAGCTGTCAGAGGAGAACGCACAGGCACATGACTTGGCACCTCTCACGATAAACCCTCCGCGGCCTATCTACACGCCTTTTCGGTATACCGAGGGTCCTCAGCGAGGCTCGGATAAGCTTTCCTTTGGTCGTCCCGCCTACCAGGCCTACTCTGATCTACGCGCATCTGCTGTGAATGGTCGAATTATGTCAAATGCTCCGCCACCTACAAGTCGCTCTCGGTCGGCCACCTTAACTTCTCCCGCTCAGAACGAGAATGATGAGACTTTCCTTGGGATTATTCGTCACAAGAGCTCTGCGTACTTAGAAACAGCAGCCAATCGAAAGTCTATGCCGGCTGCCCTATTGCCGGAAGCTCTCCGCCAAGAACAAGGGAAGCCAAACGTTGTCGAAGAACTGCGTGCGATGGTTTGGACGCCACTCGACAAGCAGTCCGAAAGTTCATGGCATGTCACTATCCGAGAGGGCCTCGAAAAGTTGCCCGATGATTTCTCGTATATCCAACAGACCATCGATGAGTGGGAAAATGCTGCAAAGACTCGGAAACAGACTCTCGATCAGGAACGCACAGTCCGCCAAGAAGAGTCCGAGGAGCAGATCGACAAGCTTTTCAATGAAAAAGAGATCGGCTATGCGGACATCAATACATTAGAAGAGGACTTCAGACAAACAGAGGCTCGCGTTCAGCTGGACGAAGAGCGGCAAGATGTTGAGAACTTCGTCTCCCAGGTCTTTAACCCGCTGGATGAGCGACTCAAGGAAGAGATTTCTGCTCTTCGCAAGTCCTATGACTCCGCGCTCCAGCAATTGGAACGGGACCAGAAGGGCAAGAACTCGCCCGTTGAGCAGTGTAGCCCATCCGTGACGATGAAGATGGTCAATGAGACACACAGCAAATTGGAACTTCGATTCCAGAAGCGACTGGAGATTGCTCTAGACTGCGAGCGCCGTCGTAAGAAGGCCGAGCGCCGTCCGCTGGTTTTCATGGGCGACATGGCCAGTCTCCGCAAACTAGACGGAGATTTCGATCGAATGGAAAAGCGTAACATTCTGGAAGCCGCCAAGGACCGCGACGACCGTGCCAATCGCTTGATGGACTCCTTCGATGATGCAATCTTACACGGCTTAGGTATGAATCAGAGTTTACTGGACGAGCTTGTATCGAAAGTCGCCCATCTGGAATTCACAACCCTCCGCGCATCCGGCGTTCCGGATTCTGAACTTGAACAGATCCTCAAGGCCACCGCGACCTTCGCTACGTCGCTTCGCGCCGATTCCGAGGCCATCTTGCGCTGCTCAGGAATTGCCGACATGGCTCTCAACGATGCCGATTACAACGTCTCCGTCGCCGAAGCACGCTATGCCAATTCGGACACGGAAACCTTCGGCCGACTGGAGGATGAGAAGAAGAAGGAAGATGCGATCTTGGAGACTGATCTGAATTCCAAATTGCAAAGTATTAAAAAGTCGCCCGCGGATATCGAAGCGAACGTTCAACGCCTTCTCCAGACGTTGGCCGATGCGCCTCCTGCTGCGCTGTCTCCAAAATTTGCGCCGGCCAGTCAGCCTATTGATGTCACTCCCCTGGAACTTCGCCCAGGCACAGCAGCCCCCAGTCGAACACCGGCTTCTCTTGCGCCTCCTGCGCTATCTCCAAAATCTGTGCCGGCCAGTCAGCCTAATGATGTTCCCCCTCCATTGGAACTTCGCCCAGGCGCGGCGGCCTCCAGTCGCACACCGGCCCCTCCGTCGGCCCCTCCGGTGGCTTCTCCACCAGCTCAGGTTGATCGAGCTTCCGGTGCGGAGTCAGAGCATCAAGAAAGGTTACGCAGGGCTCTGGAGCAAGCCAAGAAACGTAACGCGGCTAGGAATCCATGATCCTTTCGCAGTCTCGTTGTTTTATTTGGGCATTTGCCTGGGCAACTCCCATGACGCGACGAATTTCTTTGTTTCTACGATATCCCCCTCGTTTATCTGCATGCGCATAGCGTGTCCACGGCTTTCTTGATATCAGCTATATTTTCTTTTGGTTGTTTTGACCATCGATACCCGCTCGTTTCTATACAGTGTCGTTCAGCCACATCGTAACCACTAGACCTCCATGCAATTTGATTGAACTGCACGCATATCTACATAAACCGGTTTAATTATCAACAGCCCCTGCTGCCCTGCTGTAATATAGTTCTGACGAAAGTACTTCCATAGTTGTTGGATGGGGCACAGGCCAAGGCCAACTATGAGTGGACACTTCTGCAGGGTTGGTCGGAGTACTTTTTCCCGTGTAACACAAAGCATTCATCAAAACCAACACAAGTCCCCTCCTCGCATACCGACAGTCCAACATCAATCAAAACACTAGCGACGATTTGCCTAACCGCTCAGCTTCACTCAGGTACCAACCAACACTCTGCACAGCAATTCAAGTCCAACTCTTTTGATCCGGCGTCGACGCTCAGCGTCGCTCTTATTTTCTCTGCAACAATGCCAGCGCCACCAAGTGTGGCTGCGAAAAGCAGGGGCCAAGGACGTTCTTTTTTATTTTGAAACCCCGAAGAAACGCACAGACGAATCCTGGCAAAACTTCGGAGAGGGCTTGAAAAATTAATCCCAGTTCCATGTGGTCTCTCCGAACGCCCCGTGTGAATCCGATCCGATGCTGTGCAGACCAGGCACACTTTAGGCGCCCGTCCACAATGATTGGCGGCCGCGAGCCAGTCAGGCTGGATTAGACGCCAATTTCTCGCCGATCACAACTTCTCTACGCCGACATCGATGATCTCAACCTCGACTGCCCCGCAAGTCACCTAATGAGATTGGGCGATGACCAAGTCCACCCCACCACTTTCCTAGTCTAGAAAGGAGTGGAAAAGGAATATCGACAAAAAGAGACCAAGATTATTGGACAGGGAAAAGAAAGCCTATGGCCAGACAGTCTCCAGCATCTCCAGACCCAACATCCAAACCAGCGGGTCCTGATGTGCTGTGCTGTGCTGTGCTCTGCTGCGCCGGCACAGCAACACTAAAGCACGCTCGCAGATTGACCATATCACCTGCGCTAACCGTCAGACTCGAATCCACGCACCTAATTAATAAAAGTTCTCGCCCTGGTGCCGAATCGATCGTGCCCAGTGCCGCTGCCATTCTCAACGTGAACTCCCTGCCAATTGACACGGGGGGGGCGATATGCAAGGCAGCCCTGTTGAATCACCAACTCGAGAAATTTTGCTCCGAAGAATGACAAGAATGGGTTAATTTGAATGTGTGGCGGGTCCGGCTTACTCTTCTTAGTATTGTTCAGCCAGTCCAACACCTGTCACAGGTATACAGTAAGTTTTGACGTTGGAGATCGAATTCGAGAAGTGTCCCTGCTGTGCTGTGCCGAGATGGACCGAGCTTTCAGGCACGCTCACGCGTACTCCGTACATGCTTCGTCCATCGAAGTGGCGGGACAAAAAGAAAACAGACCTACGTCTCAATGGGGTAAGATCTCCATAGAATCTACCCTCCAAATGCACGGAAAGAAATGAGTATGCAAAGTGCGTGCTAAGATAGCCCCCCCATTCCTCAATGACTCGCTAGTTGGTGTGGATTTGACCTTGGCATGACATGGTACGGAATGCATAAGGATCCATTGCAGCAAAATCAGATCTGAAGGGGTTGCCCACCACTAACAAGCTAGAGCTTTTTTTTGGCAGGATTGACTTTGAGGCCACGGCTATCAGGAGCTAACACCAGGGTGGAAGCAAAAAGCGAAATGGCGAAGAGGGGGGGGATGAAAAGGGGAACGGGCGGGTGTGACGCCTCACACTAGCACCGAAGGGAAGATCGAGATTCGTTCCCCCGCTGGACGATCGCAGCACAGCAGCTTGTGCCCCAAGCGGGCTGGCAGATCATCTAGCCCAGACACACGTCTTTCTGGCGCAGCATAGCACAGCACAGCACAGGCCAACTCAAACCAAGCCAGCACAGATACGAAGCTACGCCCCGGTTGAAGGTAAAGCTGATGCCATACTGATGTCAACATGGCTCTTCCTCAATTCATCGTGCATCTCAATCGACGGGAGACCCATCCACTTTCCCTTTATTCCCGAGCCCGGGCCCTCTTGACCCCAGCAGATTCGCCAAAGGCGTCTACCAACCTGCGGCATGCATCTCGTCCTGTACAGGGTCAAGTAGAACCAGTCATTCCCAATGGAAGCTTTGCCGGACAGATATCTCGCGTGATTCCGGAGAGATAGCTCACCCAGCAACTGTGCTCTCGTGCCCGGGTAGGGTATTCCATTCAACTCTTTTTTCTTTTCTTTTTCTTTTCGTCCCTCTCCGTCCTCCTCCCCTGCCGCCACTAAAGATGGTTAGGAGAACCGAGATCAAGATCAACCTGTCAGAAAGAAAACTACACGCATGAACCCCAGATTTGTTTCCCATTCCACACGACGTCTGTGCGCGCATGCTGCAAATTAGTGTCCTAGTGCCATTGGATTGAGGGACCTAATTAAACGGTTCGGCCTTGTCGAGACCTCATCCCTTCAACTCCTGTCCACACCCTAATTTGCTTTCCCCTTGCCACCCCTAGAATCCTATCCTTACGCGCCGTTGGATCTTTCAGTTGACTGCGCCGAACGGAAGTGGACATGTGTTTTTTTTTTTTCGAGGTTTTTTTTTCATTGATTGACCTGATAAGTTACCGGGCCATTTGATTTGCCATTTTACATTTTTTTACATTTTTATTATTGGTTTTTTTTTTCCTGATCTAATTATTTTTCCACCGATCTTATTCGATCCGAGAGCTCTCCAGCCCTCTTCTTTTATTTTATTTTTTTTTAAATTTTTTTACCCTTTCTTTTCTCCCCTTCCCCCTCTTCTCTAGTATGTACTCACACTCTTCAATCTCCTCTCTCGGAAGCCCCGTCTGCGGATGAACCTAGTCATCTAGTCGGCACAGTTGCATACCGATACCAGCACCGGCGCAGGTGCAGGTGCAGGCACAGGCATACCTGGGCAACCATTTTGTTGGATACCAAATGATGATCCAGTATTACTTCAACATTACTTTACAAAGTACCTAAAGATGAACCAGCAGCAAAACTTGAACTTCCCAAGAAATTATTTAAAGCGGGCGCCAGGGAAGCCCGATCCATGGTTCAGGGTACCCGCTTCCGTCCTTGGGTCGGAAGAACTCTCGTGAATCCAAATCCACAGCTCTCTCTGTATATTTCACCCCTCCCTTTCCCCCTCCCCTTTATTTCTCATCATGCCTCCCCCTACAAGGCAATTCCACCGTCTCTCTATCGGCCAGATGCCTGCGCGGGACTCCAGGTCCGCCCGCGCGGGGCGGGCGGACCCTTCCGAGAGACTTCGCGAGGATAATACTTCGCCAGAGGAGAGTGGGGAGGAAGAAGACAGTGAGCAAAGCAGTGATGAAGAGGATGAGTCTGAGGATGAATCTGTTGCTGTGGGCACTTCGACTGTCTCGGCCCATTCGGGAATCACTTATGATCTCAGCCATCTAGATACCCAATCTGAGGCTCACGCCTTGGTGGGTTTGGGAGAACAAATCGACGTCGTGAATGCCCGCGCTTCGTCTACGGGATATGACTTTGAGCTTTCGGATAGACCTCGAGTTCACGTTGGCAAGGACTCGACTACCTGTACCTGCTCGGCTTTTCAAGAAAGACCCGAAGCAGCGTGCCACCATATCTTCGTGAGTCGTCCCAAGCACTGAGAAAAACAAACAGGGTTCCTCCAGTCGTCAGGCTACTAAATACAAATACAATTGCTAATCCAGCCCCATATGTAGTGGGTTCTCGACCAACTCCACGGTTGCTTCCCTTCCAATCCTCCTCCGCCCTCCGACGAAGGTGTAACTTTGTCTCCCGACGGTCGACCACAGGTCGGAGCACGCATTGAGGATCTCCTAGAAGGCCAGCTGGAAGCAGTCACAGGACGTCTGGATTGGCAGTATATGCGAATTGACGGCGACGGCCGACGAACCGGCATGACACGCGCAGAAAAACTCCGAGACATACTCTCAGCTTTCAACTCGAGCATTCTAACAGAAAACTTCCGCCAGGATCTCGTCGAGAAGACGACGCACGCACGCACCGCAGAGCAGTGCGTCGTACAGGGGGACGTGGAAGCAACAATCTTCCGCCTCGCCATGCTAAATGACGGCCTATTCATCGACCTCTGCAAATCCCAGCCCGCGCAAGCCTGTGCCTCCATCTACTTTGACAAAATCCAAGAGCAGTGCCGGCGACTCCTCCGCGATTTCGACCGATACTGCGCGACAGGCGAGCGGCCCACGGATCCCGGGAGTCCTGGCGGCGGTATGGTCGAAGTGGACGAGGTAGTGGCGCAGCTGCGGAAACTGGTGCAGCATATTCGGATGAACATTGCGCTGCGCTCGCCGCATGGTTCGGAGGGTGCGGCCAAGGCACTTGTTTCTATTCTTGAAGCGGTGACGGCTCGCAATAAGGATCCGTTGGATGGAAATAATTGGGGCCGGTCGTCCTTTCATGGCGAGGATGAGGATCAGCGGAATTTATACCAGTTGCTGATCGGGTCGGAGGATTCGGATATTGATTCTGATGAGGAGCTTTTTGTCATTGATGCGCTGGAAAGCCTCGCCCCGTCTGATCTCTACCAATTCATCAACCAGCTGCAGCCTATCCAGCAGCGAATGGAGGTGAATCGTGCACCGAAGGCGTTCCTTCTTCGGTTGGGTGCTTTGGTTCGAAGGGCGCAGTCAGCTGGCTCTGAGATTGCGTCTGGATCTGGACATAAACGCCCGGCAGCTGGGGGCCCAGGAGGCTATTCGAAACGGACTCGTTGATTGATTTTTGATTTTTTGATTTTGCACTTACTTCTCCTCGTCATTTCTTACTGCATCACTGTCATTGTGTGGATTTCTGATACTCTGTCATTGTCATTCTTGGGCGGCCATCGCATTCATTCCAATCAAATACCCCCTGCATCGTTTGTTTGACCCACATCGAGACTCCAAAATGCTTGTTTCTCTCTTTTCCAGAATGCCACTATCATTTATTTACCTTAGTGTAGCTAGCCCATGTTCTAGTCTGCCATCATCCATCTAATCAGATCGATCTTATTTCGTCTTCCCATTACATTCCCCGGTTTTCCCTTCTATACATAAAATTATCTGACTACTACTATATCACCGATCTTCCAGCTCGTACACCTGATCGAGATCGCCACTCGTCAGAACCCGGTTCATTCACATCACGCTTCACCCTGGGACCCAGCCCCAACCCCGCAAGACAGCATAATGACCACTATACAAAACCCGACAAGAACGTCAGGTGTAGCATGGCGTCATAAAACCCTCCTAAAATCCCAGCGCGCCGGGCTGGGGCCCCCGCGCCCATGGTCCGGCACGCGCATGGGTCGTGTCACTTTCGCCGCCGTAGCCCGATTTGAGCGCGCGAACCGTGGAAACCTCACCGCGTTTTGGGGCTTGGATCCCCACTTTACAGCACGGGCTGCGAAGATAATAACAATGTTTGGTTTTTAAGTTGGATGAGGGGATTATTGTGTTATTCTTTGTAGTGAGTAGCGTAGGGGGGGGTGGATTTGATTTGTCTATCGTGGGTGAGCAGGGTGCAGTGCAGCCTTGTCCCTAGGGTATGGTTGAGTGGGTGGGTCTATCGACTACCTGTCGGGTCAATTCTTTTTTTTCTCTCGATTTTTTTTTCTACTGGATATTCATATCGTGGAGGCTTGAGGATCGAATATATTCTATAATTAGTTTCTGTATAGTTTCGGGACCGAATGATAGAATGATATCTCGACTTTGATTTCTTTGGAAATTTCACTGATAGACCGGGGTGCTGGCACTGGAAAAAGCTTCAATGAGCAGGATTGTACTAGCAACGTCTCAATTTCTGTAAGTTTCCTGTACATTTTTCTTTATGTTTCATGTTTATCTGGCACAATATCCCCAAATTTTACACCGTTATATGCGATCATTCTGGTTATGATCAACTAGCAGGAAAATATATGACATACTAGTGAAAGAGACTAAGATATAATATCTTTCTTGGATGATCATACGCCACTCCAGTCTAAGTACTCATCCTCCCTATTATAATATATCTGGCAGCTCCAAAGAGATCCTCTGTCGGCGGATGGTTTGTTATATTATTCTAGCGCGGCAGAAATAAGATCGCCTAATACAACATCCCCACTGCGGTTGATGAAAGAAAGCTGAGAACAAATCTCAATTGCAAATATGAAGATGCTGCACTATTTCTTCTACCAAGTTTCTTGAATACTCCACGAATAGACACAAAAATTGTTCAGAATTCTACAGGAAGAATTCTATTTGTCATGGTATGTAGTGCGATGGTGGAGTCAGCGGAGAACATGGACTCGGCATTGCGCGGATTCGACCTTGGATTTCATAAAAACAGAGAATATCAACTCCAACCGAAAAGGTACTGGCCTGTGTGATTCTCTGTCCGACTTCGGGACGCTTTTCTTCTCTATTACTAATTGCCGCCCAAGGTGTCGAGTATACCACATACATGCAGCTCTTCAAAATCGTACGCTCACTTCTCGTTCCACTCGTTCCCGCGCCTATATTTTCATTCTCCACTTATTACGGGGCGCCTTAAGAATATTTTGCGTTGGACTTTCCCCCTTTCGGTTCCTTAAAAGCCTCGGGGTTGGTCCGAGCTTTTCGGCTGTGTGTGGAAATTAAATTCAGCTTTGTCCGCTTTTTTAACTTGCCTGTGCTGGCTGGCTGTGTAGACTCTCGCTCCTTTGGGAGCTTTGCAGATAATGGCTTCTTGTTCGGCGGAGTCTCTGGGCTGCTGAGGATTTTCCTTCAAGGTGGGGGTGTAAATTTGATCGGGTAGCCCGTGTTTAGTGGAGGGTTGGTGGCCTTTAATTCGCACACGTTGCGCTAGGTTTTTGTTTGTGCAAGTGTTTTCCAGGAAGGATGGTTGGTTCCTGGGGTTTTGGTGGGTTATTTTTTTTACAATGAGAGGTATGAATTGAGTCAAACTACTAGTACTATTCCTACCGAGGTCGTACAGTTGATTCAATGCCCAGGTGTTGTGTAAGTGCCGCCACCTGTTCCTTGCTTCGTATTCTTATCGACTTGGTATTTTTCAATCATAATTCGGAAGTATTTATTTCCAGATAAATCTCGCATTCCTCTGATGCAGTCATGATTTTCCAAGGTAGTGATCAACTTGAACCTTCGCGCCGGGGGCTGTGTTAGATCGGAATATCAGAGTCGGTCATTCATTTACTAGTAGATCCAAACTTTGAAACCTTGATATATCTGGATGATGGTTGAGGATAACATTAGGTGTATCTTGATAATATTTACATCCAACAGCCTAAGTGCTACCTCGTCAACCTCGGAGGTATTTGCTGATATAGCGTAATTATGAGGTGGCAGGATAGCGGTTGTAATGATAGACCTCGGGAATGGTTGGCCCCTGCCATGCGTGAATTGCTTTCCAATATTCATCTCGCGAGACTGGCCCTTTTAGGACATAAAAATCCTTTAGTCTAATATTTTGGCTTGATCTGAAAGTTTCCTTACGAAAATAAACTAGGAAAATTGAAAGTTTACTGGTTTTTGAACGTACCACAGGGAGATTTAGCACCAGAGAATCAGTAGTGCAGACCACTATATATATCCAGCAATATTTGAGAAAGTTGGCATTGCCCAGGTGCTCAGTCACCCTTGGAGTTGAGGGTTTAAAACTATCCGAGCTGGTGCCTGGGTATCAAAACACTACCTTGGTATAACTAGAATAGTCCTTGAGAAGTCTAAATGTAGTGTTGGTGGCTATTTGATCCTGAGATATCTAATGCGTTTTGGGGAATTGGAAAATCTTAAGGTATTTTCCTTCCTGCTCCATAGCGGCAAAAGTGGAGCAGCATTATATACAACAGGCCGGCTGGCCCAATGGCAAGGCGCTTGACTACGAATCAAGAGATTGCAGGTTCGACCCCTGCGTCGGTCAACTTTTTTGTGCATTTGAACATTCTTATGCTATGTTCTTTAAGCAAGACTTTTCTTTTTGCATCTGTTGCGCAACAACTCCAAATGGCCAGGTTACATACACCTCCTTTTGCTACCCCCCTGAGCACTCACAAAATTATTATCTAAACTTCAATTCTTATTGAGCCGAGACTTTTAAATGTATGATAAGATCACTTCATTTATTTATTCATCAATGGATACACATAATACTAATACGGCACTACCTCAATTATTGTCGAGGGTACTCAGCCCGAGAGGTCCAGAACGACACGGCCCTGCAATTTACCCTCGGCCATCTCCTGGAAAACAGAGGTCAAAGCATCCATCTTCTCGACCCGATAGTGAGCCTTGATGATTCCTCTCGCAGCAAACTTCAACGTCTCAATTGCCTCGGTGCGATTCCCGACCGCAGAACCCGTGATAGTATAATGTTTATTAATGAATGATGACGGGAAAGCCGTCGCGATAGCCTTGGGCTCATGCTCGGGAATACCCACGCAGACCAGCGTGCCGTTAAATCGGAGTAGCGGCAGAGCCTGAGCATATGCAGCATTCGCAGCCGTACAAACGACAGCAGCATGGGCGCCTAATCCATCGGTTAGGGACTGCACATGCTTCTGAAGGGCGGCTCCGTCATCATCAGTAGGGAACTGGGTGATATCAACGAAATGCTCGGCTCCGGAGTTTTTCACGAGCTCGGCCTTGCTGCCGTGATCAATGCCAATTACACGCAGTCCCATGCCCTTGCTGGCAAGCTGCACGGCGATATGGCCGAGACCGCCGCCGGCACCGGAAATAATGACGAACTGGCCAGGCTTCGCATTGCTGCGCTTTAGAGCTGCGTACACGGTGACACCGGCGCACAGCATGGGAGCTGCCTGGGCGGAATCCAAATCGTCTGGGATTGGAGTCACATAGTTGGCGGGGCCAAGTGCGTATTGTTGGAATGTGCCGGGTGTATAGTAGCCCGAGACCTTCTGGTTGAAGCAGAGTCCGTCGAAGCCCACCTGGCAGGGTTCTGTGGTATCTCGGTTAATACCTAGGTAGACAAGAACTGTATTATGGAGAAAAAGAAACTTACGGCAGTTGCCGCATGCGCTGGAGACCCATTTGATACCGACGCGATCGCCAACCTTCAGACCGGAGCTTTCGGCACCTGCGCCAAGCTTGACGATCTTTCCTACACCCTCATGACCACCAACCTGGCCAGGTTGAGTAGGGAAAGGGAGCATGCTCCACTGTCATAGATTAGAGATGGACGGACCCATTCCGTCAGGAGAAAAGACCTACTGTGTTGGTCATGATACCATAGTCAGAATGACATACGCCGGAGTGTGTCCTGCAACGGAGTTAATTCCCGACAAGCAAGAGGTAGTGAATGAATGATATACAGACAAATTAATAAGAACTTCACCCGCACCGGGTTCAGGGACGTCAATCTCCACGACCTTTGTCGAGACCGTTCCAGGCTGGTCGAAGACAACAGCCTTTTGCTTCTTTGGAATCTCAACCATACTGAAAGATTGATAATATATCACAGAAGAAAGTGTAGGGAAATGTGAAGAGTTTCAGCTCGATTGACGGAAAAGAAGGGAAAGGGTGAGGTAGGATCGACGGCGAGCTATTTGAAGGCTTTCCCCGCCAAGTGAAGAGGAGGTCCGGTTCATGTGGAGAGGCGGGGCGTAGCCTATCCGAATCCACAAGATGATCGGGACCTCGGAGGCGAATTAGTCCTGAACAAAAGAGAACATAGTTAGGCCTGTTTTATTCGTCACTGTAACCGAAAACAGGGAGACGCTGATGAGGGGTGCGTGGTGGAGCCATCATGTAGCCTCGGTTCCATAGGTGTGACCAACCCCAGATCAAATCAAAGAGGTGAGTTATTTGAATTGAGGTGATATCGCGAGAAATCAATTAAAACAAGAGTATTGAAGCTGGATTGAATATTTATATAAAAATCTAGGCCTCAAGGTCCTCGGTCTGGCCGTTGCACTGCAGGGCAATGCATTGCTGCTTGCTCGGCGAGCCCCGCATCCCCGCATCAAGCCCGACGCCAGCACGAGCATCCTTAGAATGGGGCGACAAGTACTAGGAGCTCCTCAGGGCTTTAAATGATACCGGGGGTTCAATTTTACAAGGACCACTAAAAGAATATGACGCTAATTTCTTTATCCACTGATCTCCATAATTAAAGTATCTTCTCCATTCCATCTTTACAACGAAAATTCTAGCCGGTTTCCTGCATAATCCCGCGCGAAAAAACGAGTGGGATACTCCTTTCCCTTTGTACCTGCATTTAAAAAAGAAATCTAGTCATTATACTGACCCGGGGGCTTTTGAAAAGAAAATAACTGACCAGAATCCACCTCTCCAGGCTTATCGGCTGTTAGCGGAGCTGCCGGCCCTCCTCGGACATGGTGATCATAAATTGATTTCTTGAGCTGCTCCAGCTCCTCGCGGCTATTGATCTTGAAGCATGGGTGCCTGGTTGATTCCGGATCCGCTGCGATGTGGTCGGTGATGTGTATCTGCTGTCCGCTGGAGCCGATGTTGAACCTGCGGGGCATCAAGCCGATTAGCTGGAGCTTTGGTGAGGTCTAGCAGAGAGAAGGGTTTGGTATTACGGTTACTTACCAGCAGATTGTTCCTATCTGGAGCGCAGGCACAGGCGCTGATGTCAAGCCAAGGGTCTTCACATAGAATTCCTCTGCTTGCGCCAGCGTGCCGGGCGTTACCGTGAGATTGACGTGTGCGATACCGGAAATCATGATGAATGTCGTGAAAGTTAAGAGGAGAGACCTGAGGACTTCTTTTGGATTATTTGAAGGGTTTTAAAGCAACATAAGCGTGGCGGTCCGAGATATGTTATATTTATCAGAGACGCGGGGGATACGTGGGGGGGTACGCGGGGTGACACCATTCGGAGGCTCGGAAACCAAATCCCGCTGATTGGTGATCTACTGCACTCCACACCGGAGTAGATCTCTCGCTGACACCGAAAATGTTCGACTGGGATTGGCTTAGATGCGAATTATGAGTGAGTCACATCATCTCATCATTATTGAATATCGGGGTTTATATCAGGTGACCGGGTCTGTTCGCAACGGGAAATTTTCCAGAGGACCGGATTCACTGATGGCCATATCTTGTCATTCATTTCTGGGCTATGGAAATACAGGAGCTCAAAACCATGACAAAATATCTGAACACCGATGTCGATTCGAATTCCGAAGCAGTAAAAGCCAGAGCTCGTATACCGCCATCATACGGGCCACCGTAGTACTGGAGAGACGGCGCGTGAGGGAGATTCTTACCCGGATGAAGACATAGCCGATACCAGGGAGTCGCGAACCGGGAGTTGACTTACCATTTCCGGTACAGCTGGACCCTGAGTTATACGGCCATACATACACTGATATACCTAGGTGCAATGCATGCTTTGCTAGGCCCAAGCCCCGACAATGCTCATGCAGAAGGCACCCAGGAAAACCAAAATGCAGGCGTACACTCGCTTTCTTCCACGAAGGACACGCCAGCTCTCATCACTGAGAAAATCCTCAGACATAAGCTCGACCAGAGAGGCAAAAATCAAAAGTCCAGACGACATAGCATTCATGCAACCGACGACCAGCAGGCCGACCTCCGAGTCGGGACTGTATAGAGTGTGAGTTGCAAGGCCTATAGCCTGTCCGATGGGAGTTCTAGAAACAAGTCAATTACGAAGAACCTTTAGAGGACACTAAGAAGAAAAAAAGCTTACGTGCAGCCATAAGCCAGGGACATAATCCACGGCTGAAGTTGGTCCTTCCTCCAAGGCAAAGAGGCAATTCGCGAGCCCAATGCCAGACCCTCGAATGTTTCTGTCACATTTCATTAGACGATACCAGATACTTAAACGCCACACGAGAATAAACTCACGATGGAAGACAATGGCAATGAGCAAGACCACAAACTCTTTCCCAACAGAAACACTGAGAGACATGCCGATGAAAACACTGTGGAAGAGAATGCCCATCTCGAGGAGATAAACTTGCATCGTCTCTTTCTTCTGCTTCTGTTCTGGCGATAGGGCGAATGAGTCGTCTTCACGCTCAAGATCAGTGTGAATGGTACCGTTATCCTTCTCATGGTGAGTTTGGATATTCGGAGCAGATGCGACTCGAACAATTTCTTCATTGCCTTCGCCCATTCGATTGATGGCCCTGCTGATACTCGCTGACCTTCCGACAAGCGGACCCATATCCCGCAGATGGGATCCAGCGTCTAGCCCGATGGGCTGAGAAATGTTTGGCCTTGAAACAATAGCGTGGAGATTGTTATCTGTGCTTGGAGAGGAATCCTCTTCCTGGCCGGGGCGGGTCCGGTCAATATTTGCATTAGGGGTACGGTTTCCTCCCCGGCAGACATGCCTAGCTGGGCTGAAAACCATCTCGATAACCGTGACAAGAAAGATGCCGCCTAGTGCAATTGCTCCCGGCATTGCCGGGTAGTCCTTTGTCCAAAAGTCCGACAGACATGGGTTCCCAAGAGAGGTGAAGGCAGTTGGGAGAAGATGCACGAAGGCCGTGGCGATCAGAACGCCAGTTCCGAAATGGCTCACAAAGAATAGAAAGGAGGCGGGTACATGCAGTCGAGGAAAGCGCGTTGCGAGAATTGGAAATGCACAGCCAAATCCCGACACGAAGAAAATGATGAAAAGAGCGGCAACATGTAGTGGCATGTCATACGTATCGCCGCCGACTCCGCCAGAAGCGCATCGCGATCGCTTTTCTGGCTCGACAAAAGATCTTTCGACTGGCGAAACCTCGAAGAGCAGTGGCTGAGCCGAACTTTTATGTTTGTTGCTACCAATGCGGGAGATGAGAATTGACATGCAAATAACCGAGAGCAGCCATAGTCCCCAGTCCTTGACGCGTTGGGATGAGATGAAGTTGTTGTTTTTTGGAAATGATTTCTGAGAGACCGATTCAATTGGGTCCTTTCCAGAAGTGAGGCGTCCTATAGGGAAATTTAGCCATGAGGTCGATGGATAGAGAAGAGGGGGATGCCTCATTCATACCTGACTTTGTCAGGGACGCCTCGTCCAGTGCAAGCGGGCGATCGCTTGCATCGGATCTCCCTAGAGACGGTCGATGTGCACAACTCGAGCCACTTCCCAGCAGCTCCGATCCCTTCTCCTCTGCTTGATTCTCGCGAGCGTTTGAAATCCCGATGAGGTCTTGGCGAGTCGTCAGATCTGGCGCGAAACGGGGTGGGTTCTGGTTCCAGTCGTCGTGCAACCAGGTGTCGTCGGTGCGGGAGGGGCAATTCATTGTTTTATTCTTCCAATAGGTAACTTCTAGTCTGCTTACTGGGATCCAGGAATGTCAAAGGGGCCCTATTTGAGCCACCTCGAGACATAAGGCAGCATCGATTCTGAAGGCTTGGCAGGCCGGTCCGACTTTGCTTGGCAGCGGAGGCAGCGGAGCCCTCTTTGTCTCCGTGGCTGGCTTTGATTGAACCATCGGGCCGAATACGCAAGGTTTAGTATTTTTAAACATAGATGATATGATAGATCGAAGTTTATTTCAAGTGAAGTGGATGGGGTAAGAATTACTTCCGAATTGACCAAGTCACAACTATTGAGAGAAATGGGGACGCAGAAATGGCCACTCATAGGCACTCCTTTCATACCTAGGACGATGATATAGGATCGATGTCTACTAGTGCTCTACCATATTTATCACAAGTGAAAGTATCGCGGAAAATACTGCTATTGTGAGTCACTTCAAAGAGATTGCAGCTTTGTGAAGGTGCTCGAGGAGATTCCTGGTCAAATATAGCTATAAGTCTCTGGCTTTACTTTTAAGGAGGCTTAGACGCGATGATAGAATTTCCTGATTATTTTTTCTCCTTGTCTAATGACTATGATAGCAGGGTAAGCTCTTACAATGGCCGGAAATGGTGAGTTTCATACTCCGCATTTTTAGCTGCGGGAACACGCCAAAGCCGAAGGCAATTGCGGTAATTGCGGAAGTTCTACGGGAATCCCCAGAAGTTTTGACGCAACCCCCTCAAACGACCTCTGTTTTGACTCACTTGCAAAATTCCATGAATGTTTTTATTCTGTCTCGGTTCCTCTTACTGATTCGTTGACATCTACTTTCGACAAGCTAACCGATCGATATTTGTTCCGAAGTTTCGCTCCCCAAAACTTGAGCGGGTGTCGAATTCCTTATACCGGCGATGCGGCTGAATCGAAAGCACGACCAACAGGTCGATCGCGAAAAGAGTGACCAGGAGCTCGCATCTTCTAAACCAGACCAAGTTCCCGATGGGGGACTCATAGCCTGGGTGCAAGTTGCTCTTATGCACATCGTATTCTTTAATACCTGGGGCGTCGCGAATGGCTACGGCATCTTTCAGCAATACTACACCCAAACACTCGACCTTTCAGAATCGGCAGCATCGTGGATTGGTAGCGTCCAGATGTTTCTTCTTTTCTTCATCGGCGTTTTCGCAGGGCGTCTTACCGATGGCGGATACTTCCGAGTCATATTTGCCTCAGGAGTTTTTCTGCAGGTGTTGGGCATATTTATGACCTCGTTGGCAACAAAATATTGGCAAATAATCCTCGCACAAGCTGTTTGTCTCGGAATTGGCAACGGCCTGACATTTTGCCCAGCGTTGGCAGTTCTTTCACAGTACTTCAAAAAGAAACGAGCCTTCAGCGTTGGGCTAGCGGCTGCCGGCGGCGCGGTTGGCGGACTTGTCTATCCGGTCTTGATCAACTGGCTGATCTTCAAGGATGGTGTTGGATTTCCGTGGGCTTTGAGAGCCATGGGGTTCATTATGCTTGGAACATACATCCCATGTTTGATATGGTTCAAGCCACGCATAGCACCTCGGAAAAGCGGCCCCTTGATAGATACATCTGCTTTTTCCGAGATGCCGTTTATTTTCTTTTCGTTGAGCATGTTCTTTATCTTCTGGGGACTCTATTTTGCATTTTTCTACATGGGTACTTTTGCTCGGGATCAGCTTCAGTATGCGGAGCCAATTTATCTGCTAATGGTTCTCAATGGCGTTGGTGTGGTCGGACGAACTGTTCCATCAGTCATCGCAGATAAGTGGACGGGCCCACTAAACGCCTTGGTCCTGCTGAGTTTTGCGTCAAGCTTGCTTGTATACTGCTGGGCAGCGATAAGCTCAATCGGGGGGTTGTTTGCCTTTACCATTGTGTATGGGTTCCTTGCAGCGTCGCTCCAAGCTCTTCTCCCAGCAGTCGCGACTACAATGACACCCCATCCAAACAGGACTGGAACTCGGGTGGGAATGATTCTCGGCTTTGTTAGTTTTGCAAATCTCACTGGCCCGGCGATTTGCGGCGCCCTCATCAGAAGACAAGATGGAAGCTATCTGGGGGCTCAAATGTTTGCGGGTACATCGATTCTTCTCGGCGCCGCTATGGCTCTGGGGGCAAGAATTGCAAAGACAGGAATGATCCTAGGCGCGAAGGTGTAAGGCAATCAAACTTCATGTCACATTACTCCGAATTCGGGTGCATTTTTTCGGCTCAATCCTAGATAGTGATGTTGTTTTTCTCTGCTCTTACCCACGGCAAAAATCCCCCCGGGAGTTGTAATATCGCGAATCCGTATCAAAAGAAAGACAAATTGGTGGGGTTTGCTCTTGTACCAGTAGCTGCGGGTTACCGAGCCACACAGGGAAGTGAACTCCTGTCTTCTGCAGCTGGCTGATAACCGTAAGATCCTTGTAGCTGTCCAACTTGGTGATAGGAGAGTCGTCATCAAGAGAGGACAATGAGTGGAACCGACTTCCCATGCCCATATCCCTAGGAACCAACCCGAGTGGTTTCGGATCTATCTGGCGGCTGAATGTTTTGCAACTTTTGTCCCTGCACGGCAAGAGTGACCCCTCCCGGCTAGTTATCAGTTAGCGCTCAGGTCCTTGGGATTTGGGGCTCAGGGACACGGTCTGGGGGAGCAAGGGAGGGCTAAAGAGCGCCCACGCGTCATCTGACACTGTGTGTTGAACCATTGAGTATCACTGAGAGTTCGGCGGACGGCAGAAAGTTAAGCTCCGACAAGACAGTGGAATGGGTAATCCAATCGGTTGACATTTGAGAGGTGATAGCAGGCTCCGTGGTTGGTCGGAGAATGCCGATAATTGCACTTGACTGCGCTAGAACCGCCTGGGTTTAGTTCGATCCTAGAGACAAGAAAAAAAAAATTAAAGAGAAAAAAAAACCCGGTAGCACGATGCTTTACCGAATTGGGAATATGATTCCCGAGGAGGTTGTTGGTGATTATTGACAGATTGAAAATGTAGATTGCGGGACAGGACTACCTCTCTAGTCAAGGGCAGTGCAGTATAGTTGTTAATAAAATGGATGCACCTTCCCCTCCCCCAGAAACGGTCCGCCTCCGCAAACAAGGGGCAATAACGACCAACACGAATTATTTGGCGCTAACCGGTTGTAAACGAGAGTCAACCAAGAAAGTGGAGCGAATGCTTAGCGAAGGAAGGCTGGCCTCGGCAAACACTTTAAAGTCCCCCCCCCCTGCCCTCCCTCCGATCTTGAACTTCTTTCTTTCCACAACAGGAAATCTTGACGCTATTCGAGACTTTATAATATGTTTGGGATAGAGGTACAAGTCCTTTTTGTTTTATGAAACCATCTCTTCTCCAAGAATTTAAGAATTCTCGGGTCGTCGTGCCGATCACATCTCCATCATGAACTCCGACTCCGGTCTCGAACGGACCGATGACCAGGCTGCCCTGGCTCGGCTCGGCAAGAAGCAAGTCTTGAAGCGTCGGTTCGGTTTTCTCTCCATTGTCGGTTTCGCGATGGCTGAGTTGATTACTTGGGAGACCGTCCTGACTCTGTTCAATCAGTCCTTCGAAAATGGAGGTCCGGCGGGTGCCTTTTATGGCTACATCATTGCCTGTCTTTCGACCTTATCCACCTACACGGTCATTGCGGAACTGTCTTCGATGGCTCCTATCGCCGGTGGTCAGTATTACTGGGTGTATATGCTTGCACCCATGCGCTGGAAGAAAGTCTCGAGTTACCTGATCGGATGGCTCACCTCACTTGCATGGATTGCGACCATCGCAACTGAGACCATTTTCCTGGGCACCATGATCGAAGGCTTGATTACTTTGAATGATATAGGATTTGCTCAGCAGCGTTGGCAAAACACTCTCCTGGCCTGGGCTAGCATCGCCGGAACATTCTTCATCAATGTGGTGTTGCCCAACGCGCTTCCCCGTTTTGAGATCGCAATGCTTGTACTGCATCTGGCGGGCTTCGTCGCTATCATGGCTACATTATTGGCTCTATCTCCGAAGAGCACCCCTGACTTTGTCTTCCACACAAGTCTGAACGAGGGTGGTTGGCCTACCCAGGGGATTTCCTACTGCGTCGGCTTCATCGGCAATGTCGCAACCTTTGTCGGTGCAGACGCCAGCGTTCACATGGCCGAGGAGGTTGCCAATGCAGCTGTTGTGATCCCTCGGGCTATCATCACAGGCATGACGCTCAACAGTGCCCTTGGCTTCGCAATGATGCTCACCGTTCTCTTCTGCATTGGTGATGTTAAATCGGTCCTGGGTTCCAACACCGGATTCCCTTTCATCCAGATCTTCTACAACAGCACACAGTCGTACGCAGGTGCGTCTGTCATGACGGCGCTCATCATGGTCTTGACCATGGCCTGCTCGACCGGCATTACTGCCACCGCATCTCGTATGACCTGGTCCTTTGCGCGAGACCAGGGCCTGCCCTTCTCCCACTACCTGAAGCAGGTGAACCATCGCACCAAAATTCCCATCGTATCTGTCTCCGTAGTCTGCGGATTTGCCGCAGCCCTGACGCTCATCTACATCGGCTCCACAACCGCCTTCAACGATGTTATCTCCCTGACGGTCACCGGATTCTACAGCACCTATTTCCTCCCAAGCGCATTCCTCCTCTACCACCGGATGAAAGGACACATTCTCCCCCACGGAACAATGCTCGATGGCCTCCCGGATGCACCCGCCAGCGCCAGCGCCAGTACTAAGGAGAAACCTGCTGCCCCCTTGCGCCCCAAATCCCCTGATGCGAACTCAAATCAACCCAGCCCCAGCCCTGGCCCCTCTTCTAGCCCCGAACGCAACCCATCTGAAAAAACCACCAAGCAACTCGAGTATGAAATTTCTCAGGCGCCTTTGATCTGGGGCCCTTGGAAGGTTCCGGGTATCCTCGGCACTATTAACAACCTCTATGCATGCGCGTACATGCTCTTCGTCATCTTCTGGAGTGTCTGGCCTCCTAGCACGCCAGTTGATTATTCCACCATGAACTATAGCATCGTCGTCACAGTCGGTGTGCTCATTCTAAGTGGAATCTGGTACGTTGTGCGGGCCCGCAAGGAGTACTCCGGTCCTTTGATTGATGAGGAAGTTGCCGCGATAATGCATCTTTCTCCGGCTGCTATAAAGGCTTCATCGCAAACAACCGAGGTTTAAGCTAGGAGCCGGATAGACTTTCGTTACTCGTGGAAATATTCATGGGCGTGGTCCGCCACCGAGTGGCCGAGTTTCGAGAAAGCAGGAGTTGTACAGACATATGACGAAGATACCATGTATTTTAAGAATTGACGACAGAACTAAATACCCTTCAATGCAATGAACTGTTAGAAAGCACCATGGAATTTGAAGCCCAATCTATCACTAGATCAGAGTCGATTGAGTGTTAGCTAATCAATTTCATGCATGTCGAATGATCAGCAAGATCCGGGACGAATAAGCATCGCCCCTGACGAACATGTTCACGATCGGGACTCTGAAAGTAGCGCGACCCCATCGACTGCAACAAATCAACAAATCAAATTGCGATCGGATCTGGAGCTTGTGAAACGAAGGAAAGATTCACCTAATCCTGCAGAGACCCACCGACCTTATCCAATCAAGATGCAACTCCAAGCTTATTCCTAAGCGGTAAACTGACAGCCCTGCTGATCTACCAGCCAGACATGACGCCGAATGAAAAAGCATGCTTGAATTTATGCGTTTGATTTGGTGACACACCTGGGCAACACACAGCCCCGGGCAAAACAACTGCGCCCGGGCTTTACGTACCAGGCACCCCGTGCGAACGCCTTGTTTGTTATTGACCCTTAAATACAAACCATGCGTCTCATACGCCTTAACTGGCCTGGGTTATTTTTTGCAAACTGGCGAGATTAAAGAATGGCGGAGACTAGAAAAGACCACGAGCCTGAGCTTCATCGGCAGCCGAAACAGTTTGTTTTGTGCTTTGATGGCACCGGGAATAAATTCGCCGGTGATACGTCGGATACTAACCTCGTGAAAATCTATCGTGTAAGCAAACCGTCCTGATTCGAAGTCTCGCTGCTCTAACTATTTGCCGTGTTTTTCATTTAGATGCTCGATCGCAGCCAATCTCATCAATACCACTACTATCAGCCGGGAATCGGCACGTACCTCACCTCACACTCGCTCGGGAGCAAGGGGAGACTAAACCGCGTCAAATCGTCGTACAAGAAAGCAAAAGATGCCGCATTGGGTTCCTCCTTCGACGAGCACGTCCTGGGTGGGTACAAGTTTCTCATGAGATACTATTCACCCGGCGACAACATCTTCTTCTTCGGATTCAGTCGAGGATCCTACACAGCGCGCTTTCTGTCCGAAATGCTCGATTTCGTGGGTCTTCTCCAACCCGGAAATGAAGAGTTGATCCGTTTCGCATGGAAGACATTCGCAAAATGGCAGCAGCGGAAGGACTCCACAAAGAAGGATAAGGAGGAAAGACGCAGACTTTTCGCGTTCATGAAGGCCTTTCGTGAAACGTTTAGTCGGCCTGTTAGTCGGATTAGGTTTCTAGGCTTGTTTGATACGGTCAATAGTGTGCCCATGTTTGAGAATGCCTGGCTGGAACGGAGCAAATTTCCGTATACGGCGCAGACCACTGCGCGGGTTATTCGTCATGCGGTCTCGATTGATGAGCGGAGAGCAAAGTTTCGACAGGATTTGATTTCTGAGGTGAAGCCTCTCGCTCACGACTCGAAGCATCCCCATCGACTGAGACGTTTTCTTTCGAGGGATGATCATCACGAGAAAGCCGAAGTGCCTGAAATTGTACTGAATGCTGCCGAAGATGAGCGAAGTTCGAGATGCCAGGTAGTTCACGGTGCGAAGGAGGAAAGGTACCGCGCCCCCTCGCCTTCGCCCAATCGACGACAAAGCACGGAATTTCCCAGGAACAATGCTCTATTGTCCGATAGGGTCTCACTCAAAAGTGCCATATCTCGACAATCACTTCATGTCCCTTATATAGACGAGCCCGAACAAGAGGAAGAAGAAGATGATCACGGACAAGACATTTCAGAGGTGTGGTTTCCTGGCCAACATGGCGATGTTGGAGGGGGCTGGAAACTCAATCCCCAGGACAATTGGCCATTAAGTCACTTACCTCTTGTGTGGATGGTCAAAGAAGCCCAGCTTGTCGGGCTAGAGTTTGATCCCGAGAAGCTCAAGCGTTTCAATTGTTTCGAAGCCGATAAGGGAGATGAGACAATTCACTTTCACGAGAACATTTTACCAATCAACACCCTGGAGACCCAAAGTGGTCGCTTCCACCGTCAAAACCTCTCAGATCCATTCCAAGAAACAGTGACCCGCACCATGAACCAAGGGATTGTGCACGACTGTCTCACGTATGGGGGTGGACTATCATTCTTCTCCACATTGTCTTGGAGACTTATGGAATATCTACCATTCCGAAGAATGGATCTGCAGCCCGATGGGTCCTGGAAACCCATCAGCTGGCCTCTTCCTCGCGGCGAAGTACGTGATATTCCAGAAAATGCTCAGATTCACGTCTCCGCCATCCATCGTTTGAGGACTGATCAAAATTACCGACCTGGGAATCTTATTATTGGCGGTGGTGGAAGAGGTGTCAAGCGGGCGCCCGAGAGATACGGGATTGGGGAGTGGGAAATTTGTAACTATGAGGGGGACCTTGTCCGAGAAACCTATACTCGAAAGAAGCCTGAGACTGCTTGCAAAGATGAGACTGTATAGTCGATAAATTTATTACTACTAGTTGGAATGGCATGTTTCTGCTGAACAAATACTCCCTCCATGGTTTGACTTTTCAAAGGGACTTTCCTGCCAAATGGATGAAATTCATCCTCGATACCTACACTGCTAAACAATTACTAGAATTTGCCCCGTTGGCCATGTGGCAGAATCATGTGCGCGCAGGTGGTCTTGAGCATGAAGGTGTAACGCTTTCTTGTTGCACAAAGACCATTAGTTTGTACATCCTTTTGGAGAGTGCTGCGAGTCCTAGATGGTACAATATAAGGCCCAGTGGCTTTGGTAAATTAACAGAATTAGCTTACTAGTAGTATATTTTTATTTGATTTATTTGTACCTTCAACTTGAAACCAGCAGAGTTCAAGATAAAGCCCTCGCAGCTTAAAAGCGTACGCTCCATCTATAATTTCCAGGCTTGGTATGAAATAAAATATTATGTCAATGATTCGGGTGGGACAAACAACTAACAATGCCGATGAGAAAAGTACCCGTCTAAAAGCCCGGTGGACTCGGATTTGATATGATTGTGTTTCCAGTTCAGAGGAGAATCATTTCTTGCAGTCTCGACTTTGGTTATACGCCTCAATAGTGATATTCGTTGAACCTGAATCTATCGCGATGAACGTTCTAAAAATTCGAGGTCTCGTGGCAAACATAACCGCCTCAGTTGATCTATACGAATCATCTGGGTCCGAAGAGTTCCTAGTAAACGCTCGTGAAGATACGACTCGACTGGCGCGTGCACTAGAGAATCCCCGGGATGCCATCGTCAAGTTATTTTTCGCTGTAATTACCATTTATTCCCTAGATGAAGACGTGATTATAACCTTGGAGATGCTGATAATCTGATTATATAGCCAACAGTCTTGGTAATTGCTAATGTTGCTCATGACATGAGGATCTTCACCATACTCTCACGAGCGACCGTCCCTGTATCTTTGGCAGATCTGGCGGCCGCGAAACCTGCCGATCCGCTATTAGTTGGCTAGTAACGAATTTCAGCGAGAAAGGAATCGAAAACTAACTTATTGGCTTAATCGCCCATAGAACGCATAATGAGACATCTAGTTGCCAATGGCTTTGCGGAAGAGCCTGTGCAGCGTGAATATCTACCCACAGCTCTTTCTAAGGAAATGGTTCAAATAGGCTCTCTCGCTATAGTGGAATCGCTGTAAGCTTCTCACGGGCGTATCTCAGCATTGAATCATTGACACATGAATGACTGCTGATTACTGCAGCGCTATAGACTTTCTCCCCTGTATCCAAAAGCTCCCCGAATATCTCAAATCTATCAACTACTGCAACCCAGACGACCCGCTCCATTCGCCGGTCCAGTACAGTCATAATTTGACTATTGATACTTTTACCTGGCTCGGTCAAAACCCTGACACCCTGAGACGTTTTAACAGCTTCATGGAAGGGTACCGCGGAAATCGCCCACATTGGAGTGACTGGTTCCCCGTCCGTGAGCGTATTCTTGATTCCCAGGTACTGGCTCAGAATGAACCGCTTTTGGTAGATATCGGTGCTGGAAGAGGCTATAATCTTATAAAATTCCGGAGCCGGTTCCCAGATGTCCCTGGAAGACTAATTTTGCAAGATTTGCCTACCGTGATCGATGAGATTCAGGGAGCGTACGATTTGAAAGCCGCGGGAGTCGAGACCATTGCCTTCAATTTTTTTGCAGATATTCAACCGGTCCAAGGTACTACTATTGGACCCGTTCCTTGAACCAAAATTCATTCTTCTAACCCATTTTCCAGATGCGCGAGTGTACTACTTGAAATCCGTACTGCATGATTGGTCCGACGCAAAGGCCGCCTTTATATTGAATAATATCAAGCATGCAATGAAGCCCGGATACTCTAAACTGATCATTGAAGAGTTTATTTTACCAGAGAAAAATGCCCCGTCACTTGCTTGCATGACTGATCTAGCGGTCATGCTATTTTCTTCGGGCTTGGAGCGAAACCGTCAACGCTGGACTGATCTTATGACGTTGACTGGCCTGAAAATTCTGCAGTTTTGGGTTCCCAGAGGCGATGGAATGGGAATTATCGAGGCGGAAGTTCCTCTGTTTGACGAGTAAAGTTCCATATCTTTGACATTTAGTTACTCAGAATCGAATTGGGACTCGCAGCCGTGGTCAACTCATTTTCTAAACTCAAAAAAGCAACGAGACTCTCTCGTTGAACGGAGGGGCTCCTTTTCCTCTTTTTTTCTTCTCCATTCATTCAATTTTGAGAAATCCAAATACTTTGAATACCACCTTTATATGAAAAGCATGTCTTTGATTATATTTGATTGAGCAATAATGGCCCTGTCACGTCTATATGATCAAGTAGTCATCCTGATGTGACGAATCGGAGTTGAAAGTCTGCAAGTAATTAGAAATGAACAATCACAAGCGGTAAATTTCACGGTAGCACTCACAAAGGACATCCAGGGAATATTACTATTGTCATGTTTTGGTTGTTCCGCACGGGCAGTCCATACCTTCTCAAGCAAAGCCTGAGGGGCTGTATTTCCCATTTCCGACCGAGCCTTGATCTGCTCTAATCTCAAGATAACATAATGACGTGAGTGCGCTGACAGATTATCGGCGCCAGCCATAAACAGAGGCAGAACCATTAGTTCTAGCAAAGGACTGGTCGAGGGAATATTGGCCACTGAATCCAGGATTTCGAAAACCGAATCTCTAATTTTTGGTTCAGAGGCAGACTCGGATGGATCGAGTAAGCGCCAAGCGCGCAAAATACATGCATGGCGAAATGCATTGGAAACTGAACCCCAAAGCACATCGTTATCTGGGAAAAAGCATCGTGAGCTGTCCCAGAGGTATAGCTTGCGAATTGAGCTGTGGATAGTATCATGGAACTCTGAGTGCTCCATACTTCCAGCAGCATACTGTTTCGCGTACTCTAGGATTGTAGCAATGATGAGGACTATCTCCCTGGGACAGCCATTGACTGACTCGAAACGTAAGTTGCATAAAGATAAAATCTTCGAGCGAAGCTCGTGAGTGAAGCAGAGTCTCTCGGGAGCAGAAAAGGCGCGTATGATATCTAGCCTTTGGCGGAGTCGTGATGTTAGAGAAGACAAAACAGAGGAGGGAACTGATTGACTCACCAGAGAAGATTCCCTAGAAAGAAGACGGTCCTCTCCTGATCAACAGTCAAAGTTTGATCAAGTTTGAGTTGAGAGCAGATTGACATAGCGCCCGAGATATGTGCACCATGTGAAGATATGCCGGTTTCGCAGATCTACGAAATTCTATATTAGCGTGGATCTGACAATCAATGAAGCCGAATGACAACTCACGTCGTGCAGTAAAAGTATTTGGATGGTAGCAAAAACGGAATCAACATCGCTTCCTCTGAAGTTCCCTGAGCAAACCTTATTGATGGTAGTACCGAGAGCATTGATGGCCTTGGCGCGATACTCCACTGCGACTGATTCATAAAGGTGCATCTCTGAGTTCAAATGCCCCATATGACAGGCTGAAAGACCAAGAACTGCGTAAAGAACATTCAATTGCTCGTATGCCAATGGAATTACGTAGAGTCGGTATGGGTTTTCTTTTTTGTCGCTAGGCTGTGCAATCTGATGGGGACAAATGATGCGGTCATCTGTGATATCCAGTTAGTAAACTCTGAACTTGAAGTTGACCCCATCCTAGGATGATCGAATGACCTGGAGATAGTGTATACATACAGTGGACAAGGAGGGTTTCTGCCTCTTTCGAGACTAATATCTTGCTATGCTCTTGGTGCCCCGGCGTGCCAATATTGCCCTCTGGAGTGGTAACAGATGAGCTGGCTTTATTTTGGGATGGAGGCACCCATGAATTAAACTCTAAGCCTTGAGACATATTTGGTTCCGTGGCGGTGGAATCTGTCGTTGGGGTAGAAACGGAGTCCTTGCTGATTGGAAGGTCTTGATTCTTCCATTTGCCACGACTGGCTATCCCGCAGAAACGAAACTTGTCTGGATATCCTTCACATTGAAGTCCCATTCGAATGCATCGCCTACACATCGGCCGTGCACGGTCACACTTACGCGCCTTTTGGCGACATGTCAGACAGGGAGCATCTGGACAAATCAGAAGTTGGCCAGTAAGTGGATACGTTGCAAATTTGACCTACCTCGTTGTCCCATCTTGGATTCTCACGGTCACAATATCATGACCGCCTCATTGTTTCTAGGAGAGAAGAAAGAAGCTGAATGCTGTGACTATCGCGCCTTGTCCTCGCGGGGTCGAGGTAACGCAAGAAGAGTCGCGTTGAAGCGTGAATATGTCACATTACGTAATACATTTTGAACCGTGAAATTCTAGTTACAACATCGACAATATAAGTAGTTCGGAATGGCCTCCATATAACAGTCAGTGTTAATCTAATGTATGTTAGAAAATACCTACTAGGCTTCACCCTACTCATTCTACCGAACATTGACACTTTCGGGGTCCCGACATGTGGCTATGGTCATTTTATCTACTCCGTACCCAGTACCATACTCGGATTCACGCCGATTCCCGGTCTAGTGGGGCGTTTATACAACAACGATTGGATTGGTTCTCCCAACGATTGCCGCTTTCACACACGTGATGGTCGTTCCAAGGGTTGATAGCCGTCTGCTGATAAGTACCTGCACGTTCACTGGGTGTACGCATATCCCCAGCCCGATGACACTCCACATGTCCAGTTTATTCCGCATACCCTATGGTAGTTGTTGATAACCACGATAAGAGGATTAATTTCCCTTGCTAGTAGGATTTGGTGTATCTGTATTCACTATTTAGAAATTCCAAGCTTCAAAACACCTCAGAGAATTTCAATTATTTGTCCAATTGCTGTGTGTTAATCCGACCACGAGCCTTGTTGGTTGACCCGAGCATCTGCCGAGTTTGGTTCTTGCGGGGGAATAGAATGGGGTATAGCCCCGGATTTTCTCCGTCTGCATCTCTCCCACCTCCCACCACACCAGATAATTCTCCAGAGAACAAGCTATTCTTTCGCCCTGCCTCGATTATGTCTGTATCGCCAGTGATAGCACGAAAGCCATCCTATCAACCATTCCAATGTCTGATATGTCAGAGCCGTTTTACCAGACACGAGAACCTCAAACGACATTCTGCGCTGCATAATCGCTCCCAAAATGAAACTTCCCTCCCTTGCGACTTTTGCCACGCCACATTTTCTCGGCCAGATCTACGAAATCGTCATATGAAGAGGAAGCATCCAGATCAAGAAGATGCTCGGGTCACCAAGAGAACCCAAGGGGATGTGCGCGCGCGGTCACGGGCTTCTCAGAAAGGCTCTTCTCCTAGGGAGAATTCTGCTTCGCTATCACCAACAGACAGCCATAATGACTTGCAGTCGCATCATTCTCAAGGAGACAACTTTGAAATAAACGGCGGAATTTGGAATTCCGGCGTATCATATGAACAGCGCCCTTCCGACTTCGGTCCTCAGCGAGACCATGCAGAGAGCAGCCATCGTGCAGCTACTGCTTCCTTGGCTCAACCATTTCTCAGCGATCCAACATGTATCAACCAGATTGTTCAAGAGGCAACTGATCTTGAGCAGAGCATACTACTCGGCGCACCCTTCCTAAAACCTCCACACTCCTTCGGGCTACAACTTCACCAACCGGAACCCACCCATTCGATTGGCCCAAATTTGGCAGGCATCGAGTCCAGCCACAGCTCCCCAGACAGACTTTCATCTCATGAGCTACTGGAAGCACAGGGAGATTGGCTTCCTTCTCTTCTCCAGATCGAACGCGGATGCGACCTTTTTTTCAGACACGTTTCACCATACATACCATTCCTCCACCAGCCGACCTTTGATCCCTCACAAACTGCCCCCTTCTTAATATTAAGCATGCTTTCTCTCGCTTTTCAACACGGAGAAGATCCAGATTGTGGAAATCAATTAGGGTCAGGCGCTGCTTTGTCCGTAAATTGCTTCCACCGCGCCCGATTTCTCGCACTTTCCGGTGATACAAGATCGGATATGCCACCACAAGACATTGCCATGGTCCAATCATACCTACTCCTTCAAATCTGCGCCATGATGTTTCTTTGCGGCAAAGACTCAGCTCACGGCCTGAAGATGCACTCCAGCATGATTTCTCTCGCCCGAGCGGCAGGCCTTATGCAGCCGAATCCAGTCGAGCCTTCAACAGCCACCGATCTCGACTCACTCTGGCGAGAATTTGCCCGAGCCGAATCACACAAACGAACCCTTTTCGCCGTCCACCAGATCGATGCCCTCTGGTATCAATTTCTATCCATCCCCCGTTCTATATCACACCTCGAAGTTAAGCACGACCTGCCCTGCCCCGAAGACCAGTGGAAATCAGTCTCATCCGCGGAGTGGGCTCACAGACAACTCGTCTCAAGAAATTCCGGGCCCTCGGTACAATACGCCGATGCAGTTCGCCAATTTCTATCCGCGGACCCAGAACTCCGAGATCTGCCCTCCTTTGATCCATACGGCGCCGTCAACATCGCGCAATTTCTCATATCCAGCGCCCGCGAGATATCAGGATGGTCCACAATGACAGGAATGCTCAGCATGGAGAGATTCGGCGCATTGAGATCATCACTTATAGCGCTGGGCCCATTCGTCCGACCGGAAGTGCACACGGGGGGATCTCACCAACCTCGCCCTGTGCGAAGCAACCTGGCAAACCGCCATGATAGAGATCCAGCTCTGGTCGCCCTCCCATACGGGCGGTATTGTGGAAGGAAGCATCGATGCCGTTCTGAGCCAGTCGACTTTTTTGTCACCCTCGGCGGAGTTCCTGTGCGAGCCTGACACTGCAAAGTCTGTTCAGCCCCACGTTGACTGGTTTCTTCGATATCTTGAGGCTGTTGTTGTGCCGGGGTCGGAAGCACCCTGGGTCGCGTTGTATGCGTACAAAGCCTTCTTAATAGCGTGGCAACTACTGCGAGGGGGTATTCCAGGCGCGATGGAAGTTGTGGGTGTTGCTGATGGCGATGAGAATGGTGCGCTTGAGTGGGCTAGGAAGGTATTTTTACGCAGACAGAGATGGCAGTTGGGTAAGCTTATTCTAGAATGTGTGGATGCATTGGGGAAATGAGGTTATTACATGGATGGAGCCCTGGAGGCTTTGCTTCTACTGAAACAATATGTATCACATTAACTTGAAGCTTCACGTTGATAACTAGCTGAAAGGCTTTGATGATTACAATTAAAAACACAAGGATTTCGTAACATGCGTATACCATAAGTACTAGTACATTTCATACCGCCAGTTGAGCTGGACCATCTCTTCTGTGACGCCGCCCTTCATAGCCTTCGCGATGAGGTCTTCGTCTCCTGAGTCGAGGCGCTTATTCTCACGAAGTACCAGCCAGCGGTAGACGGTGATAGTGATGGCGAAGAGAAATGCGGCGCCCATAAGAGTGCCAAAGGCAGCATAGAAGTGTGGGGAGGAGTAATATAGATAGGAAGCCCAGATGTTGGAGGTTCCACCGATGGCATTGACCAGAGCTGAGGCGGCAGCGCGCTTGGAGACGGGCCGGGCCAGGTGCAAGTTGATGGTCTTGTAGAGGAGGAGTTGTGGACCGACGGAGGCAAAGGGTAGAATCATCATTGAGAAGTATCGGGCGCCGGTGTTGAGAGTCGCGATCAGAATCACGTACATCACGATTGCGATGGCGATGCAAATAAGGATCAAGGGGTAAACAGTATTTTTCCGATCAGAGTAGAACATGACCCAATAATAGACAATGCCGGCGAGGATATAGGGAGGGGCCGTGAGCAGAAGACTGATGGTGCTGTTGAAATTCAAGGAACCAACAAGGGTAGGGAAATAGTTGGCAATAGATCCCTGTGTTTGGGACAACATGTTACAGAAGATCAGCAGCAGCAGCTTTGGATCTGACAACGCCTTACCAAAACCGCGCAAAACAGATTCATTCTCCGAAGCCTCTGCGGCACCAGACTCAGACTCGATGCGCCAGACAGCGAAGTCGCGTTCCACCTGGGAAAGAATACGGCTGTTGTGTGGAAACTCGGGCATGATACAGGAGCAAATGATACCAACGCCAACTGTGGCACTGCCTTCGATGATAAAAAGCCATTGCCAGCCAGAAATCCCGTGTCTGCCATCTAGTTGGAGGATAGCTGCGGCGAAGAGGCCACCGAAAGCATTTCCGACTTGTTGCGCGATATATAGACCAGCAATACGCTTGCCAAGTTCTGTCTTTGTGTACCAAGCCGAGAGGTAATAGATTGCACCGGGGAAGAAGACGGCTTCCGCAGCACCAAGAACGGCACGCACGGCAAGGAGTTGCCCATACGACTTCACCGCTGCTGTTGCAGCCGATATACAACCCCAGATAGAGACAGCAGCACAAATGTACATTCCCGGTCGAGAAATTTTCGTAATAATGAGATTGCTTGGAATCTGGAAAGGAAGGTAACCGACGAAGAGAATCGAAACTGCAGTGGCGAATTGTTGAGTGTCCATGTTGAGATCTTCCATGATTCCTTGGAGCTTGGCTGCAGCCAGGTTCTGACGATCGATATAGTTGAGGATATAGAGAATTCCGATGGTTGGTAGAACGAAGAGATCGACCTTGCGGACAATTTTCTTGTTCAAAGTCTTCATTTCATCTTGACTAAGACCCCGAAGGGAATCTGGCATGCGGCGGTAGGCGGCATCGGTGATGTCGACCTGTCCTTCAGTGGTTGATAGGTTGTCGTCAGTCGCAGACGACATGGGTCGTTTCTTGGTATCCATGCTGACTGACATCTTGAAGAGATCTTAGATGTAATCAAATTGATGGATGAGGTGATTTTGTAAAAGAGCTCAGTCCGGTGAGCAGGCAATGGCTTTCTTAACAGCTCCTCCCGTCGATGTTGATCTATATAACCAACACGCGACAGACAACCCGGGCGTTATCTGGTTCCAACTTGGGGAAAGAACCCGAAGAGTCTTAGCAAAGAGTAACCGACTAATGATCGCGAGTCCTTTGCAATTGACCGTGACTCATTGATTCATTGTCTGATAGCCGGTCGACGCAGCAGTAGATAAGCACTGGGAGGAGCGCCCAAGTTGGTATCACAGCCCAATTGGAGCTAATCCCCGGATGGTCCGTGTCATACTGCAGATCTGGGGTACAGCTGGGGTGGACCGGGAGGAGTGTAGTGCATAGTTAGCGGGTCTGAGTAGTGTCTTGGGCGGAGGCGAGGTTGTCAAATGTTGAGTTTGGGGGGGGAGCTCCTCCCGCCGATAAGCGGAGTGGGACTCGCCCGAAGTGGCGATGTGCCCTAGTTACCCAACTGGGATGAGATAGCGGCATCTATGAACTCCAATTCTCCAAAATTGAGGGGCTGTTCAGATCTGACCCCGCGAAGATGGAGAGCTCTCAAGAATGATTTGAGCTACCGAGGTAATACGTGTTCGAAAGAAATACTTGCTCATCGAAACTCAAGCATACTTATTCACGAGTATTCTCATATCATATTTTCTTCTCTTCTATATCATTCAAATTTCTACTCCTATAATTCTCAATCACCGAGAAGATCGACCAACACAACTCAGTTCTCAAACCGCAAAAATGAGCTACCCTACCGCACACACTACTCAGATTCAGAACTCTCGCCTGAGGGTTCTGAACAAGCTCAGATCGGGCGAGTTCCCCTTGATGACCTTCATGGCCCTTCCCTCTGTTCGCATGGCTCAGATTGTCTCATTGACCGGCGTCGACGGTATCATCATCGACTGCGAGCATGGCCACATCGGAGACGAAGCGATGCACAACTCCGTCGCAGCCATTTCCACCCTCGGCGTCTCCCCCGTCATTCGTATCCGCGGACCCGCCCACGATATCCTCAAGCGCGCGCTCGACACTGGTGCCCACGGCATCATGGTTCCACAAATCAACAACGCAGATGAGGCGCGCCAGGTGGTTGCCTCATCCAAGTTTCCCCCTCAGGGAGTTCGCGGTCAAGGATCCGCTTTCCCAGCCATTGGACACGGCCTCACCACCCCGAATACATGAAGTCCGCCAACGAGACAATCGTGACCATGATCCAAATAGAGACGCGTGCTGGTGTTGAGAATGTTGAGGAGATTGCTGCTGTGGATGGTGTTGATATGATCTTCATTGGTCCTAACGACCTTGCCCAGTCACTTCTCGGATACACTCCCGCCCGTGGTGATGAGCCCGAGTTCGTTGCTGCGGTTGACAAGATCATCAACGCTGCCCGCAAGCATGGCAAATGGGCCGCTCGCATGGTGAACAATGGCACTACTGCAAAGGAGGCGCGGGAACGCTACGACACAGTCGCTATTACTGGTGACACGAAGGCCATTCAGAACTGGTATATGGCCGAGTTCGATATTGCTCGGTCATAAGGGTGGATGGAACTGCCACGATATTATGCGAAAGAAAATTTATAGATATAATGAAACATCATTCTCACTTCCAATCGCGCATCTCTATCTGGTTCATGGTCACGATTGTCTCGTTGGCGGGTTTTACAGTATTTCCAGGTAGCGAGAGCGCGGCTCTTCAATGATTAGTTTCTGTGATTGAACTACAAATTTTTGATAAGTATTACCAACTATAATTCTCACGAGACTTTGCTACTAGTAGGTTCTTACAGAAAATGAATTTGAAATATCGATGATGTAAAGAGACCACCGTAACGCCATAGTTGATAAATGCATTCCATGACTAATTTATTCACTCAAGACTGCAAATAGGCGACTCGTTCCCCTGTTTGGGTTAGCTACCTAGACATTTAATTGCCATAAAGAAGTAATATGAAGGGAATTATTAGTGCCTGAAGTCAAAAATCGCTGTTGCAATTCTCCGAGACCTATTATTCTACCCTCATTGGAACATATAAAGTTTTGATCTATTAATCAATCGGCTAACTTTCACTGCGTAACTTGAAGTTAAGATTTCAATGGATAAGGATTTTCATATAATTTTGATTTATTTCATTATTTGTCTATCAATCGTAACATATAAGCTCCACTCTTAAGCCTGGGCAATGCACTCAATCTCGATGACGGTTCCATCACCAGGGGGGAACGGCCTGTAGACAGGAGCGCGAAGGCATGGGCTGGGGCAGGAATTCGATGTAAACTTCGTTCATGGCGGCAAAATCCTTCATATCGGCGAGGTAGACATTGTACTTGACGACTTGCTCGAGAGAGGAGCCGGAAAGCTCGAGGACCTCCTTGAGGTTCTGCAGGACGGTGCGCTGAAATGACGATCCAATTGTCAGATGTCGTGTTCAGGCTGGGGAGATAATTGATCGTCGGATTTGGAAAACTTACAGTCGCTTGCTTGATCTCACCGGTGGCAGTTTGGCCAGCGCAGAAAACGAGACCGGGCACCTTGGTGGCGGGGCCTGGAGAAGAAAATTGATTAGCTGCGGTTCTAATGAAGTAGTATGTGCATCTAGCTCACAGTTGTGCGGCTTGGTAGGGAACTTCTCGCTGGAAATGAGCTGGCGAGACATTTTGGCGTGTGGTAGTAAAGACTTAGAGATGGAATTTTTTGAGATAGAAGTTTGAATTGGATGAACGAAAAAGGTTGATGATTCCGATTTAAATTGTATAACTATTTTGCCCCTCCCCCACCTGACGATAGCAGATTGTCAACAGCTCCAAAGGAGGGGCAATTCTCCAAAATCTGGGAAAGAGGAGCTCTTGATCGGTGAATGTCCGAATCGGCCTAGGAATCCCCAAATGCGAAGTTTTGTTGTTCTATCTGAGACACTACGGATGTGGCTTCAGCCTTAACGGGAGGAGTGGGAGGAGCTCCTCCCACTCCTCTCACTCCTCCCAAGCTCCACTCGCCGCACGTCGCAGATCGATTTCCTTTATTGGTTAGTATCGACCACAGAATCTTATTTTCGCTTTATCTCTGTCTGATAGTCGGTATTGATCTAATCGGGAGGAGCTCGCCAGGGAGATAGAGGATGTCAGCTGAGATACCCCACAACTCCACGCGGAGGAGCAGATGAGATTGTGCACAGCAGTCTCACTAGTGCCCTGCTAGAGCCATGGAACTGGTATGTGGAGAAAAGACAATGCCAATTATTTCTTGTGCTCCTCTGGTCCAAACAAGGAGCTCGCGGGCGGCTTGGGTCTCGTAGAATTGTATTGCGGCACGATTGGCACGATTGGTTCCGAGTCATATCATCACGCGATTCAATTAAATATAAGACGCTATTCAACCGGAAGACTAGAATTAGCATTAATTGCAACAATAATTTGAACATTCTCATTATCCAAGATTCAATAATGGCACCCGCAGCCGCTTTCAACCCCCCCTTCAGCCAACCTTCCCGGCAAGCCCGCTGTGGCACAGTGGGTTCCTCCCCCAGTCACACAGGTGAAGGAGAACTTTGCTACACTCCAGTCGATTGATCTCTCCTTGCTGGACTCGGAGGATTCCGCCGTCGTCGATGCTCTCATTCAACAAGTGAAAACTGCTATCCGAGATGATGGCTTTCTTTTCCTGGAGAACTATGGTGTTTCCCTAGAGCAGGTAAGGAAACCTTGCAGCAATGAGCCCCAACATACAGTCACTAATAGCCATTTTTATCAATAGCTGCATCGCCAATTTGGTATCGCACAATATTTGTACGACAACATAACTGAGGAGGACAAGGAACGTCTTCTATTCGACCCCGAAAGTGGCATGTGGTCTGGCTACAAGCACCCTTATGGTTTCAAGGTAAGAGAGTCATCCATATGCGCGAGTAAATAGACGCAAGAGAGTTCTGACAAAAATACTACTGATAGCGCCAACGTGGACCCGCTGATGGAATCGAACAATTCAACTGGTATAAGCGCGACTGGGAAAACATCGAGGATCGCGTTCCGACATGTCTCCACCCCCTGATGGATGAGGTTGAGGCCTTTGCCAACTACCTGACCAAGTCCGTCAACCGACGCCTCCTTACCTTATTCTCGCGGGTTCTCGAGTTGCCCGATGACTACCTTTGGGATAACGTTCAATCTCACGGTTGCCCAACCGGCGAGGGCTATTTCCGCCACGCCTTATTCCGCCCAGTCAAGAAGGAGACACAAGAAGCCTCCAAGGGACTTCGTATGCACGGTCACACCGACTTCGGTCTGACTACCCAGCTCTTCTCCGTCCCTATCTCCTGCCTTCAGATCTGGGGTCGCGATGAAAAGTGGTACTATGTCCCCTACAAGCCCGGTGCACTGGTGATCAACATCGGAGACACTCTCGAGATTGTGTCTGGTGGACACTTCAAGGCTACTCGCCACCGTGTTTACAAGCCGCCTGCCGACCAACTGACCCAGGAGCGTCTCTCACTGGTACTCTTCAACAGCTCTCTCGGTGATCTCCGCATGGGCCCTGCCACTGGTAAGTGCCAAGAGTGCTATCTTTTATTGTTTGAAATAACTGGATGCTTACCGTATTCTTCTTTCTAGCTTCCCCCTTGATTCAGCGTGAAGGATGTGTCGAAGAGCAAGGTGTCTACAAGGAATTCAAGAGGCTCACATCTGAAGGCAAACTCGTGCCCACAAACAAGCAATGGCGCGAAATTCAAATTGCTACTGCAACGGACCCTACCGACCAAGTGCACAACCGTGTTGGTGTCCATCAAGTTATGATTGATGGGAAGATCATGCACCAGAGGGAGTACATGGGTGTGAAGGTTGTTCTGCCCGTATAGACGACGGCGGGGATTCTATTTACGACCTAAGACGGGAATATGGGAATATGGGATATCCGTGCGCTATGTGTATAAGGATTTGAAGTAAACAAGATGTATCATTGATTATTTAGCATGCAATTTACGATTTTTTTAATTTTTTTTTTCAGACTTATATACCAAGGTTTTGGATTTCATTGGTAGTACTAGGATGCCTCGATCCGATCCGTGCTGTGGGAGCGATATAGTACTTTTGTGAGAGATCTATTCCAATCATGATGGGAGGCCAAGAGAATGAAAACATGAAGGAAATACTCCATTTTGATGTTCTCCATTTCAAATGGGTAAATCGGAAAATTTCCAACGTGAATAGACCGGCTCGGTGATTCCGGCTAATTTGCCCACGCCAGGTACGCCAGCCCGCTTGGTTCGGGAGAATGACCACCGACCAAACCGACACCCAAATATCCGACCGAATTATCCACCTACGAGTTCATCCTGAACAAATTGATGATAATTCCAAAGTTTAGAACCTCAAGTTGCCTAAAACAAAACCTATATTTTTGTTTCGTGTTCAGCAGGAAGATCTTCATCGTCGATCCAGTAATCCTCCCAGAGACGCGACATTTACCCCGCATCTCCCCGCAAACACAGCACGACTTCAAAACGACGCCCTGAAAACCTATCATAAGAGCCCGAAAATGCCTATCCCAATAATCGACTCGCATATACATCTTTTCCCAGCATCCCATCTCCCAACACTGGCCTGGTACACCCCAGATGGTCCCTTGAGCGCGCAGCACAGCGTGGACCAATACCGACACGCAACAACCAGCATCCCCGCCTCTGCGAATTCCAGCAAAGATAAGTCTCTAAGGGGATTCATATTCTTGGAAACGGACCGCATCTCCTCGATCGAAGAATCGGAATCGGAATCCTCAAATACCCCGGGCTGGAAACACGCCCTCGACGAAGTGTCCTTCCTATCGCGCATCGCGCAAGGAAAGCCCGTCGACGGCGAAGGACACCAAGATGCTGATAAAGACCTCTGCGTTGGGATTGTCCCCTGGGCCCCCGTACCCGGTGGGCCAAATGCCTTGCGCGCGTACGTGGAGAAAGTCAAGGAGAGGGCGGAGACCGCAGAGGTCTGGCGCAAGGTGTGCGGCATGAGATATTTGGTTCAGGATAAGGCTGCCGGGGTCATGCTTGAACAAGGATTCATCGATGGACTTGGCTGGCTGGGAAAGCAGGGACTTGCTTTTGACTTAGGGGTTGACGCGAGACAAGGTGGGCTTGGTCAATTGCGAGAGGCTATTGAGATGATGGAGAAGGTATCTAGTGCCGCGAAGGAAAGTAGTGAGACACCAGTAACTATTGTGATCAGTGAGTTTATTCAGCTACATGACCGGCTTTTTGATGCTCATATTTTGGCAGATCATCTTTGCAAACCTAATCTTCGGCTTGGGACTGAGGCTCTTACTACACACCCTGAGTATGTGGAGTGGAAGGACTTGGTTACCCGTATGGCCCAAGCGAGTCCAGTGAATTATATGAAGCTTTCTGGCGCTTTCTCTGAGATTTTACCCCTTTCGTCGGAAGATGACGTCGACATCAATGGCCTGGCTAGTCAAATTCAACCATGGACTGATGTTGTGTTCGACGCGTTCGGCCCTGATCGTGTGATGTTTGGCTCTGACTGGCCGGTGGCCAATATCGGGGGTGGCGGAAATGATGTCGCTTGGAACAGGTGGATTAGGGTTGTTGAGACCATTCTAGACCGGAGAGGGCTGACAGAAAAGGAGAAGGAGGGAGTTTGGGGACAAGTAGCAGTCAAGGCTTATGGTATTCAGCTATAACATAGAAAGCTCTATTTTTATCATAAGGGGAATCAATCATGCAAAACACTATTCTTACTGCAGATTGACAAATAGTCCACCATCAACAAGAAGCTGTGCACCAGTCTATACCCGGAATCAATTAGCGGATACATCTCTAGGGAGAAATGCTGTAGAAGAAAGAAACTTACCACGTAGCTGCTCAACTCCTCACAAGCCAGGAACACCGCTGGGCCTGCCAGATCACGCGGCTGACCAAGTCGGCCCAGTGGGATACGCCCTTCCATATAAGTACGCTTCACTGGGTCCGCCATGTCGGCATCATTAAGCTGAGTGCGAATGGTACCCGGAAGCAACGCGTTACAGCGAATGCCATATTTTCCCAGTGCCACTGCGGTTGACTGCATAAGACTAAGCACACCGGCCTTGGTAGGTGTATAATGAGTTTGTTCGCCGCCGCCAACAAGCGCTGAAATAGAGCTGATGCCGATAATAGAGCCGCCAGGCGGGGACTGGGCTTTTGCCATTTGACGGGCGGCGGCCTGTGTAGCGAAGAAGGCACCGGAGAGGTTGGTAGAGACGGTGTGATTCAGAAGGGAGGGCTCAAGCCTTTAAAAAAAATCAGCAAACTGAGAATAATCTTTCGATCTAGAAAAATGACACCTACTCGAGGAAATCAGCAAACTGGCAAACGCCTGCGTTGCTGACGAACACGTCTAGTCGGCCAAAAGCCTCGACAGTTTTCGCGACGAAATTGCGCCCTGTCTCTGGCTGTGAAATATCGCCTGATACTGTGATGAATCGAGTCTTGTCTGCGCCTGCCTCGAGCTCATTGATCTCCTTGCGCAGAGATTCTAGCAAGTCGTCTTCTTTGGGTCCGCCGAGGTGACTGATTGCAACTTTGGCCCCATGCCGAATATAATCCAGGGCAATTGCCTAGCGATAGATGGTTAATACAATGTCCATTATCGTAGCTGCGGGGAAATAGGCACACTGACCCGTCCAATGCCGGTCAAACCGCCAGTGATGGCAGCAACCTTACCAACAAGTAATTGAGGAAAAGACATGGCGGTTTTGGAGATACTGAATCTGAACTCGCGAAAGGGTTTCCGGACTCCAGTGTTCGATGCCCTTGATCTTTAAAGCGAGAAAATTGTCAAACGTGTCGAGAATGTGACAGCTGGAACATCCCACCAAGGCGACGTATTTTCTCGCCCCGCCGATAAGATTTCGGGGTCTCGCGATGATGTTCGCCCGAGTGTGGGGTGGCTTCCCCACACCGAGGGGCAGCGGTCTTCCCGTATGGCCGGAAACTCCGAGGCGCGTGCCAAAGAAAAATTTCCTGTGATTTGTGGAATTGAATCGCACCGTCGTGGCAGGGTCTCAGCCCTGAAAGTTTGTTTTCCTACTCCTAAGGGCTCGGCGAATTTCCTGCTTGGAAGAGGAACACTATACTAGAAGGCTGTTTTGTTTTTTCATCCGGAACGTTTCAGTCTATTGGATTGAATGGGTAATGCTATTTATGTACATGGACATCGTGATAGAACGATTCATCAAAGGCAGATAAACATGGGAAATATTTCAAAGTGGCAAAGGGTCGTCAAAATGGCCGCACTTAAGCGGAAGAGCCGTTGGTAGCCTCTTCATTATCCGGAGCCCGCAGAGCTTTCTGAGGCGCGGGGTTCAGCAGGGAGGCTCCAGAGATGAGAGGCGCCGAAGGGTTAAGCTCGAGACCAAATCCAGGCTTGTCCAGAATTGAAACATCAAGGAATCCGTTGACAGGGATGGGCTCATTGGTGAAGAGGTTACCAAACACGGGCAAGACAGACTTGCCGTCAGGAGAGTTGGCCAGATATTCTTGGAAGGGGCTATTGGACTGGGAGACGACGAAGTGGTAGGAGTAAGGTCCGGAGGCGTGGGGGACAACGGGGATATCGTAGGCAGCGGCGAGGGCAGAGACCTTCAGAAGCTCAGTCAAGCCACCAAGCCACATAACATCAGGCTGGATGATATCGAGGTTACGGCCTTCAACCAACTTGCGGAATCCATAGCGAGAGAACTCGTGCTCGCCAGTGGTGAACTTGACAGTAGGGTGGGCACGCTTCAGCAGAGCGTGGCCATCGAAGTCATCGGGAGTCAGGCACTCCTCCCACCAGTCAATGTTCAGACCCTGCTGCTCACAGCGCTTGACCAGCTCGATAGTATAGGGAACGGTGAGAGACATATAGCAGTCAACACGCAGGGGGAAATCAGGGCCAACACTAGCACGCTGCAGACGGAGATACTCGACGTTCTTGAGCAGGCCTTCGGTGCCCTCATCAGGACCGTGGGGAAGGGCCACCTTGGCACCAATAAAGCCAGCAGACTTGGCAGAAGCGGGCTGGGGTCCAGTGCAGTAGAAATCAAGACGCTCGCGAGTTGCACCACCAATGAGCTTGTAGACGGGCTCGTTGCGGATCTTTCCCTGCAGATCCCACAGGGCCAGGTCAATCACCGAAATCACGGCCACGGGCAGACCCTTGCGGCCGTAGAACATGGAGGCCTTGTACATCTTCTCGAACAGGTTGTTGGTATCACGGGGGTCTAATCAAAATCAATCCATCATGTTAGCCATGCCAATGCATCATGAAAGCGCTGAGACAATCTCATACCTGCGCCAATTAGGAAACGCTCAAAGTGCTGGTGGGTAAGCCAGCAAGCAGGGGGACCACCGAAACCGGTGGCGAAACCCTTGGTGCCATCTGTGGCCTCAATCTCAACACAGAAAGAGCCCAAGACGTTGATTCCCCAGGAAGTACGCGAGCCTCGGTACTCCGCCCACTTGGTCATGGGAGTGGAGATGTTGCTGTCGATGAGCCAGTGGCCACCTTTCACCTTGGAGGAAGTTAGTGCTTGCCCAAATGAATTTTTAAGCATCCCCGAATCAAATTCCCCCCTGGATGTTTCTTACATTGTGGTAATCACCGCCGGAGCCGACACCATCGATAATGAAGGTGCGGATCTCCTTGATGCGGGGAAACTCGGTACAACCCATGATGGCGTGTGGAAGAATGGGAAAAGACACGAGTAAAAGAGTTCAATGCAGAATTTTCAATTGAAAGAAAGAAAGAGAGATGAAAAAGAAAAAGGAGAAACTCCGAGATAACGTGGGGGAGCAACACTTTTTCAAAGCGGGCAAAGTTGTGAGGAGACCGAGGGCTTCGGTGGTTGCTGACCCGAGGGGCGAATGCCAAGTCCGGCCACGAGGCAGCTGACATGCAGTATTCTGCCCAGGTGTGTGGTATAGATAGTACTCTAGAAAGAATATTAAAGCAAGTACTCCCAGTATAGTGGCATCTGTAGAATGATTTTCAGCCTACTAGTACTAGTACAGGAAACTTTGAATAAATGCCAATGGATAGTACTATGAGTACATAGTCTTAACTAACTACTAGTTAGTACTACTAAGAGTAGCATCTGTTTCTAGAACTAATAATACTCTCCAAGTATGTAATACGTAACAACTTGAAGTTATTTGACAAATATTACAGTAAAATATACAATTATCACACATAATTGTAACTGTACCTAGGTATTCCTGTTTCACGTGGAGATTGCGGGGTGCCCCGGTTTCTGCCTCAGGCTGCAGTCCAGTGACTTTCCCCCCAACTTTCTTCTCTTCTCTTTCTGCTTCCTCGGCCCTGACTTGCCTGGATCTTCTCGGACTATCTGCGATCCTCTCGGTCTCAATCCGCTCATCTTATCACGATTCAAGTTAGACCCGCGTCATGGTGTGACCCCCGCTAGCTTTGTCTGCAGGTCCGGCCTATCTCGCTATAGCAAAATGCCGAACGATGTTTCCGCCCCATCTCTGCCGTCCGGCCACAACTTGAACCTCGGGGATCCCGAGAGAGACCAGAGCCCCGCTGAGTACTCCTCTGGCCTCGACTCCGATAACGATGCTATCACCCTCAATGGCTCCAGTGGCTCGCGGGCGCTGAAACGGAAACGTCCCCTCACCGTCTCGTACGTCTCCGAGTCGACGGTGCCGCGCTTGCGACCACCTCGACGCACGCTGATTAGTTGACCATCTGAACTAACTCCTTTCAGGTGTGAACTCTGCAAGCAAAGAAAAGTCAAATGTGGTAAGTAGTGCCAAAGAACAATAATGTTGGCCTGCGACGCGCGACAGAATCTGATTAGGTTATTACTTTAAACAGACCGAGTACAGCCTAGTTGTGGCTGGTGCACTCGCAATGGCCATCTATGCCAGTACAAAGAGCGCAAGAAGCCAGGCCTGAGAGCTGGATATGGCAAGGAACTAGAGCAACGTCTTGGTATGTGCCCAGCCATCTCTCCATTCAGCCGAGGTCTAACGGCATCTCTCACTAGACCGATTGGAAGATATCATTCAATCTCAAGCTCGCCTTATCGAGATGCATATCCTGAACAGCCAACCCAATATGCGTCATGATATGCCGCATGCTGGATCCATTGCATACAGCTCGCCCTCAGAGCCCTCAGCCGTGCACGGCCCCAGTCCCCGAGGCGCCCTCTACTTTAACGATCACAATTCGTCGGTAGCGCTGCCATCTCGTCACGCAGAGGTATCAATCACGACTCCTTCGGATTCATCGGTCAAGAACCTGGTGTCCAATAATATACACAATGGCGGGCCAGCGCCGGCGATGAGTGCATTGCCGCCGGCACCCAATGCGCATAGTAATGACTATACTGGGAATGAATCATCTTTGGAGGTTCCGGTGAGCCTATTCGCCAACCAAGAACAGTCGCTTGCAGATCCTGATTTGGATCTCCCTCCATACGACCTGCTATATGCATTGGTGGATCTCTACTTTGACCATATTAACTCTTGGTGCCCCATTCTTCATCGACGATCGACGCTCGACACCTTCTTCGGTCCATCCCCACTGGAGGAGGATGATCGCATGGTCTTATATTCTATTGTGGCAACAACCCTTCGGTTTTCAACAGACAGCAGATTAAATGACCAAAACCGAAAGCGCTACCACGATTCCTCGAAGCAGAAAGTCCTGCTTTATGGACTAGAAAATTCATCCGTCAAGGCTCTCCAAGCGCTGGTCATTTTAGCCTTGGATCTGGTCGGCTCATCCAATGGCCCTCCTGGTTGGAAGCTACTTGCTCTCATAACGAGGTCTGTAGTTCAACTAGGACTCGCAGTGGAATCAAAGTCCTCTCTCATCGCGCCTGTATATCCATCGATTTATACCCTACGCGCTGTCACCTTGTCCGAGCCAGACTCCTGGATCGAAGATGAGAGTAGACGCCGTTTGTTTTGGATGGTATATCTTCTGGACCGGTACTCCACAATTGCGACGGCATTTAATTTTGCCCTGGATGACAAAGACATCGATCGCAAGCTCCCTTGCAAAGATGAGTTCTTTATGAAGAACCAGCCGGTGGAGACAAGACGCTTCCGCTGCTCTAGTGACCGAACCGACTATCTCAGCCACGCAGATAATGTGGGATCGTTTGGCCTATATATCGAGATCTTGGGCATTCTTTCCCGTGTTCACGTTTTCCTAAAAAGACCTGTGGACATTGGATCTCTAGCCGACGTTGAAGAATGGCAGGCAACCTATCGAAAACTCGATAGTGAGCTCACATCCTGGGAATTCAATTTACCTGCCGAGTATGCATATGAGAACTCATCTCGGCTCTTCAGCGGGCCAAAGCAAGGTCGGACTTTGCACAGTGACTGGGTTCAACTACACGCAACCTACCAAACGTGAGTCTCACTCAGGAAGCCATATCATACATACTACATTCCACCTTGACTTCGTACTAACAGTTCCCAGTGCCGTAATCCGCCTACACTCATCCGCCGCATACCCAACAACAAGATCCCCAATTTTCACACCATCATACAGCGCCAGCCAGCGATGTCTCCTCGCAGTCGACAACATCCTCTCAGTAACCCGCTTCGTCGTCGAGAACAACCTCCTCGACAAACTAGGACCCCCCTTCGCCTTCACCCTCTGGGTCTCAGCCCGCCTCCTCCTCGTCCACGGCTCCACAATTGCCCACACAGTCAGCCCAGACATAATATTCTTCGTCGACACACTCGCCCATATGGGCCAACACTGGAAAGTAGCCGAACGCTACAGCAACATCCTCCAACGCGTCCTGGACGAATACGGCGAGTACCAACAATCCGCCGCCCTAGACGCCGAAAGATCAACACCCTCAACAGTAAAGATCCTAGCAGACATGCGCCGCTGCGCCTTTGACCTAGACTTCTTAATCTCCCGCCAACCTCGCGAGTCGCCCTCCACAGCAAGTCTCAGCGGCAACGACCCCCGCGCCTCAACCTCAGGTCTAGCCCCGCGCAACCTCGCACCAAATGAGCTGGAATACCTCGACGTCTTCGGATTCTTCAACGTCCCTCGCGTCCCACCGACACGAGCCCCTGACCCATCAACCGCAGCCGTCCAGCAGCTGGATATGGACTCGGCCATACAAAACCCGATGTCTATCCACGGTCTGACAAGTACGACCCCAGTCGTTGACGGCCATCCCCCCGTCAACACGAACGAGTTCAATATAACGAACTATCTCATCCCGACACCGGAAACGGATTGGCTGTTCCGACCAAATGGTTGAAGATAAATGGAGGTCCCTGGTTTCTCGCTTTGATCTTTTGTTTTGTTTATACTAGTAGTGCGCTCCCGGCCCGCCTCACGAAGTGATGTGTTTTATTCTCTTCCATTATACCCCGCTTCAATAACCCATTTTCCTTGCTGGCCTAGGCCATTGGCATAATTGACATTGTACATATTCGTCTGGCGAAGTAGGAAGAACCCTGCAAACCTTTATTTCTCTCTCTCTCTGTTTCTTCGACTCGTCAATGAATCATTGGATCTTGAGATGCTGCACTTTCCGACTTGATTCGTGTTCTACCATGCTAATAAATATATCGTACCGCTTCTTAGGTAGATCGGACTCAGCTCCAGCTTTGGTTCTGGGCCTACCTTTCCGAGTGAAACCCTTGGAAATGGAGTTTATCATTTAATTCCTACCTAGGCAAGGTAGGTATGTCATAGTATTCATTCCTCAGCTGGTCCGGAAGCAAGACAGAATACCATTTAATGCGAAACAGAAAGTAAATTGGAAGTAGGAAAATAAAATAAAAGTAAAAGGACATACTTCGCCAACAATCCAGGTACCAGACCAGGATGAAACGACAGTTTGAATTGCAGTAGATACATCGCATGCCAGTAATAATCATGACGAGACACTTGCCGTACATCAGCACGGGTATCTTCATGTCCAACTCCAACTCCAATATCACCTCAATCTCCATCGCCATCGTTTTCGCAAGGACTCACACCCTCCCCTATTCTCAACGCCGACCAGGCTGAACCCTCACAAGAATCTCCTCAAGGAAAACGTCCAAAACAGCATCAACGCCCCCACCCATCGGAACAGGATCAGTCATATCCAACTGATGAAGTCGAGTCATAAGGCCGGAAATGTCATTCGCGAGCCCCTCCATCTCAGTATGGATTTGGACCCGTCGTTCCCAATCCTGATCTTCTTCACGGGTTGGGTCCCGTTGGCCCTGCCCGTAATTACGCGCCGGGTCGTGCCGGGCCAGATGGCGGCCTCGCCGATTCATCGCTGTGCGCAGGGCTGGGAGGAGGACGGAGCCGTAGGCTGTGGCACGCTCGATTTCTGCGGGGGTTTGGCGGGCCGGTGGGAGGTTGCGGTCGGTGTTGGGGGTTGGGTGGGAACTGGAACCTGGTGGTCGGGTTGGGGTTTGGGGTCGGCTGCCGGTTCGGAGTCGGGGGGTCTTGACGGCCGGCTGCGAGTTTAGACTTAAGACCTGGGCTGGGGGCTGCGCTTGTTGGGGATGCGGTGGGTTGGTGTTGGTGGGCAGAGTGCGGATTGGGACGAGGAGGAGTGGCGTTTACGTTCACTTTGAGGTCTGGGAGAGGGCGTTGGGATGGGGGGATTTTGCGAGAGATATGTCCAGGAGTACGTGGCTGCTCGCTGGATAGGTTGTTGGTGGGTTGAGCGCTGTTGATGACGGGAAGCTGGGTAGGGGTCGGCTTCGGTGATGATCCTGCACCGTTACTGGCAAACTCTAGGGCCGCCTTTGCGTAGTGGTCATTCTGTCTCGTGGGTGACTTCTTTTGTGGTGTATTGGGGGTTGAAATCTGGCGGGCGTGGTGAGCAGCCGAGGGAATTGGTTGAGCAGCCGGCTTTGATGGTGATAGGGGGAGAGTCGGTAGAGTGGCCGTAGAAGAGCGTGAAAAGGGATCAGCGATAGGAGGAGGGTTTACCTTGCTCGAGGCAGAAGGTGTACCGTGTGACTGTTGTGTTCTCGACATGGGTGGTGCCACAGGTTGTTTAATATCGTCTTGCAAATCCCACTCTTCAGTTTCCTGGCCGCGCGAATTCGTATCAGAGTCCCTCATAGGCTGCAGTGCAGGTCCGTTAGCTCGACCAGCGGGTCTAACGGTTCCAAAGTCCCAAAGATCCTCATGGTTTTCAGGAGGATCCTCCAGAGGCTCCTCGATCTCGTCATATTCATCATCATCATCGCCTTCCCCCCGGTGCGTGGCCTGCCAACGCTCAGCCCGCTCGATCAACTCAGTCAAGTACGTCGTTCGCTTGGCCTTCTTGATAAAAGGATGCTCAAGCATTTCCTTGGCAGACGGCCGCTCCCTGGGATCCCGCTTGAGACACATCTCGACGAATTGTTTGAATGGCCTGGTAAAGCTGCCATTCAGGGTCGGGGGAGGATTCTTGGGGATCAGAAACAGAACTTTCATGGGATGAATATCTGCATAGGGCGGATCTCCACAAGCCAACTCGATAGCCGTGATACCCAGAGACCAAATGTCTGCTTTGTAGTCATATCCGGATTGTTTAATGACTTCCGGGGCCATCCAAAAAGGCGTTCCAACAAAAGTATTCTTCTTCGTCATGGTGGCCGACAACTGGCCCGAAACGCCAAAATCAGCCAATTTGACCTGGCCACTGGCACTCAACAAGATATTCGCAGCTGATAGACGGTTAGTAATAGTTTCCTCTCACTCGAATTTGCTCTTGGTGAAAAATGGGTAGCTCTCACCTTTGATATCTCGGTGCAGTTTATGGTCACTGTGCAGATAATCCAAACCATGCAGAAGTTCTCGCAGAATAATCGCAATGTACTCTTCATGGATCACACCAGGGCGAAGCAGTCCATGGCAACTCCCACCCGAGCAAAACTCCATGATGATCCACAGATTGGAGCCCTTCAAATATGAGCCATGATACTTCGTCACGTATGGAGACTTGAGTTCAGACAAGATCGCGATCTCTTGGATGATGTCATCTACCTCATCCTCGGCGTTTTCGACATCGATGATCTTGATCGCAACCGATTCTCCGGTACGTCTATCGACTCTATGAGAGACGAGGAGTCTTAGTTAAGGTTCAAAGCAAAGCAACGAGACCGTGGTTCGACTTACCCTTTGTACACCTTGCCGAAGCTTCCACCACCTGGAACATGTCAGTAATGAAATAAATTGAACTCGTGGTCTGCGGAAAAATCGTACCGATACATGATTGCTTGGTGTAGATAGACTCTGGGTCTATCGGTCCAGGCATACTTGCGATATTCTTGTGGTATGAGAAATACCCAAGGGGAAGCACTGCGCCACGACGCCGAATGCTCTGATCAACAATGGACAAGTGGTAAATTCAGTAATATCCAGTCCCAAAAAAGCAGAACCGAGACTTTGTGAGTTACGACAGGTGTGAAGTATCCTCCTTGCGTGATTGAGTTGTGCTGGGAGAGCTGACGGGAGAAGCGGAGGTGAGACGTGCGGGATGGGGTCGGAATCGACAAGACGGAGACGAGTCTTAGTGCGGGGGAGAGAGAGGAAGAGAATGAGGTGGTAGTTGACGATTGAAAAAAAAACCGCTAATCCTGCCCAACAGTTAGCCAGGATTGCTAATGTTATGAAGGAGCAACTGGGCAGGGGTCAATAATGGGTCGGGATCGACGTACCGGGGGAGGAATTGACGATGCGGGCGTGAACAAAGTTGGCAAGAGAAGTTGACAAGCCGAAGGCAGGGTAGGGCCCGTAAATACGGCGGTAGAGCAGGAATCAGCTGGAGGACATGATAGCGCGCGGAGTTCAATCCAAGTAATATGGTGCCAATTGCGAATTAATGCCGAGTGATGGTGATGGGAACCCTTCCTTGCCTTGTTTATCTCTTTACGCGGGGCCAAATTCTGCCACCGCCCGGCCTTATCGGCTGATGTATAGGAGTGGGATGTAAACAATGGAATTCATCACTATAGAAACAACAAATATAATACTACTCATTCTTAATAGAAAGGGAATGGAAACATAGAATCGCTGAGAATAGTGCAGTGCTGCACTTTAACATGATCGCGACATTTATAGCATAATTCATTGGAAATCTAGGTCCGAGGCTGTGAAATGGGGTTCTAAGGTTACTTCATAGTTCATCGCCCACCCCTCATCACTCTTGAGTGGCTGCTGCATGGTGAATACTCGGGTCCTTGCATGTGCAAGATGCTCTGCAGAGAAAATGAGAGCCGAGCGAATGAGATGATTTATATCATCTTACTCCTCCAAGTACCCGATGTTCACTGTGCCGTTTTTCAGCCCCGCTTCCTCAATGCTCGTCGAGAGGTGATCTATTAAGTTTTGTCCCATGGCATTCAGGTCAAAGCCAACTCCAGCCTTATCTTCCAGAGGCGGCTCGGCCTTGAGCCATTCATAAATACGCTGGACGGGGTCGTTGAGCGAAAATCGGCGGATGACACGTCCGGCAGGATGGCGGAATTGAATACGAGTCGTCGTAGCCGGGTCTGCAGCAGGCTCGGTGTGTGGTTGATTGCTGGGAATGGAAGAAAACGCCGAAGTTGACTGGGATTCCTCCTCTTCTTCTTCCTTCTCTTCGGGGGTCCCACCCATGATGTCGTCTTCTTCGGCAGCTCGGCCCTTGCCTTTAACATCGTCGGTACTGCGAGTCAAATCATCAGGATCTCCCTGTTTCTGACCAGCAGCTGCGCCCTCGCCAAGACTGTTCCTCATCGCCATCTCGAGCATTTCCTCTTCAGTCATTGCGTCGACAGTCTTCTCCTTCTCTTGTTTCCTCTTAGCCACGGGATTCCGGACGTTGTGGTTCAAACTATAGCGGTCGAGGAACTCATGCAGCTGCATGAGAAAGTCTGCAGGTTTGATCACCGGAGGACCCGACCAGATCTTCATCTGCTCGCCGGTGCGAGGATCAACAATGGCGATGTGCGGGTAATTATCGGAGACATCGCTGGCTTGAAAGTAATATTGAATATAGGCGGACCCCTTAGGATCATCCTTGGCGAATTGAAGAAAAATGAAATGTTCCTTGACAGTTTCTTGGACTGTCTTGTCCTTCCACAGATCGCGATTGAGAACTTGGCAATCAAAGACAGACGAGTCTTGGATATTGACGAGCAACCATTTCTCTTCCGCCTTTCCATCATCCCGCGCCACGTCCCAGGGCACTCTCGACATAATTTCGAATGGAGGGCGGTACATTTCCGCAAGCATGTTCTGTTTGGAAGAAGTCTCCGATGCGCCTCCGGTGGCTCTAGAGAGTCGCTCTTGATGCGTATCTACAGAATCGCCGTGCCAAATCGATGCGGTATTTCTCTGGTTGAAGATACCCGGCCGACCTGGTGAAAATTGATCAAGCGTTAGTCTTCGTACCAAAAGAAAAAGAAGAGTAGGGCTCTTAGGGGTTACAAGGGGGGTACAAACCACCTCGCTGACGAGCCCGCACTTGGCTCAAGATATTGGCATGCATATCATCTTCGTCGTCGAAATCGGCTGCTCCAGGCCCCACCAAGGTCTCCGTGGTGCGCGCCATGGGCGCTCGCACACCCTCATCATCAAAATCTCCATTGCCTCCTCCGGCACCTTGACCAGCGCCTGCACTACCACCGCCGTACATTTCTTCTTGTAGTCGGCGAGCCATGGCGGCGTCATCCTCGAATGTTGTGCCGGCGGCGGGGTTTGTTGGACGTTCGGTACGATTATCATCGTCGGAGTCGGAGTCGATGTGGACGATACCGGATTCGTCTTCAAAATTGGAAGGGCGGGGAGGTTGCCGAGGTTCCTCGGTTAATGGTGCACCTCCATTCTCGAAGTAGAGTTGCATGGCTTGCTCGATGTTGAAATCGGCAAGCTGCAGGTACTGTGTCGCCAGCTCTGGGGTCGAGCCGGTGATTTCACAGAATTGGGCCACCACGTCACTCTCCATGGTGGAAGATTGTGATGGGGAGAGAATGGATAGAAAGGAAAGGAGAGGAAAGTTGGAAATGATGTGAAAGGTAAAGTCAGAGGCGCGTGCAGGAGTCTTGAAATGTGACAGTTTCACCTGATAACTTCGGTGTGGGGAAGCTGAGAGGGTGCAAACAGCTGCAAACTGAGGATTTAACTCGATGAGGACCCCACACAGCTACAGAGAGGGCGAGATGACATCAAGATGCAAGAGTCGAATAGGTTTGAGAATGCTGAAAAAAAGGAAGGCTAGTGGTTCTTAAGCGAAGTGGGAGAGTGGACTTGCAAGAAGTACAGAAAGCACGGAGAAGGTAGTAAGTTAGCAAGTTAGCAAGTTAGCAAGTAGATAACTAGATCGAGGATCTCCCATGACGCAGCTGTACGGCGGTCTTTAAAGACCTCTTGTGCAGTCATGTGCATCCGTGATATCACGTGTAAACCTGCGCAGCCGGTCACTGCAGTCCACCACAGTCCACTTTTGCCGTGTTGGGCGATTCCCACGCGTCGACGCGTCGCGAGTCCGAGACAAGACGAGATCCGCGTGGTTTGATTGCTTTAACGTTCACACTTGCATGACATTTGCACGGGCATCTACTCTCTTCGCTCTTGCTCTCCTTGTCTTCCTTTTTTCTATTTGCTTATTGTCTGGTTCCTTCCCTACTTGCATCAGCCATGACAGCGTCAATCTTGGGCAAGCGCTCTCGTGTCGCCGACACCGAAGGTGAGTTGACTTCCTTCTACTACCCACCTGCTTCCCACCTTCCGCATGAATTAATTCGGTCATTTTCAAGGTCTTCCGGTGCGCACTGCCAGCAAGCGCCGCACAGTCGCCCCTCGAGCTCCTCGTGACGTCGCCGCGCTTCCCCCAAAATCTCTCCCTCGGACACGGTCCAGTGCGAGACTCGCGCACCAAGCATCGCCGGCTCCGGACCAAGAAAACGAGGACGTCAAGCAGCTCGCCGAGAAGCCTCAAGTGAAATCGAAAGCGAAAGCGAAACCCTCTTCTAAGCATACTCTCCGCGAGGAGCCAACTATACCGACTGTACAGGGTGCGTCTCCAACCAAGATCAAATCGCATTTCCGCACCTCAAAGCTCGTGCTCGTCGAGGGTAAGCCGAGTGCGCCGGAAATCTGCATAAATGAGTGGAGCTAACAACAGTCAATTACAGAAGAGAAAGTCGTCGAAGAGAAAATCTTTGAAGAAAAACCCACAGAAGAGAAGGAAATCGAGAAAGAAACCGACACTGCGGTTAAGACTGAAAATGATACCGAGAATGAGAAACCGGCACCCATTGAGTTCAAAACACCTCAAAAGTCCCGCTTCCGTGATGCTTTACAACAATCCCCCGTCACTCCTCGCCATCGGGTACAGGTTGGAGCCAAATCTTCAACCCCCCAGAACCCCACGACACGCTGATCTCCCGCCAACTCCTCGTCCGAGTGCCACTCCGACTATCGCTCAATCGGTCTACTCGCAGGCTCGCCAACTCTTCGCCCGTGGTGCCAACTCAGGTCGACTGGTCGGACGCGATGCTGAGCGAGAGAAAGTGGCTACCTTCATTGGCGATTGTGTCAAGTCTCAGAAGGGCGGCTGCCTTTATGTCAGTGGCCCCCCCAGGCACTGGCAAGAGCGCTATGATCGGTGAAGTTTGCCAGGATATCAACCTGTCCTCCGTCAAGGTATCACACGTGAATTGCGCGAGTATGCGAAACGCCCGCGATGTCTATAGCCGACTCGTCCAAGATTTCGGCGACCAGACAGATATGTTCAAGAAAAGTGAAGGTGACCGTCTGAAGGCCATGTTTCTTCCATCCAAGGTAGAAGGTCTTTATCTGGTCTCTCTTGACGAAATGGATCATCTCCTTACCGGAGACTCTGGCGTACTGCAATCTTTGTTCGAATGGTCATTGCAAGCCAGGTCGAGCCTGATCCTAATTGGTATTGCCAACGCCCTCGATTTGACAGATCGGTCCCTGCCACAGCTCAAGGCAAAGAATTTGAAGCCCAATCTTCTACCATTTCTACCATACAACGCAGCATCAATCGCCAATGTCATCACCAATAAACTTAGAACTCTGCTCCCAGATGGAGGAGATTCGGATCCCAAATTTGTTCCTTTTCTGCAGCCGGCAGCTATCCAGCTCTGCGCAAAGAAGGTTGCCTCGCAAACTGGAGATCTTCGAAAGGCGTTCGAGCTTATCAAGCGCGCAATCGATGCCATCGAACAGGAAACCCATTCAAAGCTCGAGAAGCAAGCTGCCGATGCGGCCGACGCCTTGGTTCTTGCAGAGAATAAGAATCTTTCAACGACCCTTAAGCCTATTCCCGCGCCTCGACCTCCTCTCATGGCCAACTACAACTCTCTGACAGCACCTCGTGCCAGTATTGCCCACGTCGCCCGCATCACCACATCCGCATTCGGCCAGGGCACCATCCAGAGACTCAAGGGTCTCAACCTGCAACAGAAAGCCGCAATTTGCTCCCTGATCGCCCTTGAACGTAAGCGCCGAGAACTCGATATCCCCAGCACACCGTCCAAATCTCGATCCGGAGCCCCAACTGTCAAACAAGCATTCGATACATACTGTACGCTCTGCCGCAATGACAATATCCTTCATCCCCTCACCTCTACCGAGTTCAAAGACGTCCTCGGCAACTTAGAGACTATGGGTCTCGTTGGTGACTACCAAGGTCGTGGTCGTGGTGGTACTCTCGGTGCCGGATCTGATGTCCGTCGAACACCCTCCAAGTCCGGCAGCGTGATGTCCACGCCCCACAAAGGCATGGATGAACAGGGAATCCTCTGTTTCGTCTCTCAATCCGAAATCGAGGGCCAGATTGCGGGCCCTGGTGAGGGTATCCTGCGCCGACTCCTTCGGGGTGATGGTCTTTAGTTTGAGGACATTCCCACCCGGCCATGATCCCGCATCTGCTCCAATGCGCTATGTTCTTTTATCTCCTCATCTTTGTCTCGTTCTGTTCAGGGTCGTTGGCGTCCTCTGAAGAAGACATTTCTCTTGTGATACACATTTGGCATCTCCGGCGTTCGACCTGCATCTTTTTATGTTTTAGCGCCATTGTTATGATTCTCCTTTGTTTCTATGATCTTTCCTTTGTGAACTCATTCCATCGACTTGTCCGGTTTGAACGGTCTACTCGATGGTATCCATGTGCATTATTCCCAATACAACATTTTTTAAGATACAAAGGTTCAAAGGTTAGGGATTGGCAGTATCACTAGTAGTACTAGTAGACTTTCTGGCTGGTAATCATGTTGAATTGGTAGAGGTAGCCCAGGTGCTAGTGGGACCCCGAAGCGTTATCTGCCCCCAGGTGGGAGAAATTACAAAATAGGGCAACTGTGATCTGGGCAGTTCGACTACTACTAGTAATAAAACTAGTAGTGTATAAATGGTATTGAAAGGCCGGAGCCACCTGGGCGGAAAATAAATAAATTCCCACAATCATCCAGAAAGCAGAAACTATGAATTGGAAAGTGTCTGCAGCTCTATGCTCTCATCCTCTTTCCTTCGTGCACGCGACACCGAGTAATAGAAAAGAAAGCACCCTGCGGTACAAGGCACTGTCACAGCAATCCAGACCCAGAATCGGGACGTTTCCGCTAGCCATTCATTGGTACTGAAAAACGGCATTGAAAATAGCGCCTAAATTCCAGACAGAATTAGCATTGTTTCTAAGCTGGTAATTCTCTCAGCATTATCCGGGGTGGAGAATTGACGCTCTATCATTGGAACTCACAGCAAATGTTGCCCCGGGCAGAAAGAACATTGTGACGACGGCGATCTTGAAAACGAGGCTTCAGTCAGTAACAAACCTTGGAAGTACCTAGGTATATCATGAAAACTCTTTATACGCACAGTTCGCATTGCTACACTGTCCCTTTTCATCTCTTGAGCAAGCTCATGTGAAGCCTTGGCCATCTCACGACCGACGAGAGTATCTTCCTGCATTGCACTCAATATAGCCTGCATATCCTGTCCGTTCGCGACGAGTCGTCTATTACTGTTGATCTGAATGCGATTGAAGAGCTATAAAGCACACGTTAGACGGCATGAAAGAGGCCCATATAAAAAGAAACAGAAAATCTTAAAGAGAAACTTAGGGAACCAACCAGCGCAAGATTATTCTCAATCTTCTTCTCCAACTCCCTCGTAAAATCATGCAAAGCCTCAACCTGCGATGAAACCTGACTAAAACCCCTCGAAGCCTGCTCAAGGGTCCTAAAATCCTTATCCTCCGCATCCCCGCACAAAGCGCATCAAAATGCGTAGCCAAATCTGACACAATCCCCTGCAAAGACTTCAGCTCCGAAATATACCGATGCAAATGCGCCGCAATAGAATGCAGCGCCTGATTAATGCCGCCGAAAACCGTCTCAGGAGTGATATGCGAGCCACTCAGCTCGGTCTGGAGCCGGGCCTCGTATTCGACTAATTGTTCGTTCACGCTATTTAATGCGTGCGTCCACCACCGCGTCGTGCTGGTGAGATAAACGAGGTGACTGAAGGCGCCAAAACCGTAGCCCATCCGGGCGTTCTGCTTTAGGCTCATTACTTGGTCGATTCGCTGGCTTGGTTCTAGGGCGACTTTTGTCCAGCGGCCGTGCATGAAGTCGAATGCGACGAATGTTGTTTGCTTTGAGTCTGGCATGACGCGGGAAAATATTCCTATGCATGAGCGGTGAATGCTGAGTTTTATGTCGGGGAGGTCGAGTTTGTGGAAGGGGTTCATTTGCGTTGGGTCTCGGGGTTCTTCTGGAGGTCTGCTGGTGCTGCTGCTGGAGGTGCTGGCTCCGACTTGGACGCGGATTGGGAGGATGTACCAGAAGTCGAATGCTCCGGCCCTTTGGATTTGCAATTTTCGTGAACCTCGGCCGTTGGGGAGATAGTGGTGTGACAAGGCTAGGACAAAACTGAGTGGTATCTGTAGCTTGTCGACGAGTGTTTGGAAGCATGATGCAGAAATACGGAGCTGGTGGGCATCCTTTGGCGGGGTTTCTTTTCCATCATGGACAAGGTGTTTGTGTATAAAGCTTCCTTCGTCAGTTCATGAATGCCTATCTGGATGGACCAGGTTTCCTTTTTGAAAAGAAACTTGAAAATAAATCCCTACAAGAATTCGCTCGAATTATTTGCGTGTGTAGCATTCTATCCTAAAAGTCAATATCAACTCTGGTAATAATGTGATTTATACTCACGCAAGACTCGATGTCTCTTTGGGAATTTAGTTCTTGTATCACCCGTGAACTAGGAGTATAGATTGCACGCTTGACAAATGTTGTATCGGATAGCTGCTTTCTGAGAAATAGAAAGGCAGAGCCCGTTGTGCTTCCATCCAGATGATCACTAGAAATTTAACTTGGAAATATTCTTAGACAACATTGGCCAGTACTTACAGCTCAGGGGCATGTCCATTTTGATACATAGAATCCATCATCTGGACTGATTGGAGTCCAAAGCCATTTCAACCTTTTCATAACGGCCGGACGTATCGTAGAAGAGAAACGGGGGAGGCCTACTAGTATGATTGCTACCACCAGAAGCCCCAGGAAAACCGGGGTAACCCAGTTGGTAATCGGCTGCGTCGAAGTAAAAGGCCAATGCATAAGCGCCAGCCAGCCTCTTCAGTCTGACAGCCATTGCGCCCGCTCCCGCAAGCGGTAATCTTAGCCTGAGATTACCATTGGGCATTACATTATACAAAACCCTCAAGATCTGCACCTCGTATTTCGAAAATACTCTCGCAAATTCTCGCCCCCGACATGCCTGGTTTTCGTCGACGCAAAGAAAAATCTCAGACTTCGGCTCTGGATGCTTCATGGATTCTTCCATCGGATGAAGAGAAGCGGAGCGATGCAGTTACAAAAACATCAAACGATACAAGTGATGAAACTTATGCCACATCCACCGTCAAGATCACCAGGAGTGAGCAGCTGATTCCGATTATCAACTCAACGGATTCCAGCAACTTTCAAGAGCACCAGGAAGTTACGACTGATGTAGGCAACGAGGCTTCCCAAGGGCAAGCGAAAGTCCCGCATATATCGCATCAGCACATTGCGACACAGTACAATCCAACAAGGAACAGGATCAAGCCGCGCTACGCGAAAGAACATTCCTCTATGTGGCTGGACGAAAGTCCAGAATCGAGTTTTTCAGCAGGTAACCGACAAAGTAACTTAAGTGAAGACCCCACGAAAGAGGAAGAGCCGCAGGCAGACACAACCCAGTCCGTCACAGCATTTCACCACGGGTATCCCTTTTCCATCTTTCGCATAGACAAAACGCCAACCGCGAGCCCGGGCAATGCTGCGCCCCCGGTGCCTCCCTGGCGCTATTTGTCGTCGAGCTACTCCCCCAGAAATGGTTCCGTGTGACCTTTCTATTATCATCAGCCAATTGAAAATGTGTGGCGCTCCGGCTGTGTTTGCATGGAGAGGGGGGGAGACCGGGTTGAAGCTGGGGTTGATGAACACCCTGCCCATCGTTTATATTTCGTTATCTTAATCCAGACTGAGAACTGTACTCATCACAACACTCTTTACACTCTTTGCATTAATCTAAAATTCTGTTATCTGTAAAACATATTCAAGATGGAGACCCCAAAATTCCCAATAACCCCTAACAACCCCATTCCGCGAAAAAGCACCCAAAGCAACAATATTCTGAGGGGCCTACGAGACAGTAATAACCCTCCAGCAAATATTCCCTTTTGAAGTCCGAAGTCTAATCATCTGGCCATTTCCTTGCAGGAATTCGCGGTGATCGATCAAGAAACCTCCTCGAACCATCTCCACTTTCCCACTTCACACCATCCGGATCAGAAGGCGATGAAACACCTCCACGGAGTTCCACGGAGCTCCCTGTCGAACTTGCAATTAGAGGCCTGTCTGGCTCTACTCTGAATCGGCCCTCAAGTTCATCTTCAAAGATCCGCAAGACCCCGTTACCCGTCCCAGCCAAACCATCAGCTCCGATCGCCATTCCAGCCAGCGAAAAAGATACATCACCCACACTGCAAGAAATACCACTGACATTCGCAGTGGATGTCTCCGGCAGCACAAGTGGAACTGTTTTGCATCAAGAAAAAAAAGCGATTCGAGCAGTTTGTTCCACCCTCACTAGGCAAGCCCTCGAAGCAAATTCTGCCGTACTGCCTTGGTCTCACTGTGCCTTCTTCCTGTCAAGTTGAATAAAATTCAAGACCTTCGATCGAGGGGTGGAACGAATCCTGCTGTATTGCTGGAAGATCAGGCTTGTAGATCCCAGCTTCAGAATTCGGATCTTTGGTTCCTCATGACGGATGGGATTATCGATGAGCCTCATGTTCACAGTTTTGCAAACGCGCTCCCAGGAGCTGGTGTGCACGGCACAGCCTGTGTCATCGTTCTTTTCGGGTCTGCCCATCATTCTCCATTTTCTTGCAATGTTTCCGTGGGAATCTCCGTTTTCGCCGTCGCTCCACACTGCATATTCCTTTTCCACGACGTGAGGAGTGAAAAGGTTTATGTATTCCAGGCAAAAGGCTGCTTCGCGACGCTGTTGCCGAAAGAGAAGCGTTTTGCAGCATTCGGGGAGTGGACGCGATGGACAGATCTTGTCCGAATTGACTATAAAGATTTGGCACGGGTGAGGGTGCCAGCTGCCACCAAATTATCCCAAGATACTGTGCTACTTCCGGATGGACGCCAATTCGACATGAACAGTATTTACAATAACAATCTGTCAGATGCTGATAAAATGGACTTACTTTCCGATTACTCGGCTCTAGATGTCATCATCCTGGCCGCGAAAACTCGAGGAAGAGACACAGAAGTCAAATCGTGGATCTCCAATGCTCGCACTGCCAGAGAATCTCAAAGTCTCATGTTCTTACGACGTGAGGATTCGGGCGGACAGGCGAGATTTTACCTCCTATCCATCCTGGAACACGCCGTCCGAAAGAGTATCGTCGCAGATCAGCCCGAGCTCATGTGGCAGAATATCCGAACCTCATCGGAATCTATAAATGGTCTGAAATTCAACCTTCACGACCAACACGCCAAGAACTGGCACGCATTTGAGAAACAACTCAACTCAGAATCAGACCTGTCGACGAAAATGTATCAAGTCTTTGACGATGTCATTACCACCATGAACACATACAAGGAATGCGGGACGAGCTCTCCAGCAATGCTGATGCCCATGACATCCCCTCCAGTAGGAAATGCCAGAGACCAGAGGATGAGCCCTCTGTATACTAGTCCCAACAAGCAGAGACATGCCCCCTATATGTCGCGGAACAGAGCACAGAGAAATTCCGCAGCGCAAGATCTTCTATTTCTTCACGAATTCAAAGGAAAGAGGCAATTCCACGGCAGCTCTCACCTGAGAGAGGCAAACTACAATACTTGCTACGTCTGCGGACAAGAAGATGTCATTCAGACACTCCTACTACAGAAGTACCGAGGCGACGAAGAAACCCACAACTTCCCAACAAAACACAGTCACGCCAAACACAAATACCCAATGGTCCTTGGGAACTACCCCGAGACAGACATAATTCTACCATTGACATCCTGCGACGCCTGCGCATGGCTCATGATTCAAGAAAAGGAGCTACCAAATGGAGAGCGCATCGATGGCGCATTACCATTAGTCTCACTGGCTGAAAATGTGAACCGACAACAATGGATAAACACGCTACTCAGAGTCTTCGGCAATCGTTTCCACGAACGAATCGTCCTACTAGTCTTCCTTTCCTCCCTCTACTCAACAATAGAAGACATAATCACAAACGACGAACCAAACGCATACGATCTCATCCAAAGTCTCAAATGGTGCGCCCGGGCCTTGACCGAGTTACCTGGAATTGCCATCGCTGCGGGCCTCACTCCGGCCGGGACTCCAATGTCCTACACAGTGGACGAGACGATGTCACTACAGAAAGCCGTCGGGTTAATATTCTCGCCCAAAAGCGCGGCTCTGATCGAGTCGTCGTTTTTGATGTACCCGATTGATGGATTTGTAGCCATCGTCCACGTCGCTGAGGTCCTAGAGCGTGTTGAGCCGCACCAGATTGAGAAATTTGTGTGGAGAAGACTTCTTTACCATTTTACTGAGCAGCATATCAAACTTCATGCGCAGATTGGATTTGATGAGGCGAATTCGAAGCTCGAGGAAATCATATTTGAGAGACCTCCTTCGTCATCGAGCTCGGCAAATAAAGACTTGGATGAGCCGTTCCTGGTCGTGTCACCGAACGGACTGTCTACATCTATACAGAAGTTGGACGGGACGTATCTTCTGCCTCCGTCTTCAGATTACCTCGAGCAATTCAGACGGATGGATTCATTTTTTACGTCTATTGAGACCACGACGAAGTACGATGCTGCACTCGCTGTATTTCTTCACATGTTGTTGGATATCTCGGTTTCTCAGCAACGGGGCACTCTGGATGTCCCCGACGTTTTCACACAGATTCGATATAGGGCGGATGAGATAAAACGATCTCATGAGGAATTGTATGATGTCTTTATTGACCCGAAACTGATCTCAGAATCAGATGCCGTCAGATTGATAGAGGCATGGCATCAGCATGGCGATATTTCCCGCAAGATCGCCTGATGTCTCCTCCGGCCGTTGCGGGTCCCTGCCCAGCCGCATTCATTCAGAAGTCAATCCATTGCCGAGGCACCGTCTGACGAAGGTGGAATTTCATCGAGAATAGCGAGACGGCGATAAATTCACCAGAAAGAATTCCAATCTGATTCAGGTGTTTCGTGAAATCGACAGCTAACGGATTCGACATTGAGCCCGAAGGGAATTGCTTTCGCTATGAATGGATTGATATCGATTCGTTTGGACCGTAGAAAGGTTATCTCACGGGTAATTGCATTCGAAAACTGCCTTGAAATTACCTGGTAATTAGAAGAATTGATACTTCATCCTGGCCTTGGAAAAACTGCCTGTACCTAGTGATTTTCACGCTTTGATGATCACAAATATTGTTCGTTCCTCGTCATTCTAACCCCACCTCTCTGAGGAATACTGCTGCATTTAGGATGGCTCTATCATTAAATAAGGCGGTTTGTAAGAGTGGCCTAAGGCGATTAACTCGAAATCAATTTTCTTCGGGGGCACTGTCAAATCCAGCAGCCGTCGTTAATTCACTTCTTTTTTGCTCACGTCCTGTAGCCAATCGAATCTCATCGCTTCTTCTTCCTCCGAGCGTATTCAACGAACGGCCGATAAGTACATTACTGAATAGGAGGGAGATAAGGCAGAAAGGCGCGAACCTATTTGTTCACACATCTTATGCAGATAACTGAAGTATACATACATAACTACTACAATCAGGCACACAAAAGAAAAACAAATGGAAAGAGATGCATCAAAGCATGGGCATGAGAATCGGGCTGGAAGAATAAAACAAAATAACAAAAGAGAAGAAAACATTTCAATCCCGCACTAACCCCACCAAGGCGCGAAAGTGGCTGTACCGGGGAATCCATCGAATAAACAGCTTGAAAACAAAACAGAACAGGCAAGGCAGGGTATGTTATGATATGTATGCGCAAGCCCCTAATGATACGTATGTCCGGGTCCAGCCGAATCAAGCACGAAGCGAGAACCGGGCCGAAATATGGATCTATACAAAAGACCCGTCGTACGCACATTCCAAATTCACAAAAGAAAAGAAGAAGCTCACTCTCAAGCTAGTAGAAATAGGCATCCAGTCAATCGAGGAAGGAAAATGATAACTTAAGAAAGGAACCCGATTTAATCATCCATGGGCTTATCTTCCAGAGTCACGCCCTTGGGTTCCTCGACAATGCTACTCCGGTTGCTATCCGTCCCGGCGGTAGCTGTGGTGGGGAAGTTGGAGAGGCTGCCCAGACCGGGCTTGCGGGCATAGCGAGCGGTGGTCCGGGGGACGGAGCTGCGCTTTTCGAATTCAGAGGATGTTGGGGCGGGCGTGGGAGTTGGCGTTGGCGAGCCGTCAGAGGCTGTCTCTGGCAAGGGAGGGCTGACGGAGCCATCAGAGGCATTGCTCTCGAGGACTTCGCTGGGAGAGTCAACAAGACCAGTACCGTTCATGGCGGTTGCGAACTCGACTTCCTCGGCCTGTGTGCTGACGGTGGGGTGCTCGGCGGAGGAGGGAGGTTCATTGGGCACGTCCAGGCTAGTGCGGATTGGAGCAATTGGGGTGCGACGCTCTTGTGGACTTGTAACGTTGATTGGGAAGCGGGTGGATTCAGAAGCGCCGCTGGATCGGTCACGGCGGTGTCGTTGGCGAGGGGCGGGGCTGGTGGCCCGGCTCTTGCTGGCAATGGCTCGTTGACGGGCTTCCATTGCTGCACGGCGGTTGCTCTCGTCGGTGCTGATGGCACGGGGGCGGCTGGATGTGGAGATACCCAGCGCACTTGACTGGCGCTTCAGCTCACCGAAAATAACATCCTTGTGGGCAAACAGGTCGCGAATCAGTCGATAGGCGTGGCGCTCGTCCATGGTTAGGCTACTGTCGAAGCGAGGACGAAGGACACATGCGGAGAGATTTTGAGCGAGGGCGGTAGTATATTGCTCGTCGGCCGAAGTCAGGTCAAGCAGGCGTGTGAAATGGGTCATGATGGCATCAAGCGTGGCGATGTTAACGAGGCGGAGTTGTCCAAGCGTGCTTTGCAGGACCTTGATCCGTCCCTCTTCCGTGGTCTCGTGAGCGGTAGTAGAATAGACGGTCTTGACGATTTCGTAGACTTGAGAAGAAACAAGGGAGTCTGGAGCTGGCTGTCAGTCTTGTGATCCATGCTACTATGAGCTATCAGGAGGGAGTAATGTACCTGGCAATTCAAGGAGGTACAATTTCAAAACGCTAGCAACGATGGGTATCTCAAATTTGGGCAGGACTTCGCGGTAATCCACATTGCTGTTGTTCAGGGCAGAACGCAGCTGGTGGATTGTGGTTAGCGAAGAATCGTGAAGCCAGATTCCACGTCGAGCCTCATCGCCCTCAAGTTCGGGGTATTCTAGCAATAATTAGTTCCAAGTCGCACTGTGAACGTCCTAAAATCTGGACTCACGGTTATCCAGGTAAGTTAAAATAGTGGTCACCAGAATGGGAACACGTTTACGATCAACTCGAGCCCTGGCCTCAAGATCGACACCGAAATTTTGTTCTACACGAGTCAGCCTTGGCCTTCAGGTATATGATATGGGAAGCATACCTTCGACGGAACCGTAGTAGTTCTCATACGCCTGCACACGAGGAACGAAGCCACCGGTGCGATAGTTCTCCAGAAGATAACGCAGGTCTCCCAGAGGCTGAATGGTTTCTTGATACAGCATCATGTTATCGACAGTGCTTTGAAGGTTGGGAATGACATTGCTGATGGCGCCAGAGAAGTCGAGCACAACAGCCTTGATAGCCTTGAGGCGATCAAGTTCGCACTGCTCCATGAAGCGCAGATTATCAATGACGTCCTCCTCCAGGCGGCACCGGATTTGATCCAGTCGACGGATAGCTCCCTTATAACGCTCATCAGCCTCACGAGCCTCGCGCCGCAACTTTTCGGCGGGGGTCTCATTCGGGTACGGGTTGTTCAATGGGTTCCAGCCAGCAATCATTTCGGAGACAGATGCAATAGGCGAGTCGCTTCCACTTCCGTCCTCGCTGGAAGCCACCGATGTGACGCGCATCAAGGGTCGTTTCTTTTCGGGGATACCAGTGATCTCGAACACCCTAGGGCGCCATTGGTAGTTCATCTTTGAGCTGTTGGCGAATGTGTTGCCCATATTACCGATCAAGCGAAGGAAGCCATTGTCAACCAGCTCCTGCCCAAGATGTTCCGCCGAGGCAAGGTTGGTGGCACCCATATGATTCTGGAGATACTCGACAATATCCGCACCAGTGGAGGTGTTCTGATAAGTTCCAATGATTGGCACCTTCGATTCGCCCAACTTGATATTGTTTAGCATGTGGAGCAGGAGTCTCTTGACCTCCTCTGGCGAGTAGACTCGATCGCCTATCTCAACGGGTTCTTCCTCCTCCTCGGGCTCTTCCTCGGAAGGCAGCACAATCTTCGGGGTAGGCTTGACCTTCGGGCTGGATTCGGGGTCCTGGAACGCAAGTTTGTTCTCCTCCTCGAGATCCTCGACCACACGGCACTTGTTAAAGTAGTGGCTGCGCAATTTCTTCACCACCTCCACCTGCTTCGAGTGTTCCTTGATCCGTGCTTGGAGTGTATCATGCGAGGTCTGAACCCGGAAGTCGTGACCGTCGCTCCATCGGCGAAAAGGCGCCACGACAAGTTCCCGGATGTTGCTGGCGATTTTTTGGTGATTGCGGGAGGCCTCGACCATCTCGGTTCGGACACCTTCGTATGCCTAGTCCAGTCATGCAGACGTTAGTTCTCGTCCATGTCGAAATAAAAGACCCGGAAAGACCAATGTATCGATTAGTGTATTTGCGAGTGAGACATACCTTTCTCACACTAGCTCCGTCATCTTTGCCGAAGCCCGTCGCAGTCATGCGATCGACGCTTGGGGCGATCTCACCCATGCGGAGACCATATTGCTCCTCCGCATCTGCGCGCAGAGACGCAATGGTCAAGATCTGCCTGTTTTCCGTAACACCCTGTTGCAACTTCCCATACAGAACCCCCAGACCAGTAGCATAATCGGGGGTCCAAAAGGAATCCGCGAAGCCAGGCATTATGACCGAGCCGACGCCGACGGAGAACACCACGGGGATTCAAAGAACAGCAATAGCGGGATGGAGTATCCTAGCGATGATTGTGAAGCCGGAGTTGAAGATTCGTATCGGTCGGAGATGGGAGAAATTGGAGACGAGACTGAGAGAGCGCAAAGAGGAAAAAGGCGAGCTCGGGGTGGGACCGAAAGTTCAGCTTTGTCCGGGCTGAAATTGGGTCTTCTCCGGACGGGGGATCTTCGCACAGGGCTGAAAGCCAACGGACTGACAACGAAGGATATGAAAGGGAGGTGACTGGGGATGCTTTTTGAATGCGCGAGCGATCAATCGAGGAATTCGAGTAACCTGGGGTCAAACTGGGGAATGCGAGTCGCGCGGCACGGTAAGCGCCGGAGGTGGCGTTGGGAAACAAACGAGAAAGAGAGCGTATGTGGATGAATGGGAAACGGCACAATGCGAAAGAAAACAATGCAAGTCCACCCAGTAATGGCAGAACCAAAGAGGAATAAAAGGGGGAGGGGAAGTTGATTCCAACAGGATGATGTTGATGGAAATCCCATGCGGTTCGTCAGGTGGCTTGTAATATTACCTTGTTCTGGCGTTACGAGGACAGGTACGAATTACGTTGGAGACTCTCGGTACAACAGCCTGACTCCACAACACTAGCCACGGCCATGGCTATTTTTGGATCTGGAAAATCCTGGCCGTTGGACAGAGCTAAAAAGGAGTACCGAGTACAGAATGCTTGTTTGAAATTGGTGCCATTATTGGGTTGACTAGGTTCACTGGACGCATCTTGATATTGACCGAGTTAGCAGGAACAGGACAGCTCTCTGCATCACTCTCGGCATAAGCTGCAGAAGCCCGTGTCTCAGGAATTCTAGGGCCGAATCACTCTGGTACCAACCAACGTAAGTAACAAGATTACACAGCCCCAGATGTGAGCACGCCAAGTCTGGAGGCTCCAAGGATCGGCAATGTCGTGGGTCGCACGCACATTCCAGAAGTGTATAACAGTGCGAAAGTGCGAGCAGAAAATGCGCTTACGAGTAACTTAGCATCTTGGGAAAATATTGCATGTAAAGATCATCTTCTTGATTATGGTATCTGTCATCGAAAAAGGTCATAAGGCATGATCCAAGATGGGAGATGTGCAAAAATAGTAACTAAATAGCAGGAAAGTATTACATGAATGACCTCGAGTCTTCACAGAAGCTCCCGGCCAACTTGAACATCAGATGTAAGAAGCCGATTAGCAGAAAAGCTTGTAGAATTTCTTCCACATCGGCCAGGCGGCCTGCTCAGCGCGTTCTTGTTCAATCAAGTGCTGAACATCCATATCACGACGACCAGTCGTCAAATCAACCTCCCGAGACTTCACAAACTTGGTCTTGTAAATGAACTTGTACGGGAGATAACAGGCAATAACAATGGGGGCAGCCAGATATGAGTTGAAGAAGCTCTTCACCCGCGCACTGTCAGTCATATCGGCGTAACCGACAGGTGCAAATCCGACCCAGAATTGGGCGATGAGGACCAGGCAGTTGAAGCCCAAGCCGATATAAGAACCAATAACGCCCGGCTGGGAGCGGAAAGCGAGTTCGTTCAAAGTGTGGCCCTGCAGTTTCCAGGCACGACGGAAAAGGATGTGGCACAGGCAGATCGAGCCCCAGGTGAAGATGGAGGAAAGACCGGAGATAGCCATCATCCAGCCGAAGGCTTCGGTTTGCTTGTCAGAGGCAGCCAAGAAGCAGAGTAGACCAATGAGAGAGGCAACAATAATAGCCCAGATGGGACGACCCTTACGGTCAATGTAGGCGAGGAAGCGAGGAGCTTGACCTTGTTCGGCCAACGCAGCCAGAGTACGGGAAGAACCATAAACGGAAGAGTTACCAACAGAGAGCACAGCAATCATGATAACGACGTTCATGACTGAAGGAAGACCCTTGATTCCGGCATTCTCAATGGCAATGACGAAGGGGGAAGCCTTAGCATCGGCCGAGGAACTACCCGAAAGCAGCTTCTTGTTGTTGTAGGGAACCAGGAGACCAACAAGGGTCAGGCAGACGACGTAGAAGAGAGCAATACGCCAGAAAACCTGCTTGATGGCGGTGGGAAGAGACTTGCGGGGGTTGGCAGTCTCGGCAGCGGCCAGACCAACCAGTTCAGTTCCGGCGAAGGCAAAGGCAGCATTGACGAACACACTGCAAAGACCCTTGAAGCCGTTGTTGAACGCACCGGGGTCCTTCCAGTACTTTCCACCGATATATCCACCCTCAGGGCCACCACCGCAGTTGAGGACGATTCCGAGGATACTAGAAAGTAGAAAGAGATAGGTTAGCAAGGTGTTATGACGAAGGAATATTTTACAGAATATGGCATCTTTCCGCAAGAAGGGGAGGAACAAAAAAAGAAACAAGGAAAGGAAACTTACATGAATCCCACAACAGCGACGACCTTGATAATAGAGAAGACAAACTCGGCTTCACCATATCCACGAACACCAAACATGTTGATAGAGACGATCATCACCCAGAAGATTGCAACCCAGGCCGCATTTGAGATGCCAGGACTCCAGTAATCTATCGTGATGGACGCGGCGACAATTTCCAATGGCAGAACAACCAACCACTGAAGCGCATAGTTCCAGCCCATGGCGAAACCCCAAGCGGGATCCACGAAACGCGTTGAGTAGTGAGCGAACGAACCAGCAACCGGGAAAAGAACGGCCATTTCACCCAAGGCGTGAACTGTGCAGTACAACATAACACCAATGAGACAGTAGGCGATGATGAGAGACGCGGGACCACCAGTTGCCAGGACGGAGCCGGAACCGACGAAGAGACCAGTACCTGGAACATGTTAGACCTGTCGAAGCAAGATAATAGTATACTAGTACGAGTAGTAGTATACTAAAGAACATGAATAACTGGGAACATACCAATTGAACCACCAATGGCAATCATCTGCAAATGACGACCCTTCAGCCGACGCTGCAGGGGCGACGCAGCTGTGTTAGCAGCAGCGCCCTCGATATCAAATCCAGATCCATCAGCACCCTCGACATGGCCGCCCGTAACGTTGGCATTGGGGTCGCGCTTGAAGCTGTCAATGAATCGCTGGCCTAAGCTGCCCTTTGTGACATGAGAGTCTCCATATGCAGGTAGGTGCTCCGGAGACGACGTCTGGACCGTACTCTCTTCGAATTTCTTCTCGTCCATATTGGAAAATAGTTTGAACCAAAGTGAGGGGGTGGTGTGGATTTATCGAGAGGAAAAGAGGGGATGAACTTTTCCAGAAATAGGACTCTAAATGTAAATCCAAAAATCTTTACCCTGAGCAGAGATAGAAGCGCCTGGGGTCACTACTCTAAAAGAGTTAAAGTGAAAGGGGGCGGAGGGAATCGAGGAGGGAGGGGGAAGAACCGAGGCTACCAGAGGAAAGAAAGGTGAGGAAATTGCGGAAGGCAAGTTGATTTAAATACGGGCGAAAGCGAGGCCAGGGATTCTTGAGAGGTATTTCTCGCGGTCGATTCTTTGACAGTGTGATCGGGCCAATGGGTGCCACTGATATCGCGCTTGGGGACAACGGATGGTCGAGCCTAGAGTTGGCGGGCATCGAGTGATCCAATGAAGCCCTTGGCGCTGACGAAAGTTTTTGGGGGAATTAAGCTGCATTCAGAGTTCTAGTACACCTACGGAGTGTATTGTAGATCCTAGTCTTCTCTATAACCCCCTAAATGATGGATATTAGCTATTGAACAAACCCGTCTTTCACCAAGCATTTCGAAGCTCTTCGCGACAATATCATTGCCCTCTGTCATTGTATGGGATGATAACTATCTATTCAACTTCGATAAGAAATGCCCACAGTGGAACCGAATCCACCAGAGCACCTGGACAGCAGGTTCACTGTTTCGGACTTTGTTCGTACTAGTGCGTCCTCTCCGCCACCCACACCTATCACTCGCGTGATTTAGAATGTCAGAACGGGACGATCCTAACCCCGGTGTGGCCGATACGCTACGGTTTGATCCCAGCTTACTTTTTGCCTCGCCGTGGTTCAACGACTACCACATGGGTTGACCTCCGATGCCTCAACCCCTGGTACGACCCTGCGTCTGATTCAGCCTTTAGTTCCATCGGTGTGTCTATCTGTACAGAGTGCTTTCTCCCTGCCTTTCCTCTCCATTTTAACCCTGCTTCCTTTCCACCGCCACATCCCAATTAGAAACACAAGAAAGGCAGGGATCGTGCCCCCCACTAGTCCCCATGCGGCTGCCTCTCCGCACTTTCAGCGATAGGCGATCTTGGCCCAATCACTGAAGTGTGGCCATCCTATAGGATATGTAGACTGATAAGGTCCAAGGCCAAAGGTCCAAGGGGTGGGTGGGTCGCGGCCATGCCATCTCATCTCGGGGGGGCCCCATACATTAGAATTCTGGGTTTTTTCCTTTTTTGCTGGGGCGGTCCAGGTTGGGGTCTATCTGGGACCCAATCATGTCAATGGAGTTCCAACCTAACAACTTTCTTACATCTCACCCACCCGTTTAATCAGTCGAATCATGGATGGTGGCGGCCGGACGGGATAAGCACTTCCTTTCAGCCAACAACCGCCCCCTTACCTATGGGAAGGGTTCCCGACGGGGATCCGTTCTTCTTGGGCGCCATGGGGGTGTGGCCACGCATGTGTGCAATCTCCAGATCCCTGTGTGGAAGGTGGTAAAAGAGGCGACTTGGCTACATACGAGGCTGGATCGGAATCGGGCGTGGCACACATGTGTATACCACGAACAAGACACCTTCACACCTCTTAGCGAGTACCTAGCTAGCTAGCTCTTGGGCGCTAATCTAACGGACTCTTCCGGTCTCCGTCATTCAGGGTCTTGGATAGACTTGGCCGGGGCCGCCGGGACCATCATCACCAAGTTGTGCTAGGTGCAAACCACTGGCCGAGGCAATTCCCCGGCGTGATAGCCGCAGCGAGGTATCCGCCAACACCCGTGATTCGTCCCGCTCGTCGCTCACTCTGCCATTGACATGCATGGAAGCACGGGAGAACCAATGCTAAACCATGGGGTGGGCAAGTATTCCCCAAAGTATGTACTCCGTAGGCATCCATAGTATCACGCGGCATGGCGGCGCGACCTCGATCACGGTCATTCGAGGAACCCGGCTTGGATGCTGCATCGGAATCCTCGTGTTTTCCCCCAGCGCCCAGATGTCCGGGCACCTTTCCCGGATCACCAAGAACTCCTCGAGGTCAGGTCTGGGAAATTGAGTGTTTTGATCTCGTGGCTCGGCAGCTGCCAAGTTTCTTTGCTTTGCTTCGCTTAGCTTCGCCAGACCTGTTCGTTCCCCTGGATGGGGAGAAGCGTAGCGAACTGCAAGTCAAGCAAGATCTGAAAAGTTTCTCATCTCAAACGATGCGTTGTAGATCGTACGACTAAATCGTTCCAGAAGCATAGGTATTGCAGCTGGGCGTAACTGGATAGAGACTGGGTCTGGCCACTACATGTGGTCAGATCAGCCCTGGACGTACGCGTTTCGTTATCATAGGGAATCCTCCAGCCAAGAGCTAACACCGTTCGAGCAGAATCTAGATCCTAAACACCCGACTCCATCGTAGAGAGTCCCAGGCAGGATCGCAGGATCGCAGGATCGCAGGGGGGATCAGCTCCTCACTCCTCAGCTCGGGCTCTCTGCGGCGATTTCTGTGCCCGATACTCGATACTTTGCGCTCGATGCTTGACTTTCAGCCACAGCAGCCACCCCTTTTTGAAGGCGTCCGGCTGGCGTTGTCACTGGCTACATGCGCTGGACAGATAGCCACGGTAGCATCGGGCTGGGTTGGCAATGCGCGTGCTCCTCGGGCGAGCATTGCCTTTGTAGGGGAACCAAGGCCGCCCGGGGTGTTGCAGCTGGGTTGGTTATTATTTGGTGTTTTGGATTTTGATTTGATGCTGGTGATGCGATGCGATCGTGGATGTTTGCATTCACTAGGATGTTCGGAGGACGGAGATTATCCTACGGTCACCTGTGATACTAGTACGGAGTTATTTTTCTTATAATTCTCTCTGCTCCCTTTCCCTCTACCCTGCATCTTGCTATTAAACATGTTATCCCCTCATCAATAGACCGCCACAGAAGTGAAGAAAAGGTGGATACTACGGTTCTACTAATACCCCTCGCCAGCATAAGTACTTTCTAGACAGCCCAACCACCGGAACAGCACCTGATTCAGGACGCGCACCTACGAATCATCCAATCTCGTCTGCCTAATTCGCCACTCGCCAAGGGGATCGCAGTAAGACCTGAGTAGAAATTCAGCGGATAAGCGAGATCCCTGGTCGCTTTAGAGTTGTCCCACTCGCCGACGGTGTGACTTTAGCTCTTACTACGAAATGCGGGGAGATGCAAGTTGTTAGGTAACAGTTTCCACACTTTCGCCCCGGCTTTCTGGGGTAGACCAATTCACACGGCACAGCTTGACGAATGATTCGAATGATGACTCGGTCTTTACGACATGTCATTTTGAGCGAACTAACCCCCAATTTTGTTGTTTGGTGACATGATGCCACAGTGTTAGCATCAGTTCCCCCAGGGCCCCCACAGAATTCGGTAGGGCCACAAGCTTCTTTTTCCCCTCTGCTTTTTTTTATCTGCGAGTCTTATAATAAAATAAAATTGCTTGTCCACATTTAATGAATATTTGACATCGCTACTACTCCCTGGAACTTTTCCTACCCTATCAGTTATTAGGTAATCTATATCATAGTAGCCAGGCGTGAATCATGAATCCTGAACTCTACCTAGACTCTGCTCGTTTCAAAGATGCATACGTGCATCAAACCTTGGCTAAAATAGATTCTTGAGTTCCGATGAAAACTCTCTCCATCTTTCACCTTACCCCATAAACCGGCCCGGTTCGGTTTACCCCAGACTGCCTCTAACATGGGTGTGATCTTCACCCCGGACGGGGGGTGGCTAACTAGTTGCCGCAGTTAGTTCACGCACGTTCTTCCAACTTGAACCAGGCAGGTGTTGGGGAAGGCGTATATCCCGATAGTATGCATATGCGATTCGCTATGTTTTCATTTTGGAGAACTCGGCCGCGGGGCACTCTCATCCTGCATTCCCCTCAGTCCGGGGTAACTGGGGCTCCCCAGCCAGCCATCCACCACAACCTGTTTATTTGGCCCTCTTTCTATGGATCCAGACCCGCCCTCTCCATTTGAATGCAAAAGCCCGTGATTGTGGAGCCATCGATTTCAATATCGTGCGCGGTTTAATCGTGGCAGTGTCAAGGATATTAGCTGAATAGCCGGCTATCACGCCCGGGGTATACAGCCAGGGGTCCCTGGATGACCGTCTATATCCGCTGCTAAGCTAGCTGAAGTATCTATCTTGGGGTGGCGGCGATCAATGGCTTACAGTGTGCATTGGGGCTTTGAGTGGCGTTGGATTTGTGATTGGGGGGAGATTAGGGGTGCTGTGACGGCGCGCCAAGTGCTTCTAGAACTGGTGTGATATCGGCGCAGGACTCCCGGGGCGCGTTTGGCGGGATGGCGTCTGAGACGTCTAAGACATTAAAGCCTTAGGGACAGGCCATTTCCTTGGCTATCTTGGAAACAATAGAATAAGGGGGATGAACCGGAAGTAATTCCTGGACCCGGCGCGTCTTCATCATCAAGGGTTGGATGGTCGGATAAGGAACAGGGTTATCAGGTGTTTGATTGAATCAATTAATTCTATTGGTGTTTTCATTTCGTTGCATTCGGTATCATTAACACACAAATTTCTTTTCGTTATATTGAAAAAGCAAGCTCGCTTATGCGCCAGCAGTAGGGCCTTCTCCACCGGGAATCAACTGGAAAGGGTCAGTAAAGCACCCAAAGAGAGCTGTGGATTAACCATACCATGCAGATGTTGTTTCCATTCAGTAGAAGCTTGGGCAGCTTGACCTGGGCGCCAGTGTAGTCACTAAAACTAGGTTAGCCGCCATGATATGTGAGAGGGTCTCTCGTTGTGGGGATCCACGAGAACGTGGCAGTCAAGAGTCACGTCGCGAATCACACCGCGCAGGGTACATACAATTCGGTAACATCTTCCAGGACCATGTCTGCGAATTCCATTAGTATAACTCTTCGATCAATACGTTTCATATCAGGGAAGGGATACTCACTGACGTAGTCATCAAACCCGAGCAGGGTTCCGGAGAACTCTGCAAGTCATGTTAGCTTCTCAGCCCATCACTCACAATCAACCTATCAAAACCTACCCTTGTCGCCCTTCATCACAACCCAAATCCGGGAGCCGACACACTTGTCGATAAGCTCTATTGAAGGGTTAGCGGGGGGGGTCTCGTGAATGGCGGGGCAGTTGGAATCTCACCCAGAGGGAGCAGCTGGGAGGCCATGATTGTTGGTATTCAGTGAGATCTGCGTGACCTGACGAGATTCTCTAGTAACTTATTCCAGCAATGAATTGATAAGGCGTGCAAAGAAGAGGATGTATATACAAAAATCGGCCGTCCGGGAGCTGCGATCTCTTTGCATCACGTGGTATACACACTAGTCCCGGATAGGTATGGTGTCGCCTCTCCGCTGCGTGACTGCTTGTCGCCGCACCTCGCACTTCTTTGAAGCTCACTTTCCCTTGAGAACTAATTGTTGGCGGTGAATTAAGCTATTCACGCATTTGAATCGGTCCAGCACATTTATGTGTCATGACCAACTGAGATTTGATCGCCTGAAACCCCACTATGCTTGCTCCGCAGTATGCGGACCTGGGCGAGCTTTCCGGCGGGTCTGAGGCGTGCCTCGGCCTGCCCAGCTCATTACAGTCCCTTCAATCGTTGCTGCAATAGCCCTGCCGTGAATGCTGCGCTCGGCTCGAGGTTTGTGCTTTATTCCTGGTCTCTCATCTTCAATGTCAGTTTATTGACATCCGTTCCTTTCACAGCGCTCAATACTCCGCACTTTATGCAGCACCCTCATCACGAGTCGCCCACGCAAGAGAAAGGATATGCCGGCGAGTAAATAACGCACGAATCGTACGCCCTTTCTCGAATACACGCTGTCAACGAATTAAGCTCGAGGAAGAGGACGAGGGAGAGGAGCCACCAGCTCGGCCCACCCCAACCCCACGCTATGGAGGAACTGGAAAACACCCGCTGAGGAAGCCCATGCCTGCCAAAGCTGAACTCGCACAGCTTATAAGGTCTCGGAGAAACGATGTGCCTTCACCTCCACCTCCAAAACCTTTCAACCCGGCCAAGCTGCGGGCAATTGACAAGAAAGCGAGCTTGGCGTTCTCGCTCGATCTGCCTCGGTTGAGTCGTGACTTTCTGCAATTGAAATGGGCCCATCTCGAGGACCATATCCTGCAATGCGCGGCGATTTACACGCAGTTTCAGACAGAGTACCACGAAGTCCTTTCGGCGCTGGTCGCCCAGATCGAGGACCAGGTACTGCAGAGCAGCGTGGATTGCCGAAGTCTGGAAGACCAATATTGCAGGGTTGCGTTCCGCCAGGTTCCAGATCTGACCAAGGATGTATCACGGGCTATCCGTAATATCACCAAGCTACGATTAATGGCATACAACGAGCTGGTAATGCAATCGCAGCGTGCTGCGCAGGATCTGCGAAACCAGCTCCAAGAGGAGTTCATCCGTCCCCGAAATGTCGCAAGGCGCAAGATCGATGGACTTCTTGATTACTCCATAAATCTTGGGATGGAATACAACATCTTAAAAGAAAAAGACAGAACTGTCAAGCAAGACTTGCTTGAGATCGCACATGACTGCCGTCTTTTAGGGCCGAATTTCAAAAAACACGAGGCTAAGCTCAGATATCATTTGTACGAATACTCTACTGCGGCGCACTTTCATCGCCGTGCCTGGTCCTATCGCCGGAAAAGGCTCAACCCTCTCAAGGCGGCAGAGCTGTGGCCAATAACCCACTCACCAGCTGAGTTACCTCCTGCTCGCTTGCAACCAATCCCCGCCATTTTATTTGATGATAAAGAATACCTTCCTGTACGGCGAAAGCTTGAGAAGCGTCCTCTTTTACATGCAAGTCGTATTCGAATGTTGTTCATGCGTAAATGGAAACCGGGAATATCCGCCCAATCACCAGAACTTGACTTGCATTGGCGACAGCTCGATATCATGGCACCTTTCTTCCTTCAGTTGAAGCATTTTGATGTTCTGTATCAGGAAGCTCGTTATCTTCTGGGTAGTCTTGCTGGCCAGACAGGACCATTGTGGTCTAATATCGAACCGAACAGAATGGATGTTCACAAGACAGCCTTGTACAAACTTGTTGGACGAATTCGGGAAAGTCGATTTGATCTGATGGCGGAGCTCGAGGCATATAGATATATCAACTGGATTCGTATTGGACTAGAGAGGAAACTGTCTGATAAGAATCTGCCCAATGTGATCCAAGGTTCTTTCGTGGTGCGGAACCCGTTGAGCAATAATCTCCGGCTTTTTGGGGACTGGACTCGAAATCTTGCCTCGTTGATCCAAGACTCCTGGATCACTCGCAAGGCCATTGAGCTGAGCGAAGGCTCCGTCCAAACTGGCCTGATGTGGACGAAGTTACTGCGGGATCTCGAAGACATTGAAAGGCGACAAACTATTGAGAAACGTGCCGAGACTATGAATTTGGGCTTCGTTCATGTCCAACGCAGGGGAAGAACTCGCCCTACATTGCCTACAAAGGAGCAAAAAAAAGCCCCCCCTGCAGAAATGAAGCCATGGCCCGTTCAAAAAATGAAAGTCGAAGATGCTGCTGCGGCCAAGAACCCGTTGAAGAAACCGGGAACGCCAGTCAAGGATCCTAAGGCAGCACAGAAGCTACGGGAAATCCAAAAAATGACAATCAAGGATTCCGAAAATAAGACTATTGAGCAGCTTGCTTCTCGCGCTCAAATACAAACCATTGCCGAGAAGAAACGGAACCGCCTGTCAGCACGTGCAACGCAAGATGGTATGCGAAAAGAATCCAACAAAGGCGTGGGCGAAATCGTGAGGCAGAGTCCACATTCGAAGAAAAATACAGAGAGACATCCTCTAAAGAGCGATGATCCAGCCAAGCCCTCTAGCCGTGGATCTTCTTACTTCAAATCTCTTGATTTCTTCCAGCAAAATTCTTCCAAGCGAGAATATAGCACTCTCGCGCCAGCCCTGGGCAGAATCAAAGATTGCAGCCAGCTTGATGCTACACTTGAACAGTCATCCGATCTCAATCTTTCGGCCACCGGGACCGCCTCACCATCGACGGGAGATGCAGCTCCACCCAGCGGAATGACACCACCCCAGTTCTGGAGTCACAGTTCACAGCGGGGGCCAAATGGTCAAAAGCCTATCGTCCACTACTGCCGGTCCCTGGAAAGCACAGAAGAAGTTGCCCAACTATTCCTCAACAGCAAAGTCATCGGCTTTGACATGGAGTGGAAAGCACAAGCAAGTGCTTACGACACGATCCAAAACAATCTCTCCATGATCCAAATTGCGAACGAAGAACGCATCGGATTATTCCAAATCGCCCTTTTCAAGCCAGCGCGTACACTAGACGACTTCGTCGCGCCTTCACTCAAGCGTATCCTCGAGTCGGAAGATGTCACAAAGGTTGGCGTCTCGATCAAAGCGGACGCAACGCGTCTCCGCAAATTCCTCGGCGTCGACACCCGCTCTATCTTGGAGCTTAGTCATTTGTTCAAGCTTGTGAAGCACGGCCACGCGGCTCCGAAGTTGGTTAACAAGCGAATGGTCAATCTTAGTGAGCAAATGGAGGAGCATTTCGGATTACCTCTTGAGAAGAGTGAGGATGTGCGCTGTGGCGATTGGGCCCGTCCGTTGAATTACCGCCAAGTACAGTGTAAGTTTCCTTGTACCCTGCCTTTTTAATTGCGACAGAGCAGTGCTGACAGATGTTTTGCCTATAGACGCTGCAACCGACCCTTACGCTTGCATTTGTCTTTTCAACACCATGGAGCAAAAGAGGGTGGCTATGGATCCGATGCCGCCTCGCCCTGCGCATGCAGAACTCAATCTACCTATTCTTCTCCCTCAAGAGAAATTGGCAAGTGGTGAAGAGAAGTAAATTATTGCCGATAAACCATCTTATGTCGATATCAATGGTCATCCTTGATCTCTTTTCCGTCACTTTCTCGATCCTTGTCTTCATCCAACATTTTGAAAGCCTCTGTTATTTTTCGGCATATATCAGTTCATATAGAAGCGGGCGTCGCATCTCATCTCATCTCATCCCACTCTTGTTTGTTGTCCATTTTCAAGCTTACACATTGGATTCCACGGGTTTTTTACCTGCAAATGCACAGTTTGGGCACCTGGGTGATCGTATATATTGAATACCAGTACAATTAATGGGGTTTTAGGTGCTTGAGATCGCTAAATTTCCTCACGCTGAGACCTTACTGGTGCCCAGGTGATGAACCGAAATCTTCCTCATCTCGTTCTGTGAATGGGTACATGACGAGAGTCCTTCGAACGCCACGTAACCCCCGAAGACAATTTTGCAGTGCACCAGACAAGTCTGAAATGTTTCTTTCCTTGCTAGTAGAAACTGAGCTTCGGATTTCCTCTGCAAGCCCTGTTGCCGCTAATTCGTATGCCTGTACGACCATAGTAGGATGCTTCAAGGATGTTAGTGAGAATATTATCTTATCATGGAGAACTGAGTTACCGGATGTGCCGTAATGTCTTCAATGTTAGCCTTAAGCCCTGCTTCCCCTCGAGACCAGGACCCCTGGATCACCGAAGCGAGAGAAGATAGCCGGATCGCGCTTGTCAACCGTTGCAAGCTTCGATAGTTAGCAGTTTGGTGCATTCGTTCACGCAGATGCTCGCTTGATGGTTGTAGCCGGCCTGCCAGATGTCTTTCAATTTGACACGAAAGCTTGTGAAATATGAGAATTGCAAGGTCACCGTCAGTAGCGCAAAATATCACACTGCGTCTCAGATCTGCGGTTGCTCTTTGCAGTCGATCCGTTGTGATAGGATTCAATGGTCCAAAAGTGGTCCTCCATACACCAATGGTCATTAGCGTGGTATCGAAAATTCGACGAGTGCCTTCAAAATTGGCCATCCCATTCCGGATATCTCGCGTGGCTTGCGTTAAGCGGGCGAGCAACTTCCACAGCAACACTACAAGGGAGCCTGACTCCGACAGTGCACTCTGTATGATACTATCTGAGCAGCATTGAGACAACAGTTGTGTGACTGATTTGTTTTCTTCCATGTCCTGAGAAACATTAGTTTCATCTAGGACCTTCGTAGCCATCCCTTGAAATTCAAGTTCATCCCCTACTGGATGATTGATGTTGGTGCTATGGTCAAGAATAGATGGCGTAATGACGAGATCTCGTTTTGGGAAAAGCGCAATTGCAACCGATTGGGATATGTCAACAAGCCATTCAAGCGCAACAATTAGGTCTAAGAGTCCTCCCGACTCCTCGGTACGCAAGCTTGCCCACGGAGGTGATGTTATTGTTGGCTGAAATCGTTTGCCTGGGGATGCTTTTAGAGTTGGTTGTTCTTCACCAAGAACGAGACGAATCCGTGCTTCAGAGCATAGCATCCGGAGGCGGCTGATGCCTTCTTGGAACGCATATGTAGAATCATTTTCAAATTCATCGCTTCGATCAGTCCCGGTAGGGTACAGGATCGTTCCAAAAAGTAGCAAAGATAATCCTAAACGGAAAGACTTTCTTGCCGCAATCTTTGTAAATACCATCTCCTTTGCTTTTTCGCCACGCAGCATATGCAATATCTCGAGCTTCCTTTTGGGAATTTGCATTTCTCTCAGAGTTGGATCCACAAATATCAAATTGTGATCCAGTCGCAATGGCGACCCATTTAAAAACTTCTGCGAAATCATCATTGCGTGATGGATACTCGGTATTTCCGGATCTAGGCTTCGCGGGTTGAAATATCATATCAAGAATGCTCGCCGTAACAAACAAACGGGGCACGGCGGAGGCTGGCAGATGTGGGGATGAATCAATATTCCAACTATCCTTGATGCTCAATTGAGTGCGATCAATTATTGCGGCCATGTTTGAGTTATGGCCCAACGAAGTCAAAGCAGCAACACCCACGGAGTGACAAGGAAGAATACATCCACCCGAAAGAAGGTCTGACACCGGAATGTCAAAGACATCGATGTACACTGCTAATCTTTCAGAGCAAGCCTCCCGCCTCATAAGATTTGAATTGAGAGAAGATTCATGAATTGATAAATTAAGCGATGTAACAGATGGGACATTGTATTTCCCTTGTTCATTGACGGTGACAGGACCTCCCTCGACCTCGTGATGGGCATCGGACGAAGGAGATGCAGATGTGTAAATCGTGTTACTGGATTGTTTGTTCGTTCGCCATATAACTGTACAGTCCCTGCCACGCAGCTTGCACATAGAGCAAGCAGATAAAGGAAGATTTCTCGAGGGCGAGGGATGTAATGGCAAATCGCATGCCCTTTTTGCCGAACGGCAGGGATCACATGAGCGATTCTGCCTTCGGATTCTTGTTGGTTTTCGCTTGCTCGCTGGTTTTGTGTTTTTTGAATACGGAATTTCGTTCATTTCATTGTATAAGGAGAGGGGTTTGTCATGTGGCGAGGGGCGGCTGAAGGGTTCTGTTGGGCCTAGGTTCTTCTCGCTGGACTGTAGTGATTCAGGCGTTTCGGTCTGCTGACCGAGGTAGGCCGAGTACAATCTCCCATCACATAATGAGGAGAAGGAAAATGTCCCGGTATCTCCACCACACCCAAAAATATCAGAAAAGAGGGAGAACTTTCGATTATCCGGCCTGGACATCATATCACGCTGGTTGTCATCTTCGTTGCGGAGCGGGTCAAGGAGATTCGGGTAGCCAGGTGTTTCACCGACAGTCATACCGTCAATATCCATAGTGAGCAATGACGTGGAGAGAAAATTAAGCCATCACTAACGCGCTTCCGAGACCATTTCCATGGTGGGATGCCGCATGGTACTTAAAGCGATGTACTCGCGGATCCGCGGGTCCGCGGGCTCCGAGAGGGGAAGCCCCGACAAACTATAATCCATCTATGATTCGCGTTCCTTATTTCGATTTACGAATGAGAAAGCAGTGGTGTCTCTAAGTTTTTTTTCTCGCTGTGCTAAGTTATGGTGATGGTCCGAGGTGGAAAATCCAGCAGTCAAAAAATCCTGTAAAAAGGCCTGAGCTTCATGACAGTTACACCTCTCAAACCTGATTGTTTCTCAGTGAAACCCAAATCGGACTCTTTGAATATCTCTATCTCTATATGGAACAAATCAATCCCCAAGACAGATCAATTGGAGGCTACTAGATCTTTGATCTCTCTTTAGATAGCTCGAGCCCGATAGAAACATCGCGAGCAGCTTGAGCTCCGCTAGACAGAGCACCTTCAATAGAGCCAGGCTCACTTGCGGAAATGTCACTTCCTGCGAAGTAGACATTGCCATGTGGTTTCTGAAGTTCAACTGCGCCAGTTGTAAAAAATCCAGGTCGGTTCATCATCCAGCCTCCTTTGGCAAATTCATCGTTAACCCAACTATGGTAAGCGATATCTATCACTTGAACATCCGGTAGAAACCTTTGTAGCAGTGATTGTACCCCAGATCTGTCCTGAGAGCGTATAGTAGCATCATCCGAGCACATGCATAGGATAAGAGTGTCTCCATCAGAATACCGCTCAGTTCGGAGTGCATTGAGTGGGTATTTCCCGGCTGGTGCATAGATCGTGAAGGGCTCGACCTCGCCTTTGACTCTAATCCAGAGCTTGCCAGCCATGGTGGGGTTCTTTTCGGTAATCATAGATTGTGCCAGAGGGGTAAGATTCGGCGTCATGTGAATGTCGCCGATGGTGTTTAGTGGGAGGGCAGTAATCACCATACGCGCATGAATCGTTTGCTCATCCCGAGTCCCAATAATCACCCGAGAGCCTTTGTCGACGATAGAGCTCACCGGTGTCGAGAGAAGGAGCTTGGCATTTGTTTGAGCCAAAATGGAATTGATTAACTTCTTCGTTCCACCCTTGATGCTCCAAGTGCCTGCTGTTTCGAAAAATGCATCAAAACTCCCGGAGTAGGTGGCCACAGCATGAAGTAATTGAGCAATGCCATGACTTTTGTAGGAATGTACCAGGCCAGACAATGCACCTTCCAAAACATCACGTTGGTATGAAGACAACCCCAAGGAGTTGATGCGATCTTCAATCGAATCCTTTTCGATTTCTGAGTTGTCGATGGCGGTAAGGTTGAACGGCACAGGGAATCGAGCACGGCTGTCTGCAAAGAACCGGTCTAGAAGTGGAGACACAATCTGGGAAAATTCCTGAGAGCTCCCAGAGTGCACGGCTCCGTCAGCAAGCCAGTAACTCTTTCCTTCATCCATCGGTGGATTGAGGGTAATGCCATGGCGCTGAAGCTCGGTCCAAATATACGGTTGCGTCCAGTGTACATAACCACCACCAAGCTCAAGCACATCACCACAAGCCTGATCCATGTAGGTTCGTCCTCCAACACGATCTCGGGCCTCAATGAGTACCACTTTATAGCCCTTTTCACTGATATCGCGCGCCGCAATAAGGCCAGCCATACCGGCCCCTATGACTGCGACATCGAAGACTTCGTCCATTTTGACGCGAAGGAAATTTGTGCCCAGGTGCCCAGGTGCTTTGTCAAAGATTTTTTGCTTCCACGAGTGGTTTGGCGAATGAACTGCCCAGGTGAACTTGGGTTCTTTCGTCGCGGGAACAAAGCGGGTTAAATATGCATCGAATGGATACCCGCCTCGTCCTAGTACTAGTAGTAGGTACTATCTGCATATCCAGGCAACCCTTTTCTGTTCTCTGGTTGCTTCATTTGGAGTTCACACCGATTTGCTGCCCAGGTGTAAAAGGGTTGAACTGTACCGCGGAGCCCGCGCGGCCCGTTTGACTTTGCGGCTCCGCGGGCTTGCCACAACCGGAGCCGAGACGATCGGCATGCCGGAAAGAAAGCTTCACGAATTCGAGCCCTCGGCAAGCGAACAAGGTTTAATACCTAGGTTTTTTTAGATCATATTTCGATATTTACTGGCCTGCGCGGTTCGAAAATGAGGGTTATTGAGATGTGACTAAATATCCATGGATATGCTGAACTTCAACTTGAAGTTGAACTCGGGGAAGATATTTAAACTTCAAGTTGTATCCCATTGGCAAGACGAGGAACTTCAAGTTGGAATACGAGTTCGAGAGCAAAATAATAGCTAGGTGGTAGATTTGAGCCGACAGTACCTAGGTAATTTATGGTACCTATATTTACAGCGTTTCAATGATCTGATCTCGTGGGCACCCAAGTTTCTCCATTGACTTGAAAAATTCCTTGGGCTTAACCCAATCCTCCGGACAATTGACACCCGCATACTTGTGATATTTTTGGTCAAGGGCCAATAGCGCAAAGGCTGCACAGCAGGCTCCGATGGATGTTGCCATACTCTGATCTAGGGGCGAGCCTCTCGAACTAGTCGGAGTCCGTTTAATGACCACGGCGGGCTGTCCGTTGTGGGTGCCAATACCCCGAAGGAGAAGACCAGACCGTCGCGGCGATTCTTTTCCTCGTGCATAGTTGATCAAGAAGTTGAAACTCTCAGCCGCCGAACATTGCCCTTTACCAACTTGGGCAACCATGCCCCAGAGTGCAAGGTTCCACGGCTTCAAGGATGTAGCGCCATTTGAAGCCAACTGGTATAGTTGGTTTAGTGAAATATTACCACCTTGTAGTTGCGAGGTAGCAGCACCAATGATGTCGCTCCAGCTCCCAGTTGATTTCTTCTGCATATTTTCCAGAAAGTCGATCGCTGAATCCATAGAGATAGTTCCGCTATTAACGGCAGCTCCAAGTCCACGAGCAAGCCCATTGAACGGGGCTGGATTGAGGGCGCCTAGTGTGCGAATTCGGTTTACATTTGGAAATCGGCGAGGCAACGTGACTGGCTCCGGATGAACACTCTCATAAACTAAAGTCTCCGAGCTATCATCCATAGGAACCTGGCAGGTTTCAACCCAGTTTTCGTGGAGAGCTGCCTTCCCATCGGCCCAGGTTAAACAAGGCCCACCAGTGATCTGCATGAGGTGCTCGAGAACATCTCTGCCGAGCTGACCACCCTCCTCGCTAACCATCCAGCAAATATCGAGTGTATCAACAATATCAAGCTCCTCTGCGATCTCGACCGCAAGGAGATTTGTCATGCCGGGAGATGAACCGCAATTGATATAGCAAGGAACGCCTTCTTTCTTTGCCCGTTCGTGAAGCTTGAGCGATTCCTGTGTACTATGGACATCGTCGGAGTAGTCCAAGTAAGGAACCTTTGCATCTATGCACGCAGTGAGGACAGGAGTCGAGGCTGTATGGTACGGCTGTGCCCCTTGGATGACGAGAGCAGCATCAGCAAGGACACTCCGTATCTGATCCGAATCAAAGATGTCCAGCAGTCGGATGGATATCGAGCTTCTGTTTGGTAGCTTGCTGGAAACCTGGCGAAGAGAATCCTCGTCGAGATCGGCTAGGACGATAGGTATATTTGTCGCATTTGCAAAGAACCTGATAGCTTCGCCGCAAATTGGATCCGTAGCACCAACGAAGATCACCGGCCTGCGAGAACTGAATACGTTGCTCATGTTGCAATAGTCTCAATCAAGAAGAGACTAGTGTTTTGGGTTTAGTCGTGTAGATAAGTTCCAGCCAAAAGGTAGAAGGAAAATTGGAGTTTTCTTTCTCAAACATCTTGCATCCGCGTGCTTTTAAGCTGTGTTCTTGATGCACGGGGAGAAAGTCCAAGCTGCCTTTGGATTCGGGGCGACTGAATGACCGGCGGCTCCGGGTCGTATTTTACCTGGGCCCAGTAAGGTTCGAATGATCAGCGATAGCAATTCATGTGGGCAATGGAGAACCAAAATTGAATTCAAGGATGAGGCCGAAGGTAGTTAATGGGTGGAGCCGCGGAGCCGCGGGAGCCACGACGGACTCGGAAAATCTACAATCTTGTCTTCGAAGTTCAGAAACCTTGGAAATGTCTTGAGAGGCAGCAAAACAAAATGAATGGAGGTTTTCTTTCTCCGCAGGCATGATTGTGGGATGATTTGAGTTGCCAGCGGCTCCGGGGGGAAGGTCATACTACCTACCTAGGTAGGTACCGGGGTACTACTACTCCGAGTTTGAGTATCTCTCTAGGTTGCACCTGCTACTACTGGCCTAGTACCGCAAATTAATGATATATAGAGAGACCCCTCGAAGTTTTGATTTTGATATATTATCTAGACCATTCACAGCAACTCGTTTGCCTTAAACTTCTAGGATAAACTAACATCCAAATAGTACCATTGATTCTTTGACTTGCAGTCAGACGACGATATGGCGACCCCTGAGCTTCCGCAAGAGCTTTTATTCAAGCTGGCTGGTCAAGTCATCCAAGACCCTGGCGTTCCCTTGCCAAACCCGACAATTCCTGCCTGGCAAGAGCCACCACATCCACTTGCAACTACACAATCAAAAGATTTGCCTAAATACACAGACTTTGCCATTATCGGATCTGGCATTACTGGGTGCAGTGCTGCAAAGACGATTCTCGAAAATGAGTTGGGAATCGACAAGACGGTGACAATGTTTGAGGCCCGTTCTCTGACAACCGGAGCGACAAGTCGAAATGGAGGCTATTTGCTTAGCCATGCCCCGAAATTCTACGAGAAATTCGTCGAAGCCTTTGGTGCTACAGCTGCTAAGCAAATCGCAAAATTCTGCGACCAGACACTCGACGAGCTTATGGAGGTCGCTAAAGCCGAGAATCTTCTTCAGATCAGTGAGATAAGAGAGGTCACTACGGTCTTGAGCTTCGAAGATGTGGATGGATTCGAAAGCTCTTGTCGATCGGTTCGAATGTATGAAGAGGCAGTTCCTGACAGGAAGGAAAAGTATACCATCATCGACGGTGAGGCCGCAATGAAGGTAAGGCATCCCAGGGCCATTCAATTATTTTTGGTAGCCACTTGCTTATTTCTTTCATTTCACAGAAATACAACCTCAAAAAGAGCGTTGGTGTTATTTCTGTCAAGGCCCATGTCTTCTGGCCATACAAATTGGTCACAAACCTTCTGCAACAGCTTCTTGCAAAACATCAGGAACAATTCTCAGTCGAAACCAATACACCAGTGACTTCAATCACGCTTTCAAAGGATGGTGATGCCAAATACCCCTATATCCTCACTACTCCGCGCGGTGTAGTCAAAGCGGCGAAAATCCTTCACTGCTCCAATGGGTTCAGTGGACACCTTCTGCCTAAATTGAGGGGACCTATCTTCCCGTGTCGGCTATCTATGTCAACACAAAAGCCCGGCGCCCAGTGGGAAAACCGCCCCTACGCGTGGCTCTTTCACACGAAGCAATCCTGGGACCCAAGTACCACACTATCCGAGCTAGGTCTGTTCTGGATGCAGCAGAATGCCAAGTCTGGTGACCTTTTCGTGGGAGGGGACATACAGAGAATTGATGACTATTTGTCTTCGGACGACTCTCTCATCAGCGCAGATTCTGTGAACAATCAAACCACGATATTGCCGAAGAGACTTTTCGAGAAGGGGTGGAACAACCCTATGACGAACAGCACGTTATCTTCTGCCACTGCGATGCACCGTATGTGGTCCGGAATTATCGCCATGACAGCTGATCAAGTTCCAATCGTGGGAGAAGTACCGAAGTCCATAAGTGGAAGGAAACTCAATGGAGGGGAGTGGATCGCGGCCGGGTTCAATGGATACGGCATGTGTCAGGCCTGGTTATCCGGTCAAGCTATTGCTCGTATGGCGTTGGGAGAGCCAAGGCCAGAATGGCTCCCAGAGGTTTACCTGAGCACAGAGAAGCGTCTTGGAGACGAGACAAAGATGGGCGCTAAGGCTGCCTTGGCATCTTTCTTCTCCAGGTAATCTGTGACTATCGGAAACAAATAGTATTGTTGTTGTCGCCCGATTGGGCCTCGCGTGCAGGGTGCAAGTACTATATCTTACAACCTGCCATCCTGTCCTTTTTGTTTGTTTTTGTCTCTCTTGTCTTTTTGTCTCTATGTCTGCTCTCTTCAGACTTATCATCTCGCGTCAAATGCACTTGTTTTATGAAAAAGAAAACAGGCCTTCATCACATACTAGTTTAATTGGGGAACCAGTACTAGTAGATATCGCAGGATGCAACGACTATGATCGTACTGATGTGCTATATTGTCTAACTGCTAGTTACGTGTAGCAGAACATCCTTATCTGATCATGGTATTGCTACTATTTAGTAGTACTACCAACATTCAAAGGTAAATAAAGCAGTACCTACTAGTACTGGTAGGTAGGTAACTTGCTTCCAAGGTTTGAAGTGATCTATGGCTACATTTCCTTTTTCAAGACTGTCTCTTCTCTTCAAGTCTTTTTTCTTCTTTTCTTAACGGCTCCTTCAAGTTATTTTAGTGCCTCATTCCACCTGATAGTAATCATCAATTTGTGATGACCCGGAGGACCATTAAATTTGCGATTATTTAATGCACAGCCGAATATTGAGAATTCCTATTTGGGCGAAGTGGTTTAGAACGTGAACCAAAAAGTCGGGTTGTCCGGAAACTTTGCCAAATACTATTGAATCACGCAAGAAACTTGAAATTTCTGTAAGTTCCGTGAACCGGGACAAGCTAGGCCCAAGACTGGATTTTCGATAGAAAACCTGCGGATCATTTCTTCATATTCGGAGCCGAAGATATAATACAGTTTAATGAAGATATAGTCCGCCTCGCGGTTCCGCGGCTCCGCATCTCCGAGGTCCCGGTAGAAGGAGCCTTTGGAGAAGACCTCGGGCCAATGGTAATAGATCAGATAGCAACAAGGTACTTTATCTTACCTAGTCACGTATAAAGCAGAATTGCAAGCTGTAAACGCAAGAGAGGCAATAAACCCATCACAAAAGGCTCGGAACCGTTTCAAAGATGTTGGACTTCGATATTATAATTGTGGGCACCGGAATTTCCGGTATCAACTTCGCTTATCGTCTAAAAGAGCGTCATCCGTCTCTCAGTTACTGTATCCTTGAAGACCGCCACGAAATCGGTGGAACATGGAGCCTTTTTCAGTATCCTGGTAAGACCTTACCCCCGCCGAGTTATTACAATCGTACCCTCTTTTGACGACTTCAAATAGGTATCAGGTCAGACTCAGACCTATACACCTTCGGATTTGCATGGAATCCCTGGACTGGAAAGAATTCTATCGTTCATGGCTCTCTGATACGCGACTATATCGAGGAGTCCGCTGTCAAAGAAGGCATCGACAGCAAGATTCGGTTCGGCCACAGAGTGAAAGGAATGAGATGGTCGTCATCCTCAAATTCATGGACTTTTGATATTACAGTCAATTCCGCCGCCGAACGCCTTTCCTTGACTAGTCGCTTTGCGTTTCTGGGCACAGGCTACTATGACTACCAGAAGCCTCTCGATGCAAAAATCCCAGGGCTTTCCAACTTCCAAGGAAAGGTCATCCATCCACAATTCTGGCCCACCGACTTCGACTATACGGACAAGAAGATTGTGATTATTGGCTCTGGCGCTACGGCAATTACATTGCTTCCCTCGCTCGCCAAAAGTGCACAAGTAACCATGCTTCAGCGCTCGCCTACTTACATCGCATCTCTTCCAAGCGAGGGTGGATTCGAAGCATTTGCTTTGAAATTCCTACCGGGGTTCTTAGCAAACCGGCTGATTCGCCTGAAATGGATGCTATTTTCTTTCTTCATGGTGTCTTTCTGTCGTCTTTTTCCTCAGATGGCTAAGGCCTTTCTCCTACGCAGGACGGCCAAGCTTCTACCCCCGGGCATGAACCTCGAGCCAGACTTCATTCCTTCATATAATCCCTGGGAGCAGCGTTTATGTTTGTGTCCGGATGGTGATTTCTTTGATGCTATCAAGAGTGGAAAGGGAAGTATTAAAACTGGGAGGATCGAGAACATCACAGCGTCGGCTATAAGATTGACATCTGGCGAGGAATTGCATCCAGATATTATCGTGACAGCGACTGGGCTCAAATTATCAACTGGGGGTGGCATTGGGATTACTATCGACGGGAAGCCATATGAGATCTCGGATCACTTTACCTGGAGAACTGCAATGGTGGAAGGGTTGCCTAATGTAATGTTATCGTGGGGCTATGTCGACGCGAGCTGGACACTTGGTGCGGATTCTACTGCGCAGCTGGCATGTCGGTTGTTGGCAAAAATGAAAGAAGATGGTGTATCGGCGATAGTTCCACGAATGACGGCCGAGGAGAGAAATAGCAGTAGGTTCGAAGAGCGCCCGTTTCTTCGATTAAAAGCGACATATGTGAAGGAAGGTGGGAGTGAGTTCCCCAAAGCCGCCTCCATAGCTCCGTGGCAGCCACGTTCGTATTTCTGGAGAGATATCGCAATCTCACGGTGGGGTGACATTGAGACTGGGCTGGAGTGGTTGAAATACTAGTAGGCCTATTACACCTCTATTAGTATTACCTAGGTACTAGTACTAGTTAGTTGGAAGGCAACCAGTCCTAGTTGGCATGTTAACCTTGAAGTTGCCATGTAGCGTCACTGGGTATACATTCATGTGATCTTATCAAGTATATACAAAGATGCAAATATTTCCATCAAAAACAAGCATTATTATGCACAACACATCCACCAACCGTTCTCCTACCCCCTCAACGGCAAAACCTTAGCCAAAAGAACCTCCTGCCGACAAAGCGGACACTCAGGCTTCTCCCTCACCCAGTCCCTCACACAAGTCCAACAGAAAACATGCCCACAAGTCGTAACGCTAGGATCCTTAAAAACCTCCAAACAAAGCGTACACTTCCGCTGCTGGCCCTCCGGAATCCAAGACACCGCACCAGGCTCCTCTTCCAGGTCATATCTAGCAGCCGAAGCAGGTAGCAATGGAACCGCGGCAGGATGCTGGATGGAAGTAATCAGACCACTGCCTTCAGAACGATTCCCATCGCCCGCAGCGAGGGCCGGGTCGTCCTCGGTAACGGAGGCACTGATCTTGCGAACGTGCAGGAACCCCTGGACAGCAATTTGGAGGACCATCAAGACGCCGAGGACTTCGTAGCCGACGCGCTGCTCGTTTGGGTCGATTTTCTTCGTGAAGACGTAGCGCAGACGCCAGATGCGCTTTGCGAGATGGTAGTAGCTGCCTGTGAAGTAGAAGGTGATTATGCTGAGGGCGTATATTGGGGAGACGGATGTGAGGGAGTCGAGATGTTCGAGGATATATTGCTGGAGACGTAGCTTTGTGAAGAAGCGGCGGGCGGGCGAAGACGAAGACGAGGGCGATGCTGATGATGATTTGGGAGCATCGGGGGTGGAGAGGGTTGGTTTGTTTAGGAGGGTTGCTTGTTGTGCGGCGCGGAATTGCTGCTTTGCGATGCTGCGTTCTAGTTTAGCGCGGATGCGTTGGCGAAAGGATGGTAGGGCTCGTTGTAAGGTCCATGGAACTAGGATCGTGCTGAGGATGTAGCCGACTCGTCGGGTTATGGCTGGTAGGCGGAGGGTGTCATCTTCTAGTTGGACGAGGTCGCAGTATTCTTCGCCAAGGGTGCGGTTGCCAATGGCGGTTGTCAGGGTGAAGTAGATGAGTTCAGTTATGTGTTTGATGGAGTTCGAGTGTGCATGAGCGTAGCGGGCTCCGCGAAGGGCGCGCACGATTGATTGGGCTTGTTGAACGAGACCACCCGTGCAGAAGGCATCTTTTTCGTGGGAACGGATGATATCCGGGGATGTTGCGAAGGGGTAGAAGTGGGAGGTTGAGGAGCCGAGGGAGTCGGTGTTGGGTGTGGAGAGGGAGAGATGGGGGTCGTCGTCGGCCATGGTGAGGGAGGTGTGATGGTGTGAATGGTGAAGATGTAATTGACTGGATGTATGTTACACTGACAACAGTGAATTCCCAGCTGTTTCGCACACAACACACACAGCAGAGTGCAAGTGAAGCTTCCCCGGAGACAAGATGGAGATGGCCGATCCCCGGACTTGCCCACCGCGACAGCCGAGGCAGAGGGTCACGGTCACCTGATACATTATCACCTGATGAATAATCACATGATCTATTACCTAATTGGTCGCACCTGGCAGGCACCAGCCACAACCAGCCACAGCCAGCCACCAAAACCTTGCCTGTTCATGAAGAAAGACTTTTGTGGAAAGTACAAAAGTACATACTCCTTACTGATACTCTGCGTTTTTCACCTTCATTTTCAGTACTCGACTCCAATGGACGGCATCTACTACTAAGTATGTGTACACAAGCGAGCATGTACAGTACCTTTCGAAATTGATGCTATTTCGGCAAACACAGGCGAAGACTCTCAACCAGTGAAAAGACGCAGCCAAGTGGGTGCAGGGATCACCATGATGCCATAGTGGGTTTAGCGACTCCCTTTGGAAGACCTGGACGCGCCCCTGACTGTCGATCGCTGCGGATCTTTGCGCGCGCATGGCCTGGCGACCGCTCTGGTGTAGCGAAAGCATCTCCACTGGGCCCAGACTAGTCGCGTTTGAGTCGAGTGTTGCGTCCGCAGTGGCCCCGACCTGCCTACTCCGTGGACTGTGGATTAACCAGTGGACTGGCTGGACTGGCTGGACTGGCTGGACGTGGACTGCTGTTGCCCGCCCTATTGACTGTCTGCGGACTGCATGCTTAATAACCCCGAAAGCGGACGCGGCAACCGTTTCAATCCAACCCCAATCCAATCTATTCTGATTCTTTTGCTTCCTCACCCCTAGTCATTCGTTTTCTTCTTTTTTTGCTACTGTTGACCCCACGGGGATTTTACTTTGACTTAATCACATCTACTTCCCCTTGACCCTTTCTCCCTCTCATCCATGGAATAATGGGGCCAGATCAACATGCTCAATTGGATGGCTTTGGGCGGACCTTCCCATTCCCCATCCGGGTAGCTGCCCTTATGGTAGCCGGTACGTTGGGGATTTCACTTATACCTTGAAGGGTCAGAGTCAACTGCTAACATCTATCCTTTACAGGTTTCTGGGGATGGGCCATAATCCTCCAATACCTCGAAAGGACCGACATTGTAAGTGTCCCATGGCGTACCCGCAATCCGCGCAATCCGGAACCCCTCTTGGATCAAATCAACATGGCCAACATTCAACACCGAAACCACTGATCATATGAACTGCCTTCTAACTAATCGTCCCTCTCTTGCTTTAGAAAATTCACGATCTGGTCGGATATCCTTCCTCCACAAATCCACGACACCACACCGCCGCCTACCGCCTTGCTACCATCTTCACCATTCCCCTGGCCATCTGGCAAATCGCCTTCTGGATCGCCACACGCCGGGAATTCAAGCTGGTCGAACATTTCGATTTCATTCCACAATCCGTATTCGTCATCCTTCTCCTCATTCTCATATGGCCACTCAACAGAGCCGCCCGGTCCGGCCGCGTACGCTTTCTCCTGACTTTAAAGCGGGTTGCTATCGGCGGTCTGGCCGAGAACGCAGAGGCCAAGTTCGGTGATATTCTGCTGGCAGATGCCCTGACTAGCTATGCCCGCGTGCTTGCCGACCTATACGTGTCCTTCTGTATGTTCTTCACCGATGGCTGGCACTCCACAAACAAGCCCAACCGGGCCTGCGGAAGCGAAATCGTCGTACCGATCATTCTGGCCGTCCCGAGCGCCATCCGACTCCGTCAGTGCTTGACCGAATACTTCCGGGCTCGTCGTGCACCCGCACGACGTGGGGTGCCCAGCAAGGCAAACCAACATTTGGCCAACGCCTTGAAATATGCCACTGCCTTCCCCGTGATTTGGCTGGCCGCCAGGCTTCGCAACTATAGCCCTCTGACTTTCCATGGCTACAGCGAGGTCTCTATTATGCGCCTCCTGTAAGGAATTCCCCCTCCCCGCATTTGAATTCACATAGCCCGGCCTCTAATCTTGCACCTCTCTCAGATTCATTGCCTCATTCGTCAATTCCAGCTACTCCTTCTGGTGGGATGTGGTTAAGGATTGGGACCTGACCCTTTTCTCCTCCGAACGCTGCGATTCGAGCCACCCCTACGGCCTGCGATTCAACCGCTGCTTCCACTCCGATCGCTTGTATCACCTGGTGATCTTCGCCGACCTTGCCCTCCGATTCTCTTGGCTGTGGCGTATCCTCCCAGGCCTCTCATGGATCACCGAGACAGAATGTGGTCTATTCATCCTGATGTTCCTCGAAGTAGCTCGTCGGTGGATGTGGGTGTTCTTCCGAGTCGAGGCCGAGCACTGTATGTTTCACTACCCGCTATACCCTCCCGCGTTACGAAAATAGACCCGAACCGCCCATTGCGGTTTCGGATTTATGAGTCCGATGACCTGATTAGCTAACAATAATGTCTCTCGTGCAACAGTCCGGAACAAGTTCGGTCCCAATTATGAAGAGATCCGCCTTGGCGAATCGAACGGCAAGATCGACAAGGATTGAGTGTTTTGTCAAAAAGAGAAACACTTGAATCCTAGGTTATTATCTGCCTCGTTGAGAATCGCACTCTACCGCAATTCACCTTCGACCAACACACTTGAAAACGAGCATGAGACACAGAAATTTTCCTTTTATTTTTCCCACTTTACATCCCACCGACCACCCCCTCCAACAAATACCCTCTAGAACACTCATAAAGATACGAGACGAGATCCGGTTCTCCGAAATGTATACCCGGTATCTGGAAAGCGCATTGATTCCACCTATTTGCCTACTGTCCATTATTCATTATCCATTTTCCGATCGATACTTGATTTGTTTACCCTCGGGTTCCTTTCATTTGAACCGCCACTCTGCCAGGCTGGGCATCTTTCCCTTTTTTTTATCCCCCGCTTTCCCCACTGTTTGGAATCTCGATTCGATTAGGGTAGTGTTTCGGCTTTTTCAATTTGTTTCGTCATTTTTCGAGTCGGGTGGGGTGGCATGCATGGAATGGAGCCGGAGGTGTTTGCGAGTCAATTTTTGACACCTTTTCGTTTGGACCTCACTTTCCAAGGGGTAGCACTGATTGGGCATCGACGGGCTTGACTTGCCTTTGTACATATACCTTTCCTTTTTTTTTTGTCTCGCTTTCCTTCCATCGGTGATATTTTTCTTTCGCGCTTTTGGGGAAGCTTGCTGGGTTGCGAGTGAATGTACTATATGGGTCCAAAGGACTTCGGTTCTTTGCTAATGGGATTTCGATATGATTCGCCATGGATGTCGATTAATTCGTAGTACTTTTCTCCAGCGCTATCTATCTCCTGCAGCTTGAAGTTATTCGCCAGGTGCCAGACCCTAACCACCTTGGCAGATTATGGAATTTTTTACTTAGCTTAAGAGCTGTACTAGACGTCATTAGTCTTTCTTTAAGGAAAAGTATTGACTAGTAGCCCAGGACTTCTTCACATCATTCTTTCACTCCAGGTTTAAAGAAGCGCGGTTGACCCGAGAAATCTTATAGGTGCATCCCTCAACTGGATATGACTCGGACCAGTGTATGATGATCGTTGTTGCGGATCGGAAAACGTGTGAAGAGGTCTGGGTGTTGTTCTTGGCTGTGAATCAGAGGGGAGAGGTTCTTCCTCCATTCCGGATTCATGAGAGCGCTGATTTGGCAGCTCAGCTGATATTTAATTACCTGGATGGAGAATGTCTGGACGAGAATGCTGTGGATTCTAAACAGGATATCGAATATTATATGCGTGGGGGCGATGGCTGGAATTGCTGAGGCTGCTCTGTCAAATGGTAAAACGCTCTGTCGGAATTAGCATCCATAGATGTAATTTCTGCATCCCCGATCAATCTTGAGGTTATTTCCGGTTTTTTGACTAGATATCTGCACCGAGCCATTATCCGCTTCAATCGTTCTGAGCTCGTATAGTAAGACCGTTCCTTCGGGTGCGGAGCATATTTACTATGGACGCAAAGGCCGGTTCAAGGATAACTGAGTTAACGCCCAATTATGATATTTGATTCACTAGTTCGTTTGAACGATCAAAATACTCGGTTGGTCGTGAGTAGTATCAGAACATTTTGTGACTCATTTACCATGTCTGCTGACGCTCCCAAGGCGGCCGTGGCCCCTTTTTTGTAGAGCCGCTCGGCCCTGGGGGGCCAGAAAAACTTTCCTCATCTTGAACGACATGTGGCTTTCTTGGGTTTAAAAATTATCTTCGAACAAAATGCAGCGGAAATCTTCACTCTATTTTCCACCCGAAGTGGTGGAAATTATTGTCGGGTATCTAGCCTTTGAAAACCCTCCGACGCTTTTGAACTTTGCCAAGGCCAGCAAGACATTCTACGCATGCTGTCGCCCGGCGATCAAATCCATAAAATTCCATGATATCAATCTAGTGGTTTCTCTTCAACCAAAAGAGGTAGTAGAGGATGTGAATCGCTTGATTGAACGACTCAAAGTCGAGGATGGTCTCCGCTACGTTCGCCAGCTTATCGTCCAGCATCCAACCCATCGCGCCAAACGGCTCGACTGGGAGCCGCCTCGAATGTCTGAACTACGATGTGACAAACCGATGGAAACATACACGACGCAATATGAAAAATGGATAGAATCCTTCGAGAGGGATAGCCCGATTTATAATCGTCATTCCTATGAGGGAATGGACAGCCGTGCTTCTCAGGCGGTCGTTAAACTGATCAAAATACTTCCGGGCTTGACTGATTTAATATGGAGTCGAAAAACTCATCCTTCGCCATCTATACTTGAAGCATTGCATCAAGATCTGCCACAGTGTCGTCTTCAACTGGATAACATGTTTTATTTTTGCACTCTTCACCCGGAAGACCACCCACTGATAGAAGATCCTGACTTTCTTACATCTCCATCTATCCACTCTTTCAAGATTGGATATTATGACTATCCCTACAACCACTCTTACCAAAAAGTTTTACGTTTCGCGGGGCTCCCTCCTAATCTCAAAAAGGTTCGATTGAGATGTGTTCCTAGGGGTGCTTTCTTGGGACCAGAACATTTTCAGTCAGGTACTGCATCATTGGAGGCTCTGCAATTTGAGTTTTGGCAGATGTTCCACCCACTGCGTCTCTACGAATGGAGTTATGCTACGGACTTTTCGGTCCTGCAGGTTCTTAAGATTCATGCTGAACTGGCAGATGAGACGTTTGATATTTGGAAAGAGACGGGGTTGTCATCATTCCCATCTTTAAAGGTTCTTCGTCTGAATTTTGGACCTGGCCGCTATGGGTCACGAGATCCTCGTCCGGTGCAGTTTTATGATGGTGCTTGTGAATTCCTGCAGAAATTGCCGCCCTTAACCGAACTTGAACTGAACAATTGGCACTTACGAATTGACATTGATTCTCTCGTCGATACCCATGGGTCTCATTTGCGCAAGCTTAAGCTTGGGACGCCCGCAGCTTGGCAGGTTGTGAGCAGGGATCAAATTCGTAAAATCAGCCAAAAGTGCACATTGCTCGAGAATTTAGAACTTGGGATTGACGGTGCACAAAGCCACGCTGAGAAGTCCGAAGTCTATGCTGCTCTGGGGTCGATACGAAATCTCCAATGCCTTGATCTCCACATTGAAGTCGCCCTGAAAGGGCTACCTACGTTGCCTAGAGTTGAAGTTACCTCTTCATCACAAGGTTTCACCGGAGTGGGATCTGAGATGCCCAGTGATCCTTCATTCGACGAGTTTGAGAATGAGTTTCTCAATAAAGAATTCCTCGACGAAGAATCGGGCACGTCTCTCAGACTTCGAAATGGCCATGTGCGGAAGGTGATAGTTGACTCTATAGTGGACGAAAAGCTTGCCCTTCAAATTTTCCAAAGCATCTCCGAAGCCAATCCGCAAAGTCCACTTCTTTTCAAAGACCTTACGATCACAGTGCATGGTGCTCATTCACCATGGTTCGTCAACACTTTCTCCAGTAATTGGCGTGTGAAGAGGGATTCTCATATTGGTCGTCGTGAGAAGTTGATAGCTCGAGAAATTGAACTGTTGAAAGGATGGCAGTCTGCAGGAGGAAGACATGATCATCTTGATCCGAGCTGGGAGCCTATATTTTATCGACTGTTTCCAGCAGCAAAACCCAAAGGGCAGCCTCGAAAGATATCAAAGAAACTGGCGGCCAAGCGGGAGAAGGAACATAATTTAGCTATCCCGACGTGGAGGCGTTATTTACATAGTTTCGATGCTTCGGCAACATAGCATTGATATTAGTAGCCTGTTCCGATTGTCTTTGCAGGGTGGAAATGCGAGATGGAATAGTGAAAGAAAATTCTAAACTTAGCTTTTCATTCTCGAGGGAGAAGCTTTGCAACGATCTTGCTTATAGTAATTGGTAGATACCGTCTTAAGCTGAATCGATGACATTATAAACTAAAATTGACTGTCCGTACGAGGTGTAGCGAGGAAGCAAAAAGGACGACACAAGTTTCCATGAGCACGTGACTAATTCTAGCCATGGTGAATCGCCTACCAGAGGATTGATTATCTTAGAAGCTGCTGTAATACCAAGCAGTAAGGCTTCTAGGCCTGTTTGCTACATATAAATCCTTGTTACTTACTTCTGCCAAAAGAAGGTTGTTAGATCCGTAATTTATTTCAATCTCAAAAGCTCTAAAAAGACAAAATCATTGAGCGCGCAATCGCCTTGAACGAAACAGCGGAGGTGCTTCGGGAGCTTTCTGACAAGTCCCCCCTACGTCCTCGTATCTGCCCGGGTGGCTTTACTACTAGAAGTGTAAAGTAGTACGATCATATTCAGTTAGAACCCTTTTCTAGGTTGACAGTAACAGCTCAGTCACGTTATGATCAAAAATGTCAACAATCGTAGTATTTAAGTAGTATTGACGGGAAATCTAAGCATGAAAAGGAAAGAGAAGAACAAGGGGGCGGATAAACCAGAAAGAACTAGATACGCAGATAATTTACCCAAGGCCTGAGGCCTAAGTCTACATGCAAACCTGTGATTCGTCCTATAGATGGTTTGTTCCAAATATCACACTTGCGAAGTGGAATCTCCGCCTCGAGATGTGCCTTCATCTTTCATAGACTCAGTGACACGTCCATCTGGATAACAATGGCATGTCTTTTCTATCTACTGGTGCCCTTTTTGCCAATGACTTTGAATTTGACAACTTTCTCATCGTCCTTTGGGTTGTGTGAGGATTGGTGAACTGTATCTTTGCCTTTATGACTCTTCTTGGAACCCTTCTTGGAGCCCTTCTTGGAGCCCTTCTTGGAACCTTTTCTAGAACTTCCTTTGCCATATTTTGTCTCACTTTTTAAGTTAGTATTTTCCAATGTAGAAAATGTTTGGAGATAGATTGAAGACTCACAATATTTCGATACTTCGATATTCCCCGAATTTCTGTGGAATTTGATTTTTCAGTTAGTAAAAGGTCTCTTATGTAACATGTTGCTGAATTCCTTTTTCTGCTGCTTGAGAGATATAGAGACAGCCATTATGGGTAAATTCACTCCTAGTGCTGTCTCTAAGGCTTGATAGATTTGGATACTATAAAGCACATTTTATCCAAGTCGATATCCAAGTTGATAATATAGAGGTATCGGGAGTATAATTTCATATTCGTACGAATAGATAGATAGGTGTTTATATCTTGTCGACAGTGAATCATACCGGCAATTGATGTTCCATTAACCCGGTATCCTACCAGACAATACACTCAGTACCTTAAACACGTAGAATCAAGCAATTTGTATACGTAGAATAGCTTCCACCGATGGCTGGGATATCCTTGATATACTCTGCTTCAAGGTCTTGCTATGTCTCGAAACTTATAGTTATGGGAAAATGATGTTATTTATGTACAAAGTATATTCAGTTTAAGTTGATATTCCTCTTAAGAATGTAAAAGAAACATTGTCTAGCAAGAATTTGTGGAGACGAAGGTGAACTTGAAGCTACCTACCTAGGTAGGTATATACTAGGGAAGGGGCGGGGGGCGCCTGAGGCAGTGGACGCCTAGAGCACTTACCCTCAACACCATTCACACATGGAAGTCACCTGCAATACAACTTGAACTTCCAAGATTGAACTTTCTCTCTTCCCATATTCCAAACTCTCGAGTCTCTCGACACCATTTACTCCCAACCGCAGCATCCTTCAAGTTTGATTCCATAACAATGAGCGAGCCATCCCAAGGAAGTACAGAGCACTTTGTAACCAAGTAAGTATCTCTAGGCTGGGATATCTTGGGAAAGCGGTTTTCTGAAAACTGTGGTATCATGATCCAGGGTCCTTCCCCTCTATCAGGGCCCTTCCGTCAAAATATGCCTCCAGCCTAGCAACAAGGAATACGTGATTTCGAAAAGTCTCCTCTGCGCAGAATCGCCAGTCTTCTCGAAAATGTTCAACGGCGAATTCCTAGAGTCACAGGAGCAGACGGTCACTCTGGAAGAGACCGACGACGATGTCTCAGTGCATAGCCTCGAAGCACTTATTCAATGGCTGTATCGACGCACTTTCGACTTGGATATCGGAGGCCCGGAAGAACATATCTCGGCCCTCCTGAGACTCGCAAGATTTGCGGACAAGTACTCAATTACCGGGATAGAAGAAAAAATCGTGCCCTTTATCAAGGACACCATAGTATCCAACCCGCATCCAAATTCCAACAGACACGGCCGAGACATCGATCACAACACCTATTGTCTCACACGAGATCATCTTGTTTCAGCAAGCTTTTTGCCGAGCAGGCATCCGGTGCGACGTGCTTTGGCTTCAGCATGTGTTGAAGGTTTTCTTCGCAGCAGAGATCACAAGTTTAACGGAGAGATCCTGGCTTGCCCCTCTTTCGGAGCTGACCTCCTCAAAGAGATTCAGAGTGCCCTGTATACCCTGACACCTACGAATGAGGTCACTGTTGAAGATCCTATCAGCGGGAAAAGATTTCGTTTCGATTTGAACAAAGTCTAGTTAGATCGAACCAGTTGCGTGGATGGAAGTTGCCCACGGGTCCTCGTCGAGGGCGAGCGTTTGTGTGTACGACATCGATTTTAATCTAAATCTAAGAATGAAAAGCCCCTGGCAAACTTGAAGTTAAGCTCCAGTTTCAAAAAAACCAGTAGTGGAACTTTCACGATAGATGAAGTTTCATTGACACCAATGGGGTATCGAAGACTGCTAAGTTTAAAATATGAATCACTCAACCTTGGAAGACGAATCCAGAGGAAGAAAGAATGATATTTGTGCATGACCAGGTAGTAGGAACATTCAAAAGGCCGATGAGTTATATAAAGAAAATAGCACGCTGATAGAACAAAACGAAAAGAAAAGAGGAGAGCAGAAAAAGAACACCATAAACACCTTTCGAAAAAACAACAAGCACTAGATAAATGTAAAAGATCAAACAACTATAGCACACATGAAAGAAGAATCAAAACATAAAAAGTAAATCGCAAAACAATAAATGCTCAATCAAACCCGTCGAATATCATATCGTCCCTGTCATAAGTACCATGCTACATTACACAGACAAACCCTCACACCCTACCTCTCCCGCCGATCCGACCGACGCGGCGGCGGCGAACTATGATTCTCAAAAAGATCCTCCAGATACGCACTCGGCGCCCGGCCTTGCTGCACCTGACTAAGATTCAACGAACTGGTCGACGCACCACCATACGACTGCCGCGGCGGCGCATCATAGTACGTCCCAGGCCCCGTCGGCGGCAAAGAAGGCGAAGAACCATTAGGCGGGTATCCCGCACCACCACCCGCACCCGGCGCACCACCAATCGAGTCCCTGGTCGAGTTATTACCAGCAGCAGTATAGAATCCCGGCGGGAGGTACGTCGAGCCACGATTATTCGTCGCGCCGAGACTATGGTGCGATCCGGCCGCTGCGCCTGCGCCCGCTCCGGCACCGCCAGCTGTCGGCGAGTAAAAGAGGCCGCTGCCGCCGCTGGGGCCGCGCTTGGAGGAGGGCTTGTAGCTTGCGCGGGTTGCTGCGCCGAGTTTTTCTAGGGAGACGTCGGTCGCGGGGGCCGGGGCGTAGACTGTTGAGCGCTTCTTGCGGCTTCCGCGGAGGAGGCGCTTGGATTCGGATTGGGCCATTGCTGCGCGGCGGACGGAGCGGTTTACGGACCATGCGACCATTCCGCGCCAGGCGAGGACGGCTAAGCCGATTAGGCCGAGGCGGCGCCGACGGCGATGAAGACTGTTCCTTCTGGCGTGTTTGTTGTTTGCATGTATGGTGCATTTGCGGTCGGGGGGACGGTTACTATTGGGGCGCCTGTGGTGGTTGATGAGGATGTTGATTCCGTTGTTGTGGAAACGGATGATGTTGTGGTGTCGGTGGTTGAAGTTGAGGTTGAGGTTTCCGAGGTGGAGGTCGACGAAGTCGTCGTTGTATCCATGGTAGTGGTCGTCTTGTCCGACTTTGTGGAGGAGGAGGAGGAGGAGGAGGAGGAGGAGGTGGTGGTGGTGGTTGTTTTTCCAGTTTCGGAGGACGAGGTTGAAGTGGTTTCCTTAGCTGTGGTAGTGGTTTCGGTCACGCTAGGGGTGGTTGTGCTGCTGTCACTGGTCGAGCGATCGTCGGTGGTCTGGGCATCGGCTGTTGTCTCCGTCGTTTTATCCCCCGCCTTCTGGGCAGACACACGAGCTGCGATGACAATCACCAACAGAAAAAGAAGAATCAGTCGCGGCTGGGAATTCCCCAGCCCTCGTGGGAGAAGTCTCATGGTGACCAGACAGTAAACAATGAAATTAACGGATTCGATTCTCCACAGCGGGTCTGTGGAGTGGAATGTAGATGGACGATCAGTGTGGGTGTACAAGGCAAAGAATCTTCTGATACTCAGTTCTTTCAACGAACCCTTATCCCTGCTCCTCGCTGCCCTGGCCCGTAAAGGGGATCGTAATTCGTCCTGGCTGACAGAAAGCCTGGTCGGTGCGGTGCCTGTGTTCCTGGCAGATCAGGGGCTTAACGCACAGTTTACAGGCCGCAGTGTGAGAGGTAGACCATCGAGGGTCGGCAGGTAAAACGAATGACTATCCCAGAGTGGGAAACAACGAGCGTTAGGGGATTAAGAAAGGGAGAAAAGCTGCTTGGGGTAAGCGAGAATTGGAAGGAAGCGAAAAGACCAAACCAGTTGAGGCAAAGCGAGACGAGATTGGCAGCCTCAGGCCAAACTCTGGGGTAGTGTCACATGATATCCTAGTATAGCATAGCAAAGCATCGCAACGCAGTAAGAATTTGTTGAACATATTATATCATACATGAAAATACGCAACAATAAATGTACCCCTGGACCCGAAAAGAAACAAGGAAATTTGATAAAAACATGCCACGTGCAAGGTATAAGTCTAGCTTTAGCCCACCTACTCACTCCGATCACTGCTGTTTCTTCGCGGCGGCGGAAGTGTCCTTTTCAAACGCAGCGTAGGGGACTTGAAGGCTACTCAGAGCACTGACACCAATATACAAAATGGTGACAAAGAAGAAGGTTGCAATCAGACCCATAAAGATACCTGTTAAAAACGTTAGAAGGGATCGACAAACGAAGCCAAGGAGGGGCTACGAACCGGGAGTAAAGAATTGGTATTCGTCAAACAGGGAGATCCTGCGGTCTGACTCGGAATCACTGGAGTCGGACTTGTAGGAAGAGTAGTCCCGCTTCAGGTCCATGTGGATGGGATCCAGGTAGCTAGAGCCAGCTCCATCGGACTCGTAGATCACAGAGTCGGACTCGGGGAACTCGCGAGGCGAAGTAACGTAGAGGAGAGTATACTTGGACTTGGGGGGGAAGACGGTCAATGATATCGGAGATGAGGCCATCTGTGGACGGTTAGAGTCAGAACAAGTTCATGATTATCCTTCCAGAGTAGGATAGCATCAACGTACCATTATCGGACAGCTGGCTGGCACGATCCGAGCCCAAGCTAAGCATGGGAAATTCAATGTCAATAACCCGAGGAGCCGAGTCAAAGTAAGAGGGATATTCTCCAGCTACACGCCGATGTCAGTTTGCAGCTCCCATGCATATCCCATATATCTCCTCCTGTTCCGCAACGGGTTCCGGCAGGGAGGGTGAGGCAACTCACATGAGCCGTCGATAGCAGTAGTCTCCGCCTTGCACTTCTCCTGGAGGATGTTCTTGATCTCCTTCACATCCAATAATCCCGCGACTTCATTGACGCTCATCTGCGACCGAATGGACTTGTCCTTGCCCATCATCTTCGCGCCAAGGCGGGGTGCCGACTTGCGAGTCGAGAAATCCGAGCTGTGGACACCGGGTTGGTGAACGACGACATAGTAATCCGACGGGCAGCTGCTCAGCGAAGAGCTCAAGTCGTCGAATAGTGAAGCGCTGGTCTTGATATAGGCGGAGTTGGCCAACAACCTAGGGGCGAGTGATTAGCTGGCCGTAGCTTTCGGAGGTGGGCCATGGGCCACAGGAAACAAACATACTCGGAAGTCGAGGCCAGGAAGAATGGCGAAGTATCGCGGAAAGCATCAACTGCAGCTGCCGCAAGGGCCAACAGTCCAACCCTGCTTAGATGCATGGCGTGGGTGTGTGTGGATGTGTGAAACTGGGGGAGGATGGTTAATGCCAATAGCCAACGTCAACGGGGGAGGAGTTCAGCCGCTGGTCTCGGAGGCGGTCGACAGGCCCGACCCGCCTGAGCTTCACATTCAACCCGACTTTTTTTTTTCTCGGCCTTTGAGAATATCCTATCGCACAGCGCCAGTGCGGTTTTGCTTCTTCTTATTTTCTTATACCATTGGGTTAATCTTCTGACCGACTTATTTCTTGATTGCTATTTTGTCACTATGGGCCCCTCCGTCAAACGCCGCAAGGTCTCCAAGACCGAAGAAGTCAATTTCGACCCAGAAGCCCGACAGGAATGGCTGACTGGGTTCCGCAAGCGCAAGCAGGAGCGCATTAAGCATGGACAGGCTGCGGCTGAAAAGAGATACAAGGAGGAGCGCAGACATGATCGTGCCAGGGTAAGTTCTGCTTCTTGCAGAATTCTCTGTCCCCGGGTGAAAATGCCGTCGCAGGACTAATTTCTTTTTTTTTCTCTAGATGCGCGAAGAACGTGCCGCTGAATACAAGGAAGCTTTGGAAGAGCATCAAAGGCAACTGAAGCGTCTCAAGGAGATGGACAAGCAGATTGATCGGGAGGTGAACGGCGGTACCAGCGACGCCAATTCCGACGCCGAGGAGGACGATGAGGAATGGGGCGGCATCGAGGAACCACCCGCGGTGGACTATGAGGCGGAATATATCGACGAAGATAAATACACAACTGTCACCGTGGAGGAAATGGACCCGTCGCGAGAGGGTTTACGAAAGGCCGTACGAGAGGACGACTCCGACGCGGAAGAGGAGGAGAAGAAGGAATACCCAGTCGAGGCTACCGAAGAAAACGCCGACGACAAGAAACCCAAGAAGGCGAAGAAGTATGGTGCAGACCGACCTAAGAAGGTGAATAAGAAGCGGTCGTTCCGGTACGAGAGCAAGGCAGACCGGAAAATCAACCACGCCAAGCAACGGGCATCAAAGTCCAAGAAGGCCGAGAAACGCAAAGAGAAATGATCGAGGGAAGGAAAGGAAAGGAAACTTTGGAAAGAAAAGGAAGAAAAGAGCTGGTTATTTTCTGTCGATTTATTCTTATACCACACCATATGCAAATACTGCTTGCGCATCAAATATCTATGACTTTCACGAGACGAGACGACTGGGGAGGGCACAAAAAATGGTGGATTAATTCGAGCAATTCGACCCGGTACCGTAGTCAATATGACATGTGTGCAATGGAAATGAAAGGTGTTCTCCAGCACGGTAGAAGGATGAGGAATAACGCAACCAGCCGCTGTATGATAAAAAAAGAAAACAAAGCAGACAGCTCGAAAAAGGGAAGTGAGCCTGCATCCAACCCGACGTATTCCGACACCCTCCACCGATACTCAGCGTCCTGCTTAGACGTTGCTGATGGAGACCTCCAGCTCGTGCAGGTCCTTCTCGAGCTTACTGTGCTTCTCCGACATCTCCTCGTACTTGGCCTCCCACTGGTCGCGTTCCGTCTCCAGTGCTTGCACCTTGCGCTCGTAGTGGCCGGCCTTGACGTCGGTTTGGCGGAGCCTGTAGGTTGGAAAGTTAGCTGGCTGTGGTGCAAAGCGGCAAGAGATCGTGGTAAAGATGATGCGTGGGCGTACTTCTCGTTTGTCTCGCGCAGAGTCTTGTCGTTCTCCTCCGCCTCCTCCTCGAGGAGTTGCACCCGGCGCTGGAGGGCCTCATTTTGGGTGTCGTGTTGGGCGCTCTGGTTGGCGGCGTCCTTGGCGTCCTTAACGGAGGACTCAAGCTTCTCAACTTCCTCCTCGAGGAGCTGGTTGCGGTGGTTGAGGGATGTGATCTCCTGCTCCTTGGAAAGGCTCTCCTGCTCCAGGGTCTTGACCTTGGCCTTCAGCTCCTCGACGGCATCGTGAGCCTCGTCAGCCTCCACGCGGAGGGCGTTCATACGCTATTGGCGAAGCTGGTGATTAGCATCGTGTGATTATGCTCGGCAGTGCAGATGCAGGACTAATATGCAGGGCACGGAAGGGGAACGGTGCAAGGTGCAAGGTGCAAGGTGCAAAGGGCAAAGGGGACAGCTTGTCAAGCTACCCCGCCAGGGAAGGACAGGGGGGGGCCAAAACACATACCTCCTTGATCTTGTCCATTTTGAGTGAAGTATTTGAGAGATGTAGGATGGGTAGGAAGAAAGAAGATGGAAGTTAATATGTATGGGTGAAAGGAAGTCAAGGCTGTCGCTCAGCGTAGCCGGTTGGTTGGAAATGGTGGGGGGGGGAAGAGGGAATATCCTTTGGGCCAGAATTGGGAGAGAAGGGGCCAGCGATGGAGCAGGGGGGGAAGCATGAGGCGGTAGACAGTACTCGCTTACTCACTATAAAATACGCTGTAACACAAGTACTCGGTACTTGCCCAATGTGGATGTACACAGGCCACAATAAATGTATTGTGGCCTTAATCAGGCCTTAGGAATCAGGCATCAGTTGTACACAAAGCCCCCGTGTCAACCAGCCAATCACCGCCTTCCGATCGCCGCGTCTCCACGGGCAACCACGACCTTCACTGACAGATGGGATGCTCTAGAACAGAGCTTCCTTCACTCCTCCAGACCTTCAAGACCGAGACACTTCACACAATACCCAAGAAATCAAGTGCTGTGCATGCTCACAGCATATACCTTCTCGCCGCCATGCTGGCTATCCGTGACCAGGAAAACCTGGTAAACACTCACCAAACCGCCGCCGCCGCCAAGCCTATGAACCAAGGCATGAGACAGCTTGCTCCCAAGACTCCCGGCAGACAGATCCCTCTTCGAGACGAAAACAATCCGTTGGCATTTGGCAAGAATACAGTCAAGGGAAATGGAGCTCGTCAAGATAATGGCAAGCCCGGAAAGCTGGCCCCAGTCACTCCCATGGGTACGCGCGAATTCCGTGTTTTGATATTACTCGAATAGACCCAAGCTAACTGAAATGTGCTGCTAGAACCTCGAAACCGTGCTCCTCTGGGTGTCAAGACAAACAATCAGAAAGCCAGAGCTCCTCAAACACCCGCTCCATTTGGAGGAGCTTTGAAGCCAGGAAACACGAACCGACGCGCTTCCACCGTGCGCAAGAAGACCGGTCCTGTTCTCCAGCAATCCCAAACAAAGGTCTTTACCGAAGCTCCTCAAGATGACGTACCAGATATTGAATACATGCCACCCAAGCCGAAAGGTAAGACCTGGATATTTCGAGTGGAGTTAGCCGAAAAACGCGCGTATACTGATAAACTTTCCAGATCTCCCGGACCTTCCAGACGATATCACATACGACACAACCTTCCCTCAGTTCCGACCAAGGAACCGCGCACTCGGACTGGAAAGTGTGTACGGCAAACAACAAGTCGGCCGCGATGGCCTCACCCAAAGGCAACGGAAATTCCGCGAGGACTCACTGAGATGCGATAAGATGGCCGAGGAAATGATCATGAAGCAGCTGGACACAATCACCCTCAATGAGCCCAGCGAAGACGAATTGATGAAAGCCCCGATGCCGCAACCTCGCAGCACACGCTCAAGGACTCCCGTATCGACTACCACGCGTCACACCCGCACCGTCTCCACGCTTCGCTCCCGTGAAGCTGCCAGCGCCCTGGCTTCTGCACCCACACCAAGCGCTGCTCCCGCTCGTGTCGCTCCGGCTTCCAAGTCCCGACTGCCCTCCGCTCTCCCCTCCGCTTTGATGCCGAGGAAGAAGACCCGGGTCCCAACCAACCCGTCGTCCATGCGCAACACCGCCGCTGCCGCTGCGTCCAATAGCACTCTCGGCTACTCCAAGGGCCGAAGTGTGTCTTCCACTCTGAACGAAAACAAAGAAGACTCGAAGCCGTCTACTACCCACACAACACTCTCACCGGAGACATACATGCAGCTCTACGGCGCTCCCCCGCTGGGCTCGGACATGTGGACCCGTTGCAAGGCCGCCGGCAGCTTCGACTCTCCCGAAGAAACCAGCACTGCGCAGGAACTCGAGGAGAATCTGCCTACTTTCGAGGAAGATGACGAGGCTTTGAATTTCCAGCTGGCGCTGTAGTAAGCTGGGTTTCACTCTTTTATTCTTGCCATGACATCGTTATGAAACTTAACCACTATCATTTGAATTACTTTCGTTTTGTACTATCTTTTTTCTTTCTGCTTTCTTGATCGGGCTGGTCTAGGCTGTGAGGGTGGATTATGGCGTATTATTGTATGGGACCTCTAGGATGGAATTGGATTTCTGCACAGCTGCGGGCTTGAGCTGGGCTTTCGTCGAGGTTCGGGTAGTGGAGAATTGTATCTGACCTTGAACAAAGTTCACATATGGCCTTTCCAAAAAAAACCGATGTTCCATCTGTCACACTGACAATGTACCAATACTACTAGTGTACAGCTAGAGACTAGAAGAACATCATGTCGCCCTCAGCCAAGAATAGGACCGAAGTCAGGTGATATCCTTTGAGAAACACTTAACCGATTGTACCTTGATCTGGCCATAAGTATATGGGGAGGGGCATTGAGAGAGCTTTTTCCCTTCAAGGATCAGTGCTATCTGAGACTTTGAGGAGTTGGTCTTACTAGTAATCGGCATTGAATCTGGTTTTCAATTCCCGATTCTTGACTGTATGTATCATGATGGTTGACTGATAAAACATGGACTAGTAGTACTACTAGTATTGTAGTAACTGCCCAGGTGAATTCCACGGATCCGACAAGCTACCTAAGTAGTATATACAACGTGTTTCACTAGCGATTCGGCCATCCAAGCGGGTCGACCATTGCCAAAAATAGGGGGATACCATCCATGGATACTAAATGTGGAATAAAATATCTCAACAACAGATCCTTTCTATTTAAAATTCCGTTCGGTTGATATAATCAATAGAAGTAACAATCTATCTTTTTCTGTAGTAATTTGAGTGATGCTTTATAACTTCAAGTTGAACTTTTATCAACTTGAAGTACTAGTACCTACCTAATAGTACATACTACTCCTACCTGGGTACTCTACAAACATATAGTACCTACCTAGGTATGTTTCAACTTGACGTTCCAACAACCTTCCAAGGTTTGGGACTTCCTGGAAACTCCCGGGCCGATGACTTCAAGTTCAAGTTGAGGAGGTTAAAGAAATATCCCAGGACTCGGATACAAGGAAAATCAACAATGATACAATTTTGTTGTAGGGTTATATTAGAAAATAGGGTTGTTGATATATCAACCTCGGGAGTCGTAATTTATTGTCCAAGCTATGGTGTTTCGCGCTGGCCGACTCGCTAGTAAAACAAGTTAGTACTGACATACCTTGGTAATACTAGTAGGTCATTTGGGGATTCCAATATTGGAAGTAAACTAACAAAAAAGAACTCCGGATCCGCAGTTTTGTTATCGTTTCAACCTTGGAGGGACGCGACCGGGCGAAGAGACCCCGGGACCTCACCTCCGAGAAAGTTTGGCACGCGTTATGACCCAGACGCCTGAGAATGGATCTACCGGCAGGAATGCTCCGGTAAGAGCCGACTGACGCGTCTAAAAGGAGATATCACATGGAAAAAGCCCCCTCCGTCATATTTGAGCTTGACCTACCTATGTAGTACCTCAGTACTTGTAGGACGAAGCTGACGGCTTCTGAGTGCGCTTCAATATATTCCATGATGGTTAGAGCTAGTTGATGCTGGCAATAGTATTGAGGAACATGTCTAGATGATTCATGAAAGGAATCGTTTCTATACGGTGCTACCAATCTGTCAAATTATTCCGTTGTCAACCTTTTTCGACTCTCTCTCGTACTTGTGCAGCTGACACTCATCCACACGCATGACGCAAGTACTCACACGGTACGGTCAAGCATGCTAGTAGCGGTCGGGCATTAGACCTTCCTACCTGCTGACATATATCAATCTCGACTCAAAACTCTACTTCCGAGCCTACATACTACTAAATGCGTAGACTAGTGGGATGTACGTGATCTTTTCAAACCCCATGGAGGTTCCGAGGTTCAGGACAAGGGGCTAAAGCTTATTTTGCTCTATTTACCTTCCCTCGCCAAATTCATGTTTCTATAATTGATGCAATTCAATTGAAAACTTACAGAGTCGTGTCATTTCATACTGATACTGTAGAGCGGTTTGTATCTCTGGGAATTAGGCAATGTACAGTTGAACCCGTAAAAGACATAGTGAAAGGAAATTTACAATACTGAAGAAGCTACAAAAAAGAGTTGACTGGCCAGCTGAGAGCATTGCCATGAGAAAGGGAGCAAGTAGTCAGGATTAATTGGTTCGTATTAGGACTACTTTAAAACCCATATAGCAAGTCATCCATCAAAATTTCTGACCCGAGGCCCAACAACCATATATCAAACAATAAAATTGGACATAAGGCATTCAAGACAGAAGCAAGAAAGCTTTACTGTGAAAGCTTCTTACAGAAGGTGGTTGAGAGAGCACTGAGCGTTGACGTCGAGGTTGACGAGGTTGCCGCTCTATTCGAATGATTAGCGAGTGTATATTCCGAGTTGGAAAGTGAGTACTTACGGCGACATCCTTGTCGTCACAGCAGTAGACGTCACCGCCGGCGCAGGACTCGCCCAGAGCACCGGGGGCGACGTTGCCCAGGGTCAGGAGACCACCGTTGCCGTTGTCGGAGCAGACAACAGACTGGCCAGACTTGCAGACCTTGCCCTCGCCGGAGGAGGTGGCAATGGCGGTAGCAGCGAGAGTAAGAGCGACGAGGATGAACTTCATTTTGAAGGTGTGTGGATTGGTTCTAGAAAGGTTAGTGTATAACATAGATGGTCGGGAGGTTGATGTTCATACTGAATAGATGGATTGATTGAAGAGATGATTTGATGTGTTAAGATGATTCTACTGAGCGACCTTGAGGCCCTTTTTAAAGCACCCCCGAGAGTTCTAAATCCGGAGGGGGCTGAATTATGATGCCGAGAAATATTGTACGAGATCTCCATTCCACGTTGCAGATCACATCCCTTGCTGATGTGGTATGTAGAGTCGATCATCACCTTTATTCACTACATGTTGCACTATACCATTCCAAGGTAGACGGAAAGCGTTTGATTCTATTCAGCAGCTGATGAAATTATTAGGTCATGACTCACAGACGAAATAATGTAGAGTGATACACTGGCTGTAAGATGACTTCCGTTTTCCCCAGCGTACCTGGGTAACCACGCGATAATCCAGTGTCCCTTCATAGCACGGCTCCCCTAGTTTGGAAAGGGAGGCTCCAATGAGCAGCCCTCGGAAGGTATGGATCGTCACTCCGGAGATATGACAAGGTGGCTTGGTGGCTTGGATAAGATTATCTGACTGCTTGCGGCAACTGTGGAGCAACCCTGTTTTATGAGATTCCACACATATTCAAAAGTACCAAGATATGTAATAGACCGCCTTACAAGAATTTGATCAATATAGGGGCCCCCAAAGGTCCCGAATGCTCCTATCATAGCGGAGCGTCATTGACTTAACTCTGATGATGTTTGCGTGGGTGGTGTTTTTAGAATGAAATGGAGGTCAACCAATGTAACAAGGAACGGAAACGGTATCCGAGATGGCCCTTGGGGTATGTGAAATAGCATATCTAGTAAAGATTGTCATAACCCACCTACTTCATGGACCTAAATCCACTACTGAAGTGGACCAAGGTAACTGAAAATATTAACTATTGTCTCCCCAGCTACCAGTGGATAGCCATTGGCCGCAATTTCCGTCCGGACCTTGATTTGCCAAGTTGAGACCGGCCCATTCTACCACCACCACCTGTAATTCAGAGGAGAGTATATTCACGACTCGTCGACCGGATTGCTGGATCGGGGCATCCCATAGAAAATCAGAAAACTCATCTGGACTGCATTCGGGTGCCAGGAAAAGATGAACATCAAGCAGAGGTTTGTTGCACTATAATTCTTTGATTTTCTGTGGAGCCTAGTTGTGAAGTCCTGTTCTCGGGGGAGGCGATGATATTCTTCAAGTTCTTTCTTTTTGTTCTGAGACGTATGTTCTCCAACCTGAAGTTGGAATAGTGCTAGTAGTATATTTAGGATAAAAATCATGAAGAAATTGTTGTGACTCACTAATTAGTAGTCATGTCACACGGGGCACTAAATCAATATTTTATTCAAGATCTAGTAATCCGTGAAGTTTTAAAGCTGCGCTTGACCCTTTGGCTGAAAACGCGTTAGTTTTAACACAGTCAGCTCCTGAATCAACGAACCATCTTAACACTTATCTTCCTGTGGCAATATTGGATATCAACGGGCGGTTAATACGCGAGGCGGCTTTCAGCTTGCTAGATGTTGGAAATGGGTCCCGCAATGCGCCAAATACTCTTTTCGACGGATTAGACACATGGCAAGGTGAATTAAGTTTATCGTGGCGGAAAACCTTTTATTCACTGGGGGCGGGTGGTCCGGTTGATTTCAAAGTCTCACCATTGTCTATTTCGGGGTGCGCAAAATTCTGAACCTGCAGGGTCCTAATTTTCCAAAGTTCTGCGGGGTTTCTGACTGTACCTAATATTTATTAATTACATATTGTTCTTGCATGAGAGATTTATTTTGACGCAGACTGAGACTTGACGTAAAGGAAGGCTTCTAGGTTTTGTGTATGATTCATCAGCGGGTCGTGGGGGAACCGTTTTCGGAAACGAGCCTATGCTTATTCAAGCCAAATGAACCTACCAAATGGGTAATTGGGCAGCATACGGGGTGGTATAGCACGGTTACATGATTATTTTTCTTCAGTTGGAAGTCTTGGTAGATGAAAGCTCAGCGTTGAATTTTATAAATACTCCCATGTTCACTTCCTAGACCTTTACGCCTTCGATTATCCCATTTCTCTTTCCACCGCCGACCCGACGGTACGTGATGATATGCATGCAATTTACTTCTCATGGAGTCCCATTTCAGCTAACAGACTGAGAATAGATACCACCACCAAGCCAGTCATCATGAAGTTCTTCATCGCCTCTCTTCTCTTCGCCACTGCCCTGGCCATGCCCACTTCCGAGGGCAAGGTCAAGGGTAGTGATGATGACTCCGGAAAGACTGTTTGCGACAGCCACCAGACTGTTGTCTGCAGCAACAACGGAAACGGTGGTCTTCTGTCCCTCGGCAACTTGCTCACCGGCCTTCTGGGCGAGTCCTGCTCCGGCGGTGACGTCTACTGCTGCTCGCAGAGCGACGTTGAGCAGGTATGTGGATTTCTATAATGATAATAAAGAAAGAAAACGAAAAGCTAACTTATATCGCAGACTGGTCTGATCAACCTGGATCTCAACCTCCAGTGCAGTCTCAACCACTTGCTTTAAATCTCAGACTTGTACCTATGGACATAATCCTACAAGTGAGGCTAATCCTAATAAAATAATATCTATTAATTCCACACAAACGCAACCTCGAACATGTAGCTTTCGATTCAAATGGCAAGTTTTAAGTACACGTAGAATCGAACATTTGGAAGAGGCCCTAGACATGATTTTATATTGTTCTTGCCAGTGAGTGCCTGAAGGTAATTTCTCAGATAAGCTCAGGCTGCGGGCATTTGGGACCACGAGATCTTCAAATTGAGAAAAGACTCGGAGCTTGCAAGGAATACCAATTCCTAACTAAGTGAACTTGAATTTTAGTGTCATGACAGCGGTGGACTGATAGAAATAAATAGCTGGATTGCTCGGAGGGAGTAAGTCCGCAACGGAGGAAGCTGAACTGGGTATCTGCCCAGGTGAGGTCTCAACCTCGACACTCCCTGCAGTAACATCCCCGGCCATATTTTTCGGAAGATATTGATTACTATCAATTACTAAGATATAACTTCAAGATGGTGGTATTGCTAATTCAGAGCATATATCTGATAAAATATTCGTATTCTTCCGAGTCATTCATTTCAATTCTCATAAACGTTCACTTTCATCAAGCATAAGTCATCAATATGAGCCTTCTTTCTCGCTGCTTATTTCTTCTTCTCCCTCTGAACGAGATGATCGTCTTTCCGACAAAGAGGGTATCACATCACGTTGGAAGTGAGAATTGGTTTGGTGCGATTTATTTTGACTCTGAGTATTGGTCTCATAACAGCCTAAGAGGTGGTGGACATGGTTGATCTGACTGGGCGTATTTTTCTGAGAGAAACCCCTGGCATGAAAAGCTTCAAGGCTCTGTTCAAAATTAGCTAAAAGTTACCTCTCCAAAGGAAGGCACACAGAAAGTACATTAGGAGCGCAATATTTCTTACATGGCCATTTGTCGTATTTGCTAAAATGTTCCTTCTCGCTTTTAGTCATAGGCTGGGTTGGGAGATTGTTAGTACATTTTTCAGCTTTTCAGGGAAAGCGGGCGGGTCTTGTTACCTCGGGTTTTGATTTTTCGCTAGGGCAATACATTGTAGTGATAATCAATGTAGTATCGATCAGGATCTCCCTTATCCAGTTGATATAGTTTTTATTGGGGGTACTTTTGAATGTCCTGGTGGGCTTCTATGACGATGACACCTCATAAACTTGAACCTGCCAACCCGCAAACTGGCTCACGGCAACTCAAGCCACAAAGAATATGGCCTGATTGGATCCAGGGTTTGGCAGCACAAGCCACCCTCCTTTTGCGGAGACCTGTACCTGGGCTAGACTTCGCCACGACCCGCGGGTGGACCTAACGACCGTGCCTAGACCCTCGAGAGCCCTGGAGGATGATTTAAAGGAATGAATGATCACAAAGTGATAGACAGGTAGGTACTGTGTGAATTTAGAATCACTGCAGTGCTGATATAGTACTTCCAATGTTTTCCAGCCCCTCTGGCTATTCTGCATATTTGACACTAGACTAACAGATACTAGTGAGGCTTATTTGGGTCTGGGTCCCACTTCCTAGTTGGCCATGGATATTCCAAGTTGAATTCATGTTCTACCAAGTAAAGCCCTGGAGAGAGAGGACAGTGCCAATCAAGTATTGACTAAATGATAACCAATTACTGACATTCATCAATATGGTTGCCTGGCCTAATAGGAGCTAGACCAATTAGATTAAATTAGATTGCATAATTAATGTTTATTTGTACTCCAACTAGCGCAAATGGGAAGCCGCGGAAGTAAACTCACCGCCCACCCAAATTGCCATTTATTTACTGATACCGAGGTCTCCTTTTCATCGTCACACCTTTCTCAATTGGAAATCTCAAAGCCATGACGACCCCTCATCCGGAGTCCAGTACGGACTTTGAGTTTATTCAAACTCCTCCGGCTCCTGTGCAGTCCAAACCTGCCTTTGACTGCGGTGTACCAACTACTTTAGTAAGTAATCTAGCTCTATAGTAGAGAGCTATTGAAGGTGCAAGTACGCCCAAAAACTAACGCAGTATACACCTCCAGTATCTGGCTATCAAGAATGCTCCCGTCCCCGCCGATTCTCCGGGAAGCGATAGCTTTTCCAATGGCTTGATGGCCTTCCTGCTCTTCGTGGTCCCCTGGTACCTGGCCCGCCAGGTCAGCGGCGGCCTCTACACCACCATCTTCTTCGCTCTATTCACTACAATTCCCGTTCTCATGGCTTTCTGGAGTATCTCGTCCTCTATCTCTCCCCGCAAGACCGAGAAGGCCAAGTACTGTGGCCGCCCCGTCGAACACTACCTGCAATTCCACTCCGAGCACGACCGTGCTACCTACCGTGGCAAGAGCAAGATCCCCATGGAGGTGTTCTACGAGAAGTACTTCAATGGTGAGGTTGATTTCAAGATGGATGCCCTCGAGGCTCTCGAATACCGCCACGACTGGGCCAACTTTAAGTTCACCATGGGTCTTTTCAAGCACTTCCTGTTTGGCTTCATCCCCGAGATGCTCCTCCACACTCGTTCCCAGGGTATGGATCATCCCCATAAGTGTGTCTCGTTAAATGAAGATGTGCTAACTAGCCCTACAGACGAGGAGCAGGTCCGTGACCACTATGACCGCGGCGATGACTTCTATGCTTGGTTCCTCGGCCCCCGTATGATCTATACCTCCGGGATTATTGGTGACATCAACAAAGAGGAGACTCTCGAGGAGTTGCAAGACAATAAGCTGGCCGTTGTTTGCGAGAAGATTGGTATTCAACCCGGTGACAAGATGCTCGACCTTGGCTGCGGCTGGGGTACTCTTGCCAAGTATGCCTCGGCTCACTACGGCGCCCACGTCACTGGTATCACCCTCGGCCGCAACCAGACTGCCTGGGGAAACAAGGGTCTCCGTGTCGCCGGTATTGAGGAGGACCAAAGCCGAATCGTGTGCTCAGACTACCGTGATTCCCCTCGTGTCGAAGGTGGCTACCAAAAGATCACTTGTCTTGAGATGGCCGAGCACGTTGGTGTTCGTCACTTCAGCACTTTCTTGTCTCAGGTCTACGATATGCTCGATGATGATGGTGTTTTCTTCTTGCAGATCGCCGGTCTCCGCAAGTCTTGGCAATACGAGGACCTTATCTGGGGTCTGTTCATGAACAAATACATCTTCCCTGGTGCTGATGCTAGTACTCCTCTTGGATTTGTCGTCGACCGCCTCGAGGGTGCCGGCTTCGAGATCAAGGGCATTGACACTATCGGTGTTCACTACTCTGCTACTCTATGGCGCTGGTACCGGAATTGGATGGGAAACAAAGACAAGGTTGAAGACAAGTACGGCAAGAGATGGTTCCGCGTAAGTGTTCACGAAGGCTTCCAAGATTCTATACATGATTCCTTTTTGATGTAAATTTGTTGACAAATTTCTAGATCTGGGAATACTTCCTTGCCGCCTCCACTATCACCTCTCGCCAGGGTGGGGCTACCTGCTGGCAGCTCACCCTCGTCAAGAACATCAACTCTACCCACCGTGTCGAGGGTATCCAATCTCAGTTCGGTCTCACCGGTGCTCGCCAAGCTGCCATCAACCGCGCGAATGGCACTGTCCCCAGTGCCCATGTCATCAAGAAGGACTTGTAAATTTTCGTCCAGAGTCATCGTCCATTTTCTAGCGTCTCAACTTGATCTGCACAGATCAAGTCGCATTCATAGCGTGTTGATGAACGTCTGAGTGACGTGGTAATCCTTAGCCCACGGGCTGCGAACATATTTTTATGAAATTCTGAGTATGAACCGAAGTGAATAGACCGGCGAGTCAAAGTCACATCTGGGGATGAACCGCAGGCGGGGATGGGGATATGGATCCAGGCTATGCCTGTGCCTATCATGCCCATGGCGTGTTCTTTATATGTCCGTAACTCGATCTCCTACTAGTGGTTCGATCCCTCATATTTCAGGTATTTCGGGATCTCACGATATGGGCTTATTTACTCCTTTGTATTGACCATATTCAAATTACTGATGATACCCAAACTCTGCTCGCCGTAAATTCACCCATTACCAACTTGAATGACGTAGCCAATTTTCGATCACGATCTCCCCTGACTGAGTGGGTCGGTCCATTCCCAATGCGGAAACTGAAGATCGTTCAGCCCCTCGAGACTTGACAGAATCTGCAGCCACGCCATTTTCTTCCAAAAAACCAAGTGAAAAAAATAGAGCCACAGCGTCGGAGCAAAACAGGAGGATATGAAAATCTCCGCGTTATTCGCCCTCGTGGCCGTCGTGAGCGCTGAATTCTCCTGCATCAAGCCTGTCAACCCCATTCCTGCCGGCCCCCCCTGGCGTATGCTGTGACAAATTGGACCGGAATGCGCTCATAGGCTTTTTATATACCGGGAAAATGTGTATGCTTGTCCCCGAACCGATGAGCAACGTTGTTGTGCCATCTGCGAAAGAAAAAGGATAGCTGCTAATGGGCTCGAGTTGAAGGTGTCCGAGCCAATAAAGTGGATGAAGCCAAGAGTGGAAAGACGACATATAGCTCTTGCCAAGATGGGCGGAAAGCAGCTTGTTGTGACCCGGTATGTCTATATCGAAGGAAACGATACCCTTGGGGATAGTTCTGATTACTGATTTGAGTACTCTGTACAGCTTTTGACGAAGATCAGTCAAGCTAGTAACCCTGCATGTGTTCTGCCTGATGATAGCGCGTAAGTGATATCCGGGCCCAGGCCAGACTTTGTGTATCTAGTATACTAGTACTTGGTTGCTCTCATGATACGTGTTTTGCCAAGTGGACGACCAAATCTGATCCCTATTTTATTGCATCTTGTAGGACAAGGTGGTCTGAGACTATTCGAGCCAGCTTCTTGAAAGGCCTTGGCAAGCATCAAACCATGCGTTTAACACGACAATGAATGTATCCTGGATCACATTATTCCATGGCGTTCTCAGGATGTCACATCCTTCTAAAATAGATTCCAATTTCTCAGCGTCGAACATGTTTTTAACCATATCAGTACATATGTTTAGATCGAATATTATGCACGATTGAAATTTCGATGGCGTTAATGAAGACCCGCTCTATAGAGCTTACATATTAACAGTTCTCCCAGTTTATTAGAAATAGTGAAGAATTAGAAATAGTGAAGAAAAATACACAGAGCGAGAAAGTTAGACATGAAACTTTCAAAAGAAGAGTACACCTGCCCAGGTGAGCAGTATTGGAAGGCATATCTCTGCTACCTAAATTCATTAAAAATAACCCGCCAAGGATTGTCAAGAGGCATCAAGTGGTTCAAGGATTCAACTTGACCAAGTCGATCCAACTTGAATTGCACCATATTATGATATTTTGTAAATGCCTTTCCAAGGCGCCATGGCCCTCAAAGCGTTTTCAAGGTTGACTAGATAAACTGGATCTAGGCTTGAGTGCCATTCTGATCCGTAGCGACACCCTCTTTCTCGACATCCTTCGCAGAGCCTGAGCTCTCGGAGGGAGGCAGAATACCATGGGAATGGGCAATTTGATGATCAATTTTAGCCTTTTCCTCGTCGGTCGCATCGGTCAGCTTTACGGCAACCTCTTCGCCGAAGTTCTGAGCAATCTCCTCCAGAGTAAGGCGGGCAGTCTCAGGCCAGAAGAAGTAGATGACTACCAAGATAGTTAGCGTGATTAGTCTACTGGAAACTCCAATGAGTTTGATGTTTTGAACCTACCCGGAATGAAGAAGGCAGACCAGCAAATGATGACAAGATAGTATTTCCAGCCAACATTGTTGAAGCCCATAGGTGCCGTTTCCAGAAGTATTAGTGTAGCTTGGATGATTTAGTAAATGTCTTTCTCCTTCGGAATGAGTAATGGACTTACCGGCAAACTGGCCGAACAACGAGAAACCCATACCGATCGGACGGATTTCGGTAGGGAAGATCTCGGAGACATAGAGGTACATAGTAGTGTCGCAGCATGTACTGCTAAGGACTTAGTATAACGAAGATATGAATTGATGGCGGGGGAATTAAGACTGACCCCTGGAAAGCCAGGTAAAGGTAGATAAAGAAGATACCGAAACCATTTCCAACCTTGTTGGTCGTGCCAGCATACTGTGCGGTCATAGCAGCAAGGCAAGATGTGCTAACAATGATACCGGCGAAACCGGTCATATACATTCCGCGTCGAGAGTTGACTTTGTCATGAAGCCAAGCACCGAGTGGATTGTAGATCAAACCTAAGAAGGGGTTAGTATTATGATATCAACACTCTCCGGAGGGCTTAGAGTAAGCCTTACCGGCGGTTGTCAGCCAAACAGCACTTAGAAGCAGAGGCATACTGCCTTCCATGCCGAGATTGGTGTACAAAAGAACAGCATAGTTGTTCTGTTTATGTTAGTGAGATATACTGCACGGAAAACCAAAAATATATGGACTCACGATAATGAGAGGGCCGCCAAATTCAGCACCCCACTGGGTAAGGAAACCAATGATCATGCGCTTCCGGTAGGAAGGCTTCTTGAAAACGGCCTTCCAGACACTACCGTAGGCTGCCAGCTTCTCTGCCTCAAGTTGAATCTGCTCCTTCGTCTGATAGAACTCTTCCTTTGCGACTAGATTGTCGGGGTCATCGGGAGTTTGACGGAGTCGCTGAAGTACAAGCTCGGCCTCGTCAAACTTCCCCTTCGAAATCAACCAGCGAGGGGAGCGTGGCAGCCAAGGTGAACCGATTAGTAGTACCAACGCGGGCAGACACTGCAGAGCCAAGGGGAATCTCCAGCCGAAGGCAGGAATGGTGCTCTCCGCGTAGTAGCACGCGAACCCGACCCATCCAGCGAGCATGTATCCAAAGACAAGGAAGATGGCATGGTGACCAACTAGCCAGCCGCGACGCTGGGCGCTCGACATTTCCGAGAGGTACATGGGGCAAACAGTGACCAGAATACCGATTCCAAGACCGCAGATAAAACGGCCTGCTTGGAACATCCTTTGAGATGTTAGTAATTGACTGATAGCATTGAAACGAGGCGTTTTTCATACTCAAGTGAATTGGCACCACCCTGCAGTGCACCTCCGAACATCGCGAAGAAAGCTCCGAATTGAATGTTCGCTTTGCGACCGAAGTATTCACAGGACCACATAATGAATAATGTACCGACGGCACCACCAGCGCTGAATACACCATTTGCAGTTGAGATGACAGGCGTGGTGATCGTGTCATATCCAGGCATGCCTTCCGCAGGAAGGTTGAAATAGGTATACCATCCTGGCTGACCGATCGTACTGGAGATGATTGAAGCACAATAACCGTAGGTCTAAAATTGAATGTGTTATTAAATTGGTAGCTGGTGTATATGACAGCGAAAATTACTCACCATAGACCCAATGGCAACAAAGATAGTCACCAGCCTGTTGTAGGTACTGGTCTGTGACCCAAATCGTGCCATGATGAAGCGGCCCGAAGTCTGGCCCAAAGGAAAGAATGATGATTAGACAGTCAGAGAGGATGATGCGAGCATAGGTCCAGGATTGGGCAGGCCTAAGTTTGCGAAAAAGAAGCGAGCAAAACACACTGCTCCCTCATTGCGACCAGCAAGGGGGGCAACAGACAGAGAAGTTACTCGCTGACAGCTTGGTGGAGCTGACCCACTGGCATGTGGATGCAATTGTTTTAATAAAGTTCGACCGTGAGCAGAAACAACTCACTTGCCGATCGTTCACAACAGCGGCTAAGGCTGTCACACGCGTGGGCCCATTGTACAAGGCGTATTAATGGTGAGAACGAGTGCTCAAACCTACGCAGATGGGCCATCCAGGGATGATGCAGATCAAAGTCCCGGCAGAATCTCAATAAACTATATTATTGGCAAGTCACGTTCATGAGCGGGGTCAAACTGCAGTGCAGAGTCGAGATGGTTCGAGTTCGGCAAAAAGGATAAGAAAAAAAAAGCAATTTGTAGCGCACGACTTACGTCCGATTGATTTGGCCGTGCTCTCTGGAGGGTCTGGGATGGCAGCATGCACCGAATGTACCCACGAGGGGTAAATGACTCCACCCTGAACTACTCTCGAAACTTTCAGAAGATTGACTCGGTTCTCTTCCGAAAGAGAATACCACTATTTAGCCTGCTTCTAATATACTGCACTCTAATCATATCCCTTCTTGACACGATCAGGCCAAATACGAGGAATAGCAAAACAGAGCCATGTCTCAGTCTCCGTTTGATATCCCCTTCGATGAGCTTCCCAACCCTAAGCAGGTTTGGGCGGGGAAGCCTGGCAGCTACGAGGAGGGGTTGGGTAAACTGGCTATTCTGACCCCTGAAGTGGTAGCTAAGGCGGCTGTGAATGAAATCAAGACTGGTCGTCGCGTTACTATGGGGTGGGAGTTGACCAAACTGGACTATCCGAATCTCAACCGCCAGTCATGTCAGCATCAAATTGTTCCTCTCCTCGGAGGTGTTGCATTTGATGATATTTATACTATGAATCCCCGTAAGTTACGACATTGAGCAAGGTCTGGAATGTTGCTCGCGTCGCCTGCATGGAAGTTGACCTGCCACATAGAACAAAGTAGCCAGTGGGATGGACTGCGCCACTTTTCCCAAACAGTTCCTGGTCAATCAGAACGCGTATTCTACGGCGGAACGACCGTGGATGAAATCAATGATCGCGAAAATGATCGTATTGGACTTCAGCATTGGGCGCGGGAAGGAATTGCCGGTCAGTCTTGATATTTCCTTTTTTTTGCCTGTCTCAATCCTTCGGACTACTCCCCGAGCCCCTGGGACTAACGGTTCTCGCGTGATAGGACGTGGAGTATTGATCGACTATGCCACATGGGCTGAGAAAAAGGGGATTGAATATTCCACTTTTTCGACGCACCAGGTGCGCTTGTCAGACATTCTGCAGATCGCCAAGGAGAACAATATCACCTTCCAAAAGGGTGATACCCTTTTCGTTCGGGTTGGAGTTACGAAGGAATGGGACACCGTAATGACGGATGCCCAAAAGAAGGCCTATTCGGACAATGCCAGTCCTGAGCACGCTGGCGTGGAAGCGACAACTGATGTGCTCCGCTGGCTGTGGAACAGCGGATTCGCCGCGATTGCCAGTGATGCCATCAGTTGGGAGGTAAGACGACACATCCCTTGCCATTTTTCAGCGACCTGAAGAGTCGGATATCATGCTGCAAGAGGATAATTCTTTAACACACGTCATAGGTTTACCCGCCTCAATCCCCTGATGTCTTCTTGCATGAGTATGTACTCGCAGGATGGGGCATGCCGATCGGTAAGCATGGATGCGACATTTACCCCGAGGAAGGGAGAATGTACTAAAGCAAAAGCAGGCGAGCTCTTCGATCTAGAAGCATTAGCGCGAACATGTGAGGAGCTACAGCGATGGAGCTTCTTTGTGACTTCCGTGCCGTTAAATATGCCCGGTGGCGTATCCTCTCCTCCCAACATGATGGCCATCTTCTAGACATTGTATACGAAGTATGGCCCTATGTACTTCCTACAAAGAGTGTAAATAGTTGGCATCGGTGGCTTTCTCTTTCACCGAAAGCGGGACCATCAATAAAACTCAATGCAAGTACCGAAAAATTAATCGCTCTCAAAGTTTCACGTCAATAAGTTAATAAAGTTAGTTCCAATCATCTTTCTACAACGATTGGATTGACTTTTACGTTCCTTGAATTCGCCGGCAAGAAAGCGACAACTGGAAATCCAATAAACGAATGGATACTATCGCCACTTTTGAAGATCAGTACGGAGAACGGAACGAATTGAGAGTTTGTCTTGAAACGAGAACGAGCCACGCCCCTGTCAACTCGGTACTCGGTACTCGGTATGTACATAGATACGACTATAGGATCCAGTACTCCGTAGGGAGTTCCTCCTGGTTTTCGCCTCCAATATCCTACCTGGACCAAGGTCCACATCCGCCAAAGGACCCATTCCCCAGGCTGGCGGGCCGACAGATCAGATCAATTCATGTTTTAAGAAAAATCAGAAAAATCAGAACAGCGGACGAAGCAGCCGTCCCAGGAAATGACCAGCGTTGAACAAAAAGTGGCATCCATATGATGCCGATGTTCCGACCAACGCCTTTCTGCAGTTCTCATCCTCTGCAGGGATCGTCTTCGAAGGATTATCGGGTTTAAGTCCCTGAGGGATTCCAGTCACCAGCGCGAGGTGTGTGGATCCCATCTCGTATTTTTGACTTCTCCATCGTCATTCCCAATTTGCTAGCTCTTTACTAAGAGTTTCCACCGCACTCCTCAGTTCTGGCCGCCTCGATCCACCCCCAAGCCTATCTAATCCGTTAGCTTGCATATTTTCAGCAGCAAGAACCCCTGCCCCGGGCAACTGACTGGTGGAGATCCTAACGTTGGGCTCCACTTTCCGCCTCTTCCCGTGTTATAGCGTGGCTCCACCAAAAGCATCGAAATCCTTCGCGTCGCGACCAAATTCCAGACTCAGAAGTGCGTAATTGTCGTACTAATTACATACAAGGCTTCGATGTCCAAGTAATGTATCGAGGTGTTTCCAAAACTACCGGCAATACTGAGTACTTGCCAGTGGGCAGCAACTTCAACTTCAAGTTGAACTTACGTAGTACTATACATATACCTAGGTGGTATTAGTTAGTGGTAGCCTGAATCGGTTGCTCGGTGTACGTCCAAATCCCAGTAGACCAATCTTCTTATAAGCCTTGAAATGTACCTAGTAGTAGTAAGAGGGCTTTGGAATGTTACAAAATGGTTTTCGACCTCGTCCTAAAATCCCTGTCTAATCGCCCTATTGAGCTTCCGAAGTCAAATATTCAAATAATAGAAAGAAAAGTATGGTAGAGCCCACGTTAATGGCCTTGGAAAGCATACTATCGCCTGCGTTTTGTTGGGTGGAATCAATCGCTAGTTCTAGTATGCTCATTGATAGACTTTACAAAATGTATATTCAAAAGCCTACCAAGCTTAAGCCTTCTCCATCAGTACCTAGTCACATACCATGTCCGGTGGAAACAGGTTTCAATACCTAGGTAGTCCTTATAGGTAATTTTGGGATATTGCAATTATTTGAACCTACTAGCTAGTACCCCAATACCTAGGTAGGCACTCCATATTCCACACAGTGCACTAAAATGGAAGAGTAAAAGATGCTCGTGCCTCCCCACTTCCGCTTACTTCTTCTCCATGCGCACATGCCCATCTTGTCTATAGTGGGTATCTGCCAATTTCCCTCGTGGGGCACGTTCTTGCAGAGAGTGTTTCGAAAAAAAAAGCCGATCGGACCTTTACAGTCCACCGGTTCGCCGTCAGTTCGAAGTGGATACTATCAATACAGGAATTGTGAACTCAATTGTCGTAAGATGCTTGCTGTGCGAGTCCTGAGCAGGGGTCTGCAATGCCAAGTACTGTTTGGAGTATAATATCTAGAGAGCACCCCGAAACAGCCAGACTCGAGTCCTGTGACTTCGGCCCTGTGAGTATACTTATGGTGTTGATATGATGCCGTCTATAATGGCATTGTTGCCTCGCGATCCTGGTGATGTCGATATCGATCGCAGTGTGCAGAAGTGGAATTATGCCTGCCAGTCACTATGTATCATTACCATGACCCTTTTCTTTGGTCTTCGAGTTTATACTCGTCAGTTCATTCTGAATGGATTTGGAAAGGAGGACTGTGAGTTTGTTCCCTTCACCGTACCCTAAATATTAAGAGCTAACATGAGCCAAAGGGGCCTGTATGGCGGCATGGGTATGAAAAAGAAAAAGTGTGTTCTCGTTACAGGACGTCGACTAATTTTTGCCAAAGTTCCTGGGTGTCTGCTACTCGATAATTGCCCTCCTCAGTAAGTGGTATTTTATGAATTTACATGAGTCTTTTCACTGACATTCTTAAAGTGGGCCACTATGGAGGAGGCCTTCATCTTGCCGACGTACCAGATGAAAACCTCATTCCTTTTTCAAAAGTAAGCCAGGCAAACTTCAAAAAATGCTACGGTAACTAACTTCACAGACCGTCTACGTGACACTCGTCATGTACGGACCGACAGCATACATCACCAAATTCTGCCTTCTTTGGATCATGACCCGCGTATTCAATCCCTTCCGCAAAGCCGTCATTTTCATCTACGCCTTCATGGGAATCATGCTCGCGTACTACATCCCAGCCGTCATTGTCAAAATCAGACTTTGCAACCCGATATCGAAATTTTGGGATGATAGTATCGAGGGAAGCTGTATGAACGAGAACGCTATCATCATGGCCGACGCCGTCATCAGCGTTACTAGTGATCTGATTGTTCTGCTGCTGCCACTACCCTTGACTTTGAGTCTGCAAATGTCTAACAAGAAGAAGATGAGAGTAATTGCTATCCTCGGAGCTGGTGGATTGGCCGTTGCATCTAGTATCATTCGCTTGATCCTAATTGCTATTACCGCTAAATCGAAAGATACCACATTGGCCTTTATGAGGGTCAATATGCTAGGGTATGTCGAAAGTTCTCCAAGCCCATCCGAATCCCTCTCAAATGATGCATATTTGAAAATCCACCGACTGACTCGTCCATTTTCTACAGCAATGCTGAAATCTCCATCGGGGTGATTTGCACCTGTCTACCTGCCCTTTCCGCCCTCTTGAAAAAGGTCCTCCGCGAATACTCGAGCAATAAAGCAACAACAAGCCCCTCCGATTATAAAATGGACACACTACGAAACCAAAGCAAGACACAACGAAGCACAAAGCAAATGAGTGTTCTTGAGAGGGAGTCTGATGAGGATGTGCTCATGTACAATGCACAAGGCAATCCAAGGATTGAGACCACGGTCAACGTGGACAACGGAAAACATGACAGTTTACGAAGTACATCATTTGGTGGTATTGGGGTTACAAGGACAGTTGACGTGGACGTTTCTTCGGCTCATGAAAGCCGACATCATGATGTCTAAAACGACCAGCTTCAAGTTTTGGGATGTGATGCTTGTATGAGGGAAACCCCCACTTTTAATAATGCCAGGCGATAGATTGTCGAACAAGAATATATGGCTTCTTACAATAATAAGAGCAGGTGCGAATATCTATTGAAATAAACCTAGGCCTCGAGGCCTAGAAATCAAATTCATTCAACTGTGCAGGTTCATAATGTCATATCTAAAATTCAAGATCCAAGCATCACGTTTGGAGATGGAAAAAGAAAGGAAAGGGTATCAAAGCAATTCATAACTCAATCCATGCGTTTATACAGCTTCGCTTTACCAGATCCGGATCCGGCAGAGGGAGCGCAGCAAGCACTGACGGTCTCCGGGTGAAGAGTGGACTTGTTGAAGGTTTGAGCAGACTGAGGAACATCCAAAGCAGGATTCTTGGTGAAGAACCCATCAGGTTTCAGCATAACGCTGACACGCTCCATGGGCATAACAGGGAAGTCTTCAATGCGGGGGTTATGAGTGAGACCGAAGGCTAGATGAGTGTTAGTAATTGTTATTTCAGAGACGAAAGGATATTCGAAGAGAAGCTTACTGTGCCAGAGAACCACGTCCTCGTTCTCGGTGTTATCCTTGCGCTGGACCCAGGTCTCGACACCCTCGGCACGACGGCTTTGGTTTGTGAACTCGCCAGCGGCGTAGAGTTCGTCGTCTTGGTATTTAGTTACCCATATAGGCTTGGTAGCGAACTCGGCTCTGCGGTAGCCGAGGGCGTTTTTGTTCACAAGAAGCATCTGGCTCGGCGCAGTCTGCAGCTTGTAGGCCACTGGCTTATAGGTGATCGGGTTATTAATTGAATCATTGCGGATCTTGAACACGCGGTTCCGGTCGACGCTGGTGTTTGCTGTGCTGGCCTTGTTGATAACCGTAGACTCAGTAGTGTAACCGACAAGCCATGGATTAGTGTCGTCTTCAGGCATAGGCACACTATCTTCATAATAAACTGTGTTTTTGAAACCATCGATAGCAGGGTCAATGCGGAATGAGAACATGTGTTGATGGAAGGGAGCCATCACACCAGGGCCCACATTCGTGCCCCAGGGGACGGTCTGACCGTTCTCATTATCGAATGGAACAGTCGATAGAATCCCAGTGGCGCGGACTTCAAGTTCCACATTCCCTGCTTGGTCGAAGATGTATGCGAAAATGTATTCGTAATTGGCAACCGTGCAGATCATTTGGAGAACCAATTGACGGTTACGCACGACTGTGGCAGCACCGGTCCTATAGTTAGTGTGCTTGTGCTGGAGGCCATTGTCTTGTTCGTGCATACAGACCACGTTCTTTAATTGAACAGGGTTGCCCTTGCAGTCATTTCGGTAGCCATCAAAGTATTTGATGTGGCCCAGGCAATCGCATCCGAGAGATAACTGATTAGCATTCATGCCAAACCCTGTGTCGCCTACATCAAACGCTTGCTTTCGGTGGTATGGAGCACGGGGATCTTCGAAATATTAGCAAAAGAGGCATGATATATCGATAAAGTGATAACTTACCTCCATATGGCACAGTCATTTCCGAGACAGCGAGACGGTAAAAGACATTGCGGTTATCATATGTAATGTTATAGAGGACAAGGCCTTCTCGAATGTTGAAACCTAGACGAAAGCGCCACTTCTGCCAGTAGACCGAGTTTCCATCTGCTGTGTAGGAGGGACCCTCTGGCTGCTGAACGATGTACGGCTTCAGGTCTGTTCTGAGGGGTTCGTCCAAGAGGTCGTGTGTGTATTGGATAGCTTTGACAGGCTTCCAGGGCTGTGTTTGAGTAGTTTCAAAATCCGGCCCACCAGGGAGATAGTCCATGCGAACCAATTCGTGGGTGAGACCGTCAAACACCGGAGAGAACTTGCACGGCAGGGAGTAATGGTTATTCTGAGGGTGATCCACCTCAATCAGGTACATGAAGCATTGGAAGAGCCGCCTTGACTCGGTCTCGTTATCTGTTCCATACATCCACGGGTCATTGCAAACTGTGACACCGGCGGGCAATTGCAACTTCTCAATTTCGGCAAGGACGGCGGGGTGTCTCATGCAAAGTTCTTCAATCTCAGTAATTTCGTCGGGATCAATGGGGCCCTATAAAACAAGCCTGTTAGACAAAGGATCTTTGTTGCAAAGCAATACTCGAAGAAGGGTGATGATGCATACCTGAACCTCGCGGGGAAGCTCCTTGGCATACACAATGGTCCGCTTATCGGCGTTCAAGACAGCCTTATAGAATGCGCCGGTATCGAGGCGGTGGAAGAGGGTGTAGAGGAGACGGGCCGGCGGAGCAGGAAGAGGTCGTCGTAGGCGCTCGGCCTCAATGTATGGTAGCACATCTTTCTTAATAGGCTCGTTCACATCAATTCGCTTATAGCGCAATTCAACGCCGGGGAAGGTGGCCTCGAGAATGCGGACAGCGAGCTTGATTTCCTCTGGGGAAATAGGGTCGAAGGGATGGCGGGCTTGAGTCACCATCTTTGTGTATGAGATCAGCCCGGTCGAGGGACTGGGAGCAAGGAATTGGAGAGAAAGAGGAGAGGGAAGGACACAATGGAGAGAATCCGGGGAAGTGAAGAGGGGAAATCTGGAGAGGGGAAGGGCGACGGGGAATTTAAGGATGGGATCGCGTATCTTTTTCTTATCGGCAACAAATGGTTGTACTTTCCATTTACGGACTAGCGTGGTCCTCCAAAGGGCAGTGGATCGCGGGGGCTTGGCGCATGCTTTGATGCATGGAATGCGTTAATGTATGTGCTTTGTACTTTGTACTACAATAAATATGGTATGTACTAGCAGAGTTAATCATGATCATATGCGATTATCCTCGACAGTACCTTCTTTCCTAGGATTAACGCATGATGATGTTGCACACAGTCTGTATGTTCCTACAGCACATAAGGTAAGGAATCCTAAGGATTTTCTGCTTCCCATAGGGTGTCGTCCCTGACAGCCCGATAAGAGTCACGTGCTGGCGCAACTTTGTCCTGATCGGGTATGGCGGGTAGAACGCGGTTATCAATTCGCGGGGAACAGATCTTGATGCGACCTTCACTCCCCCATCCATCATGACAATGACAACCTACGCTGATACCGGTTGGCCGTGTTCTCCGGATATCTCCGGGACAAAGGCTGCAAAGAAGATCCGAAACCGTCAATCTGGTACTCCTTGGACTCGCTCAGGATGTATCACCTGCAAAAAGCGCCGCAAAGGTTGCGACAAGGCCAAGCCGAGGTAGGGGATTACTTTTCGCAAAATTAGATTGAATTAAAAAAAAAAGAATAAATGACTGATCTTTAGATAGCTGCAACAATTGCATCAAACAAGGTCGAACTTGCGAGGGTTATGGAGATCTCTGGGTGCAACCGTTGGGCCCGTCAGCGCAAGTCTTCAACCAACCAGACGAACAGAAACGACGACGACTGAGTGTTTCCACGCCGTCTCAGCTCTTGTCTCCGGCACCGTCGCCCTCTTCAGATTTGTGGCTGCACATACAGCCTTCACCTACCACAGATTCGCTTTCCCCCAGTCCATCTCAACTGTCCTCGCCACGAGGACGAATCATCGATTTGAACGAAGAGCCAGACCACACGGATCAGATTGATAAATACAAAACACCTTCATCATCGAGCCAGACTGACGCTCTGACGATGATCCCGCGGCAACACAGCTTTATCAGCCACCTTGGCGACAACGAGACGCATTACCTGCAATATCACGTCGAGTTTGGATCCCGGCTTCTCGCCAACCTCGAAAGTGACGATAACCCATTACGCTCTCTACTCATTCCTCGCGCAATATCATCGCCTCTCTTAATGAAGGCAGTATGTGCAGTCTCTGCTCTTCATCTTGCCAACCGGTCCGCAGGATTCAGCGCACAAACTGCCGCGGCAGGTTTCTACGGCCGAGCTCTCAGCGGTATCCGCACAGAGATCGCCGATAGCTCCACGAATGGTCTCTCTGACGATACCATGTTGGCAGTTGGCCTACTGTGCAAGTACGAAGTTGTCCGTGGAAGCGTGAAGCAATGGGTGGTTCACTTGAATGCTCTGCAGCGCTTAATCGCTTCCCGCGGCGGGTTGGTAGCCATGGACCGTGATGCTGCAGAATTTCTTCGAGGCCTGTAAGTCATAAGTTGACATCGGTGTCAAGGCCACCATTTAACTAACAAACCCATAGATATGTTTATGCCTATAATATGGCTCGAATCAGCAATCGTAAACGCATTACTCCTAGCGAGGACTTCGCCACACATACAGACCTAGGTCCTCCCCGATTGGACATATACATCGGGTACACTGAACAGATCTTGAATCTCTGCGCACGCATCGTCGAACTTCCCTCTCTACAAAACGACACTATTTCTCTTCGCCTCGCAATAGCCTCCATGTGCGTTTCGCTCTCACCAGGGAAAACAATTCCCAAGTGAAGAACTGCCTTAGCTGACTCCTATAGAAACGACTCCCTCCTCACATGGTCCCACACAAACACGCGCTATATAATACCCCAAGGCCTCACAAGCGAAGCTCTAAGCCGCCTTCAACTCGTCGCAGAATGTTTCCGCGACGCAGGATTCATATACCTCCACTCCATCCTGGAACGCATGCACAACAATCAACCCCAATCCCAACCACCATCAGCCGCTGATACCCCCTACCCCGGTGAAACCGAATTTACATCATTAATTTCCATACCGAAAGCTACTGCCGTTGATACATGCCTCTCACGAATCGAATCGCTCCACCTGGACAACCACTGCGAGTACTCGGCACTCACATTCCCGCTCTTTATCTCCGGCTGTGAGAGCTCGGTCTTTGCGCACAGAGATCTTGTCCTCGATTCCCTGACCAAATTGCAGAGTAATTTCGGCATTGGAAATACCCAGCGCGCCAAGGACGTACTAAAGATATTGTGGTCGAGAAGAGATGCCCATATTCGAAACCCGTCTGGCGCAAATGTGGGAAACGTGCATTGGTTTGATATTTTGGAGGAGCTTCAGTGGGATTTGACCCTTGCATGAATCACATTTGGCTGCTCTGCTCTCTTCCCCTCTTCTTCTCTTTGCACTTATCCTTTCCTTCTCTCCAAAAGTTTCTGGCACACACCACCCCCCTCACGAAATGATGTTTATGTGAATTGTACAGCATAGAATTGTAATATATAGAGCAACGAGCAATGTGACAACGTCCACATGATGAACTTCAATAGGGTATTTGAAAGCGTTCACGTAAAACCCATAACCCATCCAAACCGAAACCACCAACCCCGCCAAAAGCGACCAACAAGAGAGACAGAGACAGAGACAGCAATGACAAGAATAAAGCACCAACACCCGGAAGGACGATGGATGGTACGAACAAAAAAAAAACCTGAAGGCACATCTCAACTCAATCCCATATTCACCTCATCGCTCAATCCAAACTCCCGCTCCGCCCTCTCTGTCCCACCAGCAGCACGCATTCCCCACCGATCAAGCCGATCCTGCGAACTCGCAATTTCTTTTTCGCGAGTACTAGCGCTGGCGCTATCGCTTGTCATGACGCTTCCCTCACGACCGCTATACTGCGAGGCCTTGCGGGAATTAGTACTGATCGGGCGCGGGGGTGTCACACGTGCACTTCCATCCGAAACAGAACCGTCTCCCGAAGGCGTTGGATTCGGATTCGGATTCGGATTCGAGCTGGTAGATCGACCAACATCCGCAGAAGTGCTGCCGCCGCCGCCACCGCCACTGCTGGCGCGATCTTTCTCCTTACTCCCGCTGCTGAACCAGCGTCGGCGGCGAGACTTGAGAGGCGTGGAGTTGGAAAGGCCGGCGCTGGTGCTGCTGGGTTCCTGTTCGGAGTCTTTCTCTTTACTGGTGCCCTGTTCTTTTTCCTTTTCTAGGGCCTGGGTTAAGGCTGAGACGTTTTCTTCGGAAGGCTCGCTGTCTTCTTGGAGTTCGACAAGTTCGGCGTCGCGGTACCATTTTCTTCGGCGTGTATATCGGTCCCAGCCATCTTGGCCACGGCGTCCGTCGTTCCACTGAAACTGTTAGAAATTTTCGAGGTGTTTGTAAGCCGTATTTGATACATACCTTGTTATCATAGTAGATCCACCCCTCGACAGTAGACGTCTTGTCCTTGCCGTTCGTGGAGTTATCCGCACCCTCAATGCGCCACTCACTCCCCTCCACCCAGCGCCACTTCGAACCACCAGTTTGAACATCAGGAAGTTCAAACGAGTCCTTCGCTGGAACAGAATTCAAATGTTCATCAGTCCAGGCAGCCCGCTCAGCCGGGAACAACGAATAAGTCCACCCAATCCCAAGCCAGCGGCGCTGATTCTCGTACACGACAAAAGTAAATCGCACCCCGGAAGCATCTCCACGCCGCCGAGTTGCGATATTCAAACCCTGGCCCTGACCCTGGTCTTGGGCGGGCGTCTTCTGCGCGCTCGGCCCATCAGCCACCGAAAGACCAGTGATCATGCCGCAAAGTCGGCGGACACCCCTCGAACGCCAGAGAATAACGCGCGAGACTCGGGCCGGGCGCGAGTGGTATGTCAGAATTATAGTGCCGACGATCATGACGACACGGCGGGTGGTAATTATGTAAAGGGGAGGGAGAGTCAAGGCTATCCAGATAGGCGTCACCAAGAGGATACGAAGGAATAAGGCAGTCAGTGCAGGCCGAGTGGTCGCGGACGTAGCCGTGCGCTGCGTGGATAGAAAGTCGGTCAAATCGAGCAGCGGTTCGAGGAGGATATTACACCTTGTTGTGAAAATGCGGAGTGTCTCAACGATATCGTCCAGACTTTTCTGATGGCGGGTCGTTGTGTCCGTCGACGTCTTGCCCGGGTGCTTTTCGCCTGTGGACGTTGTTGATGAGAGGGGTGAATAGCGCCGTCCGTACATGCCGAGTATTAAGCCGATGACGACGAGAATCGGGCCGGCCCAGAGGATGATGGCATCGCTGTACAATACCACTGTCCAGAAAGTGGCTACGAGGAGAAAGCTCTGCCATGGGTCCCCTGTTGACCATGATAAGAGGCCGGCGAATTTGTTGAGTGGTAGGAGGAATGGATGGGAGTAGGCGAGGGCCCTGGTGATGGGCGGCGGCGTAGCCACCAGCAGTGGTGATTTGCGATGCACGATGACGCTGGAGCGTTGCCGCGAGGTCAGGGCTGAGCCTGAGATGGTGGAAGGGGAGAAGGCGGCTATCGTTGGGGGTAGAGAATCAGACTGGCCATCCTGCATGGGCGTTGAGGGTGCCATGGAATCGATCCACGGAAGATCGTCTGGATAGCATTAGATGGAGGAGAAGTGGGCATGGGCAAGGGCAAAAGGAGAGGTACCTAAAGCTGCCATCCAATTACGGAGACGTCATGGGAGTCGTTGTCAGCTCATCTGGAGCGGGCGATCAAATGCTTTTAAGGGCCTGGTGAAAGGCCTGGGGGTTCGTCGGCTTTCAAGTGATCTGCGGGGGGGAGTTGGGGAGGACATGTGACTGTGCTAGGCCGAGACACATGGAGGAGAGATGACAGTATTTAGTGAATTGTATTAAATGATACTAGTCATGATCAGAATAGTTAGAATAATCAGATATAAAGTATTGTAAGTAGATAATTAATGAGATACTATATAATATCCTATATACTACTATGGTACCTAACTATAGTATAGTTACTCTTGTATACTGCTATGCCGACCCGCCGACGCTAAAACGCGCAGCCGAAATTTTCCCCTTCTTCCTTCTTCACCTCCTTGTGATCATCGCCCTTCCCCGTTCACGTCATGGTGAGTACTTTCTTCCAAATAGAATTATCATACTATCTCCTTTCATTCATTATAATTATAACTAACAATTCTCCTCTCCCAGGCGCACCGCATTGTCTCCCAAGTCATCATCACCGGAGCCCGGGTCTTCGGCCGCGCCTTCGGTGAAGCCTACAAGCAGGCCCAAGCCACCGGCAAACACAACGCCGGCAAGAAGGGAGGTTCTGCCTTCAGCGGTGGCTCCGGAATCACCCTCGATGAGTCCTACAAGATCCTCAATGTCAAGCCCCCCCGGTGGCGGTGCCGAACCCAACGTCGAGCATGTTATGGATCGATTCAAGAAGCTGTTCGACCTGAACGATCCCCAGAAGGGTGGCAGTTTCTACCTCCAGAGCAAGATTCTGCGTGCGCGTGAACGGATAGAGATGGAAGTCCGTCAGACCCAGCGAAAGGCTGCGCAGGATAAGGAATTGAGTGAGGGTTGGAACCCCAAGGTCTACAAGGACCGGTGAAGCAGTGCGCCCAGGACATCTGCTTTTCCGTGATCCCATCATCACTTCCTGCGCTTGTCGTCGCATCTTCTATCGCGTTTGATTCATTCCGACATGTGGTTAGGATTCCGGTTTTCTTTTCACCTGGGGATCCTCGTCCACCTTTCCCTTCCGCTCGTCCACCCGCCCACTTCGGTCGCCTCTCGCGACAAAAGCACGGAACCGCTCGTCTTTTGATTTGGCATAGCATGGCGTTTATTGGGGGGTTCTCGTGAGGGAGAAGCCCTCTATTTGTTTCTCTCCTTCCTGTCTTAGAGAGAGGGATCAACATCGACATCAACTCATGGCGATGGTTTGATCTCTCCAGCCTCTCGGGGCCTTGTGTATATCATCCTGCTTATTACTGCAGCCCCTCCCCTTCTCCACTCTTGGGAAAACATATGTACTATAGCTGTAAACTGCACATGTTCTAATGCTGTTCTTGTCACCTCACCTATTTCTCCTGCATGTCCTGCATAACACATTTAAAGCAACAAAGTAACAAAAGTACATTATTTTGCCACCGCCACGAAACGACCAACTGTCCACCCTCCGAGCCGCTCTTCGGCCTTTGAATACCCCCGACTCACCCCAGGCACAGCAAACCAAAAGCAAACCAAAAGCAAACTAACGGGGAACTAACTTGAAAATGGAAAGACTTTTGCAACCTAGTAAACTAACCGCCATGGCGCCATCCGGAGCGAAGTGGGGGAAATCGTGGAATCTTTCCTGTCCCACTCCGGCCTCCGCATCGGGATAATTCGATCGAAATTATCTTCGTCCTTCCCCCCCGATCTGTCCTATATTCTAATTCCAAGTTTCTTTCGAGTCCTTATCTTCTTCATCTCCCTCTCCCTCTCAATTCACAATTCAATGCCAACTACAACCACAACAATGCGCCCCTCAACCCCCCTCTCAACAACCCTCCCCCCCCACTAATAATGGGCACAGCAACCTTCAACTCCCAATACAACGCAGACCCCTACGCCCTCCCAACAACAGAACTCGTCCACCGCGCCCTCTCCCACGGAATCCGCGCATTCGACACATCCCCCTACTACGGCCCAGCCGAAGACCTCCTCGGCGCAGCCCTCTCCTCTCCCAAAATCAGCACCTCCCACCCAAGAAACACATACCACCTCCTCACAAAAGTAGGCCGCGTTGCCTCCTCCTCCTTCGACTACTCCCCGCCCTGGCTGCGCGCCAGCGTCCGCCGCAGTCTCTCCAGACTCCATACAACCTACCTGAGACGTCGTCTACTGCCACGACGTCGAATTCGTCAGCCCCACCGAAGTCCTGAACCGCCGTTCGCGAACTGCGCCACATGCGCGATGAAGGACTCATACGCTATGTCGGTATCTCCGGATACCCGGTCGACACACTGTCCAGCCTGGCGGAAATGATCCTCCGCGAGACGGGCGAACCCCTCGATATCGTCATGAGCTACGCGAACTTCACGCTGCAGAATACGCGGCTCGCGACGACTGCGTTGCCGAGGCTTTTGGCTGCGGGCGTGGACGTTGTTCCTAATGCTTCGCCGTTGGGGATGGGGCTTTTGCGTAGGGATGGGGTGCCGATTGGGTCTATGGGGGATTTTCATCCTGCGCCTGATGCGTTGCGCGCTGCTGTGCGTGATGCGGCGAGTCTGGCGGATGTGCGTGGGGAGAAGTTGGAGGTTGTTGCTATTCGGTTTGCGCTTGAGTCTTGGCTGAGGGATGGGGCGGCGGTTGGTGGGCTTGGTGCGCCGGTTGCGAGGGGTGTGGATTCGGATCCCGGGTTTATTTCTGTTAAGAGTGTTGGTGCTGGGAGGAGGTTGGGGGTTAGTGTTATGGGGGTTAGTAATGTTGCCGAGTTGGATGAGACGTTGAGGGTTTGGAATAGTATTGTTGAGGGGCTTGAGAATTGTGAGGATGGGGATGGGGAGTTTGAGAGTAAGGGGGCTTCTACTCCAACGGCTTTGACTGAGGTGGTTGGTGGTGCTGCGCCGTCTGCTTCGAATATTCTCACGCCTTCTGAGGGTCTGATTACGGATCGGGCTTGGTCTCGTACGCGCCGCGCAAATATTTTGCAGCTGGCTGCTGAGATTCGTCAGGTTATTGGGGAGGAGTGGGTTGATTATGTGTGGGCGAGCCCTGATGCGGACTTCAAGAACTCTTTGTCTGAAGAGCATTTGGCTCTCGTTAAACGACTTGGGGTTGAAGGGGAGGTCGTCCACGCTTCTGCCGACGATACTACTCTCGATGAGGGAATGTTGACCCCGCCGTTGGATGTGGAGAGACAGCTTGAGTAAATAAGAGATGGCCGGCACGTAGTGTCGGTATATTAAGATTCGCTGCGCAGAAAATACAAGGACGAGCGCATGGTGGTGAATGTTGAAACGCCTCATCGATGCCCACGACGGTTTAAATGGCATCAACTTGAACAGTCAAAAAAGGTTTGCATGTACTGGATCTCTGAGAGAGAAAGGCAATGCCTCCGGATGCTGCATTAAATGAATGAAATGTTGAACGAACTGCAAGTAGAAAGTTGTCTGTTTTATGCCCTCAAAATTCAAGATAATCATTCCGTCGATAGAAGCAGTGTTTAATCATGACCACTAATGCCCTTAGGCAAATATGGGTCCTCGAGGTAAGTTTCCTCCTCAATTGTCAAGGTCCTAACTCCACAGTCTATAGCTTCATCGATTCTTTCCACCGAACTAAAGCCAACAATGGGGCCAGTCACACGACGGCTCACCCAAGCCAAGGCAACCTGGCTCATAGTCCAATCCTTCTTTTTAGCTATCTCTTCCACTCGGTTGATGATCTCTGCATCTATACTCGGAATATCGCTTGGGAGAGTCGTCTCTAGACGATCAGTTGCCCCGACTTGTTGTAGAGGTCGCGCCAGTCGACCAGCATCGAGTGGACTCCACTGTAAAAAACCGTGGTTAGCTCTTGATCCAAACCATGAGTGCTGTATAGGACTGAGACATACTGGAATCAAACCGACGCCTGTCTCGTTACAAAAACGGATCATCTCCCGCTCCTCCTCCCGATATGTGAGACTGTACTGGTTCTGCATAGAAATGAACTTGGTCCAGCCGTGTTTCTCAGCACAGAACTGCATCATCGCAAATTGATAGGTTCTCATCGAACTAGCTCCGATGTAGCGAATCTTTCCATTTCGAACAAGATCATGCAGTGCTTCCATGGTTTCTTCAATGGGGGTATTTGGGTCGAATCGGTGGATTTGGAAAAGGTCGATATAATCTACGCCAAGTCGTCGAAGTGAGGCATCCACTGAATTGAAAATGGCTTGACGAGAAAGGCCTGATCTGGTTGGTATGTGACATGTAAAGAGGCAATAGTAGAAGATACAAAGGGCTTACCAAATTGATTGACGTATTCCTTGTCTTCCCTCATTGTTTCAGCGAATGGGACAACGTATGTATTTTCATGCTCACTGACAGGTGCCCAGCACTTGGTAAGGATGAGAATTTTATGTCGAGGAATGTTGTAGTGTTTGATGGTCTTGCCGAATATTTCCTCTGATACACCGTTCGAGTAGTTGTTGGAGGTGTCCCACTGTTTCAAGTCAGTGCCAAGTTTCTCATCTCGAATTCACAATCTTACAGTATTAATTCCACGATCGTATGCTGCTTTCAACAGAGGAAGTGCCTCAGATTCCTCGAGAATCCAATTGCCGAATTCCGAGGACCCTACACTCATGCCACCAAGAACAGGGACCGAGACATAGAGGCCACTGCTTCCTAATCGTCTGTAGGAGGCATTTGTTTTGTTTCTGGATTCTCGTAGCATGGGGGGGGAGTTCAGCAGCCATTTTTCAGAGATGTATAGTATTCGAGAAATTAAATTTTCGATTCAGATAGATAGACAATGAAGTAATAGTTTCATACGATGAAGATGAATATATTTCTCTGGGATAGATCGGGTTTAAGTAGTTAATAAGTCTTATCGGCACCGTCGAGGAATCTCAAAGTCGTAAGGCATCATCTTGATTTCAAATCACATAGAAAGATATCTCTTTGTGATTCCCCTAGTTCGAGGTGATTCCTTTCTTTCCAGGGATGAATACGAGGTAGGTGTGAGTAATTCTCGGAGTGTCGGGCCGGTGAAGCCAACAAACATCAATCAAAACCCTTGGAATATGACCCCAAGGGCCTGATAGAGCCGTGAAAGAGCGTTTGTTTCCGTATATTTCCAGGATAATTAAGTGCATACTAGTAACATATTTGCCAATTTTTAAACCATCTTCATCCCCTGCACTCTACTACTCAAGAACACTAATACCTACTGTAATTTCTTGCAGTAGAGCCTCACCACCAGTCACGGACACGAGCCGCAGCCTGCTCGGGGCTGATATCACATTGAGCCTCAGCCATCAATTCATAACTGACCGGGAACTCGTGTACAGTCGCGCTTTGCAAAAAAGGCTGACTAGCAATGCAGGCACATATACGAGGCTTACACTTCTTCATCGGTACCATCAAGAGGAGGTCGATGAACACCCGTAAGGTGGGAAAGTGAGTCTCGAAAAGGTCATTGTAAACCTTGGAAGGCGGGTAATCTTCGGGATGGCCTCAGCCAGGAGAGTCTTATCGAGTTCAGCTGAGTGACATGGACCAGAGCGCGCCAATTTGTGCGACTGACACCATACTAGTAGTCTCAAAAGAGTAATTTGCCCACCTGGACACCGTGTATACATATAAGCGAAGACAGGCTAATTTGTGATATAGAAGTAGAGGAGGGTCAGGAGAGCCCTTTATGTACAAAAACACAGAACAGCCGTTAGGACTATGAGATGCCCGATCCTCGGGCCCAAGATGTCCCTCCAGGGCTCTATCCGCCGTAGCGCGGTGCGGGTGGAGAGTCTGGAGAGTCACCCACGGGAGGTCTAAACGCGAATCTAGACTTGTCGTATTGCATCGAAGTTTCGTGGAAATCGCGCTCTTCACAGGGTCGCAGGCCCGCGTAACCGAGATCATCCCTCCGCATGTTCGTATTCGAGCAACCCCCGGGCGAGCCATGTTCATACTATCCTCCCATTGGACGGCTAACTGATCTCGAGGTGTCAGAGCTAGAACTAGCGGCGATGACTATCAAGATGAATGCCGAGGTGGACCATACCTAAGTATAAATTGATCATCTACTCCGCGAAGAGGTCTCATCGAGGTCATAAGCCTTGGAGAATCATAGAAAACCCTCACGACACAAATACCGTTCTAAAGTCATTTCAACTTATACCTAGGTAGTTGAAGGTTCAATATGATTCCCAAAACAGAAAAGGATATGGAGATAATTGCCAAGGCTCGAGGACTCCAAAGTATCTGCTCGGGAGAAGAATACGAGCGAATGATAAGTGGCTGCTTGTATGTTATTTTCTTCACCTGCCTCCGTTTAACGACTAACTATTGCCTCGCCTTCCGAGCGCAGATATACTCCCCTAGCACCAGAGCTCATAGAGGGTAGGTTGCGAGCAAGACAGCTCACTGGAGAATTTAATGCATCTCTTTGCGGAGATGTCAGTTCAAAAAAGACCGATCAACAGAGAGAATCCATCCTCAAGACACTCTTCGGTTGCACAGGACAAAGCATCTATATTGAACCACCTCTCTTTGTCGACTATGGATGTAACATTAGTATAGGGGAGAACTTTTATGCCAACTTCCAGTAGGTGCCACAACCCGACTGGAAACAAATTACTTAATACTCCGTCTCTTTAGTCTTACCATTCTTGACTGTGGATTGGTCACGATTGGGAACAATGTGGAAATCGGCCCGAATGTCAGTATCATCACTGGGGAGCACCATACCATGATCGCAGACCGAAGAGCAAACCGAGGATATGAATTTACACGGCCCGTTGTTGTTGAAGACGACTGCTGGATCGGTGCTGGTGTTATAATCTTAGCCGGTGTGACGATTGGCTCGGGCTGTTCGATCGGTGCCGGCTCTGTCGTGAAGGCAAATATTCCACCTTTTAGTATTGCGGTGGGGGTTCCTGCGCGGGTGATCCGTTCAACCCAACAGGGTTCAACTGTTGAATAGCTTGAGAAATTTTATTTCTATTCCGCTTTTTGGCATCCTTTCCGACCATCTTGCGAGATATGGCTTGTTGCACAATCGGAAGCCATGAGCTCGCGTGTGCCGTTGAGCCGATTATGGGCCACCAGCCAAATGTAAAAGATTCCTGCTGTGAGGGTTCTTGCGGGTTAGAGAAGCAGTTGGTCGGTATCTTCAAATCTTTCATCATATTTACGATGGAATGACTAGTTTATTTGGTATTCCCAAATCATGAACATGATCTGTTCACATTCCACACATTCCCGTACGGAGTGTACGCATAGTGATGCTGAAAGCAATGTATTCGGTGATATGGAAGAGAGGCAGAGGTGAACGACGACGAGGAAAGAAGATATGGATGACTGCCTAATCATCTCAAAGCGATCTAGACTCCTGCAGGATCCATTGAACGAAGGAAGTAAACGCCACGTCGAAACCCCAAACTGACTCGTATGATACATCAAACTTTACTGCACTGATGGACTATGGGACTCGGTAGGTACAAAGTCGGAAATCTCTTCTCGGGCTATTTTCAGTGCAGCGACAAATTTGTGTCTATCTTCTGGACGCGGCATTGGTATCTCCCACATACGTTCAGGGAGGTCGAAAACCAGGATTACGCCTCGGAAGTAACAGCACAGGTCTTGCTTGAACGCCAATGCCACCAACCCCCTGGTTAAAGGTGTCACAAATTTTTGTGTAAGATTTGGAAGGATAGAAAAAAATTCGACGCGTTTGCTCAATACCTTCCATGCACCGTGGCCTTTTGGTGAATTATATTCCTTTCCGAGGAGAGTGATGAGTGATTCGAAAATGGACATTGGTAGAGATTTCTGTGTCACGAGAATCTGAACCGCTTCGATATCAGGGTCCTCAAGGTGGAGGATAACTGTTTCCAAAACATCCAGTGGCAATTCCGGGCTTTTGAGAAAGCACTTAGATATTGGCTATGTGCTTTTCAATGCTCGGATCGCAGACTCTACCACGTTATCCCCTGGGTCGTGCAGAAGCGGTAGTAGAGCGTTAAGACATTCGCTCGGATATTCTGATCTGTGACTGAGAACAAAAGCTGCACTTGCTCTAATCTTGGGGTTCCTTTCCCCGGGTTGAGAGGTAAGAGTCTGGTAAATCCTCTCTGAGAGAGCTTGTTGAACCCCAATGCATTTTGCTGTCTTGATTCTGGCGATTGAATGCTCGTCTACTAAATGAAAAAGAAGACCTTGTACAGTGTGTTATGGGAGATCTTTGAACCGCTCAAAGAAAAAGACCACCTGGACAGTGACCGATACTAGCTCTGGTACAGGAACACATTTTAAGCGATAGAGAAGATCTTCTGTATGCTTTGAATGTCCGCTTAACTCCTCTGTTACTGTTTTGATCCAGAATGCAATCAACTTCATTAAAGCAATGCATCAGAAGTCTCAGGTGTGCTAGCCCGAGTAGGTCACGAGGCTCGGATTCTAATGCCCAAAAGAACCCAAGCAGCGCGTTGCGATCACTCCCGAGTTTTCGTGACATCGAAAGTAGCCCTGAAATGATTCTCCACATGACATTGTAAAGTCCGTTGTATTTCTCGTGTCCTAAAAACTCCTCGGGCTCCAAACTTTGGGTTTCCGTGCCCAAAGGGATAAGATCCAGGGGCGTTTCATCTATCCAGCACTGAACGAAATACGAAGCCGCGAAATATTCCTGGAATATAAGATGCATGAAGTAGTAGATCGCAGAGGAATCTGAGGTGCGCAGAAATGAGAGCCCATCGAGCATGCTGTCGTTCCAGCTCGGAAAATTTCGGTACAGTGCATCTCTATGCTCAGGCAGAAACTCCACGGCAATGTTGTACAGTCCGTTAAAAGCCAGAATTTCTAGTATCTCGAGTTCTTCTCCCATCACTATCTCTATTTCAGTGAAGGACCTCTTGGCTGTCTCTGGGGTTTCTCATTGGGGTCTCGACGAGGATCAAAGCACCAAATTCCAGCCAGTCTACACCCATTCCACAGAACAGCTCCTCAAGACAGGAGAGGTGGTTTCTGCAGATCTGGAAATTTGGCTTTTTGGCTGGACGTTTGATGCGGGTGATATTTTACGGCTTACTATATCTGGATTCATTGCTCACCCCCATCTTCGATCAAATGATCCCCGTCCCAAATACCGGAGCAAGGGCCACGAGCATAATGCAACTTCAAGTTTTTCGTATAAGACACGAATTTGTGATCCATTGGTCTTTTCTATCTCTCCTGGACCTCATATTCTGATTGTGAAGCGGGGCGTTACGCTATGGGTTTGGTTCTGCCTCTTCCACCTGAGATCTTTAAGCGCTTAATCATCACTGTCGGCATCGATTTGACAAGTAAGCAAGTCCTCGGATTTTACTTGCAATCCTTCTTCTACCTAGCGTCAAAGTAGAAGTGTTAGGAAGAAAATTGATTCCACGAATTCTCCGATTTCACTGCATGCCTCGTATCCTCTCCAAGAATGAGCATATAGCCCGTTCTTGATGAGAAGGAGGATGGGAAGGGGAGTAAATACCAGTCAGACAAGCAGATAATCTCAGATCACCACTTGACCAAGAGGTTTCATTGGATGACTAGATAAAAAATACCTTTGGAATAATGATAACAGTGAGTGTGTTGGATCAGTAGTCACAAAAGATCTGCCAATGCTCGAAATGAAGCGCGGTGCAGTGCAGTGCAGTGCATCAACACAAGTCGGACAGAACGCTGGGGAAATCATGGCCGTTTCGGGGACATTCGAACTCGAACTCGAACTGGCATACCTGGCAGAGGTGAGATCATTCAAGTCCAGATTTCATTCCGGCTTGTGGGTTAAGAATAAATGAATAACAGCAAGGGAAAGAAGAAGAACGAAGAAAGGCGCTGAAAATGCAAAAAATGGTGCTGCCAAGCTACCAACGTAAGTCAAGACCGACATTGACATCATCGTAGATGTATTTTATTTCCACGGAGCGTAACGGAGGGTATCTCTAACAATTAATCAAACGCAGAAGAAGTTGACCGATATCGCGCAGTCATAAGGACCTGAGAACGGGCGACGTTTAGGCGGCACGAATCGTGGGCGGCGGACCAGGAGGCAGAGGTGGAGGCGGTTGGGAACGTTGCGGAGGTGGGGAAGCAGGAGGTGGTGGTGGGTTGCGGTAGATGTCGAATCTACTGGAGGACTCATATACCTCGCGCAGTTGGAACCGTTGGATCATGTACTCTTCGTAGTTGGCGGCGATTATTGAGCCCAGAATACTGCCATTGGTGTCTTGGGCATTTGTCAACTCGAGCATACGCCGAGAGAGAATGGTGAAGGCCTGGGAGAATGTCCGGAACACCAACGCAATCTCCTTCGTTCCACCCGATATGTCATTGTCTGGGTTGTTCGGGTCCTCAATCGTGAGACGGTCCCGGCTGCCAAAGTTCTACGGCGGGTGTTAGGATGGTATGTTGTGCAATGGGTCGCGCATTAGGGTTCCACTTACCTTGTTAAAGAACATTGGCGGATTCATACGAATACCCACGTCTTCATACTGGAAGATATTACCGTAGTAATCGAAAAAGTTTAACAGGATCTTGCCCAGATTGAACTCTTCGCGTCGCGGCATATGCTGCAACAGACTCGCAACCAGACAAGTGATGGAGAAACCACCTAGGCCTCCGGTTGGTACCTCGTTGAGCCCTCGAATAAGCAAGAACTGCTTGATGACCGAAACAATCACCGGCATCGCTGGGTACTGTTCCTTCCACATTCTGAACGTTTCGTTCGCCCTAATGCCACTGTCATTATCAAAGGATAAATCAACGCGCAAGCCAGTAACCTTGTCCACGAATTTGATAATGGGCACACGAGCGTGCGCAATACTTTCGATGGAGCCGGGAACCGCGATCCCCGCGTTCTTAATGAAAGCACTGAATGCATAGATCTGGCCAGGTCTTTCGCCAAAGTTTCTCTTCCCCGTGCGAACGAAATCCCGAGACATAAGAACCAAATCAACATCGGCAATGGGAAGATATAGTCCCGAAGCAAACGAACCAAAAGCATGAAGTTCTACGCCGGCATACCTCTCCTTGAACACTGTCTCTAACCGCTGGATGAGATCTTGTCGCACAAGGTGTTCAAAATCATGGGGCTTGATCCAATTGTAAAAGCCAAGAACCTCCTGGTGTAGGCGGGTACCCATGTGCAGAGCACTCATTCCATCGGTCCAGGGTGTAGCCGACTGCGGAGACAAGGCCTTCCAGGCATACAGCACAGAGCCATCACTGTGGAACCTTGACATTGGCTTTCCGACCTTTGTAGAGAATCCCTTTGGTTCGTCATCACGGGTTCGTTTGCGTTGCAAAAGTGCTGATTCTTGACTCTGGACCTGGCTCTGGTTCGCCATGCTCTTGGGGCCTCTGGGGGCATTTGCCGGGGGACTTTCTCTTTTGTCCTCTCCCTCCTCCTCCTCTTCTCCTGGTCCACCCAGCGCGCCCAACGAGATGAAGTCATGGTTCTCGGCCACCGCGTCTTCCTGCTTTGGTGCTACGGCTGCCAGCCTAGCTTTGCGAATCAGCTTCACCACATCAAGCTTCTTCCCCGTGGTCTCATCGGGCGGCGGCAAGGCTGTGTATGGGTCGGGATTGGACCATTTTGGAGTTGGCGCTGGTGCTGGCTTAGGCTTTGAATCGCCATCCTTATCGTCAGAGGCGATGGCACGTCGTTTTCGCGGGCGCGATTCATCATCTGAAGAGTCCGAGAGGTCCATTTCCGCTTCTTCACTGTCACTTAGCGCGTCGAGAGACGCAAATTTGGGGGCCGCCTTCTCTTCGTCATTGGCTGTCAGAAGCTCTGGTGTTGTTTCTCGGTTCGGCGCTAGCAAAGGTCGCTCTGAGGTATGGGGGAAGCGAAAGGTAAATTCGCGTCTGGGACGCGACCGACGGTCTCGGTGGTCTCGGTGATCTCGGTGGTCTCGACCTCTTCCGGATGGTCCTCGGGGCGCATCGTTCCCTTGGAAAACGAAGGGCGCCATGTCGTTGAGAGGGATGGACTGGGCGTGTAACTTGACGAACTCGAAAGCAAACTTGGCGAAAGAAGATGCGATGCAAATTGAGGCCCGTCTCAGGCCAAGAAAAAAAAAGATGTGCGCCTTATCATGGAGGCGGTGTTAGATGGCAGAATGTGGGTCAATCGCCAACTTTCACACTTCACACACAATTTAGACTACTTGGTCTATTTAAACATCTTGTCTATCTCAGCCTGGCTAGGGCTCCTATGATACTCTTGCAAGCCTTTCTCTAGAAGTCCAACAAGGTCCTTCTGCACGGCAAGCTCGGTGAAGCTAACTCTCCCCGTTGCCCATTTGAGCCAACCCTCTACTCTGGCTCCCTCCCCTCTCAACAACCCCACACTCACGTCGATTATCGTTGGTCGCCCAGTATTGTGCCAGAAGACATTGGCTCCGCAACGATTGCAGAACTCCCGGTATACACCTGGGGAGCTCTCATACCGCTGCATTGTTCCACGATCAAAGGATAGTGGCGATCGGTCATCATTGAAGAGATTAGATCTGGGAATAAAGGCCCAGGTTTGAATCGGAAATCCGCTGCCGAGCCGACAGGAAGTGCAGGCACATGTCCCTGCCAGATACTTGGTATCTCCATCGGACAGCCACCATTTGACATCGTTGATGTTTTCTGAGGATTCGGAGTGATAGGGAACTAGCAAGTCAGGCCAGGGTGACCATGCCTGGGATGAAGATATGTCTGGTGAAGTGACGTAGAATCGAATGCCTCCGCAGTGGCATTGACCATGCAGTTCGTCCCGGTGTGGCGAAATGGTCAACGTATCCTGACTTGTGTTGTTGGTATTGACATTTTCGCGAGACAACTGTTCGAAACCGGCCTGTAAAGCACATCTCTCTCTCGATGGCCAACCTGGAAGGAATGTGCTTAGTCCACCATCGCCAGTATCCTCGGTCTGCCAGTGCTGGACACTCTTCACTGGAAGAGTGTCAGTTGCTACAACGACCCCCGAGGCAACTAGATATCTCCCACTCGATGCCAGCCGGGCAAAGATGTGAGCACCACAGTTTCTACAAAAGAAGCGGCTAACATGAGGAGATTCTGAGTAGATCTGTAGTCCGTCCAAGTTGACGGGTCCGTCCTGCATGAGATAATACGATGCACCCAGGAGGCCAGTAATGGCGCGACAATTGGTGCAATGACATAGTTGGAGCAGGGAATGGTCTGCGTCGGGATCCAGCTGGATGGACTGCTTAACGCCCCCACACAAACAAGTGACCGAGGTTGCCATGCGTGCTTTGTTTGCCTTTTACTTTGGAAATTGGAGAATCTGATTTGCTTTTTAGGGTAGATGATTGGCGGATCAATGTTGACTTTGGGTCGAGGCTCACTCAGCTTGCCGATATTCACAGGGTCGAGTGCTCGAGTGCGCAAGTGCAAGATGGAAATGTGCTCAGGCGGGGCGAGTGCAGAAATGTGCTCTCCTTGTAACTAAAAATTGCCAGTGCAGCGACTCGGAGAGTACATCAGTCACTGGCAAGTAAAGAGTAAAGTAGTACCGGGAAGTCACGGGCGGTCCGAGTATAAAAAGCTGGTCCCCCCAAAGTGGAATTTCCCCCACCTCATCCTCTCTGCCGCTTCGCTTCACGCTCAACTCTACGTTTCCCACCTTTTAAACCACCAATACCTCTCTATCTCAAAATGGGTACGTTGCCAAATCCTTTATATGACCCCTTCACTACACGCATGCCGCATCTACCGCTGCACTCTCCAATCTTTGCGTTTTGCACGAGACCCTGGCAAGGCGGGGTCATGGCGGGGTTACCTGCACTCGTGTTCCCCTCCTTTCAGTCATTGACAGACGCTGACCACCACCAGGTTCCGACCACGGCTGCAGCTGCGGTGCTTCCTGCCAGTGCCCTGCCGGCGCATGCCAGTGCCCCGTACGTGAAGTCCCATCATCTTGACCCCTTTATCACCGTCCGAAAAATGACGTGACGTGACCCGCTGGCTAACCCCCCCGCTTTTTCCCGACTCTCTAGAAGTAAACCACTCAACTTGATCACCACGTTGTGATGGGGAGCTGCTTGAACGGATCTTGTTCATTGTCGAATCGAAATGCGAATGGAGATAAGCGATGAGGAAGAGATCTCATCTACCAGGCTGGTAGTGATGTGATGTGAGATCGGGCACTGTGGAGTTCTACCGTCCTTTTTGTTTTCTTTTTTCATGCAAAACAGAGCAAAACAACCCCCAAAAAATGTCTAGTCAATCGTTGTAGTCGAAATATCATGACTCCGGGTTACTGAATCACTTTTATTCCTGTCTATCAAGTACCTTGTGGGCATCGACCCAATTTTCGGGCCCTTTAGACTTGTTGGAGGTGATGAGCTTAACTGCCCATCATACCCTGGACAGCAGCTATGCCACGACATCGATTTGATGTACTTGATGGGTAGATAACAGTCACCATATAGTGCTCAATGCTATGCAGCAGCAGCAGCCTGGCGTAATCTCTCCGAATCAGCATGCAACCCTTGCTACCCTTGCTACCCTCGACTGCTCAACACAACCAATCTCCCCTATAGTAAGTCTACACCTGGGTCTTTCTTTTCAAACATATTGATCCACCTCGCCCCATCCTTCTCGTCGTAATAACCGTATCCGGCAGTATTTCCACGCCGCCATTGCCAATTTCTATCGGCTTCCGCGGCTGATATTTTGCCGATGCGTCTTTTTTGCCTCGAGAACAGTCCCCGTAATTCCATGATGTCTCTGCAGAGACATACATTGGCCTGCACCAACCCAGGAAAAGAATAGCGGGTCATCTGCGAATGGCCTGGGTGCCTTGCAATACTCGTCTTGGGCCCAATAGGTATCGGACCGCGTGCATATCGGCGAGGGTCCGTGGGGACCAAAAGTATGATATGCTTCGGTAGCCTTGACTTGGGTCTGCAGGAGGAGACGAAACGATCCACTTTGGTTTCTCGGCGCTTCGGCCCTACTCGATTCCAGCAAGTTTGTGCCTGTGCTGGATGTGGACCGGTACGTACGTTGGGCCCGATCTTGGACCCGTGCGAGGGTAGCTACTGTAGGTCCCAGTCCCGGTGAGAGCGTAGGGAGCTTCTGAATCCACCATTTATCTGATCTCGCCTCTCAAAGAGGATAATATCCATGCCGCTTACAAAAGGCTGTTATGGCGTGGGGTTTTACGGTTTCTACCGTTCTGCCGATCCCTTTGGCCCGAGGTGTGAGTAGTATTCGCTTTTGATAACTCTACCAGCTGGCGGCAACCTCCCATGTAGTCGATATCCAAAGCGTCTCGCTTTGCTTTTTTAGTTCACAAAGAGCATCATGGAACAACGAAGACCGCAGCATTCCTACCACAGTGGGCTTGGATATGCAGCTTCATAATACAGAACTGCCAATAAGCCCTCGGGGCGCCCCTCCTCCAAGGTCCCCAATCCACGCAAACACCACCTCATAGGCTGCAGCGCCCAGATCCCGACCCTTCGCCGCTCCTGGCGCCGGAAAATTCATCTTGAGTAAACCCCACTGTATGACCACGTTGCCTCTGTCTTCTGAATATGGTGACTGTACGTATCAAGTAACGTGAGGCCCGTCCCGAAAACGATGTGGAGATCTAGTCGACCTGCGCCTATTAGGGTCGATCTTACATGGGATCTCCGAAATATGGCCATCATTATCGTGGTACGATGGTGGTCCAAAGTTTGTTTATGGAAGGCGAGTCTGGTATGGTGTCCTTCGTCACAGGTCCACATAGTTCAAACCGCCGAGTATACCGCGGAGCAACTCCATAATCGTAAGATAACTAAAATGGCAGCATAATGCTTGCTCAATATTGGCGTCATTATATGCGTAAATGGAGAGTGCTTCAAGTTGGAAGTGATATGTACTGCGAAGCTGTGTCAATTTCTAATGAAGTATAGGTAAGTTGTCCATGGCGAGCTAGCACCCCGGGGGACCCTAAACAACACACCCATAGAGCAACACAAAACGCCCAGAATACAAACAAAGAATCCTCATTCGTCGAAATGCTGAGAAAACAAGAGAAGCAGAAACGGAAACGGAAAACACATCGCCCCCAACAAGCTGCCATAACCTACCACAACAACCACACCTCGTCATCTGCATGAACCTAACCGACCCGAGTCAACACCAACACATCGATCTGCGGAAAGGGCCAGAAAGGGTACTCCAAAACACAAGAAAACATATCGGAGATAGCAGCAGGAAGTAGTATGTACAACGGCCACCACCGCCCATCATACAATACCACGTCTTCCCCACTTCGAACTGGCGAAAACCGGACAGGCAAACCAAACCATGCCCCGGTCATTGGCGGGAGCGTTAAGGCTTACCCGCTCTATCAAGGCGGGTAGCGCGTGAGTGGGCGTGGAAAAAAGAAAGTGGAGACCGTGAGGAGTAACAAGGCCATACAGCAGATGCATAGTTACTACCTACTCCGTACCTACTCCGTATTGCAAGAGCATTTGACTCGACCACGCGATGCGCTGGGGTTTGCCTCACGGATCACCCTCGCCCGTAGTTGGGGAGGAAACTCCTGTCGGCAACGAATGAAGAAATGAGAATTATTCTTTTCTTTTTTTGGACTCCGTACTCCGTACTGAGTCTTCCTTTTTTCTTTCCGGTATCGAATCGGAGGCAACTTACTCCGCAGTTGTCGTAGCCTAGCTTACCACTACTACCTAGCTGGGAGGCAGAGAGTACGGAGTATGTATGTACATCATAGCATGAATAGCTAAAGCGAGGCTCGAGAACACCCTGGGCATTTTGGTACTAAATCAAGTATAAAGCTAGCCTTTCCCCCCCCCAGTCAGTTTCGTTTTCTTCATCCAGTCAAACAAACATCCGACCATCTTCCAAACAAAGCATTCTTAAATCTTTTCACGGTTTTATCCCATTAACCAACCCATCCACCCAACATGTCTCCCTGCTCCTGCAACTGCTGCTCCGGCAACTGCAACTCTTGCTCCTGCTCCAGCTGCACTGTATGTTATCCCTTTCCTTTAAATGGATATTATTTGCTCCCTTTCCCCGGGGTAGACTTGGTTAAGGAGGAAGGTCTGATGATTCTACCAGCACTAAGCTAGCACACCCGGCGCCGCCACCGCCATCCTCCTCCAACTCGACAACCCATACCAGACCCGGCCTTCCCTTACTTTCAAACTAGTGGGAACGACTAGTTAGTATCTGCTACTGAACTACGAGTGGTCCTTTTTCCTGTGCAATACAATATTCGATCATGATTGGGTCTGGTTTTGATTTTTGGGGTCTTTGGGATGGGTTGCTTTGTTTTTAGTGTATGTTTAATGCTCTTCGGTCCTTGAGACTTGCAATATCATATTCGGGCTTTTTCCATTGTGCCAGTGTTCAAGTTCTGTTTCATCGTAAGCTACTCGCAATTCGGCCTCATCCGGGAATGTTTGATAGTGGAGAGGCTTCCAAGGTTCAAGTTAGAAATTCCAAGGTTTTAACCTTGAAAAGTGAACTCAAACCTTACCTTTGAAGATATTACGCTTGAGTAGTTTGCATTTGTGCATTTACTGCGGTGGTGAGGTTGTTCTCTGGAAATGTAACACGCTGGTATGTATTCAAGTTCAAATCAAAATCTAATCCTCACACCTCGAATATATGGAAGCAAGACGGCATATCAATCGATGCATATGCAATCAAATAGTTCACACGGCGAGATCTGTTCATAGCTCGTCTTTCGACCGGGGCGCGCTATCGCCCTCATCGCCACCAGGGCAGACGGCTGGAGTTGTGACGAGCATCGAGTAGACACACTTCTCATCCTCGGCCGTCTTGAGGATCTCGTTTTGTTCACCACACTCCAAGACAACCTTGGTCGATCGGTTAGGACCGTTCCAGCAGTGCTGGCCATTTTCGTACTCGAGTGAGATCTTCTCGATGGAAATGACATCTCCCGCCTCGTTCAGCTCCTCGACGCTCGTGTAGCCAATGCGGACGAACTTGCCCATAGACATAGACGAGCCGCCCTTTCTTTGAAGTTGTTTGGTGTCTTCCAAGAAGCAGTGTTCATAAGTGTACTCGCCGGCGTCGAGCTTAATACACTGTCCCTTGAGGGCACGGAAAATTCCAGCGGTACCGTAGTCCTTCTCAAGGTCGGCGTGTTGGTCGCGAAGCTTGTTCTTAAGATCTTTCAAAGTATCCTCCTCGGACTTGAGTGCATTGCGCGCCTCCGTCAGAGCCTTGGATTCTGAGGTCGATCCTTCCTCGGTCTTGGACACGACTCCACTGGATTCGAGGAAGGCTTTGAGAGAAAAGAACTGGTCTTCGAGGAACTTGACAAGGGTAGGCGGAAGCCAGGCTGCAAGCTTGTATACTGTGATATTTTGTTAATAAATTGCCCGTGGGACTATTGGGGGCTCCACTTACGTATGTCAGATTCGTTGCATCCATCCTCCGTGTTCTCCCAGTGCGCCCAGTCAATACCGGAGTTTTCATCATCAGCCTTGGCAATTTCATCGAGATCTCGCTCCTCGGCGGTATCCTCATCGTTACCAAGCTCACGGGCAGCATAGTCCTCCCAACCGCGGACGGCGCGCTTCACACCCTCATCGTTGAAGTTGGGGTTATATTCAACCTTAAATTTAGAGAGAATATCTTCAAGCTCCTTCAGCCGGGAACGAGCCTCGTCTCTCTGTCCACGAACAACAGAAAGCGCATCGCGCAATTCCTCAACGCGACCCTTGGCAACACCAGCAAGGGCATTGACCTTGCCCTTACCCTTTCCAGAACTGCGGACCACCTTGCGCTCCTCATCCTCGACCTTCTTCAGTTCAGCCTCGAGGCCCTCAACCTTGACCTCAGAGCCCTTAATCTCAGCCTCCAGCCGGATAACGTGATCTTCAATCTCCTTGACCTGTCGTCCAGCATCCACCAGAAGGTCCTTCTTCTTCTTCAACGCGGCAGTCCTAGACTTCTGCCGCTGCTCCTCCTCCTTCCGCCACTTCTTACCAATCTCCTTGCAGCGGTCCTCACACTTGGTGCCACCAGGGCGGGCCCATTCATCACTACCATCACAGCACAGCTCGTAGTCGCAGATTCCATCATTGACACGCTGGAATGGCACGAAGGAAGGCTTGTGGCCCTTGTTCTTGCAGTAGAATCCGGGCAATGCGACAGCGAGGTCGACATCACTGTATCCTGGACGCTCAGCCACCGTCAATGGCGAGTTGCGGGAGAGGTGCGAGCAGGCTGATGTGCCGGGCTCATCACTTCCGTCGGGACAATCGCAGAAGTCATCATTCACGGCGGAGAATGGAATCTTAACCGAGGGATTCGAAATGCAGGTGAAGGTCTCTTGATCCTGGTAGAACTTGGCATCTGCAGATCCATAAGAATTAGCATAATCGACGTCAATAGCACGAGATATTTGAGTAGAGGCCACTATTTACTACCCCATTGATGATCCGCCGGGTGTGGACACTTTGGGGGTGGGGATAAACAGATCAGGGTTCGGGTGCTTACACTCCGGGGCAACACCTCGAGGGCGTGAAATTTTGTCGCTGCTCGCCCGGGCAGTAGACCCGGCCACAGCCAGCAGGAAAAGCGACTGAGGGAGTCTCATGATTGAGGCATTGAGCTGGGGAAGGATTGCGGAGAGAGCTTCGGGCCAGCTGGTGATAAGTGCTTACCTAATTGGGAATCCCGCTATCTTTAAAGAGTATCGCCTGCAGTGGCAAAGATGACCAGCGCAACGATCTTGATTCTGCAGTTCACAACATGGGCAACGACGGTGGAAGGTGAGTTTTTGGATACACAAGTATCAGCTCTGCTATTGAGAAACATCTGACATGTTATCTACAGTATTCCCACCCGCCGCGAACTCGTTCGTGAAGCGGCCCGCGCCCCGACGACCGCTCAACTGAAAGAAACCCAGCGCGAACAGCAAGAACATTTCTGGGCAACTTGCCCACTTTCGCATAAGGCGCTTGCGCGACCGATTGTATCGGACAGTGTCGGAAATCTATACAACAAGGACGCAGTGCTGCAATTCCTACTTCCCGGAGACGATGGTGAGGGCATCAGCTCCAAGTCCGACTGCGAGGAGGTCCTGTGCGGCCGAGTAAAGTCTCTCCGCGACGTGGTCGAGCTTCACTTCGAAGTTGACACCGAGCTGAGCGAGCACCCTGCGGACCGCGTCAATGCGCACCGACACCAGCGCCGCGAGGGCTGGATCTGCCCTATTACCGCAAAGCCAGTTGGACCAGGCATGAAGACTGTCTACCTCGTGCCCTGCGGACATGTCTTTGCCGAGGAAGCTATTCGCCAACTCAAGGGTGAAAAGTGCTTGCAGGTAAGTGTCTTTTGCTATAGCTATTTTGCGAAGAACAACAAAGCTAACAAAAATGTCTCCAGTGCAACGAACCCTACGCCGAAGAAAACATCATCTCAATCCTCCCTACCAAAGAAGAAGACAAGCAACGCATGATTGCCCGTGGCCAGAAACTCGCCGAGCAGGGCCTCACTCACTCTCTGAAGAAGGCTCCTGGCTCAAAAAAGCGCAAGAAGCATGCTACCACCGAAAACACGACGGATGTTCCTAGCGGATCTACAGAAAAGGCCGATACTGCGTCTGCTCCCAAGCCGAAGAACCAGATTAACACGGGAACGCCTACTCCGGCTTCCTCTGGGAATGGAATCAAGAATGCATCCACGGCATCGCTTGCGGCGCGCGTACTAGAAGAAGAGAATGAGAAGAAGAAGCGGCGGAAGATGATGGGTCGCAACGAGAATCTCGACAGCCTATTCACTAAGAAGGACGATGGTAAAAAGAGTGCAGATTTCATGACTAGAGGTTTCTCTATTCCCGCAGCGCGTCGGTAGTTTCTTTTCAGCGTGATTCGCCATGTCGATTGATTTCTATGGAGTTGGTCACGGAGTTTACAGGGGGCCTTTTTGGAGGGGCGTATTTGATGCCAGCTAAGATGGCTACGATCGTGCACGAGCACTGTACATTTCTTTGGGAATGATGGAATTCTTTCAAATAAAGCGAATGCAAATAAATTTCTAGTATACACAAAAGGATAGCCTGATATCAAAACGACAAATGCCTCGAGAATGGCCGAAAGCTTCCTGCCAGCCTCACGGTCCATCATCTTCTTTACAGAGTCGCCATTGGGTGGGAACGCTTGTAAACATAACCACCCTTGGCCAAGTTGTACATTGCCTCCTCGGTCATGATCAATGCCCTTCACTTAAGCCCGGCCCTGGCGCGTCTCCGGCTTCTTATGTTTGATATTCGTCTTGGGGGTAATGAGGCCGCGTTTAATGTACTCGGAGTAAATGACCTTCTTGCGACCAGCGTCCTCGTCGCGGTCGGACTGGCGGATGCGGGTGGCCTGGAAAGCGAGGTTGGGCGGCAGAAGGCCAGCGTCCCAAGCACTGTGTAGCGACTTGGTGACGTTCTTGGGCTTCTCCTTCAATCGGGATGAGAGGGCGACGATCAGTTCGCCGATGGAGTTGGATGAGGTAATAGCCTTGTCCGGGATACGGCGGTTGTGCAGCTGGCTGAGACGCTTGATGTACTGTTACGGTTCAGTTAGCAAGTTTCTCACTCAGGAGGCCCAGGGTGAAGAGGAACATACAGCAAACTTGATCTTGGGGTCGACCAGGGAGAGAAGTCGGTAGGGCTCGGTCTCGACCTGGCGATCGCGCTTGACGAACTCGGTCGATTCGATTTGGGCCGCTTCTTCTCCTCCAATCTGGTTGAACACAAAGACGAGGGCTTCCTTGGTTTGCTGGTCGGGGAACTTGATCTCCCATCCCTGGGTTTCGGAGGGCTGGACGGTACAGCTCTCGATCATCTCGCGGATCTGGGTATTGTGTCGGTTGACCTGGCAGATGCTCTCCAAGGGCTTGCCGAGCAGGTGAAGCAGGCAGATCTCCACGGCGGTTTGGTGCGCAGCAGGGAGGATGGGACGAGTGCGGGTTTGTTCACCGAATCTAGAGGCATCGATTGATTAAAATCCATTCGGTATCTTCGGGGGTTACGGGGACCGTGGTCTCTCCGCGTAAATAAGGTGAAGCGAATCCAGCACATACCGGTGATATTTATCGGCATTGGAACTGCCAGCTTGGGTCCATTCTTGCTCAGGAAGATATCCAACCTTGGCCAATCCCGCCCAGGTCTCCGCCTGGACGTAGTTGTCGCCCTTGGCGAGTTCAGAGGTCTCGCCTCCAGCCAATTCGCCCTCCGCAGCAGTGGACGATTGTGACAGTTGCGAGTCTCCGGTGTACGGGTCGGCCGCGCCAGGTGGCTTTTCAGAGTTCCATAGCTTGCGACGAGTGCGGTCTAAGAAAGACGGGGAGTCGGAGGCATAGCGACGGGTCTGGTGTTGGAACTGGCGTGCCAGTGGTGAGACACGCGGAACGGCTTCTTGTCTGCAGCTCGAGCAGACATACAATGCCTCTCGCAAGGGTAGGCGTGTGACGGGGCGCATGGTCGCGATATGGAACTTGAAGTGATCAGCTTTGATGCGCGGGCAACTTTTGCTCGGCGAAACAAATTGAGATATGGGTCACGTGACGCTAATGCTTGGCATTTTTGATCTATGAACTGGTACCATCACATTAAGTAATATTGCGTTTTATGAGGTCTATGAGGAGTAATTGAATCAAGTTGGACACAAGTGATGTTCAAGTAACTACTTCCGCAGGGGAAATATGCGGTCGCACTAGAATTCAGGGCATTCAGATTGTTCTAGACCTCGGGATCTGGTAGGTACATGATATAACTATATAATAACTTCCAATTTTTACACCTGCTCTAAGTTCCAAGGCTGCTAAAAGATTTTGAGTACTAAAAAATCGAATCAGAGCCGTAATTTTCGATTAAGACACCCGCAAATTACTCTGAATCAACATTAAGTTACGTACTATCTACTACTAGCCAATTCTCTAATTTTTGGGGTTAGCTGATTCGTGGATGGCCATTAGCCAGCTAACCCCGAACTTCAAGATGGATCCGAAGATAGTCGGGGTTACCGAACATATTCCCGATATACTTTTCCACTAAGTAGATTACAAACCTTGGAAGATCAAAAGGCCTATTACTCAGAAACTTAGATATCAAGGTATAAAATAGCAATTAATATCGCCCTATAGCACATTCATTTCCACTCCAACTACCTATCAATATACCGCCTCATCATCGACTCACTATGCCTGCCCAATATGACACGAACACCACGGCCAGCGAACTAGTCAACGACTACAAATCTATCATCCAAGGCAAAACAATCTTAATTACAGGAGCCTCTCCAGGATCCCTGGGTGGATATTACGCTCAAAATATCGCAAATGCCAGCCCCGCTTGCATCATCCTTGCCGGCCGAAACATAACCAAACTCAAGCAATGTACCGAGGAAATCCAAGCCGAAAGCCCAAACGTCAACATCCGCACCCTGAAATTGGACTTGAGCTCTTTGCAGGGTACGCGTGATGCAGCTGCCGAGATAGTAGACAACTGGAATGACATTCCTGTCATCGACGTCCTGGTCAACAATGCCGGGATCATGGCGCCAGACTACGGAGTTTCGGTGGATGGGTTTGAGTCACAATTTGCTACGAACCATCTTGGTCCTTTTATTTTCACGAATTTGATTATGAAGAAGATTCTCAAATCTACGAGTCCGAGGATTGTGATGGTTGCTAGTGATGGGCACCGACTTAGCCCGTTACGTTTTGATGACTACAACTTCGATGTGAGTGAACAGCCTTTGGTTAAAAAATATGCTACGAAACAAGGAATTATGTGCTCAATAATTATAGGAGGGAAAAACCTACGATAAATGGGTTGCCTATGGACAGTCTAAAACAGCCAATATGCTAATGGCGTTGTCGTTGGCAAACAAGTTGAGCATGAAGCATGGCTTGCTTGCGTTTAGCTTACACCCCGGTGTTATTCTCACGAACTTGGGCAGTCATCTTGATTGGGACGATGTGGATGCAAAAGGACTTTGTAGGTTGGCCCTGGAGATGGCATTGTCCTACCTTCGATCTAATTCGCGTATAGGGTCAACTGATCGGCGACTGGGGAACGCCGAGGGATGGAAAACATCCTTTGATTTCAAGGCACCGGAAAGAGGCGTCGCGACACATTTCTATGCTTCTTTCGACCCTCTTATCAAATGTATGTGAACATTTGCAAATTGGCCCCAAAGTGCAAGCTGACATACTATTCATCCAGCGCATAATGGCGCGTATCTCATCGACTCGCACATCGCAGATCCCTTGGTAGACACTCTTAAACCATGGGCAACCAGTGACTTCGAAGCAGAAAGGTTGTGGAGATTGAGTGAGAAGTTGGTGGGTGAGGATTTCCCTTACTAGATATTACACACACAACACGATGATCCATCTGATTAAAGAAAAGAAGAAATATTGAATATACAATCATCTATTGTACGGAAAATGTATATACACTGCATCGCTCATATCATAGTGTAACATGAAAGGAAAAGAGAAACTCCGGAGAACATAAGGCTTTTTTACTCGCGAACAAACATACCAGCCATACCCATACCGGTACCAATGCACATGCTGACAACACCAATGTCCTGACCGCTGCGCTCCAACTCAGGTAGCAGATCAGCCAGCTGGCGAGCACCGGTAGCACCGAGAGGGTGACCGATAGCGATAGCACCACCGTTGGGGTTAACCTTAGCCTCGTCAATGCCAAGCTTGCGGACACTGTACAGAGCCTGGGAGGCGAAAGCCTCGTTGATCTCCCAGACACCGACATCGGGAACAGTCACACCAACGCTCTGGAGCAGCTTGGGAATGGCAACAGCAGGGCCAATACCCATCTCATCAGGAGCGCAGCCAGCAACGGCAGAAGCGACCCAGCGGGCCTTGATGGAACCGGAAAGACCGAGCTCCTCGGCAGTGGAACGGCGCATCAGCAGAGCAGCGGCGGCACCGTCGCTGACCTGGGAGCTGTTACCGGCGGTACTGGCACCGTCGGCGGCGAAAGCAGGCTTGAGAGCAGCCACCTTCTCGAGGGAGAGACCGTGGCGGATACCGTCATCCTGAGCAACGGTGATCTCCTGGGGAGCAGCGTCGGGGTTCTCGGCGGAGTAGGACTTGGTGGTGGTAGGGACGATGCCGGTGAAGCGACCGGCCTTCTGGGCGGCAGAAGCCTTCGCGTGCGAATCGACAGCGAAAGCGTCCTGGTCCGCGCGGGTGATACCGTAGCGCTTGGCGACGTTCTCAGAGGTCAAACCCATGGGCATGATGCAGTCCTGGGCATCCTGGGAGTGAGACTCCTTCAGCTCGGGCCAGAGGACAGTGGGGATGGCGCGGGAGCCGTAGTTGCGAGTCATGGACTCCATACCACCACCGACACCGACATCGACGGCGCCGGCGCGAATGCCGTTAGCAACGGCGGTGATAGCGGCCAGGCCGGAGGAGCATTGGCGGTTGATGGTGTTGAAGGGGACGGTGTTGGGGAATCCGGCGTGGATCTGGGCCATGCGGCCGGCCTTTGCGCCACCGAGCTCTTGCAGGACGGAACCAATGGTGCATTCCTCGATCAGGGCAGGGTCGAGGTTAGGGTTGGCCTTGAGAGTGGCGCGCAGAACGCTGGCAAGCAGCTCTTCGGGGTAGGCATCCTTGAAACCACCCTTCTTGGCGCGAGTGACGGGGGTACGGAGAGAGGAGAGGATGACAATGTCGTTCGGCGACTTCTGGAGCACCTGCTTGAGTCCACGAGGGATTGGGGAGGCCATTGTTGCGGTTTTGTTGGGAGAAATAAGCTGTTAACAATGGGGATCGGCGAAAAGTGTATATGGGCCGAGGGTGCGTATATCCGGGAATTTCGAGACTCCTCTTCGAATGAATCTGGGGTATGCCTGCACACTGTACAATTCGAGCGCGGAGATGGAGGAGGAAGATTGAAGCTCGACAGAAAATCGGCCTTAGCTGTCGCCGGCAACTCTTATAGGAAAATGCCGGGTGAAATTCCGGGGTCGGAAGTAGGAGAGAGAAGCCAGTCCCGTGGCGAGGCCCGGCATTGAAGATCGGCTAAGGGCTCTGCCGCGTGTGGGGTCGGCCCTGGCTACACATTCAACCATAATTATTTAGCACCCTGTAAACCGTCATTCCACTGAGACCTTTAAGGAGGTTTATTTACGGTCAGAGTAACGAGCCCATATAGTTTCCATTCACTTTTTTCTCTTCTAGGTCAAAAGATGACAACTCGTCCCCATACTGGATTATCCGACGGCTCCCCCACCGAGCCGACTCGGTCGATTAGTCATCATCGGATCGGAAGAGATACCATGGGCGGACCATCCATATACATCCATGGATACTGCCGACAGAATTTGATAAATTCTGCTTGATTATAATATCTGGATTCATGGAGGATTTCTCTTCTCTACGGCGTGATGTGAACTAGTAAGTTCTCTTGAAACATTTCCTCACAGAGCAGACATCGAACCCTGTCCTCAATCCAGATATTGTATTCTTTCATGTGGTGCAAGGGCCCTTTGATCTTTGCCTAAAATACTATTATATCACGCCCGACAACTTCAGCCGTTTAATGCATACGATTTATCACTCATTGTAATTGTCGAAATATCGTTCGGACTGTACCTGATTCTCACTCGTGGCTTCCAGTATCGGAGGAACTCTTTTGACGATCAGCCTTTCTTCGGTTTCTCGTGAGACCCGATAGACCAATAGAAGCGAACATTCGTTACCTTTAATCATCTCCAGGTTTCATTTTTAGATGATGCCAGAGGTCATGCAAGCAAGATGAGCCGAGCCATGATATCCAGCCAAGCGGGATAGAGTAAGGCCCATGCCACGTCAACACATCTAGGAAGCTCTCAGATGAGTAAAGGTTGGATTTGTTCCTAAATAAATGACAGAACAGTATCACTAGGGAGTAAACGCGCGGGGTGTTGGTGGATGTGAAAATGTTCGATATCAAGCTCCAGTTACTCGTGTTGGAGTCAGTAACATGGACGCCGTGTTTATGGATATGTGTACTCACGTCTCATTCTCGAGTACTCAGAACATTCAATACAAGCTCGTAGCAGTATACTCATAAATATCAAATAAAAACACGCTTCATATATTCACTCTTGCTGCTATTTTTGGCTTAGCGCCTAAGATGTGAATGTGCTGTTTCGGGAGGCTGAGATGGCGGGGTAACTGGCAACCTCCAAAGCAAGGCCTCGAAACCTCTCCACAATTCATCAACCATTCATCTTCTTATGATATTGCAACTCAAATTCCCTTGACACCTGCTGACGGTTGTTGTTTCTCCATACCTACCTCATACATAACCCGGGACGGGGCGGCACCATGGATCCCCTCACGGCCATCGGCCTTGCTGGCAACATTCTTGCATTTATTGATTTTTCCTACAAAGTCATTTCTGGCGTCAACAAAGTTCTTTCCAGCCCAAGTGGAATGACCTCAGAGAACGAAAGCTTAAGCATTCTAGTTGTCGACTTGAATCTTGTCACACAGAAACTGTCCACGGACATCATAGCTCAGACTGAGAACGAAAAGCAATTGTGCGCCTTGGCGGGAAACTGCCATAAGTTGTCAGAAGAGCTCAACCAAATACTGGGATATTTGAAACTCGGGGACAAGCACTCAAAATGGGACGGCCTGAGAGTGAAGTGGCGTAGTATGCGGAAGGAGAAGGAAATCGATGCAATCGAGAGGCGACTGAATGGTTACCAGTCACAGATCTTGATTAGATTGCAAGTCATGTTCAGGTTCGTAATGGGGGAAACTCAGGAGCTTCAAGATATACTAAGAAGAGCTCAGTCAACATTCAGATGCGCAGAACAGTTTCATCAATGACCAATTGGAGGCGCTCCGCAGCGAGGGTGAAGCACTTCAGAGCCAGACAACCTCACAGTTGGACGATTTGCACCAGACTATTTTGGCACTAATCCAGTCTCTCCAAATTAATCCTGCAGCTAATATGATACATGGACCGACGGAGACGTCTTTGGCTCAGCTGGGGGGGTTCGTTGTTAGATTTCCACACCGTGGCAACTTCGTTCTTGCGGGAAAATAGAGTATTGGAACGCCTCGTCTTCGACTCCATGTATGAACGCGAGAACTATATTGAAAACTCCGAGAGTGGAACTTTTGCATGGATGATTGACGAAGAGTTTGAATCGATAGATGATCAGGGAGTTGCCCCTATTCAACCGCAGGATAAAATAGACGACTCGGAGATGGTTTCTCAGAGATCTCATCATAAGAGGGTAAGAACAAAGCAGAAAATCTTGCGAAAGAGTACGCGAGAGAACTTTCTTGCTTGGCTCAATTCTGGCTGTGGCGTCTTTCACATATCCGGCAAGGCAGGATCGGGGAAATCCACATTGATGAAATTTCTTGCTGGGTCTTCCCAGGTTAAGGATCAGTTGGAGGTTTGGTCTGTTGATCACACCTTGATTTTTGTTCGATTTTTCTTCTGGAATTCAGGAGACAAGAAACAAATGTCCCTCGAAGGTCTATATCGAAGTCTATTGTTCGAAATCTGCAGACAATTGCCTAGTCTCATCCCACGGCTGTTTCCAGATACCTGGCGAAGCTCAAGCCTAGCGACTGCTCCAATTCGGTTCGAAGAAGTCAAAGAAGCGTTTGGCCGCCTAATCGAGGAAGCAAGCTCCTCTGAGAGTTATTTTTGCTTCTTCATTGATGGGCTGGACGAGTTCGAAGGTGACGAAGTTGACCACTGGCATTTATGTCGAAGCCTTAAGTCTTGGACATCCCAGACGGAGAACATCAAGCTTTGTGTCAGCAGTCGACCTCATGTTGCTTTCATGGAATCGTTCAAAAACAACTGCAATCATCAAATAAGCATCCACGAGCTGACTTGGGGGGGATATCTCAAATTTCAGTTTGGCCATGTTTGAAAATGATCCCAACTTCGATCGAGTAAAGAATACATATAGAGATCTGGTAATCAAAGTTGTTGACGCTGCCGACGGGGTGTTTCTGTGGGCGAGGCTGGCCGTGCGCTCCCTCTTGAAAAGTATTGGATATCGTGCCACTGAGAAAGACTTGAAAAAGCAGATTGATTTGTTGCCAAAGGGTTTGGATGAGCTCTTCAATCAAATACTCGAATCTATTGATCCAAATGATTGCCAAATGTCAGATCAATTATTCCTCTTGGTGATTCCCGATTTCTATCACTGGCGGCCACCTGTCCGAATTGCGATAGCATATTCATGGCTCGAGGAGCTCGGAAACTCGGAATTCCCCTACAACCTACCATTGAGAGCATGCACAGAGGCGGAGTTTAATGAGCGACTTGAGCGTGTCTCGTGCTTGTTGGACCGGCTTTCCCAGGGCCTGTTAGAGATGAAGCGTGTTCGCAGTTATGGAGCAGATGGAAACGATTACTTTAGCTACGAGGTGGGATTTCTTCACCGCAGTGTACGCGAGTATATTTCGATTACCAGAGAAGCTCAAATGTGTCATCGTGTACCAGAATTTGATGCCTATTCTGGAATATTCCGTTTACTACTTGCATCATTCAAATTTGCGCCGCCTGCACTTCATAATGCCACGCAAAGAGAACGGAGGAAATTCGAAGAGGACTGCACTAGTACGGTATATTCATGGCTAGACTGTTCTTTCTCTTTTTCGGAAGGTGGAGCGTTCAGAATTATGCTTGATACTCTTCTTGGTATGCTAAGTTCGGCCAACTGCATTGGGAAATATGATATACCCTCACACTTTCTGGCGGAGGTATACCATGCTGTCGAAAAGCATTCTGAAATACGGATGAAAACACAGGATATTTCGGGAAGGACGCCACGGGTATTCGAAGGCCATATCTGGGGAGCCAACCGACAATGTGTCGGTCCTTTTGGCCGCGGTGAAAAGCGATCAAATCATCCTCCCGACTTCTTATGTGCATTGATATGCCATGATATAAGTTTAAAATCCCTCCCAGAGGATCTTTTAAGACGCCTGAAGCAGCAGAACGCAACCTCCGGCCCGAATCTGCTACTTATCGCTGCTCTTTTCTCAAGACCAGAACTTGTGCAGCAGCTTCTTCACGAGGGAAGGAATCCTGAAGAATTGGTTTCCATACAGGAGGAGCTGCATGTAATTGACTTGGACGCCGAGATTCTTTTTCAAGCAACGTCAATGCCAGCTCATGAAATTACACCATCCGTGTGGTTGGTATTCCTGTATAGTAGCGTCGAGGATATTCTCTGGCTGCGCTGCGTTCCGGACCCGGAGGCCAAGGGTCGATGCTTTGAGGAACTTTTACAACACAACGTCTCTCGCGATGTCCTTTTTCTCGTCAGGCTATATCTGCCACACGACGAGATATTCAAGCATGCGGATGAGCATAGTGATCCGTGTGAAGATAGGACAGAATCAGAGGAGTTCTTCGTATTTGATCTTCTAGAATATCTAGAGGTGATGAATCCAGCCAACTTGAACGTCCTTCGAACAAGATTCTTTTCCGAAACATCCCAAAAACATCAACGTGCAGTGACGCTTCATCTCCGACCTCCCGTCATTCATCGGCGTGGTTCACTTTCCGAAATCCTCACGATACTGGACCCGCATCAGATTGCGAACACGCGATATCGTGGAAAAGAGGTGGCCTTCTGTCTTGAGAGTGTTATTACTCCCTCTGAAAGATTGGGCTGGCCATTCGCCTATCGGCTCAGTTAAAACACGGCTATGGCCCTCGACAGCCGAAGAAGTCAATCGATCGTTGAAATTCCCGCGGGTATTTGCCTTGAGGAATTGATGATCTCCACCATACCTATAGGCCTACCAAAATGAAAACAGGTTCCCAACAAGCAGTATTCTAAATGCTGCAAGAATATGGTCTATTCTTGCGTTCATGCCTGTCACTTTCCATATTGAAACACGGAATCTCATCATCAAAAGTAGATAGAGTGATCCCCATGAACATTCTTCGTCTGGAAAACGATCAATCGAGGAGTCTATACGCAAGTGTATACAGGCTGGTGCGGCGTTCGGCGTAGTGCGGCGTTCGGCAGTTACCGAGTAGCGGATACTCGCTGAGTGGCGCGGTCTAGATGGCTGAGAAAGGCGAACTCGAAATTTGGCAGCCTGAGTAACCGTCGGCTTCTTCCTTGTCTGTCGCCATCGATTTCCAAGAAACCGACAGCAAGGGTTAAAAAAGGTAAATGCTCAGCCGCATACGGATCCGTGTTCCCCACAGCTGATTGATAACCTTACTTTAGTGAAGAAGCTTCCTAGTTGACATATAGACCACAACATACTAGTAATTCGATTCCGCCTTCCTGAATTAACTCTGTATACCAAATTATCAATTTTGAATTAGCAAATTGTAGTTAACCTGTGAATTCAACTTCGTTCATTTTTCTCCCCAAATTGAGACTGCTGCCTCTGAAAATCTTGGCGGTCGGCTATCGTGGAGGCGCAGCGGAAAGATGCTTGGCAACTCTTGGCCTTCTCTTTCCGTTCTAGTGCTCACCCCTCGCCGCTTTTACTCTCTGGGCAGATTTGAGCACGATCCTAAGCGACCTGAGCGACCAGTGATTATTATGTTATAAGAGTGTTTGCTCACTAAGCCTAGTGGGAGTAGCCTTCGTCATGAGCACGATGCTCTAATCACTCGAGATCCAGCATACACAGCAAATCGATTCGTAGAGCAGGTCAAAAATTCCGATCTAGGTGGACAGGTCTATACGAAGAACGAACCTCAATCCAAGGTTGGTTGGAAATCAAGCTCTTGAGTTCCGAGTCGACCGAGGTATAGTTTGGTAGTAGCGTTAGGTACCAGTAGTATTTTTCCCTCCGAATTAGCAACTTGAACTCAATCAATACTTCGAGTTCTGAACTACAACATGTTACTGTTATCTTGATGAACATACCTAGGTAAGCATCATGATCATGATATGAGTTCACCCTCGGAGTGAATATGATTCCAATAGACGAGACCTAAAATTTCAATTGGGGATCTTGGGCAGCTGACGTTGGAACAACTGGAGAATCACGAAAGCGGCATTGTAAATACTAATTCTAGTCTTTTAGCTCAGCTTTAGAGTGTTGGTCAGCAATCTTTAAATCGCGTCGAAGACCTCAGGACCAAGAAAAGATGAGAGAGATGAATGAAGTTATCACTGTAGAGAAGAAGAAAGCAGAGGTCTATCAGGGGAGGAAGTTGAGACTTGAAAACATTTCCTCAAAGTATCAAACTATTCATGTCAATAGATCTAATGAAGGCTGAAACCCATAGCTTCCAACCTTTGCGGGATAATCCAACGGCGGCAAGCGAGAAGTTTGCTGAGAACAACGATTCATTGCCCGCAAAAAAATATATTGAGACATTATCCGGTAGTACTCATTTCGAATTCTCGAGAAGCAGAGGAAGAAAAGGAGATGCGTTGTGAACTCTTACAATCAAAAGATGAGGCTTTTGGGATATGGAATGAATATGACCTTCGACGAATGTTACTGTTTTGGAGACGCATATACATATTTCCTTCTGAAGGAAAACAGTGGGACATGATTTTTCGATATTACAAAATAGGTAGCTTTGGATCGGATCTTGAGAGCAAGCCCCGAAACCCTTACCACGAAGCACCGAGAAGGTTTTCCTATGCAAATGGAATTGCCAGAAGCCATCTACGCAAACCTTAGAACGCCACGAATGAGCCCTCCACCTACATAGAAGCAATCTCGAAAACAGGAATCATAGGCTACTACTACCACTCTTACTAATAACTTGCTTTAGTAGCAAGTCGGCCACCCAAGCGGGTCGCCCAGCACGATACACCATAGTTAAGGCAATAAATCATAGCTCAATATTCCAACAACCCTTACTAGTTCACAAAATTCTTTGAAGGAGCTGCCTTACCTAAGTATTTAGTAGGTAACTTTTCTTGCATCTTTGAATATTTTGTTTCTCTACTCCAGCCCGAGTGCTCCAAGTTGGAATTTTGATAGTGAGGTAGTATTACTTATATTTGTGGAAATATGGTAAAAATACCTTCAAGTTCAACTTGAAGTTCTAATTGATTGCAAGTTGTCACTAATCCCAAATTCGAATAAAAAGAATTTCTTGTTGTTGAGACATCATTTTAAATTTAGTATGGTACCCCCCTATTTTTGGCGATGACTGACTCGCTTACCCAAGTGGATGGCCGACTCGCTAGAAAAACACATTACCACCTAGTACTGTGTGTACCAGAACCGAGAAAGAGAATCGGCTAGGGCAGATCTGCCTTGGTATTTCACGGTGGTATGGCTTAGCCAGAAGGCTCGGAATGGAGCGGAACACTGTCTCGTAAGCGGTTAAAATAATTTCATTGCCAGAGAGCTGGGGGGTGCGAGACCAATAGGAAACGCACGGACCTGCGGCCGTGGTAGAAAGGTGTTGTTTAACTAAGACTTAGCGTTAGTCTACTCTTTTCTATCTGCACACCGTATGTACCCGTGGACATCCCAGGATAACCCCATTAATCATATACTGTGGATTGAAATAAATCGGCAGCCACCACAACCCATCGTAAACGATCCGCGCCGCTATGCTATCCGTAGCCACCTCCCCAAGATCATCAAGTACTACGTATGCTCGGAGTCTCCATGACAGCGGCCCGGTCCACAGCTTAATGCGGCTCGTGGGGCGACGAACCTAGTTTTTATCTCCGATGTAACCAACAATGAGGGGCCAAAATTAGCATGAATTGCTGGCCAATGAATGATGTTAGATTATGACGGGCGAGGCATCGGGCTGCCTGCTTACGAAAGTAAGAATATGACAAGTCATTGTCTCGGAAAGTTTTGTTGTCGCCAAGTATGGAGCACACTAGCGACCGAGATTTCTTCAAGCATGTGATGGAGTAGTATTTGGGAAAAGCTAGTAAACTCGACTTCTAAGGGGTTTTTGCTTTGTTTTGCTTTTGCTTTTGTGTTTTTTTTTTTAAACAAAAACTACCAATCAATTCGTATGTCAAGATTCTGCTATTCATCAATCTGTAGACGATTATGTGGCCTGAAGCCCCGGCTTTGACACTTAGCGAGCTAGATCAGACATTCATTCTAAATACTGCAATTTTCACCAGCCGGGTTGCACATTGTTAAATAATAGCTGTACACCTTGAATTCCATCTCGGCGCTTCAAGATAACAGTAGGATCCTGGCGCAGAGCCGGCAACCCTAACATAGTATCTTTTCGTGCGGGTACTACTCCCCGTCCAAGAGCTCCCCCAGGGGTGGGCGTAAATTCAAACACCAGCAGAGATTTAGCCAAAAGACCAATGGTCAAGTTGAGAGCAATGTATCGCCCGGGACACTGATGCATACCGGGCAGGCCAAAGACGTTGAGATGCTTGACCAGCTCTTGGTTGATCTCCCCGTCCTTCTGGAGAAATCGGCTGGGTCGGAATAATTCCACGTCGTCACCCCAAATATCCCTATCAAAGTTATGCAGATGAATCGGAGCCATGATAATTGATCCCTTCTCGAGTTGATATTTATTGTCAAAAACAGTGTTCTCATGCACCCCGCGCGCGACCGGGGCATCTCCGTACGTGCGCAGAAGCTCGTACCAGGTTGCCACTAGAAGTGGACAGGAGTGCCGGAGATGGTCAACGTCGATGGTCATGTTTGAGAACGAATCATCGACAACGGTTTTAATCTCAGTGAGAAGGGACATCAGAAGCTCTGGATTAGCCAGGACTTCACACATTGCCCATATTATGATGTTAATCACATTTGACATCAGCCCGACGATGGCTGTCAGATGACAATCAGTAAACCCTTCGCGGGGAAGCTCAAGGGACTCATAGAGAGAAGCAAGTTGAGCGAAGAGTGTTACTCCCTGCTTCTCTTGATTCCCATAACTCTCACTTTCGGTACTTTGGCTAATCTTGTCACGAACAGATTTCCGCGCTGAACGAATCTCAGATGGGACCAGCCATGGTATCGGGTTGCGCAGACTCTCTAGATTTTGAATAAAGATTCTGCATGTAGAAAATATTTAGCCGTTTGAAACCGATTCGAGAATTTCACGAGTGACTTATGCGTACCTGAGATTATCACGGAATTCTTTCTCTTTGAACGGCCCTTCTTCGCCCCAAAATACATCGCCCATCGAGTGAGAAAGGAAATCAAAGGTCCAGGATCCAAGGCCAACTTCTGTTGTTGAACCAGGTTTCGGAGCCGTCTCATCCCAATATCCATCAATTGTTGCGTCCATTTGTCTTGCATATTTTCGAAGGTTATCCAGTTTTCTGAGCTCACCGTTGAACAACTTCGACAATCCTCGCTTGAAGTCACCAGTATCGGGATCAGTGAGGCATTTTTCACTTGCAGATACAAGACCCATTGAGGGCCCAACAGCGACACGGAAAACAGTCATCAAACTCAGATGCCGCATATTCGTGAATTGCTTCATGCTAGCCGAATCTAGCGGGTGAACCAAATGCATGTCCAGTCCGGGGAGTTTGAGAGTCTTGACTGGCGAGTTTTGGGTCGAACTGTGAATCTTTCTCGTGAATAGCGGACACAATAAATGGATAGAAAGGGGTCTGTAGATACCATAATGACGAAAGGTAGGGATTTGAACCTTTGGTTGCAATTCCATAAATATGACTTGCGAAGGGGATCCAGGAGGGGAAGATAGGAGGGGGTGAGCAAGCAGCCTCTTTCGTCTTTGATGATAGCTTGTGACTGATTGAGGCATAAATAAGCCAAGTAAACAAAAAAACCAAGACAAGAGTTTGAAGCACCATACTTTTGTAATTGCTGTGAGGGAGACTTGTAGTTTGCTTTTCTTAAAACTCTTCGTCGGCCAAAAAGTGCCGAGCTGGCTCAAACAAACTCATTGATAATGTTTCAAGGTAATACTATAATCAGAATCACGTAGAATATTACTCGCTTCCTGCGGAAACTGAAGGGCTGTGTTAATTCCATCAGTCTGGCCGATATTCAGGCGCGGTAATCACACGTAAGCCCTAGAGTGGCGGCTGAATGGATACCCAAACCATATTACCGTACAGAACTGATTTAGGCAATACAATAATACCTTTGCTTCTAGCCAATAACATGCTAAATGGACTACAAAGTACAATTGTGGCTTTTAGCCGGCTGACTATGGTGTGATCCACTCGCTAGTAATACATAGATGTTATGCCTTGCGAGGTTAAACCTCATGCATGCAAGAGACGTTCTCACTTTAAATGACATTCAAGGGAGCCTGGTAACTATCTGATGTGTTTTCAATCGAGATCAGATGCTATAAACTACGGAAGATATTGCAGCATCCTGCGTACCCATGATAGATCTCTGACAAATCACCTTCTATAATTTGCTTGACCCGAGCCAAGCCTGTTTAGTACTCTGTATTTTAGACCCATGCACTAAGCTGCAGTAAAACCACATGCTATATTTGATCTAGTGTCGTATACGGGAGCCAGTTTTTCATGCACCTCGGTGTACTCCGTATTATCCAAGGGCTTATCGTGCTTAACATACATGAATCCAGATTATGGCTGCCCTAAATCATTATTTTTGGTCATATTATATGCGGCCCCCATGTGGTAGTCCCGACAATACCCCCCCCTCGTCACGCCTTGGATAGATTACCAGAAGTATGATCGTGGCGGCGAGGTTCGTGACATGGTCCTGGAAGAGGTTCTTGAAGAGTTCAAACTTAAATATGTCCCTTTCCCCATACCGTTGGACTGCTCACTTCCAACGTTTGTAAAAGATCTCACGAACATCATGGCATTTCTACTACTTTCCTTATCAGTACTGGCAGCCGCGGTATTTTTAGGATCTTGTCGTATAATATACAATGTATTCTTCCACCCATTACGGAAATTTCCCGGGCCATGGATGGCCGGCGCTACATCAAGTTGGAAAGCATACAAGGAAGTTATCAAGCAAGAGACACTGGCTCAAGAGCTCTTTGACTTGCACGCGAAATATGGTGAGACAAACTGGGAAAGCAATCAAAATATGGTTTTCTTTTCTAATGCAACAACTACCTCCAGGTGAAATTGTTCGGATCGGACCAAATGAAGTAGGACTTCACTAACTCTTTATTTTGTTTTCCTCTTCTATCTTTACTATCCTCGTGTCACTGACGGGAGCTTTCTGCATCTAGCTCCATTTCGGAAATCCATCCGCATTTCATGACATTTATAACAGCAGCAAGAGATGGGACAAGGATCCCGGCCTCTACCGAACCCCTGGTGTCACCACAGGATCTTTTGTGTTCCTGAAATATGCCCAGGCAAAGGAGCGCCGGGAGGTGCTTCTTCCCATCTTCTCCAAGAAGGCAATTACAAACCTGGAGCATCTTGTCTGGCGAAATGTAAGTGTGCTGCTACATTTTATCCGGCAATATTATTCCTATCTACTAACTCACATATTTTCAAACCACAGGCAACCCGCCTCGCCTCCTCCATTACCAAAACAAACGCAACAAAAAGTTCTATCGACCTCCTTTATGCCTTCCGGTCCTACACCCTCGATACCATTATGTGCTTCACCTTTGGAAACAGTGTGAATGCGATCGATGCACCGGGTTTCAGCGATCCTCTGATCCTAGCAATGGATGCTAGTCTGAAGCTGCTGCCATTGTTGAAGAACTTCCCCTTGATTCGCGATCTGGTTTTTGCCATTCCTCCATCTCTAGTTATGCGACTTGTCCCTGATGCTAAACGGCTGGCTCCGCGTCTCTATCAAGTCCGCGATCTGATTCAGCAACAGCTTCAGGTTGTTCTGAATTGTCCCTCAAAGCTTGATGAAGTGCCCCATCAAACCTTATTCCACCGTATGCTTGATCCCCAGGCATACCGAAGAAAAGAGGTCCCGGACCTGACAGCGCTACACGACGAGGGTTTCACACTTATTTTCGCGGGTGCGAATACAGTGGCAGACACGCTGCTCATGGGTCACTGGCATACGATGCAGGATCCCATCCTCCTTAAAATGCTCAGAAGTGAACTTCTGACTATTTGGCCTGATATCGAGAAGCAGCCCTTACTAGCTGATCTCGAACGCTTGCCACTGCTCACAGCGACTATTAAAGAATCGCTTCGCTTTATCCCGTCGGGTGTATCACTAACCCGCGTTGTACCTGCGACTGGCGCCGTCATCTCGGGCCAGCAAATTCCAGGAGGAGCCACAGTTGGCATGGCGATCTTGCATGTGCACCAGTCTGCGGATGTATGGGGTAAGGATGCTCTGGATTTCCGACCTGCGAGGTGGCTAGAGAGCGAGGAGGAAGTGGAAAGTGAGGATGGAAAGACAAATCCCAAATCGCATAACAAGAGTAACTTGGATCACTGGCTTGTGCCATTCAGTCGAGGTCCTCGCATGTGTTTCGGGATGAACCTTGCTTGGGCAGAGATGTATATCGCTTTTGCGACTATGATTCGAAACTTTGATATGGTTATTGACGGAACGACGCCCGAGGACATGGAGTGGCGAGAGTGTATTGCAGCCTATTATCCTAACAGACACTTGCATGCATGGTGCCGTCCCACTCAAGCATAGGGAGGATGTTAGTAGATTATAGACTATCGGAGCTGATATTAGAGGAGTGGGACGCATACTACAAACTGGAATTAAACAAATACTGGCACTGCTGAATAAATTACTCCAGGGCTGTGAATATAGATGACTGAAGTTTCAGAAAGGTTCAGACAATTGAAATCAATGTATTCGAAAAAAAAAAGTTCTATCAATCCTTCGCCTAATATATTACAAACAGTATCACTCTTGCGATCAGAGACGGTATCAGATACCAAAGCATAAAGTCTAGGATCTTGGAAAAAGTAGCCTCAAAATTTAGCAAGTGTCAATAGAAAAAAAGAAAAGAAAGGACTGCGGCCGACAGGTGTCAAACGCGAAAGTAGAGTTCACAAGGGCTCCAAATTAGGTATCCATTTCGTACAAGAAGCAAAGAAGTAGCCACATTGACCGATTTTGCATGGTCAACACGCCATCTAGATGACATACTGCAGGCCAGTCAGCACTGAATCCTGTCTTGGTTATCATTTGAAAACTTACTGGAATGAACAGGTAGGGAACCTGCTTCTCATAGCGCTTCCAGGCCTCGCCGTACTTGCGACGGCATCTGTTGATATCCCGATTGGTACGGTGGATGATCATGGCCATGAAGAAAATAAAATAGAACCAAGGGAATGGGCTCCTGTAAAACTTTGGTTAGTAAATAGCCACCTGAGGCGGCATTTGGAGATGCCATAAAGACTATTATCTGAGTTGGTGGCCTTTTCGAAAGGAATTGCTTACTTGAATCCAGTAATGAGACCCCAGGACATAGAGAAGAACATGTCAGGTACATAATTGGGTTTCCGGATAATCGCAAACCAGCCATCGACCATGATATGATCGCCTGCATCGGTTTGAATTGTCTTGGGGTTCTTGATAGCTTGCCAAGGAACTTGCGGGAAAGTGTTACGTTTGATAAGCTGACCCTTCTCCTCATGACGGAACGCATTTTTCTGGCCATTGGCACTGTCCCACATCCAGTAAAAGAAGATGTATAGGACGGCAAACACTGCCAGAGCGAATCTGTTCCAGCGATACTCAGAAGGATGATGGTTGGCCAAGTAAAGTGCACAATGACAATATGAAAATGGCACGCCGGCCATGTTCCAAAAGGTGAGCAAGAATCCAAGTTTCTCATAGTACATGTCCCTGTTTAAATAGTATTAGAATGGCTAACTTGAATCTTTTCTTTTCAAAGAAGGGATATCCAAGGTTATCTCGACTTACCAACTTGTGATGATCATTTGCTCTGCCTTGGCACAGGCATTGGTATATAGGTAATGGGCACCAGCAAGGAAAACCACCTCGGCTGAAACATAGCCATATGTCTCGTACTGACGAGCTGCCACAGACAAGGTAATAAGGAATAGAATAAACCAGGGAATCCTGACTTCGTAAAACATCTTGAAGTCCAAGATACCAATGCGTGGGTTCAACTCGGCACCCATAAAGAAATCATAGATGGGAGAGCCCGACATTCTGTGGGTCCGCCCGCGTACAATAGCCTGGAAGTACACGATGAAGCTGTTCAGGAAGCCAGACAGGATAGAGACAGTCATGATAGGTCCGAATTCGTCAATCAAGGTATACAGAGGAAACAAGCCGGACCAATGCAAGGCACCAACAATTGCAAGTGTCGCATAGAAACTGCAGTAGGCAGAGCAGTAGTAGGGAAGCCTCTTTCCGTTTTCATGAAGCAGGGGACGGCCATAATTGGAAACGCCAGGCATGTAGCAGTACATCAAAGACTCCATGATAAAAAAGACCCAGTAGATGATCCATGCCTTGGCGGTAGGATAGGCACCCTCATAGACCAATTGGCACAGGTGACGGCCAAAATCAGACCAAGACTCGTCAATCTTAGGCAGGGGAAGCTTGCCATCGTAGTAAGTTGCGCCAATCCACATATACCACATTATGAGGGGGAACCCAGTCATAAGCAGCAATACGCCAATTGAGCCACCAAACTCGAACTCATCGGACGCGCCATCTCTGAATTTGTTCTCCTTGACACCCTTAGCAGGTGGAGCCTTGGTAGCGGGAGATCTCTGGGACACGGCCATTGGTAGCAATAGGAATGAAAAAAGGAGATCGCAAAATGATCGGAGAAATTCGATTGTTTTCAACAGGGCGAGCTCAGGGGCCGGTCATCTGACCACGTATGCAGGGTTGCCCAGAAACGAAAAAAGACAAAGAAAAAGAAAAGAAAACAACGACGTTACGGAGGGGGTTTAGGTAATCTATCTTGGCAGTAAGAATGCCTGAAACAAAATACTCCCGAGCAATTGTAACCATCAGCTTACTAGACACCCAATTAGAACAGCCAAAAAGTCAGCCACCACAATGTGACTGCGGGATATTTTACACTAGTCTCAGGGTGATGTATGTATGTATGCCATTCGGTATTTGGCCCCCAGTTCCATTTCAGTGGCACCACAAATGTCTGTGACCAACCCCAATTACCGCTTCCAGCTTCGTCTTCTTATAACTGTGTTTTAATAGCGAGTCCCGAGGTCGGCTACCCAAGCGGGTCGGCCAGCACGAAACACCATAGTTAAAGCAATAAATTACAACTCAATATCATGATCTCAGCGACCCTGACTTATTTGTATAATTCGTTGAAATTTTTGCCTTCCAGTGATTTATTATTTTTCTCGTACCCTTAATCTCCAGGGCCTGGAAGTTCAAAAAAAAAGATTCAAGTTCTTTCAGATCTATCTATCATCCTGTTGATGGAATATATACTATCTCCAGAATCTCCAAGTTTGGCAAAAATCACCTGGGCAGGAGGGCACTTCAAAGCCGTGGAGTTTGAATTTTGGTCTTATTTCTGAGATATCACTAAAACCATTCTAGGAAACCTTTGAAGTAAACCATATTTCTTTGGTTGAGCACCAATAATCACTAATCATAAATTTGAATAGAAATAATTTGTTATTGCTGAGATATTTCATTTTGGATCTAGTATGGTATCCCTATAATTTTTGCACTGGACGACCCACTTGGGCGGCCGACTCGCTACTAGTAAAACACATTAATAGGTAGGCTATCACAACCCATGCCGCTATGTATGAGGGTTCACTGCCCTGATGCTCCTCATGAGGCTCATGATTAATTTCCACGCACAGAACCGCTGTATTGAGTTGCTGTTTGAAAGCTTCGCTGCCGCAGGAGAGATCGATAGTTATCTTGAAATACCAATGTGGGCAGATGATAATCGTTGGTAAGGAGTCAAATCAGCTCAGTTTCCAGCCCTGCCCGGGGCAGGGACATGTCCGCCGCGAGTCATCCAGAACCACTCCGGCCCACAGCAAGGACAGTCTTCGCTTTGCAGGTTGAGTTTTTGTCAGGATCTTTTCCAGCACCTGAGAAATATGTCTATCCATATAGGCTGACAAGATTAGGGAAAATGGCGATTTTTGCTGCAAGGTCACATGATCTACGGACTTGAAGAATCGAGAACCAGGGCTGAGGGTGTAAATGCGTTTAATTGCGAAATCGACACACCTGCTACGAGTCCTTGATATCCATATCGACACACTTTCTCCCTATGTGCCCCTGACTACTTGATTTTCTTGTTCAACTTGACCTTGAACACAACCATTTTGCTTACATCGGTCGACTTTGTGCAAATTGTTCCAAGGTTGGAATACAATGGGTTGTTAACTTAGCTTGAGATATAGTAGAAATCATCTCCTCTGTCCACGTTATCCTAAAAGAAAAAAGCAAACAAACTTGCTCATTCCCATTCAAGTTTTTCATATGGTGGGTAGAAATAACGCAACACCTTTTTTGAATGGAGATATTCATATTATGAGCATTAGTGATTGAATACCTCACAGGAGCGAGTGATTTGAGCACCGAGTTTGAGGCCGTACTGACGTTTACTCACTTATCCTGAGGCTGAGCGCACTCGTAAAAGCGGCGGCAGCCGAGAAAGGAAAGCCCCACTTAGAACTATAGGCATTGCTAAGATGCCGACGGTGACTAACCTAATTATACCTTGATCCATGGATTATTTCCAAGGACTTGGCACTTACCCAATTAGGAACCTCTAATGGTCTTGGTGACGTGAATTGCACCATGTTGAATCTCTACCAATATCTATATAAGTATCTCGATTGTCTTGAGCAGTTATATTTTTTTACGCATTGCCTTCTGCCTCTTCATTCCAGACCAATACTAGTACTACAGGACCTCCCTGGAGCCTCAAATCGCCTCAGCTCATTCCCACTAGTACGAACCATCCAACTCAACCACAAACCCAAACTCGAACATCGCCAAAATGGTCAAATTCCTGATCCTCGCTAGCTGCATCGCAGCAGCCTTCTCAACCGCTACTGCCTCAAACCTCCTGCAGGAACAAAACATCCCTCTCAATCTCGCCGTCGAGATCGCCCAGAACGCAGTCCAAGCTTGCGCCAAACAACAGTACAGCGTTTCCGCAGCTGTTCTCGACCGCGAGGGTGTTCTGCGAGCCCTCCTTCGCGCCGATGGCGCAGCCATCCACACGCCAGAGGCGGCACGTCGCAAGGCCTATACAGCTGCATCCGCACGTACGGTGACCAGTGCCATGGTCAAGAACATCCAGAATCCCGGTGCCGCCCAGCTCGTCGCAATTGACGATTTCTTGATTCTTGCCGGAGGTGTGCCGATTAAGGTTGGCAATGAGACGATCGGTGCTATTGGCGTTGGCGGTGCTCCTAGCGGAGATTTCGATGAGGCTTGTGCCCAGGCTGCACTTAAGCAGGTGGCGGACAAGTTGCAATAGATTGCCCTTTTGTAAAATAGATTACCTAGAGAATCATTTTGTCATTAGACTATTCACTTTTTCAGGGCTCCTCTTCTTGCAGCGGCGTCTGTCGATGATCGGAAAACGCCAGTGTCATCAAATCATTCAAGTTCGATATGAAGTTGTGGTTGTATCAGATGGGCGATGATCTGGTAAAGAACATTGGAAGTTGAATAGTAGAAATTTATATCATTTCAGGGGTTCAATCCAATTAGTTCAAGTTAATAGTGTAAGGATTCTGACAATTTCAGATTCGGAGCAAGTATACAAATCACAGATCAATTGGATCCGAATAGTGGTCATCATTGACAAGACATGAAGCAGGGAGAACAACCAACTGGGCATGTCAGCGAGTACCTAGGTTTACCTTCCAAGCGAAGAATCACTCACATCTACACCGGCACAGCAAACCTCCTCAAAATCGGCTCCTGAAGAAGTCTCTCCAAAAACTCCCCCTCAATACCAGCCATGACCTCCACCCCTCCATTCGGCAAAACAGGCAGCACAACCTGAGCGCCATGAATCATCCCGATCCGCGGCATTCTCACAGCCTCAATCCTACCCCCCCCAGTATCTCCCCCCAATCCAAAGAATACAAATCAAAATTCACCCACGACGACAGCGAAATATTCTTCCCGGAAAGATCCAGATTCGCCGACAGCGCAAGTCGAGTCGGATGTTCCTGATTATTCGCAAGCGCCGCGACATCGCAGATAGAGTGCCCCTCCGTGCTGACGATAGCCTTGCGCACGAGCACGGAAAGATCGGCAATATTGAGCTGTCCGAGCATTTTGCGGAGAGAAACTGTCGCTCCGCAGCACGTCATGAAACAGCCCAAGGCCTCGGGGTGAATCCTTGGGTTCGTTCGTAACCGACCATCCATATAGATGCCAAAGTTGGTTATGGGATCACTGTCTTCACTGTCTCCACTGTTTTCACCGTCTCCGGCTTCTTCCGGACTCTTCAGGGGGAATTGCGCCGCCATGATGGCTCGCCAGATCAGCGCGCAGATGGCGTCGTTGGTAGAAATCCATTTCTGATCCGAAAGCTCGGTCGCGTTCGACGGATCAGCCTCCTTCTTCAATTTGACCAGCGATTCGGGCGAAAAGTAGAAGATTTGAGCGCGGTGGGTCGTTGTCAGCATCTTCGGCGGCATTTCTGTCGGCGTGAATGGTAAGAGGATGTATTCTGGATGATCCTCCAGTCTGCCCTTGTAGCGAGAGGGAGGATTGATAGCCTGTTCGCGATCATCCCAGAGCGCGTTGGGAAGGTGGACTGGGTTATCGATATTCAGACCCTGCGCCCGCCGACATCCTTCAGCCCAGACCTTAGCCCATGTGAAAAAGCACCCGCCGTCTCCGATCATATGGAAGACATTCCACGATAAAAGAAGGCCGCCGGGAATGAAATTACACTGCGCAAGTGAAATGGGTATTCTTTCATCGGGCGTTGGCCAGACTTCTCGACGGCAGAGAAGGTCTCCTTCGAAGGCGGATGGAGGGAAGCTTTTGGCCTTGAGCTCTGCGAATGTATACGGGAAAGCACCTGGCTCTCGCAGATCCTTTGCTGTGACCAGGTCAAACTCGCCGTCATTCGGCATGCGTAATTTCATGACGTTCTTCTGCCATGAATCGAGATCCGGAACTACCTCACACGCCGTCTCTGGGATCTGTTTCGCGAGAAAATCGTACCCCTGTCGAACGACATGGAAGATTTCGTCGACATTGCAGTTCTCTCTTATTTGGAACGGGAAGATATAGCGCGCATAGCCCCGGGGACTGATCTGTTCTATAGCCGTGAGCTTTGGGATGGATCGAGTGTGTTCTATGGATCCCATAGTGGGCAGTCCCAATACTTAGTTATACAATATGGTACAGTGCCAGTGGTCGATCGTATGCCCAGGAGGGAGAGAAGTTCGCGTCAAAATAGGAGAAGAACTGCCCCGCCAGCAGTCATAGATGAACTTAAATACCACGTAATGAGTGGAAACAAGTTTCAACGGCATCCTCGCGCTATGGAGCCGAATTGGTTAGATTCATGGCGTAGGGCCAGTCGAAAGACAAGAAAATGCGCAGTGGAGGCTAGCGGGTCCCGGAAACAATGTCATTGCTTCATTTGGCCCCGTCAAGGGCTGTCAAAAAGACTAAATGTACTGCGTACAACGCACCCACCGCTTGTGTTTGGAGCTAGTTTAGGACCCAGTGTACTGGGCTCGGATTCTTTTTATCCACCGGCTACAGCCAGGGGATTAAATGTTTCTCCTTTTCAATTTCTGTTGGACTATTATTAGTAGAAAGTGCGTGAAATGGCTAACTTGAGGACCTCCAAATAAAATTCGATTCCGAGGCTGTATCATGATTTTATGGTAGCATAGTAGTACCTTTTTCTGTATCTCCATTAGGATCATTTTTATACTTTTCAGGCGGGGTTCTCAAACTCAGAACCCTGTACGCATCGTGTTTATCGGTTTCAAACCAATACTTTCCCCACATATCACGGAACTGAGCAGCGAAGCCAAATCCGCGGTTTTCCAAATATGACAAAGCATTCTGCGCCCATGAAAAGCGCTCCCAATCCCTGGTGTGCGCGTATACACGAGAAGCCTGAGTTGCGACCCACACCGCGTAAGACAACCCCCACGCATTCATGCCCTTTTGACTACTGTATGGGAGACACCGAACTGCCTTGGCGACATAGGATATTGAAATGCGATGTGCTTCGTCCTGGAAATCGTCGACCATGGAAGTGGGATCCGGGAAATCATGTTTTGGTTTTGAAAGGACATGGCATTGGCGGATTAGGGGGAAGAGGAAGGAGAGGGCTATCCAGAGCAAGGAATGTAATATGGCCTCATCGAGACTGGAGAAGCGATAAGCTGGGCCAAATAAAGCATCCGTGGGTGCGATTCCGGTTGTGAGTTCGCCGCGGGCGTATGTTGGAGGTTGTCTTTTGGGATTGATCTTCGTCCACATTTCCATGCATTTCTTTTCGAGAGAAAGACAGTCGGAAAGGAGAGACTTGAAAGCAGCGTGATCAGAGGTATTGGTAGTACTGACAACCTTGCCAATTCGTGAAAGCTCGGCCATACTCTCAAGATACTCAGCCCATATGCCACCCTTGTGTGGCTCCTTCAGCCAGTCTATTGTATCGTCTGATAGATGCATGAACCCAGTGAGTCCCTGAATAACCATCAAGTTAATGATTGGATCAAAGATGAAGATATTGAATTATTGCTTACCACCTGAAACTTCTGATATTCTCCACAACAAGCATGCAGTAGTGGTGTTGAAGATTTGCCCTCGAGGGCTGAACTGTAGTGTCTTATAATTGCATTCAGGCCGTCTATATGAGCGAGCCATTCATTAAGGCTATGTGAGCAATAATGAATCTAGAAAAGGGTCAGTTGTACACGTACTGTTTTCTGAATGATGTAGGACCCCTCACCTGGATCTGTTGGAAAATAACGGTGGTATACACGATATCTTGCGTTTTGACCGTATCCGATTTGCGACTCACTGCGCTCGCTAAATGGCGAATTGCATGATTGTAAAGCCGGATGCCATGTTGCAGAGAATGCTCATCATGGTGAACTTTGCCTTGGAAAATGTATGCCAATGCAGAACAGGCAGTCTCTAGCATATGACTCTTTTGAGATAGGGCGAAGATGCCCAAGAAAACGAAGTGGGTAGGATTAACATCGATTGTGAGTTTTATACGAGGAAAATAGTCGGAGCAATAAGATGACATAACCTGGTAGCGCATCGTCCGCCCTGGATCGATGGCTGGAGGTAAGTGCACGGAGTGGGCGGAGATTATGTCTAGCTTGTGAACGCCAGCATTCAGACCATGAAAAAGTTTCGATGAAGGCATGGGCTTGACTTGATTCAAGGCTGCTTTCTCTGCAATTAGACGACGAGCGCGATTGATAGTATGCTCTGTTTTATCTCGGAACATCAACTCATTTGGATCCCGATACCGGCACTGTTTGCCCGCACGAGTGCAACGTCCGCAATGGGGCTGTTTCTGATCGCACTAAACGCAGAAATATCAGGATAAGTAGTGCCTCGACGAAGTCCAACACTTATTTGGTACTCACACGGATCTTCTTAGCCCGGCAATCCTCGCAACCCTTTGAGATTATCGCCATGATGCAGCTGAATGCGTGGGCACCGATATGGGAGAGCGTATCTATCTACCAAGAGCGCTGAAAAGGAGAGTCCAAAGGGGAAAGATTTTCGAGTTTCAGACTAGAAGGTACTGTCTCACTGCTCTGGATGCAATACTCCTCGAGTCAAACGATGGCTATGGATTCAGGAATCCCGAGGTCTGCAGGCGCCAGGAGTTTTGGCCCCCAATCGCCCCCACCTTTTTGGATGGGCTGTCAACTAACCCGATCAAGTAAGGTCTGGTCTATGCTTTGACATGGGCTCACCAGAACTATTCCTGGGATAAAGACTTTGCCAACCGCAAGAAGTTGTATATCTATAGAATGGAAGAGTTTGCATAGAGGTGAATCAATGACAAATAGTTAAATACTTGAAAAGCGTCATGATCCTATCCAACCCAGCGGAGGGATCATTACTTAGCGTTACTCAAATAACACAGTTTGTCAAAGAAGATAACAAAGAACGGGGTACAGTATATGAACATGATGCTCTTTGATACTTGTAGTATAGCATAGTACTAGTGGTTAGTAAGACTAAAGTTAACTCCACGGAATTCATTCAAGGAAAGAGCGATGGGCTATGCTGCCACTCGTTCCTTCCCTCTTGGTCTCCCTTCTCTCTATTTCCATTTCTCTTTCTTTTCCAGGTTCCTTTCATTAAAACCTCCTCTCCCCCATATCTCCCCTCAACTCTGTCTTCCACCGTCACCCATGCTGCCTGTTCTAATTCCTCCAACTCAACCCAACATGCATCCTCCTCCGTCCCGCACTACCAGAAGGCGAACTCTTCGCAAGTCAAACAATTTCGGCCTGTACTCCCACTGTGTCGGAGTAAGCAACGAGTCCCAATCTCAGGATCCATAATATCAAATCAAAAGCTCACCCAACCCTCTCCAGGCTAAACTGCCCTCCCATCTGGCAAACCATCCTGTCTCAGTCCATGGCACCGGCACCTTCCCAGCCCTGGAAATGCCCAAGCTGGAAGCTGCCGTGGACTCCATCTCCTTGGAAAGCAAGCCCACTCCTACCTCGCATGATCGTCGATTCATGGTCGAAAGATATCCAAAGAACTTCTCCATGTTTGAAGTCGAAGCCAAAGTCGGCAACTGGACTTATCTCGCCTGTCCAGATTCCCCCGTTATCTGCGAGGATTGCAAGAACCACCCGGGACACGTTGACTGCATCGTCGTCGCCATCGACAGTATACACCCAAACATCCCGCAGGTGAACAAGAAAATCTCGATCGCAGTCTTCTACGGGCATGAAAATCTGCATAACTTTGCCAGCACTTTCGAAGAGGAACACCCCACGGCCCAGGTTGCTTCGCTGAAGGCGTGCTCGGCGGCATTGGCTCGTACCTTGATGCTTCAAATGATGTGGAAGTCGGAAAAGGCCGCCGACATCAATGGGAAGAAGAAGTCTTGGCCTTTACACACCCTTGTCATCAAGTCTGATTCCGAGTATCTTGTCAAGGGTGTTACGGAATGGTTGCCGAAGTGGAAGAGCAATGGCTGGAAGAACTGTAAGGGTCAGGCCGTCGCGAACGAAAGTACCTGGCGACTGATTGACAGTATGATCGAGGAGCTAGGAAACAAAACCACGGTCGAGTTCTGGCTGGTGAACAAGGAGATGAACGAAAAAGCTCACGCGCTGGCTGTTTTTGCCGCGGAGCAGTTTTAAACACTGTCTACGGAGACACGCGGACCACCAAGGGGATCAAGTGGCTCATTTACGACGACTGTTATTGATATTTTCTTCTATCTTTGCTTTTATGGGGGTAATCCGGAATGATCCTCGCGAATTTGTGCTGGGTCTGATTCTTTCAGGTCTGTTACTATGTGTTTTATCAATGCTTCTTATCATGAATCTTCACCAATATCATTATCTGATTCGAATAAGTGAAAAACTTCGATCGCAACAGTTCTCTATCGAGAGTTCTAGTTTACTTCCTCTTTACCTAAAGCATACTAGCAGCCTCTCTTCCACTTTCAACTATACGCGGCAGATCTGGCCCCCACCTGAGCGCCCCAAGAAGACCAAGAAGGATCGAGGCAGTGCAGTCAGTGGGGCCGTTGAAGTTCATATAATCCTCCATCCCCCATGCGAATTTTTAATTCCATCTGCAAACTTTGAACCTCTACTCTCGATTTAGATTTATTTCACTCAAAGTTCCAAATATCCAGGATTATTTCCAAGTTCTCATACCCCGAACAACATGTGCTTCGGCCTCAGCTCCCCCAAGCCCGCGAAGCCCGGACTCTTTCCACCACGCCGCGGCCAATACAACAACTACAACCAATATCTTCTTGACTACGATGCATACCAGAAATCCAAGAAGGAGTATGCGGATTGGAGCCGGAAGCACAATCGCAGACGTATGGCGGGTGGGAATGTCGCGGTCCTTGGTGCGGGCGTTGGGGTTGCGGGGGGTGGCGGGGCGTGATTGGGAAAATACTATTACGACGCGATATAACGGCAACCGTCTCAGTATAAGTAGTGTCTACCTAGATAATGATTTCAAAGGTTTCGTGGCCTAGGATTCTGCCTTGAGACGCAGCTCAGAGATGATATATTCGCCCAGCAGCACGGTTTACCTCGTAAAGGCCCTGGCAGGACCTATGACTTCGGGCATTCGTTCCCTATTAATTCTATGAAACATTCGATCTTCCTTTTAGAGGTTCTATGGGCATGTATAATGGATGTGATTATATTCATAATCCATGGACTCCAGGGTTGATACATTTTCATTGTACTAGTACTTGTATCTATCAAGTTCAGCCCCTTTGATGATTGTCTCACTACCTAATAGTACTCTTTTGGACATTCTTTATTTGAAAGCTTTTTGATCTAGTTCTGACATATAGTTCTGACCAAAGGTTATTAGAATGGATAGGCACAAGTAAATCATTCCACTACCTTCATTGAACCACAGACCTTCTTCCAAGGTTCTTGTCATACCAGAGGCACTTAACTACTAGTGATTGTTTGTTTCGCTTCCAAATCTCAGACCTACTATTCTTATATCTCCACAGTACTTATACGGGGTGATTAGTGAGGAATTTCCAAGACTTAATTGACTAGAGAGCTGATTGAAATGATTTGATTGATATACTTGTAGTACCACAGTATTAATAATGCAGAGTAGAATGTTAGTTTCATCGCTTTGACAATTGCCACCCCACAAATCAATGAACATAATTCAAACCGGCTTAAATTACCACAATTATGTACAACCTTGGAATTTTTAAACCTAGCCTGATAACTATACCAAGTAGATTCCAATGGAAATATTATAGGAATCACGTTTTAACCGCGTCCCTTGTCAAGAGCTTATGGGACTTATATACCGGTGAATGGAAATCCCATGAGGAACCACTGGCATGGGATTCATTAACCATGAAAGGGAAGGGACGATCGGGTGCCTGAGGCAATTAAACTCTACTCTCCTCCCACAAACCTTGGAACAAACATTCTTCCACATCTCAGAAGTATCCTCTCAATACCGACTATCGGTTACTTTACCCTGGAAAAATCTCGCACTCTCCATATTCTCACGACAATATGGCTGAAAGTGGCAGATCCGAATGGTTGTGAGGGGAAGTTTGATTGAAATTAGTTTGATTTGAATTCATATGATATGTCGAAGATAACGGTCTTATTTGACCAATCGATCTCTACATACTGTGCCCTCGCACCGGGCCTTATCAACCGTGGCGAAAACCAGTCCCTATGATCATAGAGAATGGCCAACACGAACCCACGGGATTACTCATTTGTGCTCCATTTCTCAACTACATCTTCAGCTGTGGCGGACATTGGGTTGCATGCCCGTAAGAGTGAGCAAGCACTCAAAGTAAAAGCTTGTGGCCTGGCGCTTGCTCTTCCTTGTCTTCTAGATAGGCAGCCAGCAACTTTATCAACGTTCCAAGTACCTGAATTCGAATTGCCCATCCAGTTCGATAGCGTAATCTGTATCCGTAAATTTGCATCAGTTCTAATCGCAGAGCTTGCCAGTCGATACTAGTATTGATATCGGACTTCCGGAGGTCCTCCAGTTCAAAGAACAATCCCTCGTCCACTCGACTCCGCCAAAAACACTCGGGCAGTGTCCACTGAAAGATAGAAAGAAAGTCCCTGAGCGTCGCGGCTTGATATTCGTGGTAAACAACAGGGCAGAGCAGTTCAGCAATCATAACGGCGATATCGAGGGGCAGAGTGTTCATCGGGTGGCTCGATTCCATTGAAAGTGTCGACTGTATCGCCTTGAGCGCAGAGCTTTTGGCACATCTTGTCCGTGTGACGGTCCTTTCGGCGAGAGAAATTGCACTCCGAATCCGGGGGATGACGAGAGGATTGCCATGACCATAACCGCCGGCCATGTACCAAGCATTGGGTTCTGTTGTCCGTAGTGCCGTTGCTGCGCGCACAACTCGGCCCAAATCGAGGAGTTCCAATGTCGCTTTCTTCCGCTCGCAGACTCGACCCAGGAGCATCCAGCAATGTGCATGGAGCAAGTACCCAGTTGGGGAAGATGGCGGCTGCTTGGGTGGCGCATCTTTCACCCCCAGGGGTCGAAAGCGTGTGAATCCCGGCTCACAAGGTGCTGGATGGAATGAAAAGTCCGGGCTGCTTGCGCCGATGCGTGCAATGGACATGTCTCTTGGAAGAACGGCGAAGTTTCTCATGTCGTTGCAGCTCCAGCCAGCAATGCAGATACCGGTCAAGTGAAACTGCCCATCCACATCGATCATGACTATTGGTAGAATAGAGTTAGTATTGATATGTCGAGGATCAAGGGGATTGTTTTGGTGGGCGACTCACTGGCTCGGAACGTGGATGCTCCGAGTGATGGGCAATCGGAAAGGTACTCTTCCTCGACCTTTTTTGCGGAAATAACAACTTGCTTATGTTCCTGGTCATTCTTTTGATGGAGCTGCCTGCCTACAGTCCTCTGATATGCCGTGGAAGAAACGCTACAATGAGCAGGGCGAATTACGGCGCCACATAAAAGGCATGACGGCCACAGTAACGACCACGGAGATATTTCGTCTGGGTCAAACAAAAGGTCAAGCATAAGATCATCCATGATGTGATCAGAATAGGGAGAGTGTGAGACTAAGAGAAAGATGAGAGGATGTTCAAGTTGAGAAGTAAAAAGAGGAAGGAGCGCCTGCGGAGTGAGGCAAACACGCCAACGTGGGAAGGCGCGGAAAGGACGACTCAGCACAGCCTTAGGAGCTATGAAGAGTGGCAGATCAGTATAGGAGTAGTCATGTATTGAGATTATCCTACCCAATGAAATGTCTGCTCATAAGCGCTAAATATCAGTATATGAAGCGTCCTGGAGTCTAGTGAACTGCATGTTTGTTAACTTTGCACGCTTCGTTCACGTGTATCGGATCAAGTCCCTCCGTCTTTGGATTTTCCTTTTCTTCTCCTATGTAGTGTTTTCCTATTAGATCTTAACAGCTCCTTCTCCTTCTATCGTCGTAGCTGGATTTCTCACGAGGGGATTGAAAGACAGAACACTATCCCGTTCCATTTGTTCCTTTCGGCACGCAAAGGTGAAATACCAGATATTTTGACAAACACTAGGCCATGTGCTTTCACCTATAGATGAACAACACAAACGCGGAAACTATGATCATGATTCGCATCGTGAACAGGGAGTACTTGGTCGACCTAGACAAGATCCCATTCATTACAAGGCTGGTCAGAACCCGATGGTTCCCTACCCCAGGCACGACGGCCCAGGTGCTCATGCTCGACACCGAAATCCTCTTCTTCGGGCTAATCAATACTTCCCTCGGGGATGGATTTGGGGAGATCTTCGGCAAAATCTCAACGCGAATGAATAACTATCGCAGGATCTGCGAGACGCTCAAACGTCTCGAAATTGACGTTTTTGTCGGCCGGAGCCTGAGTGATATCGTCCATGAGCTCAATCCCAACTATGAAAAGTCAGATGGAGACCGGCAGCTGACCCGAGATCAGCGCAAGGAGAGATCTTTGAACTCTGCCTTCCGGCTCATTTATCACTTTTATGAGGGTGACTCCGAATTGGGCGTGGTTTCTTCCAGTCGGGAATCCAATGAAGCGCTCTCCGTTCTCTCACATTGCTCGATTTATACCAGACTTGCTCGCAAACTCGTGAAAACGGCTTACGTGGAGCGATGTCAAGTCACTTCGAACCAGCTCGAGAGGCTCGAGGAGCTACCTCCTGGCCCTCCCATACGGTAAGACTAGCCCGACTCCTCTTTCCTATCATGTCTGATATTATGTCAATGATACTGCTTGCTCATCAGCTTTCTGTAAGTAACAAAGCTACTGCATTTGTCAGAGGATTTTTCTCTTCTTCGGTTTGTTTTCTTGCCTGCCTGTCCCGAACTACGTAGCGTGTTCTTGCCCCCGCTTATCTGTACCTAATTCGTGTTCCTTTCCTCCTTTTCTGGGTATCTAATTCTTATCCTTCCGGTGCCTGCTACTACAGGCTGCCCGACGTAGTAGTTATTGTGCCGTCGGTCTTTAAACTCTCCCCTATATTTTTATTTGGTTGTTGAAGACTCCACTAAATCGTAGGGCTCGGATTTGTATATTGCGTTAAATTAAGCCAATATCCAAGGATCGTATCACACAGTTGAGGTATCAAGTAGATTGAAAATGGTCCTGTCGGGTAACCATTCAAACGACGAATGATATCAGCAAGCAGATGAGCGGGTCCTCATGCCTTCCAAGGTTCTACTTCCAAATTTATTTTACCCAGGCTTCAACTGGCTCCGGCCAAAAAGTCCCACTGCCACCCTCAGTAATATCGGATTCTCGGAAAACTTCAATTGATTTACCAAATGATGAACGTTCAATAGTCAACCCTGCTGAAAATCAGGCGATGTAGATCATGTTGGTTGAGCAGCTTGGCGCTAAAGGTGTGGTCTGAATTCAACAAAATACGGCCAAGAACACCGCTGACTGTAAGGGAGAAATCATCCAGGCGAGAAAGTCAGACAAGGGTGTGCTTCAGCCTTCTCATGAAGACGACTATAGCTTTCAATGTTGATGTCCACTACAACGAATCGGTTTAAAAGAGATATTCTCATCTGCCTATTCTATGATATTGGAAACATGCGAAGATTCATATCTCATACCTAGCTCGGCTATTAGAAGAAGATGCGTCGCATGAATGATATTGTTTTTACCATCAGCGCTCCACAATTGGCAAATGATATGCCGAGGGCGTAGGAGTTGAGATACGAACGTGACGACCTTTGGAGTCTGAATGATACACTGTAATAGTGTGCTTTTGACGCTTCCGTTTTGGTCTTGCGGATCTCATAAGAACCGTTATGTGAGGGGAGTCTGCCATACAATATATTCTGGCCCATTAGTCCGAACGGTACTATTTGCGGCTGGCTACCTAGGTATCATTCAGATTTGGATATTCCATTGATGGCTGAAGCCACCTGCTGTTTGGTTTTCCTCAATTGTCTTTGAATCAACATTGAAGCTGATAGAGTCCCACTAACGTTGGAATCTCCCCTTACTCCACGGGCACTAGTAATTTTGTAGGTTAACGGTGCATGTTCAAGTACAACTTGAACACCTAGCTCCTTTACCATACGGGCTACCCTTGGCTCTCAGTCCACTTAATAAATTCAATCATGTTGCTCGTTCTACAATCTATCTGATGAGTGACTCCCAGCTTGCCGATCAGAATTCCAGCGTATTCCTTTCATTCAGAAGACCACATACCGGATCAGTCTACCTGCTATCGCTTACGATGTCTCTTTATGGTTTAATTCAAGAAATATTCGCTGCTTCGTGAAGTAATCGAGCGCATATGCTTTCGAATCTGCTGCTACGCCGGAGGCGAAGGTTTCAAATGCTTCCTATCACCACCACGATATCGCATTTCCGCAAATGAACAACCGGGCTGAGCTCCATGTCAAAATTACACTTCCTAAGTAGAGCATCGACATTTTGCAGGAGATTGAAATGGCCCTCCCGTGGATCACCCGATACTACTACCGTCTTGAGAGGAAGGGTCTGTTTGACTGCCGCTTCCCAGGGTTTGTTTACGCGTGCAGCCTCAGGCTCCACATCAAGCACTCGCATCTTGCCTCCCGGCCACCCTCCCTCTCTTCTCTCCTCAATACCCGCATGTATGCACCACTTCCTGGTTTCCATCTCACATTACTTTGAAAACTGAATACGGCAGAAGATCTCTCACGAGATCATCCCCGGTAACAGATAGCCTAGTCAACTGGCGATTCATGTCAGATCAACTCTAACGCGGGCCACTGCTCGGCCTATCGACGTATCACGGGGGGGGATTCTGGCGTATCCTAATTTTTGAAAAGGAAAAGACTCGCACGCCTATGACGTTATAAACGACATTTTTCTCGACGGTGTCAATCGATCCGACCTTGACCCTGCTACAAATGGGTATTTCGGTACAAGCCAAACGCCGACCCGCTTGAGAGTGGCCGACTACTGGCTCGCATTATGATAGGGAATATAGATCACGGCGTCAATTCCTTCTCGCCCTCGCCTCCTCCCATTCTGCGATCACAACCTTTGGCGCCATTCGACTGGTCGGCCACAAACCGTGGCACTTACAACAGTCCGGTGGCTCTTGTTCCTGACTCGACCCTCTCCAACGGTACTCCAGCAAGGTGTGCAATGTCCAGGCAGCAGGACTTTCGTCGCGCTGGGCACTTGATGCACGCTTATTGCTGAAAATTTCTCGGACGAGTAGCCGAATCGATGCACATCAAAATGGAAGCACCGAATTTGAACAAACTCGTGGAGGGTGCACGGTTATGCCGAGCGACAGAGACGCCAACGTGGAACCCTCATTTGTCACCAGTCCTATCGCTGGGCAGACCGATCAGGTGAACTAATTTCCTTACCCAGTTTCGAGCCTATCATGCGGAAACTTCGCCATACTTCCGAAAGACCATTCCCTTGAAGTAATCGGGGCCAAAAACAGAGGAACAGCTGTTCCGCTAGGACCTAACCTTGGCTACCTCGTGCTTGGAGAGGTTTCCATCCTGCCAGCAAGGGTTTCAATGCTAGCGACCACATTATGGTATGATGTCGTCGCAAGAAATTGTAACAAAACCGCGAGGAAGAGCACATGTTAGTTTCTTCGAAGATGTTCAAGGAAAACCCCTTCTTCCAGAGCTGATCGTCAGATTGATTTATCTTCTGAATTAGTGAGTCTCTCTGTTTGAGACCAACAACCTGGCTCTTGCTCACACGCTACTTCTGATCTTAGTGATCTTGAAACACGTTACCCGCATTCGACTGGCTCCTGCCCGACGGCTTCTGGCTACAAACTGTTGTCAAAGGGACATTCTTCGAGCCGAACAATATATGGGAATGAAGGGTCCGGGCTGACTGGTAGGTTGCACGGCTTTTGCTGATGCATCTCAGCGTGGGGGGATTTGAACAAAGACTGATTGATAGTTCTTCGTCGAGTTCCTGAGACTTTCAGAGAGATGATGTCAGCCTATGTCAAAAGCAAACCGGGAGAGGAGGAGATGACAGGCCACTGCTTTGAGTGTTGAATACTACTTTCTTTCCCGGCATTTGTGCCGGTTCTAATCATCCATTCCCATGCTTGAAGGAAAGGTTTCGAGACCTAGGATGATATCCCAATGCACCTTCAATTTGAACTTCCATTCAGTGACCGAATTATCTTCACCCCTTCCCCGAGTAAACTTACTTGAAATTTGAATCCTGATAACAAAGCAAAACTTCAGTTTACAACTGCTTCGCCTGGAACCACTTTCACGGCTACATCTCCTAACGCTGGTCCATTCGTCAACACGGATATCTTGATCGCATCTTCCTCCAGGCTTTGATTAAAATAGAACTGCCAGGGGACATTGAATACCACAATGATGCGATTTATGTGAATAACCCAATCATGCAGGACTTGTTAACCGACTTGGGATGAGAAGTGTTGAATGCTTAGGGGGTCAAGGGTCAAGTAGGACATGGGACGCGGTTATCTAAATGAGGAGCATTACGGCCCACACTCTGAGCTTGTGCTAATTCTATCGAACTTCTAAATGTCTCTCCTCTGCGTGCCCTTCGTCTGGTTCATTATCATCGCAAATTACAATTGCACCCGCTTGAACGTAGTGAGACAAGGCGGAAAATTCTGAGACGAACCTCGACCGATGCAGCCGACTTGCATCTTGTGACCATGGTTTGGCCAGCGGCGGGGACTGAGAGCGTATTTAGAGGCTTTGACAGGCTGTGTCGCCGTCGGAATTTAGGCGGTCGCGGTTTTGATTGGGTGAAAACTTTCAAGTTGGAATGGAATACTACTACTAGTAACTACCTAGGTAGGTAGTAGGTGTATACTAACTACTATATTTGAACTTACGTAGTGGCTTCACTGTCATATTTATGTTGATTCAAGTTTTTATTATATTTAAGTTGTGCCCCAGCTAGACATGTGAACTTACTAGTATACAGTACTAGCAGACCATATTAAGAAAAAAGCAGAAGCAAAACAGAGCAAATCAGAAACGAACAAAAGGAACCTATTGTGATCCAATGGCAAGTCCATCCAGGGCAAACTCCCATCCATCCATCCCACCCATGGTATTCATATTCAAATTCAAAACGCCAATCGCGGAAAATCCCACCACACGATTTCGCAGTGTGCGTATAAAGCGACGAAAGCAAATATAAGGCTATGTTATACAGCGCAATATAAGAGAGCAAAAAGCGAACCATCGACCCTAGGAAATATAAAATAAAGTGAAATCAAAGAGGAGACAAAAACAAAAAAGAAAATGTAAGCGAGTAGCGGTAGTCATCACAGTCGTTCAGCTGACCCATAAAATCGAGTCAAATGCACCTCGGTGTCTCATGTCTCGCACAACCCATCAAGCCCGCTGAATGATATGGCTGTAATGGCCAGGAACTTTGCACCGACATTTATCGCAATCGGCACGATAACCCATGACCAGCGCGGAGCGACGGTGCGGAATAGGACACGGGCTGGGCGTGCGCGTGGCTGATTGACTGGAGGTACTCCGCGACATGGGGTGTGCTGCTACCGGCTGCGGCGACACGTTTCCGTAGTCGAGGCCTGGCGTGGGCACGCGGGTGGGGTATGGGTAGGGGTAACCCGGGTCCATGTCGGCCATTGCCATGTCGGTATCGCTGACTGGACTTGGGAGCCTGATTGTCGGGGTTTCTTTGTGGAAGGGGGCGATGTCTTCTATTTCCATGAGGGTGTCGGGTTGGAGCATGGATGAGAGGGCGGGGGTTATGGATGGTGTTGGCTCGAAGTCATCGTGGCCGAAGCCTGGGGCTGTGAGGACCGAGTCGTTTATGTCGAGGGAGTGGTTCACGAGAGCGTGGGGGATGGGGGATGGGTGGTTGTGGTTCGAGGCGTAGGCTTGTTGCCATGGGGAGAGGTCGTCGCCGGACAGGAGGAGCTTTGTCGGGGCTTGATTTAGGTTCGCGTTCAAATCCAAGTGCAGGGCCGAGGGTTTAGGGCGGAACACTTTTGTTGAGGTGTACACTCCGTGATTATTGGTATTTTGAACATCTTCCTCGTCCGATGAGTCGATGGGGGTTAGGGTCGGAGCGCGAAATCGAAGAGCTTGATCGATGTCGGCTGATTCGGGGACGGGGAGGGAAACAGCATTGGGCGCAGGGCCATGCCACGGGCGGATTTTCTATCAGATTGGGTCAGCGACGCTGCATGTAAGATGGGGTGGGCGAGGTGGTGGTCTTTGACGCGTGAAGTCGCGAAAGAGTATGGAGTAGATAGTGCGTACCTTGGGACCAAGGGGTTGCAGGTCGCCGACATCGTCGCGGGAGCGTTTAAGAGATTGGGTACGGAACATGATGAATGGTAGAGGGAGAGTCAGGGAGGATGCGCCATCCTCTGAATGAGTGAGCTCATGGGAAGTAAGGGCGGAAGAAGTTCGGAGGTGGAGGAGCACAGAGATGGAGACGGAGAAGGGGAGGTGGAGCCGGTTGCCGTGGGAGAAAGTACTGAGTAGTAAGCTGAGTACAGCATAGTATAGAACAGCATTACTACTCTACTACTACTAGTAGTAGTAGTAATAGTTATACTCCGTATGTGTAATAGATATAGTACATTGTATTGAATCCGATCAGGTCAATCATATAGTAAGTATTACTATAATTATTACTGTAAGTACTACTACTAAATTATGCCCAGGTGTCTTTCAACAATAAAGAATTCTCCTCTATCGGGTGTACCACTCTGTACGGGCAACGTATGCAATGCAGCTGCATGGAGGATCTGATCTCAGCTGGACTGAACTAGCTGGACTAGAATACTGGCTTAGCTGGAGGGTGACCCAGAGAGGAACTCGTATGGTGACACATGCTGTAGTCAGTGCCTAGCCACAGCATCGGTCTATATAATTATGCGGGCTCTGATTGGCTGTGTATCTCCGAGGGGTCAATGTGGGCAAATAGTTTGTCTGCAGGCGATCTATCATCTGGTGAATCTGATTTGTATTATTGAATAATAATACTAGTATTAGTATTAGTAGTATCAGCATACTAGTATTATGTATACTAGTACGACTACTAGTATACATATACCTGGGTACCTGTAGTATACATCTCATCACCCTACTAGTAGTAGGTCTCCGCTGTCCCCCACTTAAATTTAGCGTATTTTGCCCTCCACCAACTTTCTTCTTTTCCTTTCTCTCTTGCCTCGTCACCCACTTCAAGTTTTGCATTTATATTTCGCCTGCTCTGGTAAGTTGACTTCGTCTTCTTCTTCTCCTTCAATTCTACCTTTCTCTCCTCCTAACCATTCTCCCCTGCTCTAGCACAGTCTCTCTGCGCAATGCCTCTTGTCAACACCACCGAAGTTAACGAGGACACTCGCGGTAAGTATTCATGAATTGCTCCCTATAATACACCCATTGCATGATTTCTATAATTTTATTTTATTCAATTCCTCCTCTGCTCCTCGTTTCATCCTATGATTTCCCCTACTAACCATCCTAGTCCTCGGCTACGACCCTCTCCTGCAGCCTCAGTTCCTCCAAACCGAGATCCCCGCCGTGAGTCATTTTTTTCCCCCCACCATCACCAAACCCAACAGCAAAACCAAAACTAACAATTCCCTCCAGCCCGAGCGCGCCATCAAAGCCGTCCGCCAAGGCCGCAATGACGCCGTCGAGATCATCGAGCAACGCGACGACCGCCTCCTCGTCGTCGTCGGCCCCTGCTCAATCCACGACCCAGACACAGCCCTCGAGTACGCCCGCCGCCTAAAGGAACTCTCCACCAAACTCTCCAAGGACCTCTGCATAATCATGCGCGCCTACCTCGAGAAGCCCCGCACAACCGTCGGCTGGAAGGGCCTAATCAACGATCCCGACATCGACGAGTCCTACAACATCAACAAAGGCCTCCGCGTCAGCCGCAAACTCTACGTCGACCTAACCAGCACCGGCCTCCCCATCGCCTCGGAAATGCTCGACACCATTTCCCCCCAGTACATGGCAGACCTAATCTCGCTTGGCGCCATCGGCGCCCGCACAACTGAGTCCCAGCTCCACCGCGAACTCGCCTCAGGCCTCTCCTTCCCAATCGGCTACAAGAACGGCACAGACGGCAATCTCACCGTCGCAATCGACGCCATTGGCGCAGCCGCACACCCGCATCGCTTCCTCGGCGTCACGAAGCAGGGTCTCGCTGCCATCACCAAGACCGCCGGTAACGAGCACGGCTTCGTGATCCTGCGCGGCGGTAACCGGGGCACGAACTACGACCGCGAGAACATCCGCATTGCGCGCGAGGCGTTGCGCGCGAAGAAGCAGCGCGAGGTGCTGATGGTGGACTGCTCGCATGGGAATTCGAAGAAGAACCACCTTAACCAGCCGCTTGTGGCGAAGGAGGTTAGTGATCAGTTGCGCGAGGGTGAGACGGGCATTATTGGCGTTATGATTGAGTCGAATATCTATGAGGGTAACCAGAAGGTACCCCCCGAGGGACCTTCGCATTTGCTCAAGGGTGTTTCTATTACCGATGCTTGTATTAACTGGGAGATGACTGTTGAGACGCTGCATGATTTGGCTGATGGTGTTCGTGCTCGTCGTGAGGTGATTAAGTCCAAGGCGAATGGTAACTAGGTGTGTTTGTTTGTTTGTGTGTGTGTCTGTTGGTTGTGATGTATCTCTCTGTCTATTTTTCCTTTGTTCATTTCCCGGGTTGAATCCTTTCCGAGATAAAAAATCATTTCTTATTCTGTCTATTTTGAAATTGAGAAGAGAGAGGCATAGATATCTGGTAGTTTTGCTTTTCGCTTATTCTTGTATGTGCAGCGTTTCCTACTTAGTAGTGTTCTCCAAAATGCAGGTGCTTAAGATTTTCCCTTCTCAACTTCTCGCCCTTGTGTGCTTGTGTATGCTCCTCCCACCACCACCCCACCTGTAGATCAACGTATACTTACCCCAGACACAAACACCCCGGACCCACCGTCAGACCAGAATTAAAGTCACAGCTTCAAGCTCCCGGGACCAGAGTTTCCACAGGATCTTCAATCGACCCCTCGCTCCACCGGGGCGCGTTGGGGGAATGGACTGGGCGAGGGAATGGCGAGGGCAAAGCGCTCTTCCGCCGGGCATTTCCCGACTCGGTATCGGGCGACCCTCTTGGGATTAGCGGTGGGGACAAGGGAGGACCTTTTTGCCCTTCACTGGTTCTTTAATTTGATTTTATTTATTTTGAATCATCTTTTTATTGGACTGTTACGTGGTGGGGACTCGCTGGTTTTGTGTCTCTTTGTTATGTTGCACTCGTGGGTGGAGGTGGAGAAACTTAAAGAGCAGGTTTTTTTCTATGTACTGTACACAATATACACGGGTGTCTCTTCCGAGTCCTTTGGACTTTTTTTCGGTTAGGGAGAGCACCTGAATCAGATAGGAACACAGCCTCGGTGAGAAGAGAGAGGAATGAAAGGAAAGGAAAGGAAAGGAAAAGTAAAGTCAAAGGGAAAAACGGCAAAAGAACAACACTGAAGGACAAATGCAACGCCGGAACCCCCCTGTCACGATGAAAGCACGCTGCGAGGGAGCTCGTAACATGCCATGCAAGATTATTCAAGAACTCGGATGACTGTGGAATGGAGGTGGGAGTCGGAGTGGCCTGGGACGAGGACTGGGACCGGTAGGTGAATCCCCCCGATGACACGACGGTACAGTGGCAGGCAGCGACAGTGACAGTGACGTCCACGGCTGGGACATGATTATAAGGATGCGACGGTAGGTCTTGTTCATTGTCGTCTTTTCCATCGTCCCGAATCCGACCCCAGGTTTCTTCCAGAAGAATCTCCTCGGTCCTACCGCACCAAGCCAAAGGTCAACCGGTTAGTCCAACTGCGCGTTGTTGCCTTCGCAGCCTGCTCCGCGTTCTCAGCCATCACATCCAATTGACCCGGCACCGGGGCGTTGGCCTTTGCAGCGGCGGCATCCGCGGCCTGCTTCGCCTGCAGAGCATCCCAAACACCTGGCTGCATAGCCTCAACTTCGGAAGATGCGTGTGAGGGGACCTGCGCGGCAGTATCTTCCATATTCATCTTCTCGAAGAGGAATCGCTTCGCCTTAGCCCAAGGCTTCTGGGCCTTCTCCTCCGCACGCTTCTGCTTAATGATTTCCGCGATATCCTCCTTCTTAATCAGTTCGATTTGGTCCTCGGTAGCGGTGCCGTTGGCATGGGCGGTGCGGGCGGCGCTTAGAACGGCGAGTTCCTTTTCGATCCAGAGTGTGCGTTGGCGGCGGTTATACATGGTCAGCGAGACCATCGAGTAGACTGTGAGGACACCGCAAACACCTAGAAGCCGCACGTTAGTCCGGGTTCAATGCCATATCACACGACGACTCGCATCCACGTAGATCACGGAGAATAGCACGGCTGGTTCATGCCGGTTGGCAGAACCACACCCGTCACCTCCGCGTCCACGTCCACGTCCTAGATCAGACAGCCACACATACCCGAAGCAACAATGAGTGAGTAAACCATTCCCTTGTGCGCCTTATTGGCGAACTTCCGCCCAAATTCAATTAAACGATCCGAGCCCGACGACGACTGCGCGACCCGGGCAGCCCGAGCCTGCGCTCGCAGCCGCTCGACCTTCTGCTTCGGCGTCTCGGGTTGTCCATCTGGTCCGCGCTGCGGTGTCTGGCCCGTAGGCTTGCCGGTCGCGGCATTGTCTTTCTGCATGAAGGTAGGCAGTTCGTAGGGCGCGCCGCCGGGTTTGGAACTGGCGTAGGGGCCTGTTGCTGTGAATCGCGTTGCGTCCGCGGCGGATCGGGACATGACGGCGGTGGTCTGATGTGAAGGTGAATTCCCCCCTAACAAGGGCGGCTGACGATGGGATGGATGAGAAGTCGAGAGAGGAAGGTTTGTCAATGCGAGTGGATCTGGCTCTAGGGCCGGTAGTTAAGGTGGAATGATGGGTGGGAAGGACGGTGGATTTGATGGGCAGGTGGAAACTTGTTGAAGGTAAATTTTCAGCGGGAGATGCGCCAAGACATTCGGACAGCTTCAACCAGACCACTTCATATACCTTCAAGGCACCGTAAGGTGCATCTGAGTTACTCCACAGCCCTTATTCCATAGAGAAACACCCATTCTGCAACCACTCTGAACATCTACACATACACAGGGTGTCTTCTACATACATTCTCCCCCTTCTTTGTATTTCTTCCCCCAACCATGGAGTATCCCTACAATAGCTCCGACCTAGACTCGGTCCTCAAAACACTATCGGGTCTAGCGTCGCAACAGCAATCATCTCAGAATACATCGACACCACCCAGTCGATCAGAAACACCCCAGCAAAGGCAACAGCGACCAAAAGAGCTCCATTCCGCTCCACGCCCACATTCCAATTCACCCAAACCATCCACCTCAACTACAGACGCATCAACCATCACCACCTGGCCCGCCGCACTCCGCCATGTGATGCGGTCAGTCGGCCAAAATGAAGAAACCCAACTTCGCATCCGCGGCCTTATCCACAGCCAACATAGCCACGAGCGGCAGTGGTGGAAGAGTCGCGAGGCATTAATATCGAGGCAACAGTCCCGCGGGGAGAAGAAAAAAGAGCTCGACGCAGTATTGTATGTATCAAACAGCCCGTCACTCTCTTAATCAACACCCAAAATTGTATCATCACTAACTTACTTGTTGACAGACGATCCATCGGCGCACCCGTTGATCAAAAGGACATATCGGTAGGCACAGTCCATGCGGAGGCTATCTGCCAATCACAGATCCGTCATTAACAATTCACCTCTCACTTTTTCAGACAGCTCAAGATGAAAAAGCCGAACTGGACATCTACGATGCCAAGGTCTACAAAGTCTCGGCGAAAATGGCTACGGCGCTCGTCTCGGAACTGCGAGGCTTGGATATTCCTTTCTTTGCCCTGAAGCAGAGTCTTGTCGTTGAGTCGGATCGCCCGTCTGAGATCGATGGATTGAATGCTGGTAAAGTGACTAAATCTGAACTGGTTGAATTGCAACGACGGATGCTGGGGTTGCTTGAGGATTTATGTAAAGAGTGAGCGTCGGCTGGCTGACACCTTCAACGAGCTCCTCGGAACGATTGAAGTCCTTCCAATCATATTTACGACGGTTCGATGAACCAAACACAGAAAGGGCTCAGCAGTACAGATTAACCAAACCATTTTTACAGCTGCTTGGACTACGCCTGGATACGATGTCTTTGTCCCTACTCAGTAACAGGAATGTCCCTGCATCTACGGAGCACAAGAAGTGCAATTGAAAACAATATTCAGCTATCCAAGAAAAGCTCTATCTCGACATCACAAGCTTGAAGACAGAGCTATCCCAATTTCCTCACACTATAACCTCTGGCACGCCATATCAGAAGAATCTACCAGAATCTACACCAGTTAGCACGTCCACCCAACGAAGAAAAGGCCAAAAAGAATTCGAACACATACCTCATAACATAATCACAAATACTCTCCCCACCATAAGAAGTCCAAATGGACTGTTCCCTCACCGGCGTCCCCGTATGCGCCGCATTAATCATAAGGTCCTTCTTAATAAAAATACCCACATGCGAAACACCCGACTTACAATTCCCGCCCTCAGCCCAGAAAAGCAAATCGCCCTCCTTAGCCTCCGAGCGCGGATATCTCTTCCCGATACTAGTCGCATCGTACTGGGTCTGCGCCGTGCGCGGAATCTTCTTGTGCAGCGACTGGTACAGCGCATACTGCGTCAGACCAGAGCAGTCAAATCCGCCACCAGTCGGTCCGTTATAGTTACCCCCGCCCCAGACGTAGGGGAGACCTTTTTCCTTCTCTGCGGCTTTGACGATGGAGCTTCCGTCTCCGTTGCCACTGCCACCACTTCCGCCGCCGCTGGAGCCGCATTTGTCGGTGACATAGCTGGTGCTGCCAGTTTTGACGTAGTAATCGGTCACGTAGCAGTTATCGGAGGTTTTGTCCCAAAGGCTGTCGCCCTTGACGTCGGTGCCGGAGGCTTGGCAGATAATTTTGATGTCTTCGCCCCTTTTGTAGCTTTTCACGACGGCGTGGTTTGTTCCTGGGCCGGAGCGGCAGTTGACGGTGTCCCCTGTGATGGGGTAGGCGCTGATCGCGGGTAAAGCTGCCAGAGAAACGGCGAGGATTGAAGAGAACAGCATGATGAAGGAAGGTTGACTTTGATGCTTTCTAAGTTGGGATTTTCGGGACGATTGCTGATAGCTCGAAGGTAGATGTGCTTGGGTTTGATATGACTTTTTCCATGGAAAGTCGAGGGCTTTTATACATATTTCTCCTCTACCTAGGTACTAATCGGCCCCGACACGCCCGCTTCAAGAGTAGAATGATTTCACGAGGGTTGACATCATAACCTCTCGTATTTTCTCCCCAAAAAATTGAGGAATGTGTGAAAGATCATCACTAAAGGCTTCGGATTACGGGAAGAGGTGGTCGCCGGGGGCCAAATTTCGTATTTCAATTGTTCTAACTATAGCCATTCCGTCTACAACGGCTATTTTTTCCGGCCAATAACTCACAATATGCTTAGTATTCTTACCATCCAAGAAGCATCGTGCTTTTGACGTTCCTGCATTGTGCATAGTCTCGTAATCTGGAGTAGAGTTCGTGGCTGCGGGATCACGGGCTAAAAATAACTCTGCACGACATTTGAGGCTCTAGCGCATGGTGATCTTTCGTATTTGTGAATGGAATGTTACGGTGCATTTTTGGGTTGGTTTGACGATGGGTTGATCGTTTCTAAATATTATGATTGCGCTCGTATTTACCCCTGCTCCTTTTGCTCTGTCATGTCGGAAATTAATCAGTGGAGGCCGTTGGCTGCCGCACGTGTGAGTGGAGGTTGGGAAGATCATACAATCTGCAATTATACCACTGAGTGTATGCTGTCCGATACGAAATAACTCCTCGTCGATCCGTTTATTTTTAGTTTGGAAAGAGACTTTGGATTTAATAGTAGCAATGGGAATCGCTTGCATTCAAGTTGAAGAACTAGGGAGCTGAATCATTCTGCACAGGCACTTTAACTAGTAACATCAAGACGAACTAAGTGAAAAAAGACGGATTATTATTGACTGATTATAGTCTCTCACCCTTGACCTCGGCCGATTGATTAGGCAGTAACATGCTTGGCCTCGTCGGCCGTGGCGATGATTGGAGGTGGCTTGGGGATATCCTTGCGGAAGATGTATCGCTTGATGAACCAAGGAAGCCAGACGGTCAATTCATGGTGGATGAAATCTCTCGTCGGGACGGAGAAAACCTCTGTGATATGTTAGATATGATTCGAGGAAGAATCAAGTCGGCTGCCTGAAGTAACTCACGGTCCAATTCCTCCAAGGTCAATTGCTTCGTTTCTCTCACGAAGCAGAATATCATAAACCAAGCGATTAGGTTCAAACCGGCGTAGAAACCGACTGAGTAAAATCCTAGTTAGTGCTAGAACTAGTATATTTAGGGGTATTTTCATGGTCACCGCGGGTACTTACAAGCACCAGTTTGAGTCATGACGGTTTCCATACGGAACCAGGTCAACCCCAGGATACCAGCTGAGAATCGTTAGCCTAGGATTTCCAAGTTGATTTGTTCGAGGTCTTACCAAAAGTGTTATTGATGCAGACAGCCCAGGCCATTCCTTGCTCACGCTGAATGGTGGGGAACACCTCGGCAGAATATTGGAACGCAACTGGGCCTTCACCCAGCGAATAGCAGATGGTGAACAGGTAGACAAATCTGATTACAGTCATCAGTCATCCGTTTTACCAACTCTTTTCTATTTGATACTCACATGACAACTGGTGCGACATGCAAAGAAGGCGAGTCTGCTTTGTTCAAGATAGACAGTCCGGCAGCCAACAAGAAAATACACATCAGGGGGAACGTCTGAGATGATTAGAAAACACCTTATTTTTCTTTGGATATGAGAGAACTCACAATCAAGGTCAAAGTTCGTCGACCCTTGGTATCAATGAGGAATAGGGTTGGAATGGTGAACACAACCTGCACTGCGCCATAACCAAGTGAGGCATACAAAGCCTGCGTGTCATCATATCCAGCATTGGAGAAGATGGAAGAACTGAAGAAAGAGATGACTGCACGGGGTCAGAGCTTGGTTCTCGGGGAAGCAAGAAGAACTTACTATTGATGCCACACATCTGCTGGGCAATCATGACAGTCGAGGCACCATAGTTTGCGCGTCGGATTCTCGGTACTGCGAAAATGTCCCGCATGCGAGCAAAGTAACCAGCTCCCCGTGCCTCTTTGAGCTCCTCCTCATAAATGACGTACGAGTAGTAAAAGTCTCTTGCGCCGATGATAGGGTGGGCTCTGAGTGCCAGCATCGATTGGAACGCCTTGTCATGTTTACCATGCTTCATGAGCCAACGGGGCGACTCGGGGCAGAAGAAAATTCCAACGGCAAGAACAAATGACGGAATAAAGGCCGAACCGAACTGGAGACGCCAGGCAATATCGCCGGTATCCTTGACGATGACATTCGCGCAGAAACCAAGGAAAATACCTATGGAAGAATCAGACGAGCGCGAATGCGAATTATACGCGGGATTTGGAATAACATACCTGCCACAACCCAGAGCTGCCAAAACATGACGAGGGCACCTCGAATTCGAGCAGGCGCCATTTCAGCCGAGTAGATAGGGACCGTAGCATTTTTTGCTCCAATACCAATGCCCATAATAAATCGACAGACAAAAAGGTCGTGCCAGTTTCGTGCGAATCCAGAACCAATCGGCGTAGCGACAAGACATAATGCAGTGACGAAGATCTCTCCTCGTCGACCCAGGTAGTGATTCATTGGATCGACAATGAATGCACCGCTATCGAATGAATTAGCTCCCGAGATTCTTGGTGTCCTCAAATTCAAATCCTTGCATATACAACGTACATAAGACCCGCCGTCAGGAAAATAATAGAATTGATCAATCCAACAATCCACTCGTCGCGGCCTTTACCCGTGAGGCCAAACTCTTCGGGGAAGGATAGGTTGGCGCCGTTGGCTCCAGTCTGATCCCATCCTTGAGTAGCCGCACCAACGGCGCACAAGCCGATGGCATACCAAAGCATCTTGGGGCCGTGCCATTTGTGATCCCTTTCGTATACAAGCGCATTCCGCTCATCATCGTGTAGTTCGAGTGCCTCAAACTCCTTGGGCTCGCGAGCAACCTGGGCAGCTCTCGCGAACAAGTCGGCATGTTCGGCCATATTGTGCGTCTCGGCGAAATGGCGGGCATCGAGTGCGGCTTGCTCTCTGGAAACGCGCTTCAAGAAAGATCATTGTCAGCTTTTTCTTTACCTGTTTTGAGATGTGACAGTTGTTGTGCATGATTCTCACCGTCAAAGGGTTCTCGATGATGTTGACTCCAGAAGCTATACGCGGGGTCGTGGCATCGGTCACACTGAGCGTCCGTTTGTCCTTCGCGTGCTCCACCTGAGCCACCTGGCTCGGCTCTTCGGTGAGCTTTTTCTCACTCATCTTGATGGTAAATTCTCTATTTTGATTTGAGGGTATCGACGCGGAGAGATAGTGAAAGGAGGTGGTGAAGAAGTCAACCAGCTCCTGGGCCAAACAGTCACCTGTGGGTCAATGAAATCTTCCAAAGGCAATCCCCGTGGGGAAAACAGATTGGCACCTGCATCCCACATATAACGTTATCGAGCTCGCTCGGGCTGAAAGCCGGTCAAGCCGAAAGCAACCCTTGGCGGGTCTCAGCCCCCTTGGCTACATTTGCAATGATTGCACAGACTACGGGCGTAAGAGGCTAAGATCCTTGGGGCGGGATCCTAGCGGGCGGCTTGGGGTAAAGTTCACACTTGTTACTTTCAATGTCCCTGATTGGGAGAGTTCAGTGGCTTGGTGGCTTGATGGCTTGAGAGTTGGTAGATCATAAATTCGGGCGCTGGAAATCCCCCATATGAGAAAGATAGGCCACCGTAGCCTGACACAGCACATCAACTACATACATGATCATACGAGCAGAGAGAAAAGAGTGAGATTATTGTGCAGGACTGACTCCCTACTCGACCCACTTAACAGGCTCGAAGCGTAAGCGTCGAAGCGGGGAGACGGGTCCGTCCACCAATTGCCTAACAGGCCAAGACTGGGGGAATCCTTCTGTTTTTGGGTAGCCTAGTCAGTCATCGGGCATAACAAGCCATTCACGGCATGGGGCAACTTGCTGGTCATGCAGATCTGACAATTGGGGGCCAGTTGGAGGTGAGGGTTGCGCGGACCGACTCCGTAGGGAGTATGACATGGCGAAAGCCTTCCCTCGGTAAAGCCCGAGACTTAGCGGGGGTCAGAAGATGAGGCGCGCCACTGACACACCGCTGATCTAGTCCGAGTTTGTATGCTACGGTATCCTTGTGAGGATTCAAGTCAGCAACGCCCGGGAACCGTTTGCTTTTTTTGCATTGCCTGACTCCCCCTGCGTCGTACGATTCTGCACCGCGGCAAGTCGGTATCAACTCGGAAAAGTACTCTGCAGATCGATCGAAATGGGTTCACTTGGCTGGTACATACTCGAAAGCTTGCAACTGGCTTTTACACGTGGATTGCACGTGGGACTCCTGGACGACCCTTGGCAGCATGGCGGAACGCTTTTTAGCCGGTAGGGCAAGCAAGGTGATCAAGTTCACCAAGCCATGTAAGGAGGTGATGATATTGGGGCAGAATTTTAGAACGTCCCACTAATCATATTCGAAGATTGTTTGCCCCGGATACTTATTTGAGTTTAGGCCTAAAGCCCCCGGGTTCCATAAGTGGGACCTGGTCCGTGAGGGGAGAACTGAAATGCATAATCCCTAAATGCGAGGATTTCGCGAGGGAATAGTCCCAAAGCCTCATTCCTTCGGAAGGCTCCTTCGATTCTACCCGCATAATCCATTACTACATCCAGCGCCCGATCTATGTAGTACCCATGGGAATGAACAATCGACCTTGGTCTTGGCATGACTTTCCAGAAGGATTCAGTTGCATATTCAGTTTGTGTGACTCTTTCCTGGCCCCACTTTCATATCCATCGCTTTCTTTTCATGGTAAGATTTAGAAGCTTGGCCCCGGTACTATCCAGCGGCCGTAAGCAGAAAGTGGTCGTACGCCGCGCCGGGCTCGGCTTTCCTAGGAATGCCACCGAGGCCGCGGTCCTCCTTGGCTCGGGAACTGAGCGGGAATACGCCATACCTTCCGTTTATTTGAAGCGTATGGGCAAGGCAATCCCTTCAGAATGTTTCATCCGGCTTGCTCACCCTTCGTTTTACTCGCGTCCACACATCATTCCAATCATTCTTCTTGTTCCTCCTTTCCTCCTCAGGCGATCCTCTCGATGATTCTGTCGAGTAAGACGCTCTTGTCCGCTCCCATGCCTCGTTCCCTCTCATTTCCTCTACTTGTAGCTCGGCTTCACACTTCTTAACTTCATGCATGCTCTTCATCGTATCTTCGTGCTGCGGTCCTAGAACCTCAACTCTGCTATCAAATACTTCAAGGTGTAACGATAATGCACGTTTCATGTATTCCTGTGCCTGAAGTGTGAAAGCCAGAAGACTCTTTGCTTCCAGTGTTCTTGTATCCACGAGCCCGTTTGTTTCCATTCTGCGTTCAACTAATAACGCAGTAAGCTCCTCCGCCTTGTCATATTTCTCATCGCGAAAGTATACCCACCCAAGTGAATCAATGCTACCCAAAGTACTTGAACGAGCATTTCCGAAAATCTCGATCTCCCATGTTAAAGCCTCACGATATATGGCTTCAGCTTGATCATAAAGTTACACGTGATGAACTGGGCAACCGAGCCACAAGAGCGAGTCCAGAGTATTCACGTCGCTGGGTCTAAGGGCCTTTAGCTGTCCCTTCAGAGCCTGATGCAGTTTATCCTTGGCTTTTGCAAAAAAATTCAACTTGCATTGTGAAACGCCAAGCCTGTACATGGAGCTCAAGGTCTCGGAATGGTCTAGTCCAAGAGTCTCGACTCCACCCTCCACTGCTTCCTGGAAAGTAGCTTCCGCCTCCAAAGACTGGCCTAGCTACTGAAATGATCGACCAAGCCTATACAATGACCATAGGGTTTCACGGTGCGTTGGCCCAAGGATACATCTCTGCCCGTCTGCAGCTTCTTTCTTTGAGTATGCGGTTCGCTTTATCATACCTTTCCGAGTATAAGAGAGCGCGACCAAGAACTAAAGCACATGTAACGTAGTGCGGTTTGGCCCTGAGAGATGGTTCAACGTGGCCGCCTTTTCTAATGTAGCTGTCGCTTCGTCCCATCTCTCTAACTGATAGAGGCAGCGGCCGATGAAACATATCGTCCGGATAGTTTCGTGACCCAAAAACCCAAGGGTTACCTTCTGGTCAACGGCTACTTCTTCGAAAACTAGCCGTGCATTTCCGTACAGCTCAAGCTTGTAGAAGGAGTAGCCAGTCCAAAACAAAGAGCTCAGAGTGTTTGGATGCCCTTGACCCAAGGTATTTCGTCTTTGCTCGACCACCAATTCCAGAACGGACAGAGTGTCCTTCCACCTCTGTTGAGCCCAGAGAGAAATACCAAGTCTGTGACTTGTTTGGAGGGTTTCATGGTTGTTGGATCCAAGAATACTTGCTCGGTCTTCTGCGTTCTGTCTCAGAACCACCTCTGCCTCTTGGAAAAGCTCAAGCTCAAATTTCGTATCGCCAAGCCAGTAAAACGACCTCAGAGTATCCGGGTGTTTTAGCCCGATTATCTCCTTTCTCCCCTCTGCTGCGAATTCGAAAAGCGCGCTTGCGGTGGAATACTGCATGTTCTGATAACAGAGCTTCCCCACAGAGTGATATGGCTTCAGCGTTGCTTCATGCTTTGTTCCAAATGTGTGCTTCTGTGTATTGAGAACCTGTTGCAGGAGTTTGTCTGCCTCATTTTAGTTGTAGTATTTGAGCATTTCCAACATTATGTGTGTTTGTGGAGTATCATGGAGCGATGCACACCTCCCACCACTAGCAGCGACCTCTTTTTGAAACATATTTTCTTAGGACTCCAAGTGGGAACTTGAACTTGAAGGTTCAATAAAAGAGATTATGGATTGTGTAGAATTGGAAGCAACGCTGGAAGCATGGTTCCTGGTTGAACTCATAAGATCGCCCGTGCTTGATCGCTGATGGATGGAGGAAGCTCTTTGGGACGTAAAAGGATCCAATAGTAGTGACCCGTCGTATTCAGATGCGACAACAGGGCCATCCAGTCCGGGATCTGCGAAGTAGGTAGAGGAATCGGAGAGAGGATGATCAAGGTCAGCCTTTCTAGCTTTGTGATGCATTGAAGACGAATGTTCATTGGGCGACGAATTGCTCCCGTCGCTCGCAGAGATATTTGCTTTGGCGAGTGGCGTGTCTGACCTTGACTGTGCATCGTCTTTGATTAAGGTCTCTAGAGAAGATCTCCAATTGCTTTCGACTCTTGGAATGTCTAGCTCTGATCCTGAGATAATGGGCAATGATATCTGCGGTTCTGAGCATTTCGGACCCAAGGAGATCTCCGGGATGAAGTTGTTCTGTGATGCGCCTTCAACATCCTCGCTTACATCACGATCCTTCATGATGCTGAATTCAATTTTCGAACCACTAGGCTCTGAAGCTGCCAACGGCGGCGAGGAGCTGCTGGGTAACTCTATTGAGGACGCGTGGCGAGAGATATTCTCGCTGAAGAATTCAAAAAGTTTGTTCCGAAAGGTGGACTTGGAGAAGAACTCGGATCAGGGCTGGAATAGCATTTCACAAGCCACTTGCTCTCCAATGTCTTTCTTGAAGACAACCTTATCTTAGAATTCCGTGCCATAACTGCCTCCATGAAGCCGTAACATTCTTGGCTGAAATCTTGCGACGGCGATGTTGGGAAGGGAAAAATCAGCACCCCGGATATATTGAGGCAGCTTACTTGGCTAGTTCAGGGAAAATGGATAATCATGAAAGAGTAGATAGAATATGGCCACACCAAGCGCCCAAATGTCAACACTTTCCGTATATTGGTAGTTCTGGTTTCCCTCTTCCTCTTCGGGAGGTAGGATACCCTGGATCTCGGGGGCCATGAATGCTTGTGTACCCTGTCTGGTGCGTAAATTACTATCCTCGCTGGTTCGCTTGCTCAACCCAAAACCACCAACCTTGATCAGCCACTCAGGGCCTTTTTGAACGACAAAGATGTTTTAAACGCGTTAGCTGGACGGTCTCATCCCAAAATCTCTCTCCCTATCTGCTTCTGGCTTTTTTTTACCTTTGGTTTGATGTCTCGATGAACGAAAGAATTATCATGCAGGAAGACCAAACCTTCAACTACCTGGTATGCTATTTTCCTCACCTCTTCTTCGGGTAAAGGCTCTGTCAAGCAAGCGTTGAGATCTCCATATCGAATATACTCCAAAAACCAATGGGGCGAACTTGTGACGATCTTTCTATACTGGCAGGGGCTCTGAGTCGGAGCTCTGAAAGTGGTGATGAAATGCGAGTGTCTAATTATCTAATAGGAAGAGTGGCAGCGATCTTGGAGCGGAAGGGGGCGATCCTTGATGCCTGAGGCATTCATGCTTGGCGGCTCTTAACCGGCTTGAACACAAACGGAACGTTTATGCGGATATAGACGTTTGGCAAGCAGTTGATCATATTTCCGGTAGTAACTGTACAAAAATTGTTCGATTGTAGAATATGTTAACCTTGACTAACACCTTTCAGATAGTTCTCGCACCTCTCGGACTCCGTGACCATAACTCCGAGTCCGAACTTACTGGGAAGCTCTGCCGAAGGCCGGTGGGACTGTGGGACTAGGCATACTGACTATGGGAAGTGGGACTCGCTTTCAATACTAGCTCATGTGAACCCTCAACATCGGAGCATGTTCCAACGTTAACGCCTTCCAAGGTTGTGCTCCAAGGTTCATTTACATCCGAAGAGCGTTGCTGGCCTCGGAATGTCCGAGTCATCCGGCTGTCCAGTGAAGAGTATAAATTCGAACACAAAGTAGTAGTAAAGCTGTTTTTTTAACCTGTTCAACATCAAGTTTCCAAGCTTATAAACTAGTACTCCCGAGGTCAGCGAAGGAATTTCTCTCCGTTACCCTATTACATCTATATACTTGGCCCGGTCTTGAAAACTACCTGTCGCCCGTTTCAGCTCTTTCGACAACCCCAAAATGTCCGAGTCGCTCACCCAAAGACCTACGTTCAGCGGAGCCGCCAAAAAGACTTTCCAGAAGATTGCTATCGAGGAGGCAATCTCTACCCACGTTTTCAATGCCACAGCGACACTACCGCCTGTGAACAGCACAGCCGAGCTTCCCTACGTCGACACCAAGTATGTTGCAGACGTGAAAGACAGACTCACCAATGTTGAGGCTCGTGTGAAGGCTATGGACGAAGCCGGCGTGGTTCTCACCGTGGTCTCCTTGACCATGCCCGGTATCGAAGGAATCTTTGATACTGCTGTTGCGGTTGATACGGCCCGCAAGGTCAATAACGAAATCCACGAGCTGTACACCGCAGGGCCTTACGCCGATCGATTCCGGGCGTTTGGTTGTGTCGCTATGCAAGACCCCAAGTCTGCAGCTGCGGAAGCTGAGCGCTGCATCAAGGGTCTTGGGTTTGTCGGCATCCTAATCAATGGATTCTCCAACATTGGAAGCGCCGACCAAATTCAGTATCTGGACGAACCACAATGCGCTCCATTCTGGGCCAAAATGGCCGAGCTCGACGTGCCGCTCTATATGCACCCACGGATCCCCTCGCCAAGCCAGATGCGTGCCTACAAGGGATACGAGTTCCTAGGTGGTAGCCCATGGGGATTTGGAACGGAAACAGCCACACACGCGATTCGCTTGATGATCTCGGGGTTGTTCGATAAGCACCCTAATTTGCGGATTATACTCGGACACTGCGGCGAGGGAATACCGTTCTCGATCAATCGCATCGACCATAGGCTGAGACACTTCCAATCTCACCACACTCCCTGCAAGTTGCGATTGCAGGAGTATTGGGAAAAGAACTTCTACATCACCACGGCTGGAGTCATAGATGATGGTACTTTTTTCAATACTTTGAAGTCCTGTGGAGAGGATAGGCTTATGTGGAGTGTTGACTACCCCTACGAGGATTACAATGAGATTGGCTCGTGGTTCGATAATTTGGATCTGAACAATAACTCGAGAGCCAAGATTGGCTGGGGAAACGCACGAAGGATTTTGAAGTTGGATTAAGTGAAGCTCGGGGATCTTGTAACTACTGCTTCAATATGTACTACATTACAATTCAAATGAAAAAACAACTATTTCGGCGCAAATCGAATTTTTGAAATATCTCAGGAACCACGCCAGTTGGCAACTTCTAGTACCTTGCAAGTTTTAAATAACTCCACGCGCTACATTTTGAGCCCGGTTTGGTATATCCTAGCTCAAAATGCCGGTGCGGCGCGTGGAGAAGGTGGTTTCACGCCCTTCAGGGGGCGCATCCACCACGTTGAAAAATTTGCATTCGAATCGTGAACGCGCTCAGAACCTCAATCGTAACGCCACGGAGCTATTGATGGAACTCAATAGTAGTCAGAAACCGATGAAACCAGACCGGATAAGGGAATTCCTTGAGAGTACTAGAGCGCTCACTGACGATCTCGCAAGACTTCCCTTATACGATTGGTAGTAGGAGCTTTAGTCCCTCCGTAACGATCTCTCTAAGGAGATTCATAACGCTGTCAAAGCAGCTATAGAGCCTCCGACGTGTATAGGTACGGCTACCTAGGCCTAAGCCGCGGTATACGTGCCTACGCCAGCCTATTAACTGTCGTTGCCCCTATCCTTGAATGCCTCTTCCCCTATATCTCTAGATATAGTACGTAACCGGGATATGATTATCTGCCTTAACGATCGTAATTAGGAGAAAAAGATATTGTAGCCAGACCTCTTAGGAGATCAAGGCCTACACTAATAAGGTCCGTACAGACTTTACTAAAGAGTTGGGTATGGCTACGTTGGTGATAGTAATAGTTAGGGTAGTCTGCTAGCTTAAATTAGGTAATCTCCGGATTACAGTATATAATATCTGGGAGGTGTAGTTAATATAGCTATACAGGGGATGGGTAAAGAGCTTCGGCTTAATAGTATTTATCTATATACTATCCTGGGGGGTGATTGTATACAGTATATAGGTAAAATTGCTAATTAACCGGCTAATAAGGGGTAACCCAATCTAGGTATTATAGGAGACCTAGGAGATAATTAGAAAAGCTATTATGGTAGAGAACTCTTAGTATTGGAAGGTTAATACTACCCTAGTAGTAATTATAAAAATTAACTAGCTATAGATACTAAAGGATAGAGTAAAGTTAGCTTCAATTATCCTTAAACTTAGTAATCTATAGGTAGTAAACTAGACTATTAAGGAGAGAGTACTCTAGGATTTAAACTAGTATTAGGTACTTCTATATAATAGAGGTCTCTATATATAATAGTACTTTAACTACTAATAATTTAGATATATAGGAATCTTCTATACTAATAAAATAAAATATATATATTATATAGAGAAGTATTATGTTACACGCTTTGCTAACTGGTCACAGTGAGTGGTTAGATCTGGGTGGACAACTTACCAGTTGTCGTCTGTGTCGTTGGTTGTCGTGATATCTATCACTCGTACTCCTCAAGTATCAACTCGCAATCGTACCGTTGCTGTGCTAAGCCTTACACGGACTCGGATCTTATAGAGTAACTTCAAGGAGGCGCCAGGTAGTGCGCCAAGTAGGTCAGTCCGAAGAGCTCCCCTACTTGTAGTATGTTTGTCACAGGACTGAAACTGAATGAAGAGTAATCCCAAAAGGTATACTGTAGTAACTTAGATTGATTAATCGCGAAGAGCTAAATACATGTGTGTAAGGAGTGTCCTTATATATCTAATCCTTCGTGGCGTGGTATATCGGAGGGTACACCTGGTGGTATACCAGATTGTGCCCTTCCATCTACCTCTTGGTATACCCGCTGGTATACCCTGTGATTACGTGCTTATCGCATGGCGTCCTTGTCCCCGCGTCGGGTGTTATCGTACGAACCTCCACGACTTTTCTGGGTTACTAGGAACTCGTGGTGATTCGTGCGATGGTCTGGTTCCTGTGGCGCCTTCCGTCGCGCGCCCTAGCTTGTCGTGCGGACCGAGCTACCGTAGGGTGGAACGACCCGTAGGGACCAGCCCGACGCAAGATGCTGCCCTTCGCACGATGCCTGGGTTAACCATGTCTTCCCCATCCGTTGACCCAGTTATCCTGTATCGTGTGGCTCTGGTGGGAAGGCCATGGTTTCTTATGATGTTCCGCACGTGACCTGTGGGCGGTTGTGGTGGTTGCAAAATGATTGGCTCTCGATGGCCCATTTGTGAGTTGCAGCCCCCGCGTCGCGGGGTCCGTAACATCATCCTCCCCTCTCCTTGGTTCTCGTCCTCGAGAATCCTTTATAAACGTCCACCCCCCTCAGGTAAGTGTTGGTCCGTTCTGTTTTTCAATTTCTCCGTCATGGTTCAATATGCCTAAACCCGCTGTTCAAAAGCCGAAACGTAACAAGTACGCTGACAACAATCGTCTTGCCCTTAGAATCGAACAGTCTGGTCGCCCCGCGTCATCCCCTTGTGATTATTGTCTCGTCCGTGGCAAGTGTTGCATTATGAGTCCTTATGCGAATAGCAAGAAGTGTTCCACCTGCGCTCGTCGGGGCCAGGTGTGTGAACGAAGCTTTCATACCGACAAGGAGTGGGATGACTTGCAACGGGAGGAGCAGAAAGTTTCGGCGGACCTTACTGAGGCCCAAAAACAATTTCTTCAGTATTCCCAAAAAATGAATGAGGCAATGGCGAAAATTCTTCGCTTGCAGAAACATCAACAATTTCTCAAAGATCGTGGTGGTCGGATGTTGGATCACGACTCGGTGGTGTCGGATCGTCTCAATGAGGACGATCCCCCATCTCTTGCTGAGCTTTCGGAGTTCGACCGTCTGGCCGAGCAGCAAGAGATTCGTCAACTGGCTGCTACGTCAGACTCGAGTCTGACGAGGATGGTGGCGTCGATGGACCAGATGCCAGATGCTTTCTGGGCCGTCCCGGACGCTTCTTCCCTTGATGGCGTCTTTGGCCAGCCTCCTGGTGGAACTGTTGAACCAGCTGGCGGCAGTCCGTCAGGTTCTTGATAGGTTCCCATGTGTTTTCCGAGGTATCGTAGCCTTTCCATTTCACTAGGTAGTGGGGTTCTCCGTTGACACGCTTCATGTTTAGGACGCTCTCGACTTCATATTCGTTTTCTGTTTCTTCCTCTATTTCCACATTTGCAGCGAGTTTAGCGTTTTTCGGTGCGGGTTCGAGTAACGATATATGAAAATTCGCATGAATGCGTCGCATGCTGTCAGGTAGTCTCAAGCGATAATTGACCGGTCCTGTTTTTTCTTCGATTTCGAATGGTCCTAACTTTAGATGGTCAAGTTTCGAGCTTGGTCGTTTGGTTTTGATGTTCCGACGTAGGAGGTACACTTTTTCCCTCTTTTTAGGTCTGGTCCCTCCTGGTGGCCTTGGTCGTAGTAATGCTTCATTCGTAGGTTGAAGAACTCGATGTCTCTTGCCAATTGGAGGTGTAGTTGCTTGAGTCCTGAGGCCAGAAGTCTCGATGATTCTGCCTCTGCTTGTTTCCCAATGGTTTCTCCGATGATTGAGGGATTATACCCATAGTTTGCGAAGAACGGGGTCTCTTTCGTGGTTGCGTGCATGGCGTTATTGTACGCAAATTGTGCCAATGGTAACAGTCCTGCCCAATCATCTTGTTGGTAATTCACGTAGTGCCTTAGATACTGTTCCAAAGTTTGGTTCGTTCGTTCTGTTTGACCGTTCGTTTGAGGATGATAGGCAGTGGAGAGTCTATGCTCAATGCCTACGATATCCGCGAATGATTTCCACATTTTGCTCGTGAAGAGCTTGTCCCTATCTGATGTCATCTTCTCGGGTGTTCCGTGGTTGGCGAATATGTATCTGAACAACAGGGATGCCATGGCTTTGGCATCGATCGTTTCCGTTGTTGGTATCATGTACGAATATTTCGTCAATCGGTCCACAACTACCATGATCATGTCATGTCCTTCTGACTTTGGTAGTTTGGTGATGAAATCCAGTGTGATCCATTCCCATGGTCGTGTTGGTACTTCCGAGTTCTGTAACTCGCCATAGGGTGTGTGTCGCGATGGCTTGTTTCGCTGACAAGTGTCGCATTGCCTGATGTAATTTCTGACCTTTCTGTGCATGCTTGGGATGTAGTAGTTCCTTGATAGGAATTCTACCGTTTTTTCCACTCCCATGTGCCCATGCGTGAGGTCGTCGTGGTGTCGCTGTATCGCTTCCTGTTGAAGCTTCTGTGGAACGTAGATCAATCCATGGATGTAGATCAATCCGTCTTCATTGGTGATTCTTTCGGTGGATCCCGTTTTGTGGATCGGGTCACCGATCAGGCTTTCTCTTAGTCTGTTGATCCATCCATCGTTCCTGATTTCGCTGGTGGCGGCTAAGCTCTGGTGGTTATATACTAGATGGCCGTCATTGTCTGACTTGAGTATTGCTGGTACGGCTTCCTTAACCCCTATCGCGTAGTCGGGTCTTCTGCTAAGCGCGTCTGCTTGGCTGTTGGCTGTGCCTGGACAATGTTCGATCCTGTAATCGTATCTTGCCAGGGTTTCTGCCCATCTCGCTTGTCGTCTCGTCAGTTCCTTCGTGCTTGTGAAGAATGTGAGATTCTTATGATCCGATTTGACAAGTATCTGATGTTCTGCTCCTTCCAGGTACGCTCTCCAGACCTTGAGTGCTGACACTATGGCTAGCAATTCCTTGTCGTGGATGTCGTAGTTGAGTTCGGCGGCTATCATTCCCCTGAGACCAGAATGCCACTGGTCTTGGTTTCCCGTCGTCTCCCGGTTGAGTGAGTCGCGCTCCGAGTGCATAGTCCGATGCATCGGTTTCCACTGTGTATGGTTTGCTTGGGTCGGCTGGTGCGAGTATCGTTCGTTCAACGAACACTTTCTTGAGGTCGCTAAACGCTTTTTCTGCTTGGTTGTCCCAAACCCACTTTTGGTCTTTCCTGAGCAGTTTGTTGAGGTTGACCGCAATCTTACCAAACCCGTCGATCGATCGTCGGTAGTAGTTGCATAACCCCATGAACTGTTGGACTTCCTTCACATTCTTGAGTGTTGGCCAGTCTAGGATGCTTCTGACCTTGTCTTCCTGCATGCCAAATCCGTTTTTGCTGATTACGTATCCTAGGAAATCTGTTTCCTGGACGTGAAATTCACACTTCTTGAGTTTGAGCGTGACTTCAGCTTCTCTGAGCTTCTGTAGCACCTTTTTGTTGTGCTGAACGTGTTCCTCCATGGTCTTGGAGAACACTAGGATGTCGTCGAGATATGCCATCACGAAGATATCTAGATATTCTTCCAATACACTGAAGATGAATCGTTGAAACGCTGCGGGTGCATTCGTGAGTCCAAACGGCATGACCGTATACTCAAAATGCCCGTATTTCGTTCTGAACGCTGTTTTCCACTCGTCGCCTTCTTTGATCCTAAGGCGATTGTATGCGTTGGTGATGTCGTATTTGGTGAAATAAACACTTCCTTGGATGCGGTCCTGCATCTCCTGGATAAGAGGTAATGGGTGTCGGTCCTTGATGGTAATGTCATTCAGATGTCGATAGTCCACACATAGTCGAAGCTCATTCCCCTTCTTTGGTACAAAGATGATTGGGTATCCAGCTGATGATGTCGAGTGCCGGATGTATCCCTTTTTGAGGTTTTCGTCGATGTATTCCCTCAGGGTTTTCATCTCAATTGGTGATAGCTGGTAGATCGGCCTGAAGGTCGGCTCCTTGCCTTCCTTGAGTCTAATCTCATGGTCGAACGGACCATGCTTTGGGAGCACACCATCCTTTGGTGGCTCAAACACATCCCGGTACTCTTGGTACTCCTCAGGTATCTGTGTTTCTTCCCCTGTTGCGCAGAGGGCTTGTCGTGATTCGTGGTGTATCATGATGTAGTCCTTGAGTTCGTCGTCCGACATGTCCGGTCGCTGTTCCGTCGTCGCGATAACGTCAACATCCATGATTCTCCCTGATGCCCCGCCTCTGGGCTGCTTGCTCCGCTTAGGGTCAACCTCGTGCGGGCCGCAATAGGTACCTGCCGTCCCGGGGCTAGGCCCTTCAATGCTCGGTGGTTCTTCTCCAGTCCATCTGGTTGTTGTTTGCGTGCAATCGCAGTGTTCGAAGTAGATCTCGTCTCTTCGCCAATCGATTCTTGGGCTATGCTGGCGTAGCCAAGGGACACCAAGTACCACCTCGTACCCTCCTAGATCGGTGATGTCAAAGCATATTGACTCCATGTGGTTCCCGATGACCATGTCGATCCATTCGGTATGGTGGGTGATTCCCTTGCTTAGCTTTTCTCCGTTGAGTCCAACAAGTGGAGTAACCTGATCTTTTCTGACGGTTGGTACTCTACCAGTCGAGACATATCTTGGATCCATGAAGTTTCCTGCGGCTCCTGAGTCAATCATGACTCGTGCACTGATCTCGTTTCCTCCGTGGAAGGTTATCAGTGCTTCCGCCTTCATGTGTTTTCCCCATGCTGTCGCTGCGAGTTGCTGTCTCCACTCTGGGCGTCGCATTCGTGGCGATGGCTTGGGTTCGATCCCTCCATGGTCCAGCTTGCCTTGCATATGCGTCTTGCAGTCGTAGTCATAACATCCAATCGTAGCTCTCAGGTCGTGATCGGGGTGTCGCGCATATCCGATGCAAGCGCAATCTTCCCGGTGACACGGGCATGTTCCTTCCGCGCTAGTGACGTACGGCGCTGTTTCGTCGTCGTCCGAATCGTCAAAGAGGAACTTACGAGGGTCTCCGGGGGCCATGCCACCTGCTTCGTAGAGCCGTCGTAGTTCTTGCTCCTCTTCATAACTCATCCAGTATCTCCTTGGTGGGGTCTCTGGGATTTCTGTGATTTCTTGAACCTCTTCCTCTGTAAGGGTTGTCCAGTGTCGTAGGAGTCCTTCAACTGTTCTTGGAAGTTCATCGTTCCTGGGGGACTCTTGAGGCGTTCCCAGAAACTCGTTCGTTGGTTCCTGGGTGTCAACGGGTTCCCAGGCGTGTTGGGTCCACCCTTGACTTTCTACTGTATTCAGGTCAATCCGCGGATACTGTTCCTGTCTGTCGTACTCTGCGAGCTGGGAGTCGACTGAAGCTGCGTCAGCTTCCTGTGTGGCCCTGAGCTCCTGCTCCTTGGGCTCGGCCTTCCGCCGTTGGCGTTCTTCACGAAGTTTGGTTAGGGCGTCGATGATCCTATCAACCCTTTCCTCGCGGCTTCCTTGGATCTGACTGACCCCTTCGAGCGTTTGACGGATCTCGTCGACCTCTTGCTCGGATAACTCTTCTTTGCTGGTGCGCAGTGGTGGCCGTCCTGCTGTCCACTCGCCTTGTGTCTGGGTTTCTTCTGAGACCTTCGTCTCAGGTTGCTTATTCTCTTGGGTAGCGCAAAGTCGTTGCGCCCTTCCTGTTCCCGTGGTGTCGTACGCTCCTCTTTCTTGAGTCGCGCGCAGTTGCTGTGGTTTCTTGTCGTCTTTCTTGCCACGACAGTCTTTTGCCATGTGGCCTGGTTTGCCACAATTGAAACAGAGTCTGTTGTCCTTTCGACGCTTCTGTTCCTCCATTGGTAGCCTCGCCGCATCGAGCTCCATGGGTCGTGGACCGTACGGGTCACTGTCCCGATTAGGTCGTTGATGCTGTCGCTGAGGCTGGTTCCGTTGATGGTGCGAGCGCCCATAGCCTCGTCGCCATCCCTCCACCTCACGTTTCTGCATCTGTCGGTCGTAAAACCGGTTATCGACTCGGACCGCGAAGTCAATGAGTTCGTCCATTGTTTCGGGTCTGTCCCTTCGCGCTAGCTCATCCTTGATGTGCGACTTGAGTCCTTCATCGTAGTAAGGAATCAATGCGTAATCATCCCACCCGAGGATGGCTGCTTGCTGCATAAACTCCGCAGTGTAGACCGATGCCGACGTTGTTTGTCGAAGTCGCTTCAGCTTTCGTTCAGCTGTTTTCTTGGCGTCGATGTCGCCGAATGTCTTCTCCAGGTGTTCTCTGAATTTGGAATAGCTGGAAAAGATGGTTGTCGCGGTGGTTGACCATTCCGAACTATCTTTCTCATAGTATTCTCGGACATATGGTTCAAGCCAATCCCATGCCTGTCCTCGAAGGTAGGTTGACACGAAGATGACTTTGCTTGCTTCAGTGTTCAACCGAAGTTTGTTGACATCGAGGTACATGTTCATCTGAGTGAGGAACCCTCGCAACTTAGAGCGAGTTCCGTCAAAGTTCTCTGCCTTGGGCAGTTTTGGTGCCATAGGCGATGGTGCCTGGAATTGGGCATCCGTTTGCTGGATGGACTCGCGCAGCTCGTTGATGTCGCGATTGTGTCCTTGGCCGAAGTTGTTGAGCTGGTCGGTAAGGATCTTGATGTGTCTTTCCAAGGCATTCACCTTGGCTTCTTGCTGATCTTCCCAGTCGTCCTCGCGCCGAGTTTGTGTCTGCGGCGGGACGGGAACTGGTGTCTTTCTGTTGTTACTGCCGGTGGCGGACATGATGATTAAACTTCACAGTCTCGGTTGACAGGGCGATTAATGTGTTACACGCTTTGCTAACTGGTCACAGTGAGTGGTTAGATCTGGGTGGACAACTTACCAGTTGTCGTCTGTGTCGTTGGTTGTCGTGATATCTATCACTCGTACTCCTCAAGTATCAACTCGCAATCGTACCGTTGCTGTGCTAAGCCTTACACGGACTCGGATCTTATAGAGTAACTTCAAGGAGGCGCCAGGTAGTGCGCCAAGTAGGTCAGTCCGAAGAGCTCCCCTACTTGTAGTATGTTTGTCACAGGACTGAAACTGAATGAAGAGTAATCCCAAAAGGTATACTGTAGTAACTTAGATTGATTAATCGCGAAGAGCTAAATACATGTGTGTAAGGAGTGTCCTTATATATCTAATCCTTCGTGGCGTGGTATATCGGAGGGTACACCTGGTGGTATACCAGATTGTGCCCTTCCATCTACCTCTTGGTATACCCGCTGGTATACCCTGTGATTACGTGCTTATCGCATGGCGTCCTTGTCCCCGCGTCGGGTGTTATCGTACGAACCTCCACGACTTTTCTGGGTTACTAGGAACTCGTGGTGATTCGTGCGATGGTCTGGTTCCTGTGGCGCCTTCCGTCGCGCGCCCTAGCTTGTCGTGCGGACCGAGCTACCGTAGGGTGGAACGACCCGTAGGGACCAGCCCGACGCAAGATGCTGCCCTTCGCACGATGCCTGGGTTAACCATGTCTTCCCCATCCGTTGACCCAGTTATCCTGTATCGTGTGGCTCTGGTGGGAAGGCCATGGTTTCTTATGATGTTCCGCACGTGACCTGTGGGCGGTTGTGGTGGTTGCAAAATGATTGGCTCTCGATGGCCCATTTGTGAGTTGCAGCCCCCGCGTCGCGGGGTCCGTAACATATTAATCTCAAGACTGTACCTCCTATAAATATAATAAAAATAGCTAGAAGTATACTAATTATAGGGGTATATATACTATATGGAGTAAGGAGTGTAAGGTAAGGAATACAGAGATTGATTAATTAATAGCTATAGTAAGGTAACGTCTATAGTTCTACCCTAGACTTCGGCAATGGGTCCAAATGGGTCCAACTTTTGGACCCATACCCAACCCATGATGGGTTATGGGTTTTTTCAAAATGGTGCACCCATCCCGATGGGTACCCATGGGTTTTTCATGGGTACCCATATGGGTACAAAAAACCCATATTGTGCATAAATTTGAGGCTTGGCATGGATAATTCAGCTGACTGATCATTGTAATTTTGATATTCATGACTTCATGGCTGTATAGTTACAGTCTCTTCTCAAAATACATTTTTTAAAATCAGCAGAAGAATCTTTGAATCAAATTATTTATTTTTTTCAGATCAAATTGTTAAATTTAGGTAGCAGTGGTTCTATTTTTGTAGTATGTAATGTTTTGGCTGTTTTGACGCTTAACCTTGGAAGAACATGGAGATATATATCTCTAGGAAGGTAATACATACTCCAATATAACAGGGATCAAAAATGCTTTTCACTTCAAGAACTACCAAAATCTAGAGCACTAATAAATACTCATAGAGAATAAAGTCTACTAGTATTTATTTATTCATTTTTACTATAGATACCCAGGTAATAGAGAGCTTTTAGAGACAAAGAGTCTATCTTATAGGTGGGATGGTTTTTCGCCCAAAAACTGCCCATGGTCAAAATCTTTTTCGACCCAAAAAGTGGGAAATGGGTTGGGAATGGGTATTAAATGGGTTTCTGATGGGTATTATGGGTTTCCGATGGGTTTTTGATGGGCTTTCGATATATCACATGGGCTTGATGGGTTGGTGATGGGTTTCAGTGGATCAGATCTGTGCCCATAGCCAATAAAATATCATTTCCCTATATTGCTTTTACTTATCCCCTTTTCCAGCTGGATTTAGAAGAATCTGTCTGTTCAGTCAATCTCTTTGCTAAAGGTATGTTCTCTCCTAATATGTCTCGCTTTCTCTACAGCTATTTTTCAGTTGGTGTCAATATGTCCCAAGGCCAAAGCCAGGAGTCTGACTTTCTGCCCTCTCTTTATGAGGGGGACACAGGTCAGTTAACTGATTTTACTCCTTCAAATCCTCTTATTACGCCGACAAACAGTATTCTTGGTTCTTGTCCAATTGAAGGTAGTGAGCCTGATTTTCTCCGACCGAGCAATCTTCCTCCCCCTGACTTATTTACTCGTGTTGGCCCCGATCGGAGAAAGGCATTTGTACTTTACAACAGCATGACTCACACAGATTGGGTTGATTGGTGGCTCCAGACAGACTTTGGACAGAAAAGCAATCTCAAATGGGATACAAATCGCAATTCAGATATCTGGAGTCACTTTGATCAGGTTGCCGCTTGTAAAGATGGGGCACCAAAGGTTATGTGTAAAAACTGTGCCCGGATCTTAGAGCATCCTGCATCAATTTTACCAAATGGCAGAAGTCTATATGGTACATCAACTCTGTTAAAGCATCTCAAAACAGCAGCTTGCCAAAAGGTCAAGGCCAACAGAAAAGAGGATATCTCTCAGTTCCTAATATCAGAAGTATGTTCTCTATTTACTATTATTTATCTTATATTAACTATTTTAGGGCCAAACAGCTACTCAGTCATTCTCACAAACTACATGGGAGACACAGCTATTGCAGTTTCTCACCTTAAATCGCCTACCATTCCATCTTATTGAACATCCAACCTTCCACACCCTTATCCGATCTGCACGCTTAGCACCTTCTCCTCCGATGATACCTTCTGCAACAACGATTCGGCGACGATTACGAGATATTATCCAAGATAAACAACGCTCTACTCTCAAAACCCTTCCTCCTGAGTCAAAAATATCGATTGCACTAGATTGTTGGACTTCTCCCTATAACCAGGCTTTTATGGCAATCACTGGTTATTTTGTTAATGCCAACTGGGTATATCAAGAGGTTCTTCTTGGATTTAAGCCATTATATGGCTCACATACTGGTGCAAATCTAAGCGCAGTTCTCCTTGAGACCTTGACCCATCACAACATCCAAAATCGAGTCTTTGGAATTACAACAGACAATGCGACAAACAACAAAACTTTGGTGGATACAATTCAGCAAGCACTCTCTAGTGAGACCACTGTTATCCGAATCCCTTGTCTTGCCCATGTCATCCAGCTCTGTCTGAATCAGCTTCTTGATCGTCTTAAAGCTGTACCCCAAAATGATGCCGCTGAGACAAAATGGACCGATCGGCAATCGTCTGCAGCAAAGGCAAATGCAAAACAACAGAAACATGAGATTTCAGGCACATTGAACAAGGTCCGCTATCTTGCAATTTACATCCATGCCAGTCCTCAACGGCGAGAGACCTTTCTCCAGCTTCAGCCTAAAGAACCTAGGCTAGTGCCTATTCAAGATGTCCGAACTCGATGGAACTCAACCTTTTTGATGCTTCGACGTGCCAAACGACTACGCAGCTACTTTATATCATTCTGTGAGCAGTATGATTGTAAAGAGATGTTGCTTAATAATGAGGAGTGGCGTCAGATTGATTATCTTCTCTGTATTACAGAGCCTTTCTTTGACTACACTACTGAGCTGTCAAAGACAAAGGAGGTTACTACACATCTGGTTTTCAAGCTCTACAATGCACTCTTTGAGCATCTTGAGAAGTCAATAGGTCAGCTAAAGAAGAAGCGGATTCCATGGAAAAAGCAGATGCTCCAATCACTTGAAGCTGGCCGACAGAAGCTTGGTGGCTACTATTCGCAAACAGATGGTGTGAAAGGACATATCTTTGCGATTTGTACTATGGTTGCACCAGATAGCAAATTCCAGTTCTTTCAAACTGATGACTGGGAGCAACAGTGGCGTGTTGCATATCGCAAATCATTCCAGTCAGCACTGCTTCCATATCAGCAACGTCTTGCCAGAGATCAAGCCTCACCTACACCCCAGGCATCATCAAGACCTACATCAAAACTCAACAAGATGCTCAGTGGGAGCAAGACTATAGCAAAACCTGTTGGAGATGAGGCTGCTCAGTATCTTGATAGTGGTCAGTCTTGTTCTTTAACTCTTTCATAAAGAGTCTTTATCTTTAATATTCTATACTAATTTATTTCTAGACCCAGTCGAAGATGAACCACTTCATTTTTGGCGTGAGAACCAGTCTCGGTTTCCCGCAACTGCATTGCTTGCTCGAGATTTTCTTTCAATCCCTGCAACTGGTGCTGGTGTTGAGCGGCTTTTTAACACCGCGCGTGATGTCTGCCATTACCGACGCGGCCGTTTAAAGTCTGAGACTATTGAAGAAATCATGCTATTCCTGTGTGCATCAAGATTCGATCTCCAGGAGGCAGAGATGAAGCAGCTTGAGAAGTATTTTACGTTGGATGAGATTGAGATGTCAAAGGAACAGAATGATGAGAATCTCCAGGATGTTGAGATAGTTTCGATTAGTGATAATGAGGAGGAGGAGGAGGAGGAGGAGGAGGAGGAGGAGGATATTGTTGTAGCTTCTACTACTGAATTAATAGATCTTGGTGTTGAGGGTCAAGATCCTCAGCAGCCTCTATTACCAGAGAATGGGACTCAGCTACGGATGTCTACAAGGAAGCGTAAACACAGAGAGGACAATAATTTTGAGCAGTACTAGAATTTGAATAATAGAATTAATTTGAATCAATTATCATCATCATGTAGGTTCTTTTACATGTGACTAGAATACCTAAAATTACAGCTAAATTTGCATTAATTATGCAATCACGAGATTTTTCGTAGTTTGCCCTGTTTACAGCAATATGGGTACCCATATGGGTACCCATGATGGGTTATGGGTTTTGAGCTCCGACCCATAACCCATCATGGGTCGGAGATTTGGACCCAAAACCTAACCCATCGATGGGTTGGGTATGGGTACCCATGGGTACCCGTGGGTCGTGCCGAAGTCTAACTTTAGCTATACCTTTTATAGGTCTGGCTAGCCTACTACTCCTTAACGAATATACTAAGTGCTATCTTAACGCTGTTCAGTTTAGCTATATATACTATTGAATTCTTAGTAGTCCCTAGGTACCGGTTTAAATAGAGACTTCCCTTAGCTTCTATTAGGCGGAGTGAGACTATAGCTATACCTATATAGTTTTAGTAGCTACTACCGTTAGTAAAGAAAAGCTCTATTAGTGCTTTCTCTGGTATTTAATATATTCGGAGATATAGTAAGAGTATATACTTAATTTCCTAATTGAGTATTTATCCCTAGAATTAGTTATATATAGTAATTACTTCCTCTACAGAATTAGTAATAGTGTACTTAATCCTAGGCTCCTATAGCTATAGAATATTGGCTTAGTGGGTCTTCTAGACCCTATTTAACAGTATAAAGGTATATAGAACCTTGTTCTTCTTCCACTAGAGGGCTTCCAGAGGACACCAGCCTCTAAGATAATATCTTTTTAGCTTATATTAGTGTAGAAGGGTCCCTAGTTATATCTAGGCTGGGTTAGTTTAGATCTGGATAGTAGTTTCCTCAATATTTTATTATATTTGTAGATAGATAGATAGTATATATAGCTCTACGTTAAGTAGGGCACTACTTACTTCCTTAAATATGCTACTGATAGTAATTACGGCCTATTTTTATATATAGATAAATACTATTACTACTCGATTATGTTCCTAGGCCTTTATATTATCTACTACCGGGGTATACTATACTAAGAGACCGTATAATAGCTAAGAGATAACTACTACTTAATAGACTTTATATATATAGAGTAAGAAAATACCCTATATAGAGTTAGTAATACCCTAGAGAGCTTCTAAACTACTGTTAGCTTTAGTAATTGTATAGTCTTAGTATTTTTAAAAAGAGAGGCTTTTATCTAACTAGATTCCTAGATATTTAGTGTACTCTATAGGCTTAATTTACCCTCTATTAGGAAGTAATACTAGTATCCGATTATTACCCTATAGATAACAGACAGCAAAATTATATAGGTCTATATTAGAGAGAATACTTATAGTCTTATTTTATTTAATTAGTGACTCTTAAGAGTTCTTGAAATAGATAAGTTCAAACTTTTTAGGGGTAAACTATACTATATAGTGTCTTACCTATTATTCTATATATTCTAGGGTTTTTTATAGAAGTTTTGTATTAGTATAATAGCTTTCTGATACTACCACAATCACTATATTGTCTACTTATCTAAATCCTTTAGTTATACTATCCCCGGTTTCCTTATAGTATATTTGGACTAGGGGGGGTATTAAAAAGTAGGAATAGGATAGGGAATAGTGGCGAACTCTATAGGATATCTATAGGTATAGGAAATAGCTTACTGAGAAAATCTAGAAGCTTAATATAGGTACTTCAGTTAGTTAAGAAGGCTTCTATCTAAGGTACTATAGAGCCTAGGCCTAGATAGTATATATTCAATAGTAGACGTTAATAGGAGATATTATCATAGACTTCTACTATATTGAGCAGCACTATTAAGACTTAATAGCTTTATCCCTAGGCCCTATAGACCTTATTGATAATTAACTAGATAATATAGTTAATAGAGATACTTTTTCTGCCCCCTAGATATATTCTTAGTAATAACTAATAAGCTTCTATAGTATTAGAGATATATATAGTAATGATAGATTCTAGTAGCTTTGCTATTATATTGATTAGGGCTACTGGGTAATATAACTTTAGTTTTTGGAAGTCTTAGGGGCTACCCTTCTATAGTATAATAGTAATTGACTCCTAGAAGTACCCTAGATTATATCCTGTTTATATATATATATTAAAGATCCTAGTGATAATTGGGGTGAAGTTACCACAATTAGCCGCCAGGACTTTCTATATATAGTTAGGGATAGTATCTTCTCCGGGGACTTTATTAGGAGATACCTAATAAATAGTATCGAGTACTTTTTATTTAGTAATAGATAGAAATTCAATTACTAATCAGTAGTAGATATAGCGGTCTGGTACAAGATCTGAGAGATTAGCCTCTAGTAGTAGTAGGAAGAAGATTTTATAGAGAAGTTCTACCTTCCCTAGGTCATCAATAACTTCTACACTATTAGAGCCTATTAATAAGGATATTATACTACTACTATTACTCTAGACCTAATTACAAGCCTATTTAGAGAGTTTCCAGAGCCCTCCTTTAGACTTACTAACCTTATATACCTACTAGCAGAAGTCTATATTAAGTACTTTCTTAATTATCCTCCCCTTCTAATTCTATATTACTATATATACTTAGTGTACTTCCTCTTTTTCCTCCTTAGTTCTGTATTTACTAATCTCACAAAATAGCTATTAGTAAGTTAAGATTATCTCCTTACACTCCTATATCTATCCCTCCTTTATAAATATAGATAGGCGAGCCCAAAGTACTATATCTTATATTACCTACTATACGGTCTAGAGTAGTTATATTATATTATATTTAGACTTCGGCAAAATGGGTTATGGGTTGAAGGGTTGGACCCATAACCCATCGCCAAGAACCCATCATTTAGAGTTTAAGCATAAAAATGCCAAGACTTGCCTAATTAGGCCTCCTTATACAGGTTTTATACAGATTTTATGCAGGATGGGTTTTTGATGGGTTTTATGGGTGCTTGGCATGCCAAGAAATGCCAAGAATGGGTCCAAAATATGGGTTCTGCCGAAGTCTAATTATATTAAATCTAGTAATAATTATCTAGCTCTAGATACTAATTTTAGATATTATTATTTACAAACTAGATTAGCTTAGGCTTATCTATTACCTTCTAATTCCGCTATAGGACCAGGTCCTCGGGCACTATTATATCTATATTAATAATAGTATAGATAGGGATGTAGTCTAAGTCTATATAAACCTTAATTTAGACCTTATAATTAATTATATAGGGTCTTACTAATACTAATATAAGTACTAAGTCAATAGTTAATTCTGAACAAGTATCCCTATATATAATTATTCCCTCTAGTAGCTAGTTATTAATTACTAATCTCTCTATCAGATCTAGCAGTTTCTCTACTTTCTTATCTACCTTTATACTTTCCTCTCTCTACTATAGATAGTATAGATTAAAGTCCCCTAAGACTATATATATACTATTATTACTTATCTCCAGAAGTAGTACTAGTAGTAGATATAGTACTATATAGGTGTGTATATTATTATAGATATTTATGATTTATAGATTACCTATTAGTGTACTAATACTAAGCTTCTATATATCCTTACTATAGACTATATATACCTATTCAGTAAGCTTCTTTAAGATAAATATATATACCTAAGTCCGGTTCCCAGTTCTATCAGTTCTATTAGTTCTATCTCTAACTCCTCTACCCTAATACTCTAGATATAGTAGTTTATAGATATTCTTAGCAGAATAATAAGTTATATTACTAAATAGATTTTTCTAGGGCTCCTAAATAGCAATAATATCAGTTTTAATAATAGCTAGGTTCTGTATAAACTACACTATAATAATATCCTTTAATTAATTAATATTATACTAGAGGATACTAAGTTATTTTCCGTTTATATATTATTACAGTTGTGCTCTATTTATTACTATTTTTATTAGTAGTCTTAGTTACTTTATTAGTTCACTAACTACTATATAGGTTAAATAATAGCTCTAATTCACTATAGGGCTACTTCCTCTTCTTATTTAATAATAGTTTTTTAGTTATATCCGGTAGTAACGATAATAGTTGAAAGTCTACATTACTATATATCTAGTCCTTATTAAGCTATCTCTCTATCTCTGTTAAGTCTAGATCCTTTATAGAGCTAAGCTCTAATTCCTAGTTTATTTATTCTAATTAGCTAATAAACCTTATTAATTATCAGTCTAGTTTCTTCTTATTAGGTTTACTCTATTAACTCTGCTCTTTATATTTCTTTACTATTACTTTACAGACCTTAGTAGTTCTGGCTCTTACTACTTTCTCTTTCAATATAGTTATAATAGTCTTACTGATACTTATAGTAGTAGGTTAGAAGTTAATATTAATTATAGTTACGTTAAATATATTAAAAATATATAGTTCTTAGGTAGTTATAAAGTTAAACTGTTACTAGTTCCTAAATAGATTTACTTAGGGTACTTTCTATACCTCCGGTATTTCCTAGGATATTACTTCAACACCTTCTATATCTAATATAACCATCTCCCTGGCCTTTGTCACCTTTTTTACCTACTTAGATAATATTTTTGTTATTGCTTTCCTTACTAGTTTTTCTTAGATCCTACTAATAGTCTAGTTTATGCTGGTACTTTGCTCCCTGTTACTAGAATATATAGTTAATATAATAGTACTATCTATTATATTATTAGATTCTTCTATTAATAATATCTGTGGTATTCCTATAGAGCTAAGTAGTAGTAGAGGTAGTAACACTAAGGGCTTATAGTAGCTAAACTTAGTAGATACTAGGTAGAACTAGACTTCGGCACGACCCACGGGTACCCATGGGTACCCATACCCAACCCATCGATGGGTTAGGTTTTGGGTCCAAATCTCCGACCCATGATGGGTTATGGGTCGGAGCTCAAAACCCATAACCCATCATGGGTACCCATATGGGTACCCATATTGCTGTAAACAGGGCAAACTACGAAAAATCTCGTGATTGCATAATTAATGCAAATTTAGCTGTAATTTTAGGTATTCTAGTCACATGTAAAAGAACCTACATGATGATGATAATTGATTCAAATTAATTCTATTATTCAAATTCTAGTACTGCTCAAAATTATTGTCCTCTCTGTGTTTACGCTTCCTTGTAGACATCCGTAGCTGAGTCCCATTCTCTGGTAATAGAGGCTGCTGAGGATCTTGACCCTCAACACCAAGATCTATTAATTCAGTAGTAGAAGCTACAACAATATCCTCCTCCTCCTCCTCCTCCTCCTCCTCCTCCTCCTCATTATCACTAATCGAAACTATCTCAACATCCTGGAGATTCTCATCATTCTGTTCCTTTGACATCTCAATCTCATCCAACGTAAAATACTTCTCAAGCTGCTTCATCTCTGCCTCCTGGAGATCGAATCTTGATGCACACAGGAATAGCATGATTTCTTCAATAGTCTCAGACTTTAAACGGCCGCGTCGGTAATGGCAGACATCACGCGCGGTGTTAAAAAGCCGCTCAACACCAGCACCAGTTGCAGGGATTGAAAGAAAATCTCGAGCAAGCAATGCAGTTGCGGGAAACCGAGACTGGTTCTCACGCCAAAAATGAAGTGGTTCATCTTCGACTGGGTCTAGAAATAAATTAGTATAGAATATTAAAGATAAAGACTCTTTATGAAAGAGTTAAAGAACAAGACTGACCACTATCAAGATACTGAGCAGCCTCATCTCCAACAGGTTTTGCTATAGTCTTGCTCCCACTGAGCATCTTGTTGAGTTTTGATGTAGGTCTTGATGATGCCTGGGGTGTAGGTGAGGCTTGATCTCTGGCAAGACGTTGCTGATATGGAAGCAGTGCTGACTGGAATGATTTGCGATATGCAACACGCCACTGTTGCTCCCAGTCATCAGTTTGAAAGAACTGGAATTTGCTATCTGGTGCAACCATAGTACAAATCGCAAAGATATGTCCTTTCACACCATCTGTTTGCGAATAGTAGCCACCAAGCCTCTGTCGGCCAGCTTCAAGTGATTGGAGCATCTGCTTTTTCCATGGAATCCGCTTCTTCTTTAGCTGACCTATTGACTTCTCAAGATGCTCAAAGAGTGCATTGTAGAGCTTGAAAACCAGATGTGTAGTAACCTCCTTTGTCTTTGACAGCTCAGTAGTGTAGTCAAAGAAAGGCTCTGTAATACAGAGAAGATAATCAATCTGACGCCACTCCTCATTATTAAGCAACATCTCTTTACAATCATACTGCTCACAGAATGATATAAAGTAGCTGCGTAGTCGTTTGGCACGTCGAAGCATCAAAAAGGTTGAGTTCCATCGATTTCGGACATCTTGAATAGGCACTAGCCTAGGTTCTTTAGGCTGAAGCTGGAGAAAGGTCTCTCGCCGTTGAGGACTGGCATGGATGTAAATTGCAAGATAGCGGACCTTGTTCAATGTGCCTGAAATCTCATGTTTCTGTTGTTTTGCATTTGCCTTTGCTGCAGACGATTGCCGATCGGTCCATTTTGTCTCAGCGGCATCATTTTGGGGTACAGCTTTAAGACGATCAAGAAGCTGATTCAGACAGAGCTGGATGACATGGGCAAGACAAGGGATTCGGATAACAGTGGTCTCACTAGAGAGTGCTTGCTGAATTGTATCCACCAAAGTTTTGTTGTTTGTCGCATTGTCTGTTGTAATTCCAAAGACTCGATTTTGGATGTTGTGATGGGTCAAGGTCTCAAGGAGAACTGCGCTTAGATTTGCACCAGTATGTGAGCCATATAATGGCTTAAATCCAAGAAGAACCTCTTGATATACCCAGTTGGCATTAACAAAATAACCAGTGATTGCCATAAAAGCCTGGTTATAGGGAGAAGTCCAACAATCTAGTGCAATCGATATTTTTGACTCAGGAGGAAGGGTTTTGAGAGTAGAGCGTTGTTTATCTTGGATAATATCTCGTAATCGTCGCCGAATCGTTGTTGCAGAAGGTATCATCGGAGGAGAAGGTGCTAAGCGTGCAGATCGGATAAGGGTGTGGAAGGTTGGATGTTCAATAAGATGGAATGGTAGGCGATTTAAGGTGAGAAACTGCAATAGCTGTGTCTCCCATGTAGTTTGTGAGAATGACTGAGTAGCTGTTTGGCCCTAAAATAGTTAATATAAGATAAATAATAGTAAATAGAGAACATACTTCTGATATTAGGAACTGAGAGATATCCTCTTTTCTGTTGGCCTTGACCTTTTGGCAAGCTGCTGTTTTGAGATGCTTTAACAGAGTTGATGTACCATATAGACTTCTGCCATTTGGTAAAATTGATGCAGGATGCTCTAAGATCCGGGCACAGTTTTTACACATAACCTTTGGTGCCCCATCTTTACAAGCGGCAACCTGATCAAAGTGACTCCAGATATCTGAATTGCGATTTGTATCCCATTTGAGATTGCTTTTCTGTCCAAAGTCTGTCTGGAGCCACCAATCAACCCAATCTGTGTGAGTCATGCTGTTGTAAAGTACAAATGCCTTTCTCCGATTGGGGCCAACACGAGTAAATAAGTCAGGGGGAGGAAGATTGCTCGGTCGGAGAAAATCAGGCTCACTACCTTCAATTGGACAAGAACCAAGAATACTGTTTGTCGGCGTAATAAGAGGATTTGAAGGAGTAAAATCAGTTAACTGACCTGTGTCCCCCTCATAAAGAGAGGGCAGAAAGTCAGACTCCTGGCTTTGGCCTTGGGACATATTGACACCAACTGAAAAATAGCTGTAGAGAAAGCGAGACATATTAGGAGAGAACATACCTTTAGCAAAGAGATTGACTGAACAGACAGATTCTTCTAAATCCAGCTGGAAAAGGGGATAAGTAAAAGCAATATAGGGAAATGATATTTTATTGGCTATGGGCACAGATCTGATCCACTGAAACCCATCACCAACCCATCAAGCCCATGTGATATATCGAAAGCCCATCAAAAACCCATCGGAAACCCATAATACCCATCAGAAACCCATTTAATACCCATTCCCAACCCATTTCCCACTTTTTGGGTCGAAAAAAGATTTTGACCATGGGCAGTTTTTGGGCGAAAAACCATCCCACCTATAAGATAGACTCTTTGTCTCTAAAAGCTCTCTATTACCTGGGTATCTATAGTAAAAATGAATAAATAAATACTAGTAGACTTTATTCTCTATGAGTATTTATTAGTGCTCTAGATTTTGGTAGTTCTTGAAGTGAAAAGCATTTTTGATCCCTGTTATATTGGAGTATGTATTACCTTCCTAGAGATATATATCTCCATGTTCTTCCAAGGTTAAGCGTCAAAACAGCCAAAACATTACATACTACAAAAATAGAACCACTGCTACCTAAATTTAACAATTTGATCTGAAAAAAATAAATAATTTGATTCAAAGATTCTTCTGCTGATTTTAAAAAATGTATTTTGAGAAGAGACTGTAACTATACAGCCATGAAGTCATGAATATCAAAATTACAATGATCAGTCAGCTGAATTATCCATGCCAAGCCTCAAATTTATGCACAATATGGGTTTTTTGTACCCATATGGGTACCCATGAAAAACCCATGGGTACCCATCGGGATGGGTGCACCATTTTGAAAAAACCCATAACCCATCATGGGTTGGGTATGGGTCCAAAAGTTGGACCCATTTGGACCCATTGCCGAAGTCTAGCTAAAGTATAGAAGATTCTTGTTAAAGCACAGAAATCTGTGAAAGTTCTAACTAGAATACAGATTTAGAGCTAAACTATATTTATATAACTAAGTTAGTTATCTTTATAGATAGCTAAACTACTATCTAAGCTATTAGTAATCCTAAGTGATCCTCAGACCAATACATACTCGCTTAAATATATAACTACATACAGGCCCTCCGATCGCTTACACCTATATATAGCCCAATTCCCACTACTATTAAGATCTATTAGATCCCCATATATATAGGTGTGCCGGATAATAAGACAGCTAATATTGAAGCTAGGTTTACCGCTAAAAAAGGGGATAGGGTAGACTATTGTAGTACCGAAGTCCGATTGGCCTCATCTACACGACGCTGGGTACAGCAGTATATTAAGACTAGGTAGGTAAAAGTATAGGTAAATAAGAAAATAGCGAAGTAATATCACTAGTTAGTGGAGATACCTTTGAAGAAAGTCCTCTAGCTATATAGTAGACTACCGAAGGCCTATTCCTTAATCCTAGTATAGATATACTTACAGTTAGACTGCGGCACTAACCGCAAAGACCGCGGTTAACCTAAAACCTAACCAAAACCGCAGCGGTTTTGGTCTTCATATCAAAACCGCAAAATTTTGCGGTTCGGTTTTGGTCTTCATCCCAAGACCGCAAAATTTTGCGGTTCGGTCTTGGTCTTCAAATGAAAACCGCTGCAGTTTTGCGGTTAACCGCGGTCTTGTAAACAATACAAACATGCTAAGCCTCGTGACCTGCTGGGCAGATAGATTTTTATGCAGTTTTTTTGGTAATTTTGTTGTTTCGGTCATGTATGAGAGCTCTGACTAATTGTCAGGCGAAAAATCATCTCCAGGATATACGGAATACAGAGACTACAGAACAAAGAAACTGGATAGAAGACCAAATCAAGAAATATAATCTGACAGTATTTAAGCTACAAAGGCGCCAGTTGGAACCCCTCTGGCATTTTAGGCTTCTTGCGAATCCGCGTCGCTCGCTGTGTGCCTTCGTGTTCCATTTGATCCTCCTGCGAGCTAGTACTTCCAGAACGCGCTCGTTTTTGTGTCTCTCCTGATGGCTCCTGTCTATCTTCCTCCTCCTCCTCCTCCTTCTCTCCTTCCTCCTCTTCATTATCGCTAATTGGATCCAATGCTGGAAGAGGGGCTATTGATCCTCTGTCTTGTTCAATCATCGCTGCCTCACCCGCTAGTACAAGCTCTTTTGTAAAGTCAATCTCTCTCTGTTCAACCTCAAATTTTACAGCACACGATTGCAGCATCAACTCCTTGATAGTATCAGCATTAAGGCGGCCCCGTCTGTAGTGACAAATATCTCGAGCACAGTTAAAAAGACGCTCAACACCTGCGCCACTCGCAGGAATTGAAAGAATATCCCGGGCTAGTGCAGCCAGCACTGGGAACTCTTTTTGATGCTCCCTCCAGAATAAACGGGGCTGTTGTGAAATAAGGCCTAGATAAAATTAGTATCTGAGATAGACAGATACGTAATTAGACTTACCTTTTGCAAGATATCGAGCCAGTTCATCATCCTCCTCCTCTGCTGGTACTTCTGCTGCATAAAATGAAGTCTGTGAGTCACATAGCATCTCAATCTCATTAATATCACTGGAGTTCTGCCGGACATCAGAGGATGATTCTTCAGCTTGATCTGAAAATCGCCGTTTGTATCGCCAGAACTCTTTTTCAAGACACCCACGATATCTTGCACCAAAATCAATATCCCCTTGCCAATCTCTTGAGGTAAAGAATCGAAGTTTCTTTGATGGGGCAAGAATGGTAGCAATACCATAAAGATCCCTATAAAACTCCTTATCAGTTGCTTGATAATACTCAGAAAGCTTTTCCCTTGCCGCCTGTAATGCCCTCAGCATTGATTTCTTCCATGGGAGTCTCTTTTGGCGAAGCTGGTTCTCGGAGTTCTCTAGGTGATTGAAAAGCTTATTGTAAACGCCAAAGATAAGATGGATTGTGGTGTCTTTTGTTTTCGAGAGAGCAGTTGTAAACTTAAAGAATGGCTCAGTGATACACAGTAAGTAGTCGATCTGACGCCATTCTTCTTTGTCAAGCGGAAAATGGAGATAGCCGTTTGCTGTACAGTATTCTTGAAAGCTCTTCTGTAGTCGTTTTGCTCGGCCGAGCATCAGAAATGTAGAATTCCATCGAGTCCGTATATCTTGAAGAGGAAGCAGTCGAGGCTCCTGGGACTGGATTACAAGAAATGCAGCTCGGCGCTGAGGACTTGCATTAATAAAGATAGCAAGATTTCGGATCTACAGATAACTATTATTAGCTGTTATTCTCTCTCTCTTTCTGCTGAATCATCACATACCTTGTTCAAAGTCTGGATAATCTCTCTCTTTGATTGCTGGGAACGCGCCTGGCGCTCACGGTCATCTGACCATCCATCCTCTGCCTCATTATTGGATGGCATTGCTTTTATTTTTCCGAGAAGTTGATTCAGACTCAGTTGGATCACATGGGCCAGGCATGGAACACGGAATATACCATTACCAAGCCCGTCACTTCCAATGCCCTGACTTTTAAGCTCATCCTGAATACTGAGCATCATTGTATTGTTATTGGTAGCATTATCAGTTGTTACTGACAGAACCCGATCGGCAATTTTATACTTTTCGAGAATACCAATAACTACTGAGCTTAGGTTACTCCCAGTATGTGAGCCTTGTAAGGGTTCAAAGCCAAGTAGAGCCTCTCGATACTCCCAATCGTTATCCAGAAAATAACCAGTAATAGCCATAAAGCCCTGCTGGAAAGGTGATGTCCAGCAATCAAGTGATAGAGATAGTCTACTATCATCTGGGAGCATATCTATTATACTCTGTTGTCCTTGTTGGATATTCGAGTGTAGTTGTCGGCTAATCGTCCGGGGCGAGGGTAGTTTGACCCGTGAAGGAGCAACAGCAATTAGATCAGCTAATTCCTGGAATTCTGGACGATCAAGGATACGGAATGGGAGCCGTGCGACGAGGATAAGAGATAGGACTTTCTGGGCAAGCACTTCTTCAGAGAAAGTAGTTAAAGTTGCTCTTGAAGTTTGTGACTACAAATTATAAGTTATTAGCTAAAAGCAGTATCTTAAAGATAGTATATATACTTACCTGCTTCGCAAGTAACTTGCCAATCCCATGCTTTGGATGACAGGTATTCCCTTTCAGATGTGTGTTCATTGGTGATGTTCCTCCACGCCGAATATTTGGATGAGTAAGTGTAGTAAGGCAACGCTTACACATAACTTTAGGCTCTCCTGTCCGTTCATGAGCTACTTGCTCAAAGTGATCCCAGACTGAAGCTCTCTTTTTGTGGTCCCAATGAATGGTGGTCTCGATGTCTTTTCTTGTGCCATACTCTGTTTGAAGCCACCACTCAGTGAAATCCTTCCGAGTTTGGCCTGTTGCGGGGTCCATTTCTACAAGGATCCAAAATCGCTGAAGATGTGGCCCAGTACGTGTAAGGAATAAGGGCGCTCGCGGTAATTGCAGTTGTTGAGAGCAAATGGATGGTGTAATTGACTCGGTGGCAGTACGACAATATGTACTGAGTGATGGTAGGTCATCTGGTAGGAGAAAGTCAGTATCAGAATGCTGATCGGTGAAGACTGATGAGGTATAGGCCATCTTTGGCTATGGTCTTGAGAGCCAATATGTGTAAATGAGAGACAAACAACTTACAAGATTCGACGAGAGGACCACAAACACCAGACGCGACCGAGGACATTGATGTGTTACAAAAGCAATTATAGAGTGGAGTCAAAGATATACTCTAATTGGATATTAGAGCTACTAATACGGTTATCCTGCGGTTAACCGCAAAGACCCCTCACAATAACCGCACTAAGATTACCAAAAACCGCAAAAACCGCAAGATAACCGCAAGATAACCGCAAAATACCCCTGAAAACCGCAAAAACCACAGGAAAACCACAAGGTAACCGCAGCACGACCGCAATATAACCATTTATCACTGCAACTTTGCACTTTTAGGACATATTTTTTAACACTTTTATATTGTAATACTAGATTAAAAATTATTAGAGATATGTAAAAAACTAGCTCTTTTATAACATATGATCAAAATTCAGAATACTTAAAAATTAGTCAAGTTAGGCTTTTCATGTTCTACTGACCTAAAGATGCAGCATAATCTCTCTAAGTCAAATATATATTTCTGCGATAACTATACTCGATTACAAAAACTAATCACAACACACAGTAAATCTCGCCACCAATGTCCAAAATCCAACTTTGAACTTGAATTTTTTGTAGACTAATATTTTATCTTTTAGAATACCGCTCTATTTCAAATCATTTCCAACAAAAAGTAAGAAAAATAAATGATTACAGTAGTAATAACGAAACCATATGTAAGAATGCATTATTTGAGCTTAGTTATCAGGTGTATAAAAACGGTGGGGTGGCTTAGATAGGTAAGATCTTCATCTTTTATGCTAGTGCGGTTAACCGCAAGGTAACCGCATTGCGGTTTTGGTTAACCGTAAAATTTGCGGTTAGGTTTTGGTAAAGATCTTAGAACCGCAAACCGAATCGATTTGGGTTTGGTAAAGATATGAAAACCGCAGACCAAATCGATTTGGGTTTGGTTAGCATTTGAAGACCAAACCCAAAACCGTGCCGCAGTCTACTTACAGTAGATCGGATTGAGGCATTTCCTATATAAATATACCAATTAGCGGAAATAAGACGATCAATTTAGTAAAGGCCGATGTCACTACGATAAGGGAAGCCAGACACCCTAGCATATCCTCTTATAGTGCCCGTTATACACTAGCCTACGGGAAACCATATTGAACAAGATATGGTATAAGACCGACCTAGGGCGCACAACCGATTACAATATAATTGTTTCGGACTCGTAGGCCATCCGCTACGTGGCCGAATTCATGCACCGAATTGGACTCCTTGGTCAATTCCGCGACGTGGAATACGAGGATGTCGACGTCAACGTTGAAACGCTCGAAGGGAGCGGGCACTAGGGGTGAAGACAATACATATAAGGAAGTATACTATCAACTGGCGACTACGAGAGGTCGTACAGGCGGAGGAGCTACTACCCTATAAGGAACAACTGCAGGAGGAACCAGGGCGTAACTGAGGTTATATCGGTAGTGGCGGGGATAGGGAGACTACGGGGTGAGACCACGGAGAGTGGTCATAGGCGCTGCGTGAGCTGGCAGTAGCCGATTACAGTCATTATGAGCGTTTCGGTACCGTCATTGTGGGAGTTATTATTTGTTTTTCTATGGCAATACGCCGTATCTCCTTTGTCTGCTGTTACTACGGGCGTGGCGTTAGGATGGTTCTGGTTCCCGATGGAGGGAACGCCTACATAGCCACGGCGCTCACTAGCTAGGCTGCATTGGGTTAATAGAATCTTGAATTGAATTGAATTGAATTGAATACAATTCAAATGAGTTATCGTATGGACCTGCAGATACAATATTTTTTACATAAATTCTCGTAGTGAGGTATGAGAAATTATAATTGTTTATTGACTAATTCGTTTCACAATTTTAAGAGAGCCGCCATTTCATGCGAGCCGCCAGGCCCCAAATATCATAGTTAAGTCATTCAATTACAACTCTACCTTGGAATATATCAACAGCCATAACTTTGTTCGCATTCTACCTAGGTAAATATCTGTACTGATAAGTTATATTTTGATCCATATGATAGGTGATGACGATAGCTACTACTGGAGATGTGTCGAAGAATGATCGTGTGTGTGATGAAGAACTAAGCGAGAGCCACTACTAATAATAAGGTGACAAACGGCGAGCATGCAGCATCCTAGGGTGCCTGACGCGGCTGCATACCAGCCTCCACAATAGGGTATTTTCAAAGTTCGTTAAAGGGGTGCACTGATCAATTAGTACTATTTCCCAATGATACCAAAAATTACAGTGTAGGCTAGGTACTCGTACTAACTTCTGGTGCTAGCTTCCAAGGTCTGCTCCCGAGCTACCTAGCTATTGAATGGATTTGATAGTAGTCCCCACCTTCGCACCGTCTGAGCAGGTGAGCAACCTTCAAGTTGCATCGATTTAATTGATAAGTAATTATGGTGTTCGAGCCTGGAGCATGGCGACTCGCTTGAGGAAAGGAGCCCCGAGCTCTTGTAATCTCGCAACATACGAGAATACTAATCAAAGGATAAAAAATATCATGAACTTCCGGAAGCAACTTTGAAGTCTTGAATCAGAAAGAAATTTCATGGAAATTGAATACTTCCCCTTATACTATAAAGACAGTTTGACGGCATGGAATGGAAGATAAAGCTATCTGTAGAAATACACACATGGTGCTCTAGTCTCGCCAAGTAACTACCCGGCTGGTCAGATATTCCTCAATGCCTGCCATACCTGTAAATCTACCAAATCCACTATTTTTCAAACCTCCATGGGGCAGCGAAACATCATCATGAATGCTCATGGCATTGATATGGACAGCACCGGTCTCGTACTGCCTCGCGACTCTCAGACCAGTTGCGAGATCCTCCGTGAAGACAGCTCCCGCAAGCCCATATTCAGTGTCGTTGGCGATGGTCAATGCCTCCACTTCTGATTCGAACGTGAAGATCACAACGGTAGGGCCAAAGCTCTCGGTATAATATAGATCTGAGTCTTTCTTCAAGTTTCGCAGAACGATTGGCCGCATTGTGGGAGAAGATGTGTCCTCAGTGGGATTGCCGAATACAACTTCTGCGCCATCATTTAAAGCCCCAGATACAAGAGCTCTGGTCTTTTGAGCCCCAGCCGATGATACGAGCACAGGCGAAAGACCGGAATGAGGAAAAATCTCATCTGTGCATTCCTTGAATGCTTTAATAAAAGACTCAAGCAATGAAGAATGAAGGATGATGCGTTCAGTGGACATGCAAACCTGACCAGCCTATGCGAATGAATTGTTAGCGATTTTCGTATACATAGGGGGGGTGTAATTCATACATGAAGAAAGGCGCCTAGAGCGCATGCATGTGCAGCCTTTGCGATGTCCGCATCCTTGAGAATGATTGCGCTGGCTTTACCACCAAGTTCGGTGATAATTGGCTTGAGATACTTCCCAGCAAGTGATGATATAATGGCACCGACCGCTGTACTGCCAGTAAAATTGATCTTTTTTATGGATGGGTGGGCAATGAGAACATTCGTGATTTCAACCGCATCCTCGGGGCGGTGAATGACAAGGTTGAGACAGCCATCTGGAAGACCAGCCTTTCGGAAAATGTCAACAATTGCCCAGTAGCAGCGTGGCGAGAGCTCAGGCCCTTTGAGGACCACTGTATTCCCAGCGGCGAGTGCATAAGACACTGCCCGGCAGCCCAAAGGCCAAGGCGCGTTCCTATCAGGATGGATTGTCAGAATTTGCAAGTTTTATATCATGCGAAGAGCACATACCATGGGGCAATCCCGAGAATCACTCCATATGGCTCTTTGTAAACGATGGCACTTCTGCCTTCTTCGGAAGTTGCAGGCACTGCGCCTTGGATGGAGGTGACTTTCCCCGCAACGTCCTTGAGTTGCTCGACAGTCAAAGGGAGAATCCAATCAACGAATTTTGGATCCGCTCCGGTTTCGTCTATCTGGTACTGTCGGAGTTCGTCTTCACGATTCTCAAACAAATCTGCTGCGCGTAGTAGAATATCACGACGCACAGCTGGTTTGGTTTTTGACCAGGCAGGGAGTGCGGCTTGTGCACTTTCTACCGCTTTAGCGGCATCGATAGCAGTTGCGGAGCATGATTTCCAGACTTCCTGACCAGTTCTGGGGTTGATAACACTGAAAGTAGCTTCTGTAGTAACGTCTTGACCGTTGATAATCAAGGGAACTGTTTGAGCTGCGCCCGTAATAATCGCGGTCATTTTCACAATTATTTTGCAAAGCGATCAAGGTTTTGGATAATTTTGAGAGGAAGTGATGATATAAAACTTCCAAGATTCTTCAAATTCAAGTTGGTATATGGGCCTTGACAGAAATAAATATACATGATCATTGTGCTCTACTAGTAGTATGTCACTCCGTATATCTGGGGGTTTGGCCATAAACATTAATTCCGACTTATCCCCGGGTCGGGCGGACAAGACACCGAAAGTCCGCTAGATTTCCCCCGGCATCTTGACCGGAAGACTATTTCACTAGTACTAGTAGCACTAGGATTAATACGAAGGTCAAATAAAGCCACCTGGAAACAGAGCGGGACCGGTAGATCATGCCATGATATTATGAAAGTCCAGGCATAGCGTCGGGACTGTTACTTCAGGTATATCTTCTTTTTCAGCACCATATGCGCCTATAGAACCTCTTCGACTGGACATCTCCAGGGCTCATTGGATAGTATCATGGTAACAAATAATAGAGCAGGCTATTTTCTTTGACCCGGAGAAACTACGGGTTTTGTGCACTGAAGATGGGAATGGAACAGATCCATTCCACCTAGGTCAAATTGAAAAGGTAAGCTAATTTTGAGTAAGTCGTATTCCAACTTCGCTTCCCGTTCTCCTCAATAGCCGGGTTGCCTGGAAAGAATCATTGCTCACATATATATCTTCTCGTTCATGTTCGAGTCTTGCATTTAGTACCAGTAATATTGAAAGCTATTCCTACAAGATAAGACCAGGCTGCATTGCCATATAATCCATATTGATCCCCAAAAGCTGGTAAATATTACTTGAAGGTAAAGTAACTTTGGATAAAGATCCAATAATGTACCCAGAGTGACGTGAATGAGAATCGTGATTCCCTTGTTGCGAGCGCCCAGATGGTAGAAACATGGACCGTATAATGCATCGGATTGAAAATCTTTAAAGACGTAGCCATGAGAGGAAGAAAAGAACTCACGATGGTTCTCTCCATCCGGCTCAACCGAAAATCATCTTAAAGGTGGCTAGCCTCAGGCCAAATCAACACAGGCTTGATCGTTCGGCCTGATTTGATGTCCTTGAGGGCAGATTCGAAGTCGGCAAAATCGTATATCTTTACTATCTTCTCTACGGGAAAATTGCCATTGAAATACTGTTCAATCAAGATCGGAATCATCTAATAGGTTTTGAGTCAATGTTCGGGTTCATGTGTTTCGGGTTCTTAGTCCAAGTTTGCATACCTCCTGTGGCACGGAATCACCTTGGTTACATCCAATGTACTGTCTGCCAAGGGTTATATGGCGAAATACGTCAACCTTGACTTTTTGGCCAGGCGAGGGGGCTCCAATGGTGATACCTTTTCCTTTTGGTCCGAGACATTCCATCATTTCTTCTATAACAGTTATGTTTCCAGTTGTATCAATCGCGCACGTTGCTCCAACCCCGCCGCATATTGTTCTTATCTGCAAAATCGAATCCGACCCGTTGAATTCCATGGCATGTGTCGCTCCGAGGGTCCGGGCCGTTGCTAACCGATTTTGGAGAATGTCAATAGCAATGATGATATCAACCCGGCGGATTTTTGCGGCCATTATCGCGGCCATTCCAACAGCCCCTGTGCCAAATACAACCACGGAGCTACCCTTTGAAAGATTCAGGATGTTAAAAATCGCTCCCGCTCCAGTTTGCAAGCCACAACCCAATGGGGCCAGAAGCTGCAAAGGTGTGTTTGGTGGAACCTTCACAATGCTAGACTTGGAAACAATTGCGGTCTTTGAAAACGAGCTTTGACCGAAAAAGTTGCCAGATATAGGAGACCCATCACTTGTCCGCATGGTGTAGGAATCGTCCAATCTTGTCCCTCCAAAATTCAGTTTTAACATATGGTGACAATATGCTGGACAGCCCGATAGGCACGTAGGGCAATCGTAGCAAGCATTGTAACTGAGAATAACTTTATCACCGGGAATGATATTTCTAATTGCACTGCCAATTTGGAGAATTTTGCCTGCGCCTTTGGTTTGGTGAATTAAAGAATCAGACATGTTTTGTTTGCAAGTCTGCTTTTCAGGGATGAATTGCACCAACCTTCGTGACCAAAAACGCATGGAAATTTGACCGGAATCGTGCCATTCAGGCAGGAGATGTCCGCATGGCAGATACCAACGGCATGGATTTCCACAAGAGCTTCGTTCGGACGCAAGTCATCAAGATGTATGTCTTGAATCTTCAACGATCCATTAGCTTTTGGGGCAACTAGTGCTTGCGTAGTAATTGACATCTCAAATACCTGAACGTTGTAGAGGATAGTCTGACATGACTTCTAGGTTTTACTTCGGCAAACAATGTATGAGAGTGGTTCGAGAATGGCGCGGGGGCACGGAGCCTTGAAAGAATGCGCACATTAATCGCGAAAAACATACCAAGATACGTAGACTTCGTTGTTACGTATTTTTCCGGTGGGGCCGATCAAAAAATGATGTTGCTAATGTCTGCTACGTTTAAAACACCGACCTAATTGGGATATATCCGGGTCATTTGCCGAGAGGGGATTAGCGCTCGGCAATTAGACGACCAATCAGCGACTGGTACTAGATCCGACACCCATGCTTCAGCCTCTACTCGGCGAGAAGTGCAATTATTTAGGGATAGATTTGGGGGAACACCCGGTGCTGAGGCTCTCTCTCTCCTGCAACAAATGGCCTAGTATTGATGCCTTCTAGTTATCCGTTTTGCTTTTGATATAATCGGAGGCTCTAAGCTTGACTTGACTTTTATAAAACAAGTAGTATAATTGGATGGACGGCCAGTTCTCAAACTAAAACCACTATATACTACTCTAATACCATTTCACTGGGAATTACTGGCACTTGAATTCGGATTTCCCTGTGTGCGCCTGATTTTTTCCCCGTAGATGATCAAGATAAACACTGGGATAGTTACCGCGGCGCTAATCGCAGCGAAGATACTAAATCCTGCTGTGAATCCCAACTGATCTGCTGTTGGGAGTGCGTAGAAACCGACGTTGAATGCGAAAACTAGATACGAATGAGAATGAATTGGCCAAAGTATCGGAGGCTGGGGCCGGGTCTTAGCAACTTGAACTTACGTGATTTCAAAAGATTGATAACAACACTGACATCACTGGACTGGCTTGGATACGAGTCACAGCAATATGTATAAGTGACAGTTGTCGCGATTTGCGTTCCGAATCCCGAGACCGCCATGCAGACAGCAGCCTGGATCCATGGTTTTCTTTCTTCGATACAGTAACCAAATGTGGCAGTGCCAATTGCAGTAAGAAAAACCAAGGGTAATAGGTATAGGCGGGCCTCGGCCTTTCGATATCCACCGTGATATCTAGCATAAGTGTTGATGATGAGATCACTGACCCATCCCGCCGATAGCTCGCCAAGCACACAACCCACTGTGAGTGGTAGCCCAAGAAAAAGGCCGGTTTGTCCGAGATCGAAGTGGTAAACACTGGCAGAGATGAAAGATCCGGTGACTGCGAAAAGAGGACTGCCGTAAGAAAGATTTACCATGTACATTATACAAGGTAGCGTGACTGCTGCGTATTTCATCAGCCTTAGTGGCAGAAAGAAGTCTCTGAGTTGAATTCGACAATCAACGATTTTGCCAAAATAGAGCATCCTCTGCATCGCAGAACGCTTGGCCTCCCCATCCGGGTCGTCCGAGACGAGGGTTTCGGGAAGAGTGAAAATGGCCAACAGCAGCAAGCCACCTTCAATTATTGCCGAAATCCAATTGCACCATCTCCAGCCGTATGCTTGTGAAATGTAACCTCCAGCCAGTGGCGCAATGTGAGGACCGTTGGTTGTTGCCCAGGCAAATATGCCCATAGGTAATCCTCGCTGTCCTTGCGGGAAGAGATCGCAGATAGTTGCAGCTCCGATCCCCAGCGGAATACTGCATCCAATGGCGCTAATGACACGACCAGCAATGAGTCCTCCCCATGATGGTGAAACTGCAGCCACAATAAAGCCAACAATGGACAAAATGGTGAAAAGAAGATACAGAGGGCGTCGCCCGTAGACATTGGCGAAAGGTGCGATGAACAGAGGAAAAACGCCGGCGAAAAGCATATAAATGGTAATGGAGTACGATGCCTCCTCGACAGTAACATGGAGGTCTGACGCAATCGTGACAAATGATGGGTTGACCAGCGCTGAACCCATCTGGGCCATCAGCGTGAAAGTTGAGACCAGAGCCACAATGTAGTACTTTCGCCAGAGTGCCCAATCCAGAGGGGTATATTGATCAGCGGCGTCTTTTGGGGTGGAAGACAGGGCAGACTCCAGTTGCTCGACCGTAGCATCGGAACCGACACTTTCTATTTTCATTTCGGCGTCTTTCATATCGATAAAACTGTGTGTGATAAGGTTGAAGTTTGGTGAAAACACCGTGAATGACTTCAAGCCTAAGTCAAGTTGAGCTGTAAGAGTTGCGATTCAGTAGTATTTATAACGATATTTATTTTCAAATCAAAGTGGGTTTACAACTTGAGGGGATACCAATCAATGAGACTTGTTGGTAGATTGCGCAATCGAGCTTCCCAGACCCCGAACTCAATTTTCCGGGGTAATGACAATCCGGGGTATCAGTTGTCTGGGGTAAGATACAGCGGGACCTCCGCCCAGTGGGACATCGATCACGTAGGTTATTGTGTGGGACCGCCAAGGTGCTCTATTAAACTTTTTCCAGGCCAAGACTAGTAAGTACTACTAAGTGACACGGACATTCACCCCGAGAGAGTGCGGCCAGAGATTCGGAGAGGCTATTTCGGAAGTGAAGCATTCCTTTGGTCTGATTTCACTCCTGCAAAATCTCATCTATCGAATAGGATTATTTTACCGACAATTACTGTTGAAGAAGACTACATCGTAGAAGTAATCAGCCCCTCATACTCTGAAGGAGGATCGCGGTAAGATAGTTCTCGTTAGAGTTGCCCCCCCCCCAGGGCCTGTGATGATGATATATAATCTTTTATTCAATAACTCGAGCACTTTTCAAGTATTTGCTTCACCAATTGGTCATTAACAGGTATCTTCACCCCAACTTTACGACCCATTCGACTCCAAGAACCATTGATGAAATTGATCTCAGTCTCCCTCCTCGCCCTTAAATCCCATACCATGGAGCACGTGTTGACGGTGACTTCCAGAGTCTCCGCTGAAAATCCTTTTTCCAGACCAACAACATCCTTGAGTTCTGGAAGAGCCAAGACAATTTTTTTAAATTTCCCGGAGTATGGCTTGTCTCATTTCCGGCATCGTGAATAGAAACTCATTTGGTGAATCGTCGAGAGCGCAGAGTGGGTTGCAAAATGCATTGACTGAAAGTTTTTCAAGTTGGATTTGTAAAATATCTGTGTATGAGTATGATCTGGCGTTCAGTGTTGTCGATCTGGGAACGATATCAAGGAGATAATTCGATTGTGTCTCCAATATATTTGTGTCTGGGTCGCGAGGAACTGCACCTATTGAGGTTGCAGAGAATCCAGTATGTGTGATATCAAAAGATTTGTTGAGCGTCACACTGTGGGAAGTGACACCGATAAGATAGTTTGGACGAGATTTTGTATCTGGAAATAACTGATCATTGAGTGTTTCAATGACACCAGACCCATTCTGAAGGAACAGGATATTCGAGTCTCGATGCAAACGATGGGCAAGCGAACGAATGGCTGAGACAGTCTGTATTCCTTTGACACAGACGATGGGATTGTTGATTGGAGTTTGAGTGACTTTCCAATAATTCTTATTTGGAGAGGCTGTTGGTGGAGTGCTATACCAGTGGGAGTCGGAGAGCGTCTCGATCTCATATCCCCGCGAGCTTATTTTCTTCCCACCCCTTGACTCGAATTGTATGTGACTGCCTACCAATCGATACTCTCGCAGAAGCGACTTTCGGTATAGGAGGAGTGTCACGGTCGGGCCAGAGAGAATTTCGGAGATAGAATGTGCTGCAAATGTTCCGATGCTCCCAAGGCCGATTATATGGACGCGTGGCCGTAGGCCGGCGAGTGTGGAAGTAGTAGTGTACATTGGGTGAGATGAGAATGAAAGAAGTTTCTTCCCCAGTGACCTCGGGATGTGATTCCTCGTCACAAGGCGCCGTGCGTAGGTGTATGATGTAGTTATAAATACACCCATAGAAGGGACTATATGACAGCCGATGGGGCCAGGGCGCGAAGGCGCAAAGGCGTAAGGGCGTGTCCGCCAGCACGCCCTGTGGGGGTAGAGACTAACAACCTATCGCCACTCACCCCATCCCATGTCTCGTCAGGACCATCATCACACCGAGCCCCATAATTGTTAACGATGAGTTCGAATGAAAAACGGAAGCCAACTGGCTGGAATTTCTGTAGGAGGTGGTGGTTAATTTTGCTCAAAGGGCGTATATCAAGGATTCATTCCCTACCCCCTTTTTACTAATGACACACGAGGGAGTTTAGGAAGTCTGGTTCTTCACATAAAATCATAAAGCTCAGGGTACTTGTAACTTGACTTCTCCCTACCTTCTGCCCAGGTATATTTGTTTTGTTCTGTTAGGTATTCATATTCTACCCATCAACATCGATCAAAGTGGCTGGGACTTTTGAAGACACCAATGGATTCCTCCCTCTAGCATTTGAACGAATGGTCAATGCCAATGCGCGGTCGATAAGCAACTCTCTCGATGCGTCACGACTCAAATTAAACCTGACTCAAACCCCCAAAGTCGTCCCTGCAGCTGATTCGGAGGAATTTCACGCGCACAAAGTCTGCACGGATCATATGATAGTTGCTCGATGGACATCCCAACAGGGCTGGGCTGACCCAGAGATGGTCCCTTTTGCCCCAATCCCATTTTAACCCACTGCCAGCGTTCTGCATTACTCTAATTCGTGCTTCGAAGCAATGAAGGTGCATTGTGGGGTTGATGGGAAGCTCCGCCTCTTCCGACCTGAATATGACTGTGTACGAATGCTGGCTTCCGCCAGGTACATCTGCCTCCCTGAATTCGATCCCAAGGAATTATTGAATCACATCAGAAAGCTGTGCGAGATTGACTGTCTCTAAATGGCTTCCGATATCCCGTCACGGTGAGTCTTTATACATTCGCCCGACTTTGATCGGACCCGATGTAAGTCTAGGATTCTACGTCCCCAATGAGGCATTGTTGGTTATACTTCTGTTATACTGGTCAGCCCCTACCGGCCGATCGAAGGGCCTCCGTCTACTCTACAGTGGCGAGGACGCAGTCCGCTCATGGCCGGGTGGAACGGGATCTACTAAAGTAAGCAGTAACTACGCCCCTTTATTGCTTGTGCAAGGGGAAGCTAAAAGACGTAGCTATAATCAGGTTCTATGGCTATTTGGGCCGGAGGGATACATTACAGAGGCCGGCTCAGCTAACTTCTTTATCATTTGGCGAACTCCTCAGGGAAAGCTGCAGCTTGTGACTGCCCCTTTGAGTAATCATCTTATTCTTGCTGGTGTGACATCCCAGAGTGTTTTGGATCTTGTAAGGGAAAGACTGGGTGACAAAACATATTCTAGCTCTGGATGCGACGCGTTGGAGGTGGTTGAAAAGAACTTCACGGTTTTTGATCTTATCGAGGCATCCAAAAGTGGAAGTCTAGTTGGCTCGTTTGTCGCCGGTACAGCATACCTCATACAGCCAGTCGTTCATATTCAGCATGGTGACATTGAGATCTCAATTTCTCAGGGGGAAGGCCCTCATCTTTCTATGATACGCAAGGATGAAGGATGTTATGTTTGGTCGCGGGGACAATGTCTGGACAGATGAGGTTGCCGAGGACGCGGAGTAAATACCAGTGGACAACTGAACAGAAGACTGGAGTTTTTCAAGTTGGCGTACTAGTATATATCGAAAGCAAGCCAAAATCCAAGCTGTATTGATCATATCTCGGGATGCGAAATGCCTGTCAGGTCTCCAAAATTTGCAGTTCCAGGACTTTTCGAGCTTTCATACTGAGGGCTATGCTCCTCCCTAAAAGAAACTATCCAGTCCGAATTGTCTGCTATGGTTTGGCTCCATGAATCCTCAGAGTCATAAAGAAGGCGCCTCGCTTGATACTGGAACATTTCATCCGTAGGAACAATACCACGACTCATTTGCTGCCTCGCGTACCGACCGAGGTGCTTAGTCAAAACTTCTGTGAAAGTACCCAAAGCCCTTTCCTCTGTGGCCTGGAGTTGCTGAAATGAAGACGCCAATTGAGTTCCCTCGTCTTGAAAACCACTTGCACGTCCCGAGATTTGGGTGAAATTATCTCTGACGCTAGGACTTGTTGCCGAAAACGGCACCACTGTATTAGATTCCGAAGCAATAATATACGGAGGGAGAGAGTTGGTAACCATTTGGGCTATGGGTGGTGGAAAATCATGTTCCCCTCTCCTTTTATCAATCGTGAGACCATCTCGAAAGTGTGCAGCTAAATGCAGGGCTCTTTCGTTCCAACTACCTAGGCGACAGTCGCAGAAGCCACAGCACGAAGTAGCCACTAACTCGGGTGCTTTCCATGTTTCAATGAGAGGTAATATATCAAGACGAAGGACAAGACGTAGATGCTGCACGAGGTGATCCTTTCGTTGGAATGTGCGAGAACAGTGCGTATAGTTATGCTGCGCAAAAAGCTCGGTAGTTGGATCCAGGCAAGAGCAGAAGGCACAATGCCTCCTTCCAGTTATTGGAGAGACAGGCGCGCCTCCATTAGGAGCACACATCCATCCCCCCAAGTTCAAATGTAAAGTTTTCTCGTGTCGTGACCAGTCATGCTTCGTTTTGAATTTATCGCAGCAAAATGTGCAGGAGAGATAGGAATACATACGCAACTCCCGGAAGAAATCCAAATACAGACTAGTGCATCTTGGCGCAAGGGGCAGTAAAGTTTATCGGAGAATGAAGCTGTTGCACCGGTTTCGCGACGTACTGTACAGGGCGCGCGAGAGATTTGTGGGGCGATCGAATACAGTGTGGTGTCTGTAGCGGATTTCGCTGTTGATCGGGATACTACATTAGTCATTATCACGTGCTCCTGGTGTCGTTCGTCCCAGCCAATAAGATTATGTTCCGGATTATCTCCTTGTTAGGCTACAGTCAAACCATGTAGCAACATTCAGAAATTAGTATCATCATCGAAGAAATTTGAATATAATGAACATAATGCTTATCTCCCAGTTGAGATCCTAGCGAATTTATGTCAGGAGCTTCGTCCTATTATCAGTATCAACGAAATGAATTTCGAAGGCCTGGAATGTAGTACTTGAATTAGAATTTATTTACAATCTACAGTACCTGGGTCACGGTGGTGGTAATGAAACCACTGGCACAAAAACGACGAAAAATTTCCAAGGTTGAGAAAGTAAAAAACTTTCAAGTTCAAGTTTGACTTGTGTGACAGTTTGGATCCATCCTTCTACTAACTCAGAGAACCTTGGAAATTGAACCTTGGAAATTCGAAATTTTCAAATTAAACTTGAAATTCAAAGTCTTCACAGATAATTACTAGTATGCTATAAATGGGGTGTGTTCAATGCCATCAAGCAGATCGATCCAGAAATGAGACCTGCGCAAGGAAGGGTCAGAACCCAGCCACCGAAAATGAAAGCTAGCTGTCTCCAATTGACAGCTCCAAGATCATAATTCATTAAAGCCACACCCATCGCGGCACCAGTGAGGCATTGGGTAGTTGAAACAGGGAGACCGAGTCTTGAAGCCAGTAGTACAGTGATAGCCGCACCGAGTTCAACACTGAAACCACGAGTCGGGGACATCTGGGTGATTTTGTTACCAAGCGCGCGGACAATGTTGTACCCATAGAACCAGAACCCGAGACCCAGAAGTAATCCAGCTACGACGAGAAACCAGACTGGTGTCGGGGCTTCGGTTTCCACAACACCTGCGTGGTAGGTGCTGTATACGGCAGCCCAGGGTCCAACAGCGTTAGCGACATCATTCGAACCGTGTGCAATTGACATCATCATGGCTGACACGACTTGGCAATATGTCCATAGATGCTCTACCCGATCGTCGTATCGATGCGCCCGGGCGTGGATGGCGCGTAGTTCAGGAGAGTCGTGAGTGACAACGTCCCTTGTCACTCCCTGCAGAAGCAGCCACTTGGTATAACCCCAGTACCTTTTGGGATCGGTCCAAGAGAGGTTCTCAATCGGGTCAAGATACCTTTCTTTCGGCTCAAGGTGTTTCTTGCGCGGCTTCTTTGCTGGAGTAGGTGTGGAATCCAACTTCTTCTCTTCGTCGTCATCGGGCCGCTCGGTTTGTTGTTTTGGTGCAATTTCAGGCGAAGGAAGCACAGAATCCGCATTTGTAGTAGTTTGGTTCTTTGCCATGTCTTTCTGTCCTGCTCGCACCTCGCCATAAGCGTCTTCGTAATAGCTGGTAACTGCTGATTCCCTAGTACTGGGGAAATAGAGAGGCGGATCTTCTCTCAAAAGCAGGGGTCCGAGAGGAACATGGTAGAATCTGATTTGGGGATCATTTTTAACGATCCGGCGATGGAAATATGGGACGAAGAAGACATAAGCGACGAGAAGACAGCCAAAGAAGACGCCGAGGATGATTCCAGCCGCCTTGCCGGCTCCGAATTCTTCCAGAGAAGGTGCAGTTGGGGCCTCGACGACAATGAAAAGAGCCAAGATGGCACCAGTCATAGCCAGGTAGAATGGTATGAGACGCATGGCCCATTTGAACGAATCGTGTCGCTCAAGTACCGCATACTTGAGGGTTCCAAAAATAAGCGCGGAGAATGCAGCAGCGATAAGTGGAGCAATGCCCCATGATGCAGCCACTTGAGATACACTTCCTTTTTCCCAAGCCCAGCTGATTGAAGCCTGAGATGCGAAACCGACACCGATGAGGGCACCGACGATGGTCTGGGTCGTTGACACGGGGAAGCCAACAATTGTGGAAAACATCAACCATGAGGCACTGCCAATCTCGGCGCAGCCCATGGCCAGCATGAGACCACCTGGTTTGCCCTCGAATCTATTAACGTCGATGATTCCATTTTTAATTGTATCTGTGACTCTGGCACCCATTGCCACGGCACCAATGAATTCCGTGATGATGGCCAGGACACCTGCTGTGGCCATGTGTAGGGTCCGAGCTGCGATCGAAGTGGCGTAAGCGTTGGCGACATCATTTGCTCCATTTCCGAAGGCACTGAACACAAAGGCGATTGTGGTAAGGGCAAGAATCCAATCGTACTTGGCGGTAGCTGCCGGCACCATGTCTGCGGCTTCCTCGCAAGCGGGAGGAAAAAACGATGAGAATTTGAAATGTTTGTGATAAGTGAACCAGAGGAAAATATATGCAGTCGACAGGACATGTTTTATAGGACTCTGTTAGCCCACATGCATCGCCAAGGCTCAATAAGAGCGAAGGTCCACGGGCACTTGGCTCGAGGTCCGCCGAGTGGAAATTCAGCTCGCCAATATATGAGTTTCGGCCTATGACAATGGCATGACAAGCAAGGTGCAACGCGAAGTTCACAACTACTGGTCCGACTCATTCGCCATCATACGAACATTCACTACCGGTAGGAGGAAGATGTTGTCGCCGAGAAGATGCCAAGGGCGGACTGAGCTCATCACTTGGCGACGAGCAGATATGAAATGGGGCTCCGCAGCCTATAATATTTTACTGAAGAACACGTTTTCTACTGGGCAAATGTGATTGAATGAGAATTCGATAATATTATCTGTTGCTGCTCGGCGCCGAGGTCTTGGGGGTCTTGGTCCGCTGGGCGGACGTCTCGGCGGAAAGTGGATAGATAGCACTGCCCCAAATGTCCGCCGTTCCAGAACCAGATAGAACGACAATGATTCTGGTCCTAACCATTGTTACCAGCATGTAATGGATTATCTTCATATCAGAGAATACTTTGAATTGAAATTCATCTAGAGTGGCAAACTAACCGAATCAACCACGATACTTTAGATGCAAATTCATCGACTCGGGATGGTAAGGCATCAATTCTAAGAAATATCAGTTCATCTCCGATAATAGAGTGCTGATATTCAAATTTGATAGCAGGTCCGTAAATCCCATTCAATCCGTCGAATTGACCAGACTGATCTATTTTTAAGAAACCTCCTCTTAGACATCACATCAAGCTCGATCAACACCTGGGCACCCTTTAATGGATATCCTTCGATAGCATCATTAGCATTCCAAGGTTCCAGTGGCCAGGTGCAAGCTGCATATACTCTCATATCAAGGTTGTCATACCTAGTTTACCCTTTGAATCTATCATAATGATAGTATCAAATTTTGAAATGTTGAGATATTGATGCCTGAGGCGCCAAGATCGACATGCCGTAAAATCAGTCTGTCTCGAGGTAGCTTCGCTCTCTATCCTCTGCTCTCTCTGGTACAATCACCACTTCAAGTTCATACCATATCTGCCTTTCCGTCAAAACTAGAAGGATCAGTTGGATGCCGACTGCGACCGCATTGGCTGAATCATGTCTCCGACTCAGAGTACGGATACCGATAGATGACGTATTATACACATATCGCGCATTTTATTGAGTTCCAAAGCTACGTCAGTCTTAGCCAACCCCGACTACTAATATATTCAGATGATCATTCTGTCAATGTTTTCTAAAGTCCTGGAGCAATTGCTTGCCTGAAAACGTGAAAATGCCAGCTGCAATCGTCACAGGTGCCACCGGTACGAAAATCAAAGACGGTACAACACTGACCGAAGCTCGCGGGCTGATGAATGCCTAGGTATTACCGGAAGTGAGATTGTGAGACATCTCATCAAGGACCCTTCGTACACGAAAATCTACAGTCTTTCCCGAAGCAATGCAGGGCTCGACCACCCAAAGGTTCAACATGTTCATCTCGACCTCCAAGGAAATTCAGACCACATGGCGAAAGACCTCGCGGGAGTTTCTGCCGAACACATCTTCTTTTGCGCATACCTACCAAACGACGATCCCGGCGAGACTGATCGGATCAATGCGGCCATGCTATCCAGCTTCTTGTCGGCCTTGACCAAAATGGGTGAAGACAAGCACATCAAGCGCTTCGTTCTCACTTGCGGATTCAAACAATATGGCGTCCATCTTGGACGTGTCAAGCAGCCATCACTTGAAAGCGACCCGCTTTTATTGGATAGCGCAGGGGGCGTCTCTTGGCCGCCAATCTTCTACTACACGCAACAGCAGATCCTTGCAAAGGCAGCAAAAGCGGGCAACTGGGAATGGGTATGTACACTCCCTGAAGATGTGCTAGGATTTGCAAAAGGAAACTTTATGAATGAAGCCACTGCCATCGGCCTTTACTGTGTGGTTTGCAAAGCTTCGCCAGGTTCCGAGCTACCCTTCCCCGGAAACAAAGATAATTACCTCACATTCAACACTTGGACATCTGCCAATCTTCATGCACAGTTTTGCCTGTGGGCTGCTAAAGCTGCGGGCGCTGGAAATGAAATTTTCAATGTGACGAACGGAGATTCGGAATCGTTCCAAAATTTGTGGCCCAAGCTAGCCGAGCGATTCGGTTGCAAGATCCCCGATCAAATGTTTTCAAACAGTGGCTTCAAAGACTATGAGTCATCAACTATACAATTGAAGAATACACAGCATCCCTTGATTCTTCATGCCAAGAACATGGGCCTCGCAAAGGATCCGATAGCGACGGATGCACCAACTCTACGTTTACAGATTGATCCAGAGAAATGGGCCAAACGTTCCGATGTGAATGAAATCTGGGCAAGATTACGGAAGCAGTATGGCCTTGACCAAATGGCCTGGGAGAAGGCCACATGGGACTTCCTCACTTTTGTGCTTGGGCGAGATTGGAATTGTATCGGCAGCATGAGCAAGGCCAGAAAGTTAGGCTGGACTGGATATGCAGATACTTGGGATGAGCTGGTTGATACATTCGAGCGGCTCGAAGAAGCCGGTATTTTACCTCCACTCCAGCAGCTGAAACACGATTACTAGGGTTTGAAGGCCATCGAATAATTCAGTTAAAAGCAATGTGACTCAGAAACCAACCGAATTCCAGTGGATGAGATTGTTTTTTCTTGTTAGTTACATTTTAAATAAAAGCTTTATTCAAATTATAAGATTCTTACCTTCCAACCCTTGGAAGCAAAACGAGCCTCGTAAGGTTTGAATCTCTCAGCGATAAAACATCTGACTGCAGCTAATTAACCGGCCGTACATTCCCCAAGAGTAGATTCGAAGTCATTTTAAGTAGATTGTGCGATAACGTAGCCTACCACTATCAGGTTTTGACCCTCCTTTTGCCAGGGTCTGACATTCTCTCAAGGTTCTAATATCTCGATTCTCCCACCTTCCTTGACTTGAATCATCTTAGGTTCGGAAAGTAGCACAAAGATGTTACTCCGAACCCCATTAGATAAATAATGTACGTTCTCCGTCGCCGAAATTTCCTACTTCCATCTGCTCATTTTAAAAGTCTCTATTCAAGATCATATCTGAGTGCACCTAGTGCTATCTCAAAATGAAGGATTCTTTCAGTTCGATCAGGAAGACCTCAAGCGAGGCCCGTGAGGCTCCCGAGACGCATACAGGAGCCCCGGGGACTACACCAATCAAGGTTCAGACTATGTCAGCATGGCAGTCAGCAAAGGAAAATCCCAGAGTTGTTCTATTTAGCCTAGGTGCTTGTGTCAACTCGGCTCTTTGGGGCTTTGACATTGGTATGCTAAGCTTGTTCGTGGCCTGAACTTTACAGATTACTTATCCAACTCTCTAGCCATAAATGCAGTCATAATGGCAATGCCAGGTTTTAAAATGGAATTTGGATACGAGTATAATGGCGAGTTTCTCATTCCTGCTACCTGGAACGCTCTATGGTCTGCTATGACTTTTCTCGGGATGAGCTTGGGTATAAATCAGTTCCTGTCCCAGAAAGCAAGATCGGCTACGAATATTGATCATCCCTTTAGGAAGTCTGTTATGTGGCTGGTTTTCTGACAGAGCTGGGCGACGGTCAGGGTTTATTCTTGGCTGCCTCTTATCTATCCTCGGTATAGGTCTACAGTACGCAGCTTCCCAACACGGGATGCTCCTAGCTGGAAAAATGGTAAGCTTTGTTCTTACCCCAGCTAAAAGTCTGTGTTGCATTTTCTTGCCCTTGGAGACTTGATTCTGGGTGATCAAGAAGCAAACTAAAAAACCAGGTTAATGGACTCGCTTTGGGATTTTTCCTAGCACTCGCTTCTACTTATACCTCCGAAATCTCACCCTTGCCTCTACGACCTGTTCTTACCGCCGCGATCAACTTTTTCATGAACAGCGGGCAGTTAGCTGCAATGGCGATTGGGAGTACGAGGATCGGCATCCTCACTCCAGATTCGTACAAAATTGCCTTCGCCGCTCAATGGGCTTTCCCTTGCGCGATACTCCTTTTCGCTCTGATTCTTCCCGAAAGCCCCTGGTATCTAATACGGAAGAACAAATACAAAGCAGCCGAGGCAAATATTCAAAAGCTATACGCTAAGTCCCCGGCCATGACGAAGGGATATATGGAATTTCTCAAAGGAACAATTGAGCAAGAGCGTCAACTACGATCTACTGAGAATGCACCCGGATATTCTAGTTGTTTTAAAAGCACCGACTTTCGAAGAACTCGTATTGCTTGTGGGATGTTTTTGGTTCAACAGTTTGCAGGAATAGCACTCTATTCCCAATCCCTCTATTTCTTGGGAATTTGTGGACTCGATGTTCAGCTCACGTTTAAGCTGGCAGTAGCTAGCTTTGGAGTTGCTCTACTCGGTAATATGCTATCATGGATTCTTATGTCTTACATCGGTATGTCACATTTCCTTCATCGCTTATCTTCCTAAAAGTCCATTGTTAACACGATTTCCATGACAGGGAGACGCCGACTTTTACTCGTTGGGACAGTACTAAATAGCGCTCTTCTGCTGAGCACCGGAGTGGCAGGATGTTTCGAAACACGCGTATCCTTACTTTTCATGGCGTATACTATGAATTTCGCCATAGGTCTACACGCCCCAACAATCGGTGCAGTCTGTTGGAGCATGTGTTCTGAAATAAGCTCCTTAGAGCTTAGATCTCATACCCAAGGATTAGCCATGGTAACAAACGCCGTTGTGAGCTGGTCCTTGAGCTTTTCCACCCCTTACCTCATCAATACTGATCAAGGTGAGCGATTTTATTTTGGCTAGATGCTGCATGACTCGCACTTAGAAGAATGCCTGTTGACAAGCGTATATCATTTACTAGCTAATCTTGGCGGCAAGGCAGCTTTTGTGTGGCTTGGTCTTTGCTTGCTGAGCTTCATTTGGATATGGTTGGAAGTGCCCGAAACAAAGGGGAAATCTGCGGAGGAGCTTGACAGACTATTTTCGGAGAAAAGGCCCGCGTGGAGATTTCAGTAGCGGTTACGTGTCAATTCATGATCCTTTCATATCCAGATGAAATGCCAAATTGCAAGAGCCCTCACACAAAGATAATTGTCATATAACTTCTCGTTGAGGGCATATGCCTCAGGCATCACAGCCGCCCTCAACCGGAAACCATCGGCCATCTCATTTCTTGGCACTTTTGGTTTGGAAGAATCACCGAGAGACATACGCCAGTTTTAGTAGCGTGTGGTGGTTACCAAAATGCAAGTATCATAATGAGAAGGTCTCGATTTCCGTTCACTGTGGCATAGAGTGACTGTGGCATAAAGTGAAGAAGATGATGCACTAATGATGAGTGGCTCTATCCGATTTCCCGATTCGGACTCGGCAGCACCATCATCATACACACTTCTTTTCCGCGACTAATAGTAAAGATCGGAGCCTAAAATGAAGGCGGATGTCAATTTTCGTCGTTCCTGACATATTAGTGCTAATAATACATCTTCACTGCACGCGCCTTCAGATCTTACAAATATCTCATCAAGGAAATAGTAGTTTCTAAGGTTAAACTATACCATATTTGGCCATATCTCTCATCTTCAAGCAACTTCGGGTTCGAGTCCGCTGGTAGTGGTCTCTGAGAAAACTTGAACTGAAACTTCAAGACCACGGAGGTGGGCAAGCTCGCACCGATGTCATCACACGCCCGCCCATCTACACCCCAGCGAGACCCACACTCCAAGGACTGCCCCCGGAAATAGTGGACATAATTTTTGGGTGCCTCTCAGCAGCCGACAGATTACGCTTCAAGGAAACATGCACGCGCTTCTCCGTGAGATACATCTCCCCATTACTCTATCCGAAACAAATCCGACAAGGATCTCCGCCTCGGAGTCTGCGTTCACCAGAACTGCTTCAAAAAAGCCCAGCCGTTGATCATGGTCGAAAAACAAAATCTCCAAAAAAGACTGCCAGCGATGACTCGGAGATCACAGCAGGAGATCAGAGGAACCGTGGCAAAATTCGTTTTCGATTGAATCATCTCTACCAGAACCTGCGTGTTGCTTGCTTGAAGCTTCGCCCTCAGAAACATCGTCGACTACCTGATACTAGTACTATTAGTACTGCTAGCCCGCCAAAGGTACATAGAGCTAGCCCGCCGAAAGTACATAGACGAGAGAGAAAAAAGCGTACGAGAACAGAGAAGCCCAAGGCGCCGAAACTAAAACCGAAGCCGAAACCTGCCCCCAGCGCTGAGCAACCTCGACCGGTTCCAACTTCAAGCTTTACATCAAGGCCAACAACCTGCAGGCATAGATGCTCACCAGATTATGGCGCGACGATATTCGATGACTCAGCGATTATGCTAAACCCGATGGCCACGTTTAACCCGGCGTTTATGTTTTAGGTGACGACTGGGAAGAGATACCAACTGACTTGCTCACAGGCACTCGCTGCCTTCCCACAACCTTAGAGAATCTCCCCGAGTCCAGGCCTCCTGGGTTCGAGTTCCAAGGCTTTCAAGATGGCTCGTGTATCTATTACGTACCTATAGAGACATATAGGGTGGGATGGTGCTTTCAAGTTGTCGCTAGTAGCTTCCAAGAAGATCAAACGAGCAAATGTCGCTCCAAAAAAACTACGATCTTGCAAACCAATTGAAATCTTGAATACAAGGCAGTAGAGTAATAATTTCCTAGACATTAAACGCCTCCTCTCCCTTCCGAGAAACCAGGACAGGCCTATCATGATCGAAAAGACCCAGCCGGGGGCCCAAGTAATACAAGGGCACGAGTTACTAGTAATAGATGAAAATCCGAACACCGCCGTGCGAGAAATGAGAGAGAAAGTAGAAAAAGAGAAAAACGCGTGATAGAAATTGAACTCGATAGAAACCGTAGACCCATGCAACAGTAAAAGAAAGATAACACCTCGCAAATGCTAATAGTAATTGTGGGACAGGGAGAAGGGACCATGAATTATTCCGGGTGTGGGGGAAACAGATCACTGAGTGAGTGAGTGAGGAAGAAGGACTACTCATCTCATTCCCGGAGCCAGCTGGCTAGCCGGAACTTCTCAGCAACTCGACTCGATCCCACCCGGCGCCACCCTATGAAGATAAGAAATAAATCATGCAAGAAGCCACCCGGAGCGACAATCGAGATAAACGTGGGCAATAAAGATGTGGCTCAACGCCGTGAGCGATGATGAGGAGAGGAAGAAAAGTGACAGAGAAGGAGGAAGGGTGTGTAGGTAGAGGATTTTTCTATGCAGGGATTCGTGCATCGTGTAAATTCGTCGAACTGGAGACGCTTTTTGAAAGATCGATGTGTATCTACCTCTGTTCATCCGACTCGGCCACCGCAACGGCGACCGCGACTGCTGCGCCGAGGATGGCGCTCTCGTGCGCGGCCTCGAGACGAATCGGGGAGGAGGTGGATGGGTGGCTTTGTTTGGCGAGTTGGTCGAGGTAGTTCTGGCACGTGTCGCGGAAGCCGGGGTACTTGTTGATGACAGTGCCGTCGCAGGCGATGGTCATTGTCTTGTCTGCATCGTCGCTCTCGACGACAGTGATTTCGGGAGATTCTTTGGCGAGAGGATCAGTCTTGGTGCTGTTGGGATACTCGACCTCGTTGCTGAGACACCACATGCTGTGAATGGCAGTTGCGAGGTATCCGGCTGAGCGGCGCGAGACATTTTGACAGATGCGTCGGACGAAGCGGAGGTCGTCGACAGATGGGTAGCTAGGGAAAGTGTGTTCCTTTTGAAGGAGAGCGGCGGAGGCAGCCATGGAGACGGAGGAGTCTTCCTCGATGAATGCGACAATGCTGGTGTCGAAGGAATAGGGCTCGCGCATGGAGTGGGGGAGCTCGCCGCCGAACAGAGCAGCGGTATTGACGGCCTCGGCGATGATCAGACGCACGATCTCTCCGAGATAGCGACCAGTAATCATGTATTCCAAGGGTTGGTAGTCGGGACGCAGATGAGTGCGATTGAGGACATCGTCCCAACGGGTCATGGGAAGGACGCCACCTCCAAACATGCTCATTTCGGTGTTAATGATAACGTGCTTCGCATAGTCGAACCAACCCTCGGGGCGGGTGCCAAATTTGTCCTTGCCGATCTCGTGGACGGGGAAATGGATCGCCATGTTGGTACCAGTACCCAGGATGAGAGACATGCGAGTCTTGGGGTCAACGTAGGCGCGCGAGAGGAGGGCAGCGGAGCTATCGTTCACAATGGCGGCCATTTCAACATTCAAATCGCGCTTGCGGCAGGATTCTGTCAATAATTGACCGAGATCCATACCCTCCGTTCCATCGGAGCAACGGAATCCCTTGCCCATTTGAATGACCTTTCCACTGCGGACGGACGTCTGATCGATGGGGAAGGACCAGGACAATCCAATGGATAAAGGCGCCTCGCCACGTCCGTAATCAGCACCAACTTCTTTCAGTACAGTGTCGATATTATTGGCCATCCAGTCAAAGAACTTGGTTCCCTCCAGCAATTTTACAGTATTATCAATGTATGAAGAGTTGACCTTGACAATGCGCATTTCCTTATCGGGACCCGACAATTCAATCAACGCAACCCGGAATGTTGATCCTCCAACGTCCAGCGCCAGGTACATTCCCGTTTCCAAACCGGTGGGTAGGGCGTGTGTGTATGAGGGGAGCATGCAGTATGGGCTGTTCTGGAGACAATCACGAAACTGGCTGCGGATCATCTTCGACATGTCAATCATCTTATCGGTGGAGAGCGGTGCTGAGAAGAGGTTCTCGACCTCAATGGCGAAATCGTCGAGGGTACGGCGACGCCAGTGAGCGCCAAGGAAGGGCTTCTTGCGACGAGGCGAAAAGCCGCGGAAGAGGGAGGGGAAGAGGATCATTGTTTCGAGTGCAGACACCACGTTCTGGAAGAGCTCCTGCAGGCGATGCAAGACTTTGACCAGCGGGGCCGCCATGGTGGAAAGTGTAAGGGAGGGGGTCGTAGGTTGGAGGTTGTTGAGGGTGAGCAAGGCTGAGGCTGAGTGAGGCAAGTCGAGAGGCGAAGTGAGCTCGGGACCGAAGGGAGGGTGGTGGGATTAAGATATTCCCAGTGGAGGGATCGTAGTTGGAACTGGTGGTGATTGAGTTCACAGCAGCAAAGGACTGCAAGAATGGAGGTGGGAGGGAATCATGGGCGTCAAGGCAGGTCAAGTCTTGATTTTCAGGATAATCGCGGGATGGAAGTTATAGGGAGCAAGGACAAGGTGACACTCCCACGGAGTAGCGTAGGTGGATCGGAACAGTGGGAGTGTAGAAGAGAGTCGCAGAGAGAGAAAGAGAAAGACGAGATCCCCACCAAAGAAGGGACGAAGCATGGATCAACATTGGCCCATTCTTGGAGTGTCACCGGAGTGCAACTTGAAGTCGGTGGATTACCGTATTGTATGGTACAGATGTGTACCGTAGGGTGCCACTGTAGAGGACGATGGAAGGAGTGGTATCAAGTACCTGGTATTGTGATTACCATGAGTACATTATTAAATGACTTCTCGATCAGTTATCAGATCGATCCTACGGAGTATTCTATTCTTCCCCTCTTTTGATTCTGCCTGAATATGATTATTGCTTTTTCAAATCCCCCATGATCCATACAATACACCATACCTCGCCAGGGACGGTATCCAGTGGTATGCACATACTCGATGACCCCCTTGAGTGCAACGGTGGTAGTCGGCCCCAACTGGTCGGGACGGTTACACTCATGTGGAACCCCCCCCTAACTACAAAACTGTATGGGTCCCCGATTGTACAAAGACTGTACAGTAGTGTAGACTATTGGAGTCAGTAGCTATTAGTTATACCTTGTTTTGCTGTCAAGTAGTATCTCCATCCCATATTTCATACTCTGAAACATCCCTCCGGCCATCGTCCCCTTTTAGGATCTGATGGTCGATGCAGTTGCATGTAACCACACTTCAATCCAATGCCAGACACTATAGTGTCCTTCTTTGCAGCAACATCACCAAGTGATCCCATTCATACCTATACTCCACACTCTGCCGACAATCTCGATGCCTATAGTTGTGGACATAGAGCTGCCAAGGTGTATCCCTTGAAGCCAGGTACTGCCAACCGGTGCATTTGACTTTCTTCAAGAATGCTCCACAACAACATGACATCAACCCCGTCAAAACGGCACATCACATCATCATAATCATAACCATCGCCTTCGGAGTCGTAGCCCGGTCATCGTAGCAGCCAGTCCAAGCCAGAGGCCATGGGACCGAAACTCTTTTGTTCCAATGCCAATGGATTGGCGATCCACATCCATCACAACGGCACCTAGGACAACTCTCGGCGACCACGTCCATCTTCGCCCGAACATCCGATGTTGCTGTGGCACGCGCCATGGCGTGGCAGTGCAGGGCATGGCCAGCTATGCCGCGACCCGCCCTGCCATGCCTTCTGTCCGACTCCGAATTCGCCGCCACGAGGATGAAGCCGATCGCCACGGATAAGCCCGGTGCGAGCGCGACAGGGGTGGAAACCCTCTGCAGGCAAAGTTACATCTTCACATACGGCCCAGTCAATAGGCTGTTCTTCACGACCTGATCTGATCTGATCCGATCCGACCGGCCCCCGTAAATGGTCGGCTGTCACAGGGAAGCACGGACTGGGGGTAAGGGGTAGGGGTAGGGGTAGGGTTGAGTGCGATGTACTGAGTAAACGTGGTGGACTTGACGGGAGACGGCGCATCGCATGGCACTCAGGGTCTTTGAGTAATTGTCAGTCTTGATGTATGTTGCCGTCAATGCGAGCCAGATACGAGAGAATTATTGCTGGGCCGAGAGTGATTCGATTCCGCGTGTCTTACCCCACGGGGTGATCTGCGGGGAGAGCGAGTCCGAGTCAGGTCAAGGCAGCGATAATGATTATCGCTGCCCATGCTCGTCTCCCATAGGTTGAAATCGACTGTAAGATTTAGTAGAGTCGACTAATGAGTGTCTGGAATGGTTTCCCTGTCTTGAGACGCTCTGTTCTCGTGGTCTGTGTTTCCTGGGAAAGATTAGCCAATGTCAGAGCCCAGTAATGGCCTTGGAGGTTGATAGTTCTGGCGATCTTCCTCGTGCCGAAAGTGAGGGGATGTATAGGGTCAACACAGGGCAAGCCAAACTGGTTTTCTTCGATACTCTTGGCCTAGCGATATGGGATATTTGATCGCGAGGGCGTCGCCCGGGTGGTGGGTGATTTGGCTAGTAAGGAGAGGATGGAAGTTGGCGAGATATTAGGCCCTGGCAGGGTACAGCTGGTAGGGGTGGGCACGCGCATAATAGGGAATTATCGATCACGAGTTGTCTTCTTTGGGCTTGTTGATTGCGGGGGCTGTTGGCCAACCCGCAGCTACCCCCAAGAGCCCCTGTCACCACCCGTGGACCTCACTGCGGAATACAACGAGAGCGCAACAACTACCCTAGGGTATATCAGAATCTGCGAGCTTGCTTCAGCAGCCAGTCTCAACGACCATACCATCATCTGTTGGGACAGCCTTGTCCGTCCTTGGAAGAGAGCTGTCCAATGATTTACCCACCATCGAAGTTGCGGCTCACAGCATCACCAAGCGAACTCAACTCCGTCCAAAACAAAACCCTCCAGCTACTAGAAAAATGGACACGATCAAAGAAATGGGAGATGCGCCGTTCTCGTTGACAGAAGAGACACTCCGCTCCCTATCCGACGCCACGCAATGAACTACATCTCGACCCAAACCAACCTGCCCGTGGCGATCCTCACCTGGTCCCTGACAGCTTGAACACCCAATGAGCGCTCAGATTTCGACCATCAGCCTGAGCGTCCTGATTTTGTCGCGATCAGTCCAGACTTCTACGGCAATGTGATTCGTATTCTCGTTTACCCGGTCCTGTCCTCACTTGCATGTACACCAGCACTCTATCAACAGGATCAAAACACCTCATCCATATCCATACGCACCCTACGCGCCAACGACGGCGACTCAGCTGACGTCTCACAACGACCATCTACTCGACCTTCGACGAGATCGTCCAGCTACAGCCCGGCCCCTCTATGTCGGCATTGCGCCGCGACGCGCGTGGCGTCGGCGTCGGCGTCACAGCCGCACATCTTCAGAGCGTTCGTGCGGGTCAGGTCGCTGGCGGGGTCTACGCATGAGGGGTGCTGTATAATCCTTGCGTGGGCGTTGGCCCTGGACGCCATTGCGCACGGCGGGCCCGCGAGCTTGGATCGGATCGATCGCGAGTACGTTGGTGGGCTGGTGGCGGCGGAGCTGGATTTGACGGATCTGCTAGACAGAACTTGGTGGTTGTTGCTGCTGCTGCTGCTGCTGCGCACTTGTTGAATAAGCCCCCGCCACATACGACAGCGGAGCCGCCTATGGGCTACGCGTCGTCTTGAAGTGTTTGTTTTTGGGCGGATGTGGCCGGTGGTACGCGTCCTGGGGCTCTGTTATTTTTCATTTATTTATCTTCTTTTTTTTCTTCGGGTCGCCATCATTTTAGCGAGTACGGAGTACAAAGTATAGAGGCCTGTTGATTTTTGTCGTCTTTATTTTGTGTTGCGTGGGTTCTCCTTTTTCTCCAAGGTGTTCTCCTGAGCCACGGAAGTAGTACTGTTGTGGAGGCCAACCTTAATGGGAACTACCCAGCACTCAACGTGGATACATCGCTTCTTTTCATTCTATTCTTTACTTCTATAATCTTCTATTACCCCAGTCTCCTCATTGAACCCCCGAATCACACCATTTTCTTAGACATATGCTTAACTGTGATAGCCTCATGGCGAAAACTCTTAGCTCCGAGTTGGTAGAAATTGCAATGCCGTGTTGTGCTCCACCGGACTAGTTTTTTACCGTTTAAACATGGCTAATGCCGACGCTAGAAAAGCGGAGAGCCCATTCCACTGAAATTGAATTGTGTACAGAGATCATGTCAGGTGAAGTCTCTGAAGAAGGAATGGGAGACGATCGTCATTTCTGCCGCAGTGGATCTCTCCTGGAAGGATCTTATCATATTTTACTCCGTGCAGATGTATAATGGTGCAAAAGCATTTAATTGATATTATTGCATGGAGTAGTCCATACGTAACCCGCATAAAGTGCCAAGACTTCCCCTGGGTTTGTCAGCCACTCACATCCTTCCGGCCTCGTGTCCCTCCACATTTAATCGGGTCTACCGGCTTAGCCCTGTGAGGCGCGACGAGTCCTTCTGTGTCTTGCGTGTTGCATTAGCGAATTATCGAATGAACACGCATGACTGAGAATGGCGGTGCTAGCACTTTTACGCTCGGGGGGTTTTGCCCCCGTGGCTGGTCCAATGCTAGACTGGGCAATCAAGACCGAATCCAACGCTTCAACCGTGATTAGGATGCTCACTTGTGGAACCCCGACTGGGCTACGGATACGAGTGGAATCGATGTCCGCCTCGCTCCCAAGACCTTCGCTCCAAAGATGCACCTGTGCACCACTCAGCGTCGCTGCTTGACCGCGGCTCCACCGTCCGAAACAATGCCAAGATCCTTCGCCTGGATCGTCAGATTCCACGCCATCCCCTGAGGTCAGTGGGCGGCTGGAAGGCCAGACAAAAAAAAAAGAGGAAAGGCCTGCGTGGAGTCTTCTCCTGCCTTTCCTTGCCTTAGTCCTCTCCACTCGTTTGAAAGTCGGGACGTCCGAATGCTTCGTTCCTGGGCTATCTTGTAGCCGTCCCCTCTCTTCTTCTCCTCTTTTCCCATCCCTGCTTTCGTCTTTCTCCGGTTTTTTTTTTCTTGTTGCCTGCTTCGACTCGGGGAAGATCGCGTGCTTCCCTAGCCACTCTTTCATCATGTTGTTCTCCGCACTATTATTACTATCTTCCCTGCATAATGTTGTCGCACAGCGCAAAGATGCGGACTTGATGTCCTTCGTGACGGTTGGTGGCTCCGCTCTCCCCTTTTTTTACTTGGCCCCGCGGACCCGGTTCTGAACGAAATGCTAATAACGGTCTACAATTACTATAGCTCCCCGAGGTTCGCGCTTTGAAGTGGGAAGTCAACTACCTTGACCGTGAGAGAGTGGCTCCCGGATACTGGTTCGTCGCGCCATACGGCCAGATCTCGCCTGAAGACCCCACCCAAAAGTACCAACAATATCAAGTTGGACCTTATATCTACGATGGCGATGGAAAGCTAGTCTGGGCCGGCTCCGTTCAGTACGATAACCAAAATGTATTCGACTTCCGACCCGTTACCAACATTGACGATGAGGTGGAGCTATCATTTATCTTGAACTGGCAACTCGAGGAGGATGGAGGGGGTAAGGGAAGCGGAGTTGTCTTGGACAAGAACTATAAGCAAATACGCCAGGTCTTCCAGCCGGAGGAATTGCACGACTTCAACATGCACGAATTCAATATCTTGCCCGGGGGCAAGTCCGCTGTTGCCTGCACATACCACTCGCAAGTCGTCAATCTGGCCGAGTTCGGACGTCCGACGGAGGAGAGCTGGGTGGTCACGGGTGGATTCGTCGAATTGGACATGGAAAATAGCAACGTTTTGTCCCAATGGAACAGCAAAGATGCCATTGCGCTCACCGAGTCGAACATGTTTCACTCGTGGGATGCGCCATGGGGTCGGCCTGGCTGGGATTATGTGCATATCAACGCTGTCGACAAGAACGAGGCCGGTGACTTCATTATCTCCCTGCGGTTCACTAACACCATCTACGGTATTTCCGGCGAGACCGGTGAGATCATGTGGCGCTTGACCAGTGGCCCTACGGGTGACTTCGATATGGACTTCACCTTCTCCAAGCAGCACGATGTGAAATTCGTCTCTTCCAACGGCACTCACCATGTCATCTCGATGCTGAACAACGCTTCCGATGAGCGTGGTAACGACGAGAACGTGTCCTCGGTGCTCTTCATCGAGATGGATACCCTGGCCATGACTGCCCGTGTCATCAACCGCATCAACCGCCCCGACAGCAGCCTGACCCGTCTCCGCGGCAGCGCCGAGACCCTCCCCAATGGCAACATCTTCGCTGGTTGGAGTGAGCGGGGCTATCAGAGTGAGCACGCCCCCAACGGCGACACCTTGATGACCGCCCGCTTTGTCTCAACCCGCTACTCGACCTACCGCGCCTACAAGTCCGAATTCATCGGTCGCCCAACCAATCCTCCGGACGTAGTCGCCTCCGTCTACGGCACCAACGACGATGACACGACCACCATTATCCACGTTAGCTGGAACGGTGCCACCGACGTTGCCGGATGGAACTTCTACGCCAAAGCCTACGACCGCGGTGAAAGCGTGCTCATCGGCCACGCCAAGAAGTCTGATTTCGAAACTATGTATATCGTCGATGGATACATGGACTGGATCACCGCCGAGGCCGTCGACGCCGAGGGCAAGTCCATGGGCAAATCTCTTGTCCAGCGCAGCGAGATCCCAAGCAACTGGCAATCTGTCGGTTTCAAGGGCTCCGCTGCTGGACCTTCTCCGGATGACCCTTCAATCATCAACCAGGTCAAGGAGGGCACAAGCGACACCAGTGACAAAGCCAGTGGCGACAAGGAGGTCGTCGCAGATAAAGAGACCACCGATGACCAGGCCGACTCCTCGATGGATATGGACATGGGATCAGACTCGGACTCCGAGCCGCAACAAACCTACGCTGACGCTAAAGAAGTCGCCAAGGCCGTGTACCGTGCCTACGACGTTATTCGTGGCGTTGGTGGCCTACTGATCTTCATCTTGGTCGCCTGCTCCGTCGGCGGTATCATCCTTGGCTCCTGGCGTTATATCCAAATGCGCAGACGCCGCTCATACCAGCATGTCCCCTCAGAGGAGGGACTCCCGGTGGAAGAGATTCATCTGCGATCGCAAACTCATGACTAAATTTCCAAACACAGCCACTCCGCTTTTCACGCGCCCTTTTTAAGGCGTGTTTAATTTTATTGTCCATTCTTATTATTCTCACGCATGATTACAAGCGGTCGCATCTGTCTTCGTCTTCGCATTTACAATTTCCTTCTTGGGATTTCGAATTTCTTCTTTCTGTGCTTTTCTTCCCGGTGAAGTTGGCTGGAAAGAAAAAAGAATCGACAAAAAAAAGGAATTTTTATCAAACCAAACATCCACTAACTGTGGACTTGAACGAAAATATCGGAAACAACACTTTCCCCCGGCCGAGGAGGGAAGAAGAAGCGTATGGGTTCATACATACATACAATCAGGCTATGATCGTTCCACGCATATCATACCCCATCTGGCGTTTTTTTTCTTTTAAGGTGTACATTTTGTCTTCATTACCTTTTGTTTTGTCTTCTCACTCCTCACTTCTGACCTACGTGGGGGTCTTCCAAACATGAAACGAGAAAGAAAGTAAACTGGATCAAGCCAGAGGATCTCAAACTCGACTTCTACCTCGAACCTGGCAGTGGGGCTGGAGACAGCAACTCCTTCCCCGTCTATGTTTCAATTCTTTCAATTTTCTTATTTGTTGGTTCTTCTTTTCTTTTCTTGTGTAAAACTATTCACAACGTCTTATCTCGCACCTGTATTTCTGAACATTCTAATCGACGTATGTACATACATTTCAATATCTTCAAATTTCGTCTCACTGAAAATAGGAGCCAAATCATATTACATCTTTTCCAAACACCGATTCTCTACTAGTAGATTAGTCTACGCAATCCTTCAAATAAACCCCGGGCCCAGAATCATCTTCTCCGAGTTAAGCTGGCACGTCCGGCCCCGCCCCCTGATGTAGATCCATACCGGTTCGAACGCGACACCGTGGCGAGTTGCTTATCCCGCCAAGACAGCCCTAACGGGACCGGGTCTCCGTTTGATCTCCGTCCGATGTATCATCTTCGTAGCACATTGAAACAATCTAATCCATCGGCTCGTTCTATGCATATGATTGATTCAATGCGTGCTCGAGACTACGTCATCATTGACACACCGGAAGGAGCATGGAAGAGCCCTGACATGTTATCCTAGGATCTGGATAGCATAGCACATTTGTTGTACTCCGTATCTATTATGCATTTACTAGCCCACATGCAGGACGCAATCCTTGCCAGGGGCAATAAATACTGCGGAGTACGGAGTAGTAAGTGGGCAAACTTGAACATAAAGGAGTCGCCAAGGAATGAACCCTGTCAATCACAATGGAATTGGGCAGATCACAATCTCATTTCTCTCTTGCTTCGCGGGCGCCTTAGGCTTCCAAGGGTTTATGAACTTCCAAAGTTTGCAGCAAAGGTTGTCAAGGATATACAGTTACTAGCAAAATTCTCACTGTGCCTGGCCCGAGGCTGTCGGATATTGTATTACAGCCTGAGGAACACGCATTGCTGTCACGAAGTGCCTGGTATGTGTGTACATGGATGAATTTCATTTTGACTTGCTTTCTACTCGTAAGAATTTTCATACATGTCCGAATTTTTACAATATACTGGCTTTCAGTTATTTGAGATTTCATTCATTCGCCATTCCTAAATTCTACTCGTACCCACTCGACTGAAAAGTGGCAGTCAAATGATGTCTTCAAATTTCGTCGACCAACTGGGCACCACACCCAAGGTTTTTCAAGGACATATTTCCTTGAGGCCTACCAATGGAGTTTGAAGATGTCGAATAGCTTGGCTTACATCCAGGTAAAAACAAAGCAGGGGCGCTGGTATATGCCGATCTGGAGAACTTGGGTGTCCCCAGGTGAGGCATCATCTCAACATTTCTTGGGATCTGTAGTTGAGCAATTATCGCCATAGATATGCTGAGGCTCGGTAGCATTCATCACGGGGATACCTCCAAGTCGCATTGGTGGCCCAGAGAAATCAGTTCTTCCCTCTGCGTAGTACCAGGCTACACTGATCGCTGCGAACCCACAGAACACAACGCTTGCGTAGTTCATATTCGCCAATGTAACCGGTAGGCTAACAGGCATGCAGTATAGAATGATACTGAAGCCCACCCAAATAACAGAAACAATATTAATGGTCCACCCGAATCTTCCGAGGGAGTAAAGGGGAGCCCTTGAGGTCTTTGCGGCCTTGAATAACTGAGATAACGACAGGAGACACAAAGGCGGCAGAAAGGCATATCGCAGTAGCGCCAGTAAAAGCATTGAAAGCGGCAGACGAGCCAAGATAGATGAGTCCCAGAAGACTGATGACTATGACGGTGAGAATCAGTGCTAGAAGGGGAATCTCGAATCGATCGTCCACCTTCTTCCAATATCTGTGTCCCGGGATCGCTTTATCACGCGCAAGGGCATAGGCGCATCGGGATGCCGTCGCCATAGCACCAATGCAAGCGAAGAACATGATTCCAACGACAAGCAGGAGCAAAATGACACCTGCAATGGGGGAATTCGTTGCATCGCGGAATAGCATACCGATTGGCTGACCTGTATTTGCGATTTGTATGAGGGGCGCAACTTCTGGCAAGACGAAGAGAATGGCGAGCAGGTAGATGATGCCCGTGAAACCAGATGCCACGACTGATAGAACCATTGCTCTTGGAACTTCTCGTTCGGCGTTCTGGACTTCCTCGCACATCACTGCTATCATCCCGTAGCCAGTGAGTGTGAATGCTCCTTGAAGTAGACTTATACAGAATGACCATACATCGGACCTGGGAAATGTTAGTATCTAGTATTGCACCGAGGCGACAGCTTAAATCGCTTACCAGCCACTTTCCGAGGCATCAAAATGTGTAAAAACAAACCCTGCACTTCTTTTTTCTTTGCACATTGCCAGGAGGACGACCAAAACCGCAATAACGGTTACGCCGGTCCACCAGATACAGAGTTTGTTGATACTGTCGAGCAACTTAACCCCAAATATGTTGATCAGCATACAAAGCAACAGAATGGCCCAGAATGTAAGGACTGTGTGCACCGCGGTTGGCGAATATTCATCCGAGAATAGAGTCGGTGCTGAAAGAATCAATTGAGATCCACCAAACGCGATGGAACATGTTGACATCCAATTACCGACCAGGTAAAGCCAACCTGTAGTCCAAGAGGCAATAGGTCCCCATTTTTCGTTAGATAAAAGCGCTGCCCAATAATAAACTCCACCAGCAGTGGGATAGACGGCACATATTTCGGCCAGAGACGCTGCGATGCAGGTGGATAGGATGGACATGAGAATCCACCCATAAAATATAGATACCGATTGTCCGTTGATGAGTCCAATGTACAATGTTGTACTTAGCCCGAATGGAACGGCAATGATAGCAAATGACCTGGAGCTGAAGGTTAACATAGGCAGGCCTTTCGTGACATGATGTGGCTCTCACAGGCCGAAAATACTCATCATGCTGAGATGGCGAGGTAGCTCCTCCACGTAAGATGGCTGTACTATGTCCATACATTCATCGCCATTCTTAATCGATTTCGTCATCATGTAGAACTTGAATTGTTTGTGTTTTATACACCTTGAAAATCCGAATGAACTGTAGAGTTGCTCGCAGCTCGGTATTATTCTTCTGGGTTTACCGTTGATTGAAGATTTGACGAATCCTGCTTCATATAACAAGGCATCATCTTCTGAAATTAATGGAAGGTCTGAGATAGCAGACTTTCTGATGGATTCAGGCTAAACAATCACACGCTGATTTGTTCTTATCTTGTATTCTGGTGCCCTAGGGTATTTGGAAGACTCCCGAGGCCATTGCTAAACCTTCGATAGCAAAATTAATTCTCCGCAGTTAAACCCTATCCATATTGGCTGGGATTTAGTCCAGAGCTCTCATAGAAAATATGGTATTGTACATGTCTACCAGTAGAGTTTGGTTTGGCTTTAGCCTGAAATTATTCCGGCGTTTTCATTTCCATATTGGGTATGAGTGACTCCCCACCAGGCGAATATTATACTAAAAGTCCGTTGCGTTTCGGCCTTGCACAAAATTACTGGGCCCCGAAAGTCGTCTCTGAACATACAAATACCTATATTTGTGACAAGATGGCGAATTTGTTTTCACTTTTCTGTTTTACTCAGGGCTGTATGAATCAAACGCCCTATAAACGCCAATGATAACTTGTTGCCAATGTGCGCTACTAGTAGATTTTTCCGGCTAGACACCTGGGCATATACCTCCGCCAGTGTAGATACCATGATATCGTCGCCCCAAGAGTATCCGCCTCGGAACCATTGATTGATCAATGTAAATTTTGTTTGTCCTTGTTCCGCCGAACGATCAACGGTGCTAGCCGGAGTAATCCGAAATACCGAATTATGGAACCTCTCTCCCCGCGTCAATTTCAGGATAATATTTGTATGGTACCCATAATTTCAACTTCCAAGGCTTTTAACCAAAAGATATAGGAACGATTTTACAGAGAGCTTTTTGAACTGTGTTAGGTATCATTGTCTGAATATGGATCTTGAAAAAGAATCATCTAGGCTATAGCCCTGGAGTGAGAGGAGGTAAGTTGAAACCATATCACATGACGATGATTTGTTCAAAATAACGTTCAGTGGCGGATGACCCAGACCCGGGGACTCAAAAGCCATTAGTCCTGAATCTGGTATCATATCTATCCCACAGCACAGACCAACATGGGATCCGATGCGGGGTACTTGCTGTGGGAAAGTAGAAGAGGGATGGGGACATCGCGTTAAAAAAGTCCCAATGGAGCGAAGAGAATAGAGTATACAGATTCCATCAAACAGAGGCTCCGTGACACAGCAAAGAGGGGGTTGTCCTAATCAACGTCGGATACAGCCTGGCTGATCCGTAAAGAGAATGATCATTCCTAGCCTCGTCTAATCCAAATCTGGTGCAAAATACGCGCGCTGTCCGTCTTAGATAAAGCGAGCCCCGGAACGGGATTCTTTCTTATCAATTTCCAAGGTTGTCCTGGGAATAGTGGCGAATGTGCAATCGACAGATAAAGTCTTTTTGACCATTTACCCCTCACTATTTCTAGATATTATCGGGATCAGTGGATTGTACGGATTATAAATTTCTCAATTCTTAAAAACAATTTTGGCGCCTTTTCGAACTGCTCGAGTGTGTATCTTACTCGATGAGGTGATAATTTACTCGGTTATCAAGCCCCGTCGTGACGCTGGGCATTTATCAAATATTTCCAAAGAGCCCAAAGGGCTCCTAAAAAGACAAGCACCGAAGGCTAATCAGCTTGTGACATTTTAGTCACCGTCATACAGACTGGCCAGTGTATAATGAACATTTTTAGACACATTCACCTTCTAGGATGTCAATGCGGGCGAAATTCAGATGCATGCTCAGGTGGGTGGCCCAGGAAGATATATGAATATGGCGTCTAAAAGGACACAATCTCACGGCATAGGTCATTACTGGAAGTAAAAAAAGCGAATGTACTAGAGTCGCGATTTTTTATCTACTACATTGCCATATTGTATAGATCTTGATTTTAGGTAATAGGTGTGGTGAAATCAGAATCGGGTGTCATAAAGCAACCTATTTTACCAACCACCTGGGCACCTGCGTAAAATATCCCTTATAACGCAACCTTGAATAGTTTTCACGGCAAGAGGTAGCCTCCGTCGACCACAATATCACTACCAGTGGTAAAGCTGCTTGCATCACTTGCTAAGTACAAATAGGCCGCTTTGATTTCTTTGACATGACCTTGTCTACCCAAGACAGCCATACGATACACCTCATTTTCATCCTCCGCGCCTGCGCCCATCTTAGTGTTGAAAAAGCCTGGACTGACAGTGTTCACTCTGGCAAATTCCCTCCATTCTCTAGCCAAACTCTTGCCGAGATGTCTCACATACGCTTTGGTAGCGTTATAAACTGGCTGATCCACTGGTACATTCACAATGTGACCCGAAATACTGCTTGTGATGATCAGATTTCCCGAGCCTTGAGATTTGAAGACTTCGCCGGCGTATTTGGCGCAGAAAAATACACCATCGACGTTCACAGCCATTTGGCGTCGATACTCGTCTAGGCTGGTATCGAGAACAGGCTTCGAGATGCACATGCCAGCGTTGGCGACGAATATATCAAGCCTGCCAAAGGACTTGACGACTTTTTGCACTGCAGCTTGAACTTCCTCGGGCTTTGAGACCTCAACCTGGTACGCGTTCACTTTGATATTGTGCTTTTTGGCCAGTTCGGCTCCCTTAGTCTTGGCGGCTGGGTTGTTGTTGTACCATAGTGCGAGGTTGGCTCCAGCTTCAGCCATAGCCTCGGCGACTGCGAAACCGATACCATCGCTGGCACCTGTCACACAAACTGTGCGTCCTTTGAGACTGAACTGTGCAAATACATTTTCAGGCGTGTCGGGAAATGGGCGCGGGTTGCGCTTTTGAGCGGCGACTTCTTCGATAGTGCAGGACATACTAGTACGTAGGAAGTGTTTAACTTTCTTCGGTTTAATGACAAGGACAATATTGTTTCAACATTCCAATGTTCTTGAAATATATACTTGACTGGAACCTGGACATGCCAGTGCTTACCAATTGAATTTTGCGTGTTACCTTCCCAATATGGAAAATACGACGCGACTTTGCCCTTCTGGGAGACCAACCCTCGAGAAAACGCACAACGGAGTATTGACGTTTCTGACAAGCCGCAAGATAAAGGTTAGAGTAGATATCTGGTAATTACGGAGTACGGGCCCTGGAGTTAACTGTATACCGTAAACCCTGGTGGGTCCTTGACCCTGCCAATAACTATAGCCATCCCAACCTCCTGGCTGTGCAATATGCGAAGGACATCTAAAGTTGAGTTTGACATCTATTGATTCCCAGTTTTCCCTATCTCTGTTGCTCTGTGAGTCACTCTTGCACGCCACTTCGTTGCCGAAAAAAATCATCAGTGGACTTAGAAGTGACTGGCGTGGATTTTCCCCTTTTTGGAGATAGAATCAATAGATATGGATCGACGAGGGACGCGGCAAAGTGTGGCTGAATGAGGTTATAGAATTTCGAAGTAAATTAAATCGAGCGGGGCGGCGCGGCTAAGTCGAACGGAGATCGGTTTAGTCTCAATCAATTTGTGCACAGACAATGTTCGGCAGTTTAATCTGTACCTCCTTTCGAAAATAAAACCCCCCACGCGGCGGAAAACTTGCCTTTTCCGTGACCTTACTTTGCACATATTGCCCTGTATCCTAATTGAAAGCGGCTAGCAGGTGCATAATTCCATTCTCCTATCTTGGAAAGCGGAGATTTACCCTGCGACACATCACCCACGGTATGTCATTCACGTAGTGGATTATGGATGTGTTAACCACCCATGTGTAATTTGAAAGCCACAGAAAGTACCGATCCATTTAGCCGGAAATACCGCGTAAAAAACTAAGCAAAGCGTTGGCACAGGCCAAGGTCAGTGAAAGCATTCAATTTCCAATGCCAGTGGCTATATATTCGTTGCAAGAGGTCTCTAGGAAAAATCAAATATTTCTCATAAACTGCTCAGGTGCCCAGGTGCGATCACAATCATCCTAGTACTACTACTGTTAGTAGTAGCACCGCTGGTATTTACTCTACTACAGGGCTCTTGATTGATTCCAAGGTTCGGATTTTCCCTCGACTTTCTCTCAGTTGAAAAAGAAGCAAATACTTTTGCAATGGCTACAACTAAGGATGCGTACATGTGGACACCTGAGGACGGACTTCGCCATGGTGGCTTCGCTTGTGAAGGCGCCATCTCCCCGCCTCAAAAGATTAAGTCGCCCCCAAGCACCATCTATGATGTGTTGATTGTCGGCGGTGGCTATGCTGGCCTTGCCGCTGCTCGCGATCTCACAAACGCAGGTAAATATGAGAAATATCCCATCTGGCAATCTGGTAGTAACGGGTCATTCAGGGCGATCTGTACTTCTTATCGAAGGGCGTGATCGCGTCGGTGGACGGTCTTACACCATCGAGCATAATGGTAATGATTCCCACTCTGTTGAGAGACCTATCTAACAATATCGACTAGGCTACAAATGGGAGATGGGTGGCACCTGGATCTTTCATACTCAGCCATATACACACCGTGAGGTGATGCGTTACAAGATGGACCTTATTTGCTCGCGCGACCCTAGCCATAAAAATGACTTTTACTCCATCAACGTTCCTGGTGAGACTTCTGCGGTGCTTCTACATAACTCAGATGTACTAATCCAGTCAAAAAGGGTCTAAGCGAAATCTGTCGCACGAGGAGGCTAGCAAGATTTCCGGGAAGGTTTGGAAACTATTTGTCAACATCGATGGTGCGGAAGGCAAGAAGATCTGTCCTTTGCCGTACCAACAAACTGGTAACGCTTGGGTCGACCGAGAGGCTGTCAAGAAGGTAGACGCCTACTCCTGCTACGACCGCTTTCAAGAGATCAAGCACCTGCTCAATGAGGAAGAGCAGGGCGTCTTGACTGCCATGGTCGTTAATCTTGCTGGAGGTAGACCAGATATGAAGAATGCTGGTTACTGGGATATGATACGCAGTCATTCTATCAACGGCCATCAATATGATCTCATGGACGAGATCTGGATCAACTACAAAATGAAGGATGGCTCATCTCACCTCAACCGCCAAATCTTCAATGATGCTGTTGATTGCGGGCTGGAGTACACTTTCAAGACACACGTTTCGTCCATTGAGCAGAAGGCAAATGGTACCCAGATCTATACTCGGGATGGCCGTGTTTTCAAGGGGCGCAAGGTGCTTTGCACAGCTCCACTTAACACCCTCAAGTCCATTAAGTTTGAACCTCCCTTTGGTAAGCTACGCGAAGAGGCCGTGGCCGCTGGTCATATCAACTTCATGACCAAGTGTCATGCCGTCGTCAAGGGCCCAGATTTTGCATCATGGGCAGGTGCAAGTCACCCTAGCCCTCTGAACATGGCGTTCGGCGATGGTCTCACTCCCGATGGTGATGCCCACCTGACCGCATTTGGTGGTGATTGGCGCGATAACTTTGTCTTGGAAGAGGCCCCTGAGAAACTCGTCGAGGCTTGGAACAAGTTTCATTCTATGGACGTCAAAGCTATTGTGAGTCATGTTAGACTTGAGAGTAAATAATTGCTAATCATATGTAGGCCTTCCACAACTGGAACACTGATGAATACACCCAAGGAGGACCCTGTTTCATGCCTCCCAGATTTATGTCAACCTACATTGAGGAGCTGCGCAAACCCCATGGCAATATCTTCTTCGCAAATGCTGACTGGGCTCAAGCCTGGCGCAACTTCATCGACGGTGCTCTCGAGCAGGGTACATTGAATGGAATTGAGATTCTCAACCAGCTCAGAGATGAGGACAAGACTGGAATTCGCAAGACTGACTACCACTTGTAGGGGAGATAGTTTGATATTGATTCAAGGTCTCAATGTGAAGTTGTCATCCAAATCTACTTAGAGTCCAGCGAATTTCCTAATTCCATTCGAGCACTCACACCAGGGTCCCAATGTCCTTAACACAGCCAGCAAGTTTATCCTGCCATGGAAATGTTGGATTAGGAAAACCATATTATGTTTACCTAGGTATTCAGTTTACAACTATGATTTGACTCAGAATCATTTAGTTTACGTAAAATGCCTAGATTATCAGGTGGCTAGATTTACTTGCCCCCCCACTCCCGTGATATGAGTAGTCGGTAGTGATGTTTCGATCATTTTTAGCGAAGACATTAGACTAATTACGAATCAGAGACAGATGGAGTAAAAATTGGATTGAACCCCTCCATTCTTAGCTGCATACAACTACCCTGGCGGCCTTTAGTCCTATCGTTTCCATGGACCGGATTGAATTGGGAGCCGGGTTTGGCCGCGCGGCTATTTTGAACTGTAAACAGCATAATATCCCAACCCTCTCCGCAAAGGTCCAACAAGCCCCCCTCGAGAAGAGGGATGCGGATTCCAAGATTGATTCAAGTTATATATGCAATCTTCAAAGTACCCATTCATTTCACAAGAAAATAAAAGAAAAGAAAACTTTACATGCAAACATATCATCCTCGTGGACCTATCACTAGGCAACATACTACTCGCAAGGCTTGATTACATGAAATGGATTTTGTCTACTCGTTTTCGAGTGACTTAGGTTGTTCCACCCGATCGCCAATCTCTCGACACACCGGCTGCTTGACATGCAAAAGGCGTCGGAAGAAATGCGACGAGCAGAAACCGCGGTAAATGGCAGAACCAAACTAGTATAATTATACCTAGGTAGTGCGAGCGCTGATGGTTATACAGATGTGAGAATTGTAGGCGTCTCAATCTGGAATGTGAAACTCCAGATTTATTTCGTGCTTCAAGACTTTCTCGATCGTACACTCGGAGACACTTGAAAGCTACGCCGGGACTACCCAATTCAGATTATCAGGTACCTACCTCGTCTCCTAAGGCAGGCACTAGGTCATCATCGGTCGGAGCCAACGAGGATACGGTGCTAGAACCCACCGGTACTGGCTGCAAGCCCTCTCATTTCTTTATGAACATTCCCGGATGTATCATCCCCTCGCCATCAACTCAACTTCCTCCAATTGAGGATTATCTCATGAAGCATTATGTTGAGAAGCTTTCCACGATACTTATCAATATCGATGGGCCAATAAACAGCCTAAGAAGTATTAGCTTTCCTCGCATCGTCGCATCGTCAATGGTTACCAATGCTCTATATGCGACCTCGGCGTGCCATCTGTCTATTTGCGAGCGGAAAGCCGAGTATCAAATGGTGTCAATAAAATACTATAACAGGGCCTCTAGCGCGCTTCGACATTTAATCAGCGACCTCGGGCCCAGTCTCTCAGTGGAACAGCGTGAGCTTATGTTACTGACATCGATATTCCTCTGCAAATATGAGATCATCTCAGGTGAGCCAAAAAACTGGCGACCTCATTTAAGAGGATTGCAGAAAATGTTTAATATCTCTCGCCATATTAAAAACAATATTTCGGAAGAGATGGTGTCCTATATACAGAGTTTGTAAGCGATGTTGCCCAAATCAACTTGAAAGGAGCTCCATATACCTAAGTATCAACTGACATCTGCGTTCAAGTGTTGCCTACCATTGGTACATTTCAGGAGTTACTCGAACCGAGGTATTTTCTTTCTCCTCTGAGGATACCGATTCCGATGAAGAAATCGAGGGTCAACTTATATTAAACAATCACATTGATCCCTATATGGGACTTTCTGGGAGGTTTATTTCGGTCTTGAATTCTCTGGCACAAATCATCATGTCTGATTTCACCGATGATATTGACATGGACACCATACTGCGTGCAGCCATGAAAACGTACGAAGATGCCCCCTTCCAAACAGTCCCATTCGAAGTACTAATCCAAAAGCACAGAGTGCAGATGATACAGTCTGATCCACGAGACCTGAAATTCCTGAAGCTGCCTTGTGGGATGGCCCCAGAAATGTCGGCTCACCTGGGTCATATTGCAAGTGGTTACAGGCATACCTTGGTAGTTTATCTACACATCATCCTAGAAAGGCTCATGCAAACCCACGGCAGTGATGCAAGGGATCTTCAGATCTTGATGATACGCAGTTTACTCCCCTGTTCCAAGCAAGAAGCAATTTCAGCTTGCTTGGAAGACGTTTTGCGTGTACCAGAGAATAGTCTAGCCTTTATCGGATCGAGCCCGCTTGTATTTATTGTTGCGAGTGAGACGAAAGATAGTTCGGAGTTCGAGATTTCTCTCCAACTGTTGCTACGGTTGTGGACACGGACCTGTCTTGGAAATATTGGTGTTGCGCTGGATTTTCTTAGATATATCCAGCATGCCAACTTTCCAGATTGGCGTCAAGCGCTGAAATCACGGAAGTGGGATCTTATCGTCAGTTGAGAAGCCAAGTCCGGGATTCTTGAGAGTATGACGAGGTGCCAGTGTATCCCAGATCAGGAGTAGAAATGACACATTTGAACCTCATATTTAGGCCGTGGTAGCCAAGATGCTTGGGGGGGAAAATGACTTGGGAGATGCGAAAAACGTACTAGTACTAGGTCATCTCGTAACAACTCGAGATTTTAGGCTCGTTTGGTCCCCAAAGGGGTTTAGCTGCGGGGCAACATATCTCCGCTATCCAATTGAAACCAGATAAATTTATACTTCAATACACATTACATTATCATACAGCGCTAATCCATTTGGAGCTGGGAATTGCCGCGAGCGGGGCCGGCCAATGGAGATTTAGGCTGTTCACTTATCTTGACAATCCTGGGGTAGCACATCGAATTCCCGCGTATCGCTTCCTTCCCGAAAAAGAAAAAGTCCCGCACGCTCTGCAATTAGTGTGGAGAGGGGACGATTGCCTCGAAGCCTTCGTTTGATAAACACATCCAGATGTCGAGACAAGCCTGTCATCTGTCAGCCCTATCGTTGACACACACCTAGTTTCGCCACACTTCTTCCAATCCCCTGCTCCTCGCTGCTATTTTCTCCAATCGGACACTTGAATACTACCGTTTGACCTGTCGTTCGAGTTTCTCTAATCCGCACACTCACAATTCCACTCTGCCACCATGACTATCAGCACAGGTCGGAATGCTAAACGCACAAGCACTGGTTGTCTAACCTGTCGTCGACGCAAGAAAAAGTGTGACGAGCAACATCCAATTTGTCTTGCTTGCAGCAAGAACAATATCCAATGTACCTGGGGTCAGCAGCGGCGAAAACAACGCTTGCACCGACCACAGGCTTACAATAGAGACTTTGAAATTCCCCAGGAACTGAGCCACTGTATCAATGTTTTTGCAGCTCCAAGTATGAACCTGCAAGAGCGTCTGATTTCACACTTCGTGAAGTATTGCCCAGTTTGGATCGCATCTATTCGTGTTTTAGAAGGGTCGAACTTCTTAGTTCATTTCATCCCTATAGCGATGCGAAACGCCTTGGTGATGGAATGTGTTCTGGCAGTCGCCGCTGGTGACCTTGGCAAGATCGGTCGAGAATCAATTGAGCTCCAAAGCATATCAAATTATCACTACGCACGGGCTAGTGTGGGGTTATCAGCCGCTATTACGAAGGAGATGGGCCCCGGTTGTGACCAAGAAATCCTTGCTTCGGGTGAGTTATACGCACAACCAACCTTCCTTATGTTGTGTCCACAGGTGGCTAAGCTGAAGTCAGATGAGACTCTCTGTGCAGTTCTTCTTCTTTGTGTCCATGAAGTATGAGCTACTTTTGAATCCGTTAATTGTTTGTGTCGACTAACGATGCAAAGGCCGTGAATTTCACTAGTCTCGACAGGCTGTTGATCCACATAAATGGTGCAATCACTCTTATCTCCAATCGCATCAACTACGCGCCTGAGAACCCCGACCTTCGTGGCTTTTTACTCGAACTATTCTGCTACTTCTTCACGCTGGCTGCTTCTACACATGGCAGCCGCATCAATTCCAATGACGAATTCGCCTATCGCGTTTTTCATTCACCATTTCTTCAAAGTCATCAAAGCCGAGGGATGCTCTTGGGGTCAGAATCCGAGATCTTTCACATCATTCTCCGCCTCTCCGTGACGGTCAATCGCCATTCCATCCGACCGTCCAATCAAACTTCTCTTGAAATGGAGCTATCTGCGATTCAATCCGATCTCTGGCGGGTCTCAATTCATACCAACCCGGACCAAATCTTGGGAACTGAGAACGTCGATTGCTCAGCCGAGCTCCATATAACATCAAACCTCTACTACTTGGCATGTCAACTACTGCTCTGGCAAGTTATGCACTCTGGAACGTCAATCTATGATGAATTAGCCAGAGAAACCTTAGCAAGATTCTTCGAGACTCTCGAGCGTCTTCCCGATACTTCTTCGGCTAACGGTGTCCTCTGTTGGCCTTTATTCATCGCGGGGCTCTCATTAAATACAGGAAAATATCGCTCGGCAACTCTATCCCGACTGAAATTGATTGAGACTGGATGGCGATCTGCCATTGCCCTCCAGGCTTCTAAACACCTGATTAAGAGGTGGAAAGAATGTCGGGAAGGCGTTGATATCATAATGTCCTCTGATTCTTGTTCAAGTGTGGGTATACTGCCTATGATTCTTGTTTGAATTTTTAGTGTGTTTTAAAAAACAAGAAAATAATTTCTAAGTGGTGTAAAGGTAATTTTTGAGACTACAAGTACGGGGGGACACGCATTTTCCAAGGTTTTAGCACCCCTATACATAGAGGTGGGCCTATGACCCACTGCCTAACAGTTTATAAGACATCTCCTAGCAGTGGTGATGTAATATTACCATATTCAAACCAAAATTACTAGCAATATTAAGTACTGGGGTGTCAAAACATGCGTATCCACCCTGTATTTCCTAAATGAAATCCTGTTTTCCCTCCGGTGTTCATAACCAATCGGCTCTAATTACTAGGCATGAGCTCTTCATTTTCTCATCTTTCCCCGCAGGAAGGTCGAAAGGAGATGCAGAACCGCTTGGAACTTTTGCCACGGCTTCACATCAGATACCCACAAAAAAGGCATCAAAAGACACTTCAATACTTGTGTTTAGGCTCAAACTCTACCTAGGTATGTTCCTAGGTAAGACGTTCAGTTTATTTATATTTGGTGCGGGGTAATTCAATTCTCATACTCGAAGTAGCCCCGGAATGCCCTGCCCTTGGTTGAATCTACACGCTATGTCGTTTTCGGTTTACTATAGCCGCGCTTTAGTTTGAAATACGCCCGGGAGGGCGTGCCTATCCCATGCCTTACCAAGTATCTTAATCCAAGTCCTTCAGAGATACGATAAACCATGATCATATTGAAAGTTTCATATTTCTAGCCATACTGTTAATATGATATCATTTTTGATAGCTGACATTATCAAATTGATATTCAGAACATTACTAGTACAAGCATGGTGCGTAAAAGATTTGAATACTAAGACAAAATGACAAGCACCGTGCGGTCTTATAGACAGGTCACTTCACCCATAGGCGACACTAGCGCCCTTAGCGAAAATACCGCCATAGCCTTACAACTTGAAGTACGACAATTTGAGGGATCGCGAGTATTAAATAATCCCACAAAAGCGAATTTCCAAACCTATCGCCTTGAAAATGAATTTCGACGCAAGAGTCTTCCTTTTCGCAATTCTACAAGCCCGCAAGGCATTCGAAGATTACGCCGACGAAAGACCCTCCCGTGGTGCTGAAGCAACCAGAGGTGTACACACACCCAGCTCGAATCATCAACTCTCGCGACTGATACTTCGTGTTCAAACTCTTCATTTCCAAGCAAAGAATGAAACAACCATATTGTCTACAACCATCTCTCGAGGGGTGAAATTGTGGCAGGATATCGAGAACTGGGAAGGATTCGACGCTGGAACCTTAGCCGGCGATGAAGAAATGAAGTGGTTATACCAATCTTCACTTTTCATTTGGCTTCATTTGATCGTTTATCCCGAAAGTATCGAAACTGAAAAGCTTCAACAACTGGCGACTCCAGGAATTGAGCATTTCAAAAACCTCTCTTCGTCCCAGGCACCAGCACTCTTACTTTTTCCAATATTCTTTCACGGCCTAATCTGTAGAAAGGACCTAGATCGTCAAATTACTATGGAGGCATTCTCAAAGCTAATACCTGGAGGTGATGAAAGTCACTTTAGGATATTTGAGGCTACGATCACATGGTGCTGGAGAAATTATGATCATGGGGCTGTTCGAAGCTGGGACTGGACTGATCGGGTTTCACCCTCGTTCATTTCCTCACATCCGGCATTTGATTGATTAAATCGAACGAAAGAATATTTTATACTAGATATCAAGTAAATAAAAATTTCTCGATATCATAATATCAGTTTATAAAGCCTCGACTTCCTTTCCTGATCATAGGCGACCACTAGTATATTCTGGGGATGGCCTGAAATTTCATGGACAGCTCTAAGTTTCACTTCATCGTTCACATCTAAGTCTATAGTCTGTAAAAGAAGGCGAGATAGTTGAAAATCAGAGGCAAAACACTAAAATCGACATTGAAATATTCACATGCCGTGCCCGGGCTATTCCAGTTCAATCTCTATTCAACGGCAGCACCCCTAATTCGCCGACTTCCTAAGGTTTTTTTCACTCGATAATGGCCTCAGCGCGAAGCTCCACAATCATTCCCTCCATTCCCAGTTGCCGAACACCAAAGGCCATGAAGACGGGTTTGTGTCCAGGATACCGTTCCCTCCAGGTGCTCATCAGCACATCTTCATACTTTGTATCGATAAGCAGAGCAGTGAATTTATGAGCTCCCCTAATACCCTTCTCAACGCCAGCATTCTTGAGAACAAGGTCGATAGTATCATAGGCCGCGTTGACTTGTGCCTCGGGGGAAGAGGTGACCAACTCTCCTGTCTTCAAATCCAAACCAGGCTCGCCAGAGGTGATCACGATCTTGGCGGTTGCGGGAACAATGGCCGCGTGCGAAATTCCCATTTTAGTGAAAAGCTCACCCACGGGGCGGGGGTGAATAGAATGTCTGAGCCGAGGTCATATTGTTATTTGACTTTGGTTCGACGCCAAGCGAGAAGATCGATGCCAGCTTGAAAGTGATGTATGACGTTTCTAGACAATAGAAGTGATTCCAAAAAAATTTGAATATAGGGCGAAGCTGAATGAAATCCATTCAATTGGGACAGCTTAATTATTTAACACCAAACGCTTCCGATATTAGTTACCAGAGGATATCTCTCGGGTCAGAACTACGATCGGACCCCCTCCCCGGAAATACCACACGAAAGTGAAAGGCCTGCTCTCAGACAGGCAAAAAACCCGCCCGTGGAGAAGGTGGCCGACTATCGCATCTTGGAATGTTTTTTTTTGAAGTGGATTTGACTTTTGCCAACGAGAATGTGGATCAAAAATACTAATCAGGGCATCTTCGCGCGACAAATGCAATAGTCTTGCGAGTGGCCAACTCAACAAGCGCGGCCAGAACATAATCGTACTAGTCGAATTTGGTACATGCTACGAGCCTTATTGTTGTTGAAGTTTCATATTGTGAAACATTTCCCAGCGTATCTTATTCTTAATACAGCTTGGTTTTGCCGCTCTCATGTGCGATTGCCGATTTATTCGGATGCGTCACCGGTTACTGAATATACGGCCCCATTTCCAGATCGAGGCCAATATACGCGCCATCCCCGCATCGGATAAGCCAATAGAAACATGATCATCGCGAGCAAACTCTACATGCTTCCCCAATCCCCCTCGATCTTATCCAAGTTGATAGAGCCCAGTTCAAACTTTGAGTAATCCATATCAATAGCCCTTTTGCCATTTTACACGACTCTGTGAAGATCGGCGAACATATCGAGTCCCTTGCCGGCTGTTACTAAGTGACAGCCTGGGCATATTCCTTTTTTGAAATAGATCGGCACAACAGTGCAAAGGTGCTTGCTGGAAGTAAAAACACCTGGGCAGTGAGGACCCCAGAAAGGAATTTTCATCAAAAACTTATAAATCAGCATCAGCGTGCAAAGCTAGTCACTAGTACTACTAGTAGTAGCCAGAAATACAAAAAGAGGGTCCGTAATCCTCACTGAAAACTAGATCCATGGTTACGTACCAGTCATGCCATTATTCCCAATCAGGTAATTTTTCGGACCTCAGATAGTGGTGATATTTGATAAGGATACCGATAGTTCCAAGGTTGGCGGATAATCCCTAGCAGGCAAATATCGCGCTCGGAAGATATGTGCTCCACATTGAGAGAATGATAGCGAATAAAAGTCAGTGGTGGCGTCAACTTGAACTTGAACCGGAACCTTAGGCCATTGACCTGGGCGTCCACGGGTGTAATAGTATTGTTCGGTGCTAAAATTATCCCTGTGGAGTCCAAAATAAACCTTGGAAGCAGCTTGAAAGTGGGAATGGGATCAGAGGAACAAGCTCTAGACTTCAAGTTCCTATTCATACTAGGAGATATTTCAAGGTGCATAGTATATAAAGGACCCCATCGGATGCTGTCCAGGATCGCCCGGTATCACCACGCCGTGGCATTCAGAGTTGAATTTCCGAGTCCTCGGCAGTTTTCAAGTGCAGGTATCTTCAAAACGTGAAAAGAAATGACATCCAACACAATGGCAATCCATCCTCTTCTTGATCTTACTCCCGCTGAAGTGAAGCATGCGGCTGCTCTCGTGCGTCAGCTCCACAGAGGTCAGCAGTTGACATTCAAAGCCATTACTCTGGAGGAGCCTCCCAAAGAACTCGTCATTCAATATTTCAAAGCCCAGGAAAATGGCACGGCCCTTCCATACATTCCCAGGGTGGCTTTTGCGGCATATTACTTCAAGGGAACGGTATGAGGACCACCGTTCAATCCATAATTATCCCGCCTGTTCAAGCTGAAATCATAATTAGGAACATTTCATCACGACTTTTGCCAATCTGACTGAAAGTATCATTGAGAAGACTGAGCGCATGAGTCCAAAGTACCACGGAAATGTTGACTTCGAAGAAGTCGGGAAAATCGAAGAAATGGTGATGAAAAACCCGGATGTGCTTGCCGAAGTCGCCAGGCTGCAACTCCCCGATCACCTCACAGCCATTGCTGAGGCGTGGGGGTTTGGATCAGATGGCGTTGATGACTACCGACGCCAGTATCAGATCTATATGTTCGTTGGCGAGAAGAAGAATCCTGACAGTAACCATTATGCTCGACCATTAGCTTTCTCCCCCGTCGTGGATGCTACTCGCATGGAGGTCACACACATCGACTACATCCCCACTGGATCGGGCGTCAAGGCCAGCGAAACTCAACCTTGGCGATATGTCGAGCCTAATGAGTATGTACCTGAAGAAGTGCAACTCCGGAAAGACCTCAAGCCGCTTCGTGTTCTTCAACCGGAGGGGACCTCTTATTCCATCAACTCTGAGAAAGTCCTGCAGTGGCAGAAATGGCAGTTCAGAATTTGCTTCAACTACCGGGAGGGTCTTCTGCTGCGTGATGTGAGATATGATGGCCGTCCAGTCTTCTACCGTATCAGCTTGAGCGAAATGACTGTGCCCTACGCCGATCCCCGCAGCCCCTACCATCGCAAGCAAGCCTTTGACCTGGGGGATGTGGGTGCAGGTCTCGTTGCAAACAATCTTTCACTGGGTTGTGACTGCCTGGGCTCAATTACTTATCTTGATGGCCTTGTCGCTGATCCTGCCGGTGAGCCACTCATGAAGAAGAATGCTATCTGTATCCATGAGCAAGACAACGGTATCGGGTGGAAGCACTCCAACTATCGTACTGAACGTAAGCAAACACTCAGCCCCAAACCTTTGAAGCATTCGAGGTGAAGAAATACTAACCCATTCAAGGCGCTTGTGTCGTTCGCAATAGACAGCTCGTCGTCCAGCAGATCTTGACGGTATCCAACTATGAATATATCCTGGCATTCGTCTTCAACCAGGCAGGAGAGCTCCATTATGAAGTCCGGGCGACCGGAATTCTGTCAACTGCTGCCATTGACCCTGATGTCTCCGTTCCATGGGGCACAGTTGTGCATAACGGTGTTCTCGCACAGCACCACCAGCATCTGCTCTCTCTGCGTATCGATCCAGCCATCGGAGACTACGAAACTGGGAACCAACTTGCCTACTCCGAGTGCTATCCAATGCCCATGGATGATTTCAACCCCCATGGAAATGGCTATATCTCCAAAACAACTGTCGTGGAGAAACCCGGTGGCCTGGACTTGGACCCCTCGAAAAGCCGCGTCTTCATGATGCAGAACAACCAGATTCGCAATCCCGTCAACCACAAGCCTATCTCTTACAAGATCCAGGTTCCGCCCATGCAGAAAATCATGGCTCATCCCGACAGCTATCACTTCAAGCGTGCGGAGTTTGGTGACCACAGCATTTACCTAACCAAGTACAAGCATGATGAACTGTTCTGCGGCGGAAAATATACCAATCAGAGTGAGCTTCAATCCCATTTGCGTGACTGGGCGCTGTATTAATTAATGCTAGGCCGCGGTGGTGATGGTATCAAGAGCTGGGCAGCTCGAGATGACAAGGTTGTCGATGACGATATCGTCGTCTGGGTCCAGTTTGGCATGAACCACGTCCCCAGAATTGAAGATTTTCCCGTCATGTCAGTGTCTCATCTCCGCTAATTTCACTCGAATATATGCTGACATTGAAATTCAAAGGCCTGTCGAAATCCTCAACGTTGCGCTCAAGCCTGTCAACTTCTTCACGCAGAATCCTTCGATCGATGTACCTCCTTCGCGACAGGAGACCAACCAATCCCAGCTGGTTTCTCTTGAGGCAACAGCTAGGTGCTGCAATGAGTCAAGCTCAAAGCTTTAAAATTTCAGCACACTCATTGTTCCTGTCCATTGTTTCCGTTTTTATTTCAGTTTTGGCTACTTGAATCAGTTGCAAATCTCTCGTATAAGTGCATTCCAACGTCACAACAAATGGAATTTTGAACAATCACTGCGGTAAGATAACTATGTAGTACCGCGTTAGATAGCTGCTTGTCCATCGTGGTAACTTTCTTGTCGACTCGGATTGAATAGACCTCTCTAACTACTCCAATTGTTGCTTCCGATTGCCTGGTCTGTCTTCAGGTCCAAGTTATCCAAGAGCTGTAACACAGGCTTCTGGCTATTTTTGTCTTTTCTATCTGACATTGACAGCTCATTAGTCAATTGGATTAATTCATGAAATTGAGATATCGCGCATTTGGACCACTAGTAGAACGGGTTTGGAGATTTGACCCTCGGTCCTTTTTGTATGACCTTTCCCACCAGTGTTCCAGTTTAGCCGTAAGATTTGAAGACCATGTCTTTACGATAAATTACATCCTGGGACCGGGCATTTACATCCAATCCTGATGTATCTGTATTGTTGTCTTGAAACTTGATCTTATTCTTGTTCTGAATATCATGATCCATGTGAGCCTCGAACCCTTGTATATACCTCCCTTCCCAAACTGGCCCCTGGATCGTTTGCTGGACCTTGTTCTGACTCGGCGAGGGTTCGAATAAGCCCTAGTTCCACGCTGAGAAATCTCGCGATGACGCTCGCTGCTTCGCTGCTCGTCCCCGACCACGAACAGGTCTGTTTCCGGGCTAGGGAGTATACTTGCGACGCTCAACCTCACTGCACGTAGCATGGGTATTGATTTCGGGAAGAATCGATAAATCGTCGGTCGTGGTGTCGGCCAAGACACCAAGTATGGATGTCAAAGTAGCTGGCATCACGGTCGCAAGTGTACGGGATCAACCTTGTTGGGGAGAGAAATGGATGGAATAAAAGAAGATGTAAGAAGTGAGGTGAAAGGAGAGAGTGAAGAGAGTGAAATGGTTATCCTCGTGCCTGGTATAGAAGAGTGGGGGCACGTGCTGGTATTCAGATGACAGTATTTCTACTTGGGCAGAGCGTAGATCCAACAAAAGACCCACCAGGAACAGGTCAAATTGTTTGCCATCCAGCCAATCTTGCAATCAGGCTCCCATGCCATCCACTGGACGGTGTCTGCACCTCCATTGTCATGCAATGCATGACTAATCGCATAGCTTCCCCGCAAGTCAGGGAGCAGGTAGGTTTGATCAGCCGACACTCTCTTTCTTCCTTTTCTTCACCCCTTTCTCTTCCCACTTCCAGTTTCAACTTCTCAATATTTCTCCAATCCACACTCCCAATCATGACGAAAGGCTTTGCAACCATCTCGCCCGAGTGCGAGACTGTCTTTGACGAGGTCAAAGAGACCGACAACCTCGATTACGTCATTTATGAAGCTAGCGCACACGACAAGAAGATAACCGTCAACGCATCCGGCAAATATAAGGAATACTCAGAGCTCCTCGCCCATTTCAAGGACGACACTCCCCGATATGCCGTCGTCGACTTCAGGTACGATTCTCCCTCTGGCGATGGTCAACGACACAAGCTTGTCTTCATCACGTGGTATGTTACATTGGTCTCCCCCGCATTTGAGGCGGCGATCCTGCAGATCCCCTGAAATGGAGCATGCTAACCACCCCATTTTGTTCAGGGTGCCAGAGCGCGCGAGCATTCATGACAAGTCATACTACACCACCAACAAGGACCACCTCTTCAGGGCACTCTTGGACATTAGTATTCATGTTCAGGCACACACCCAGGCGGAGCTGGCTCACGCATCAAGTACGTATCTACCTGTTGGGGAATCGCCGTTGGTTCTTATCACAGCACACAAGTATCTAATGCGCGTTTTTTTTCCCAGTCATGGGTCAGTTCAAGGTCCTTTGAGGAATTTCCAATGTCTTATGCATCCGGGGGCTCTTGAAGCCGGGAAACCGAGTACCTCCACTCTATTCGAGAATCTATGACAGAAGGGTTTAGAGCCTACCAATGACTTTTCCTCTCCTACATACAATTGTCGTAGATGATATCTTGGCGAAAATCTGGACCTTGACAGCCAATGTCCGCAATTCACATCAGCGACACCGTGGGTGTAACTTCGGTGCTTCCCGCTGAAAGTTCTTCCCGTCACAACCTCGGGGAGTAACAACGTAACGGCAATCTATGTAGTAAGATGAAAATTCTACCAACCTTGCTTGGAAACCATAATAATTCACTGCACTGCAAGCGCCCTGGTATTGTCGGCTTACAATGTAGAATAAGCTTCCCTCTTCTAGCAGCGATGCGGCATCCCTGGTCTGCAACAATCTACCATTGACACTGAAAATATCCCGAGCAGACACATAACTCCGGTGGCAATGGGTGTGAGCCTATGTTCGATATTTAGAGAAAATTCAAAAAAATTCAATGGCAATAGATAATCCACCTGAGCTTCCGCCATTTGTGGGTGGTCAAACCGCTCAAGAGGGTGCGTGCATTAGAATTTGTCAAAGGTCAAACACCTACAAAATGTCCAAATCTCGTATCATGGACACTTTTTTCGTGTAACTAGCAATATGCTTGGGATCTAATCATATAGCTAAATTGTTCTGTTCAGCTAGTCTCCAATCTAGCCGTTTTTGAGAATGTATTTGGAACCATATAATTTTTGGTTTCTCTGGATCGTTAGATGTTTGCTCCAAGCAAACGAAAGATAATCTTAGTGGGGAAATTATTGTAGGTAATGGTACTTTAGGCAAATATAGCCATAGAGAAAGACGCGTCAATGTTTTCACTAGACTGGCACAACAAATTGCCAAGTAATTCTGGGCAAACCCAAGGAATGTGAGCTCTGCATACTTAAAACCCGCGCATACCACCTTGCCTTCACCCGGTAATGTCAGCAAGAGCCATTTTTTCCCATTTCCCATCTCAAGTGCCTGATATCAAATCATGATTTGGCTCTCGTGCAAAAGGCTACTAATTTTTGGCCTCGGACTGTTCATTTCTTCCGGAGGTTGTGCTAGCAAACCACTTACTAGGGATGTTGTCATTATCGGCGGCGGCTCTTCAGGCACCTACGCCGCGATTAGACTTCGTGATCAAGGAAAATCAGTTGTCGTTATCGAAAGAGAAAACATCTTGGGTGGCCACACCGAAACATACGTTGATCCATCGACCAAAAAGGTAGTGGATTATGGAGTCATTCTATTCCACGACCTGCCTGTTGTTCGCCAATATTTCGCACGACTAAATATATCCTGCGCTCTGCAAAATCTTTCACAGATATTCCCACCCATAACTGCATACTTGGACCCTCAAACTGCCCAGCCGGTCAATTTCACTCCTCCCGATCCATCGGCAGCGCTGGCAGCCTACGCCCAACAACTCGCCCAATACCCGGGCCTAGAGACAGGATACAACCTCCCCAGCCCTGTGCCAGAAGATCTACTGCTTCCATTCGGCCAGTTTGTTGCCAAATACCCTGCAATCGCAAATGCGACATTCATGATAGCCCAGTTCAACCAGGGTCTTGGCAACATCCTCAATCAGCCAACACTATATGTGTTCAAGATATTCGGGTTCGATGTCCTCAACACAATGGTAAATGGCGCCTTGCTTCCGACCAGCGGTAACAATCATCAAATCTACGACCAAGCGTCCAGAATTCTTGGATCCAATGTCCTTTACGGAAGCACCGTAGCATCGGCCACGCAAAGAGATACAAACGGAGTTCAAATAGATGTCAACACACCGAACGGAATCCAAACAATAAAAGCAAAGAAAATACTCATCACAATCCCCCAAACCCTCGTCAATCTGCTCCCATTCAAGCCCGATCACACCGAAGCACAGGTTTTCAACGAATTCAGAAGCGTGGGGTACTATACCTCCCTCTTGCGCGGTACAGGCCTTCCATCGAACTTCAGCTCCAGCTCCGTATCAGCCAATACCTCCTTCAACATCCCCCATATGCCAGCAGTATACTCTATATCCGCTACAGCCGTCAACGGACTTTTCGACGTGAAATATGGCAGTCAGAAAATTCTGCCGGACTCCTACGTGAAGGGTGAAATACTCTCTTATATCCAGAACCTGCAGAGAAACGGGTTCACGGGGAATTTTTCCGGAGCGGCCAATTTCTTGCGCTTTAAGAGCCATGTTCCTTTTGAATTAACTGTATCTCCGGGTAGCATTGCTGATGGGTTTTATAATGATCTCTATGCTTTGCAGGGGTATCGAAGTACGTGGTATACGGGTGCTGCCTTTCATGATCAGGATTCGTCGAAGCTTTGGAACTTTACTGAGACGGTTGTGTTGCCGGCATTGCTGAATAGTTTCTGATTGGAGAGATACTACTATCTCCATTGGATAAAACTGTTGTTGATAGTACTTAGGTTTGGCCAGCGAGCACAATCCCACATCGGTTTATCTAGGTTGATATCTACAAAGCCAATGAGCTTTCGTAGCAAGATATTGAAACACTGAAATATGCCCGCTATCACATGCTAGGTTCTAAAATAAGAATACGGATAAGTACATATCAGGTATTGGCTCCGTAAGGCTAGACGTCAGGTCACAGGTGATTCACCCGACCCGGCCGGGACCATGATCGAGATAGAAAGCCGGGATCTAGAGCTTTACTG